>NC_141672.1:101232855-101891189 GCF_028749965.1 Puma concolor | reverse complement strand
GCTGTTGTGGTGGAAGACAGATTTCATGGAAGTTCAAAGTGATTATGATATCTTAAAAAACAACTCTGAAGGATTAGAAACAGAGGGGTGCCTTAATGTACTGTGCTAAGATGGACCGACAAGCACTGGTTTACTGCTAATCTGGCTCATCTTCTTGGGACAGGGGCAGATGGTTTGCGGTTGATTAAATCACCCACTGAATTCCTCCCCATTGACCAGCCATCCAAGTGACAGAGAAATAAAGGCGAGGATAAGGAAACACGGGTGACCATTGCTCTTGTATTCCATTAGGTAATTAGCCTCAGAGTGCTGTGTTCATTTATCACACTACCTGCCTCGGTGACTACTGGGTTTTGTTACAGTCACCATAATCACAGCCTGAAAATCTTCTTTGTATTTTAAATCCATTTTGTGCTTACTTACAGCTAACACTTTACAAGTACTATATGTAGTACTTACTGCTTGGAAAACAAAGCAATTTCTAAGTAGATTCTTCCCTTGTAATTTACACTCTTGCTATTACAAGCTTTACTATGAAACCTAGAAGCTTGAAAAGTCTTGGTTATTATTAGAAATAAAGCAATGTTTATTTTGGGGAAAATCTAGGGGACAAAATTTCCCCCTTTAAAATCTTAGCTAGGGTATGGTCACAGATGGTCTCTGTTGATTTTTGTAAGGTAAATATGCAAAGCACATAGGGCTACATGAGGATTCTGGATTGTGACCATTAACTATTCAGATTCAGAGACCAAATATAACACCCACAAAGAGAAAATAAAAATGAATGAAAAAATGAGAGTGAGAGAAATGCTATACCAAGTAATATTTTCCTATTTCATGGAAAACACTATTCATATGGCAAAAGGATAGGAGAGGGCAAACAAAAGACTTTTCCCTTCCTTTTTAAGACACTAATAGGTATGCCGGGAATGCTAAGGGCCAATGGTTGTCACTGCTTTGTTCTGCACGTGAACAGCTTTAACGAATGCTGGCATCAGCTGAGTATAGATCAGCTTTCCACATTAACTTTTCCCTTTATATGTAGACCTTACAGTTCCATAACAATAAATAAAATTTGTAGTTACAATGCATTTGTCAATTCAGTTTAGGCACAAGGCAACTTCCACGGTGAGTGGAGAGAACGAGACAGTCTCTGATTGTGCAGAAGCGACACACTGCTTGCAACAAAATGACATGCTGCAAACATTTCATGGGCTGACGTTCTATCTGATGAGCTTCCTATCTTCACTTCTGATGGAAGTGTTGACCAGTTGCTTTGATCGTAGGATTACATTTGAGTTTCTTGCTTCAAGTGTTTTGTTTTTTCTTCTCCCTCCTAACAGGTTTGTGTCTTCAGATAATCTGAGTTGTCCAAGTCCTTATGAGGAGAGGTCACCTTCTATCTAGCCTACTGATAACTCTGGAACTGTGGCAGGGAGAGCCAAGAGAAAGAACAGAACCAATTAGGATATCACTGTTAAAAATAAATACCTCCCCAGAAAAAAACAAATCGATATTGTTATTTCTCATTTATACCAGGTTTATTCTAAATTAGCAGTCTGCTCAATGACTTATAAAAGAGTTTCAGAATTGCTTTTAAGGTGTAATTGAAATGGTGTGGTAAGATTTTTAAAGGAGATCACGTGATTACAGCAATCACAAGATACAGGATTATACGACAGCTGGGGCAATTATGCAAACTTTTATTTTGAATGGTATGCAACACTCAAGTTGGCAATACCTGAGCTCTGAGGTTCTACTCGTTCATTTCTCAGTGGAGAGACAATGTGAAAGCATCCCTTTACTGATACATCCAGTCCACCATACTGTGTTCATAGTTTATACATCTTCTCTAAGCAGCAAGTTTCTGAAGTTAGGACCATTTGGTATTTGTTTTCACATTGGTCCCTATTCCCAGTCCATTAGAAGATCCTCAATAAATGTTCAATGAGTGAATGAATTATTAAACTTTACTAGTATTAGTACAGATTTTTTACACACTTATAGTCTCAATACACATAGTTGTTAACACTGAAATTTTCCATGTTAGTCATTTTTGATGACAATAATCTTACCAAGAATCACACCTTTCACATCTTTATTAAACTAACAACAGTACTGTTTCCTAATAGAGTTATGCTCTTAGAAATGGATAACTGAGATATTCAAAGCTACTTGGCTTTATATTATGTGGTGGCAAAATCTGTGCTTTTAAGGTCAGTCACCCCAAGGCCATTTATCAGCCATTTTTGTTTTAGCAGTCATTTTCCTGCTGGCCAGTCTTTTGCTGGTTTTAATCTGTTATTCAGTTCTATAAAGAACTGAATGTTATCAGGTGAAACCAGATAACCACCTTTATGAAATCAGCAACTTTTAAAACATATGTTAAGATAATAAACACTAACTTATAAAGTGTTATGGAACAAAATTCATTTACTGCATTTCTTATAATCCTGAAACTTTTTTTTTTTTTTAAAGGATTTTTGATCTCTTTTTGACAGGTAAGAATGCTCAGGTTTAATTTTACCCTAAGTGTGGGAATTTCCTCATTCTAGAGATAAGGGTAGAGACATGAAAGCAGTAGGAGATATAGAAAAGCCATAAAAGAAAAGGAAGTAAACAGGGGAAGAGATGTAAGGTAGGGAGACAGACCTGAAGGAGAAAGAGCTGGAGAGGGACCAGAAAGGAGAGCAAGAGGAAACAGGTACAACTAGAGAGAGACACAGGCTTTGTGATAAATCTGACAGCTCTTTTCACAGCCTGGTGGCTACCTGGGACCTGAGCATCACAAATTATCTTTCATCACTTTTCTTTAAAATGAACTGACAATTTAGAAAGTCACTTTTGCATTGAGGAACAATGGCGTGTTTTTATTTTAAAACTTTCAAGTTTATTTTCTCATGATATTCTACATTTTCCACAAAATATTAAACATAGCTTGTGTTAAGGATCTGTAAGCTAACTAGCTCTTGCTTGAAGTCTCTCTTTGATATGCATAATTAGGTTGCTGGATATTTTTTGTGGGGGAGGTGGTTTTGGTTTTCTCCAGTGTGCTAGTGTTATAATTATAAATGACAAATAATTACATTAACTTTTTTTCCTTTTGTCCCCGAATGAAATCTTTAGTATTGGTCTAGTTTGATCTCAGGAAGGATACATGTAGAGGTGGTAGGAACCAAATTCTTCAGGAAAAGGTGAATTGAGTAATGTTTGTAGTTTACAAAATATACTATCAAATTCTACACTTTCAGCTCAAAATGAGATAGGCTCAAAGCTGACCAAATGAAAGTGCACTTCATATTTTTTTGTGCTCCACACCTCCCTCCCATCCACTCAGCTTTACCTTACTGCTTTTAATATGTTGATGAAACTGGGAAAAGAACTACACCCTGCTGTAAGCAGATTATATGAATGAGGGAGGTTCCCAGAGATGTATTCCTAATCCATGCTGCCAGTTAAAGTGCTAGTGTCCCAAATATTTAATTATAATCTATATTAGTTTCTGCCACCTAAATAATAACTACAACTTAGATTATTATAGATCATGTACCTGTATATAGTTAAGAAAAAAGATGATTCACATTAACTACTTGGGCAAAAACTTCTATTACCTTTGTCATTTTGTTAAACAAAAAAATCATACAGAAGCGAATTGTGTTTACTCCATGAATAGAAAGATAAAAGAACAGTTTTTCAACATGTAAAATTCCACAGAGAAGGGCACTGTGGTTCTATCATATGTAATACCTTTATGTTCACTAGATTCCAAAAGGTATAATTAATAGCCTTACAAGGGAAGAAAGATGCATATTACAAACTTGCATTGTCGTTCCAAATGGAAGCAAACAGTGCCTCTTTTGTGTATAAAGATTTCATGATAAGAAGAGGTAGGTGGATTAACAAAAAACTGGTTGATGATCACAGTCAAGTATTTTTGAGTAGAGAAATGAGGAGTATGAGCGGCAGCAAAAGTATTTGACAGATGAGTCACTGCACTATTTTCTTCTTGGATCAGAATAATACTCATGTGAGAGTGTACACATGATGATCCAGAGCAGGAGAACCCAAAATTCTTCATAAATCACAGGATACTATCACACTGAACAGTAATTTGATATTAAAGGACACTGGCTTTCTAAGTATGGTGATACCACAGAAAAGAAACTGTTGGGATTTCAAATTACATGTGACCTTTAGCATTACCATTGCCACCAGAGAATTCTGTTCAAAGGTTCTAACTCAGTTTAAGATGAATCAGGTAGGGGCGCCTGGGTGGCGCAGTCGGTTAAGTGTCCGACTTCAGCCAGGTCACGATCTCGCGGTCCGTGAGTTCGAGCCCTGCGTCGCGCTCTGGGCTGATGGCTCGGAGCCTGGAGCCTGTTTCCGATTCTGTGTCTCCCTCTCTCTCTGCCCCTCCCCCGTTCATGCTCTGTCTCTCTCTGTCCCAAAAATAAATAAACGTTGAAAAAAAAAAAAAGATGAATCAGGTAAATTCTTGTTGTTTCTTTTCATACTCATACTTACCTGGCTGATGTTTACATATGACCCATAGGGTTGGTAGTTTCACTAAGCCCAGGATGGGTTCCTGGCAGTGTGGTTGGCGGCTCTGCCGATACGGCAGAAACTTTTTCTTCTTCCCTTCTCTTAAGGCAGGCTGCTTTGGGGTTAAGGTTCCTCTCTGAAACAGGGGAAAATAATTTTTATCATTATAGTCATTAGTTATGAATCAGGGACTCTTAGGTCTTAAACTGAACAAATTGCTCTTCTATTTTCTTTCTGTGGATATTACCTCTCTGTAACTTCATTTCCACACTGAATAACATCACACAAAGGCAACAACGATGTGCTCCCACAAACGCCCGGATTACATGAACCTCCAGGCTTAAGCTTTTTAGTATTTGGTGTTTTCTCCTTTTCTACTTATGCTTTAGTCTTCAAGTGTTTGATTTCATCTACATCAACCTCCAAAGGCAGTTCTTTTATTGCTTCAAACATTTTGGCAAGTGCTGATGTTAGTCTACAAAGTCTCCTCACTATCCTGCTAAGACATGGTACATGGGATTGATATAGATGTTGACATTCTCCATGTACCTGGAGAGAGACATCTGTGCTTTACCTAGACTTTTATCAGTTCAGAAAACGATGAAATAGATACCCTCAGCCAATCTTCTATAAAAAATGTGCCAACTCCTCTAGGGAAAGAGGTAGCTGGTACATATCTCGTGCATATATATATATATATATATATATATATATATAAATGATTGGTTTTTTCTATAGCTAGAGGTGTGATTAAAAGGGTGATAAAAACCTTCTCTACTGCTTTGTATATAAGATAGCAGAGACAACTAGATGGAACTTTTGAAGTGGGCATTTTTAAAAGTAGTGGGTCTTACTATGCAAAATAAAAGGAAAGAAAATCCATTGCACTGGAGACCTACTGGATCAAAATCCATGTGAGAATTACTTATCATGTTATATTTTCTTTAAGTGACTTTTAAGCACAAGATATCCAACTCATGACAGCTTCTGGTTTTTTGTTTCTGATAATAACATAAAGTGTAAGTGAAAAGTTGTTTTATATATTTTTATAAACTGACTAAAAATGTCCTAATTAATGTAATATAAAAGGATCACTTAGTCTACAATGAAGGGGCACCTGGCTGGCTCAATGGTGGAGCATGTAACTCTAGATCTTGGGGTTATGGTTTTGAGCCCCACACTGGGTGTGGAGATCACTTAAAAGTAATCTTTGGAAGGGGGGTTGTGCCTGGTTGGTTCAGTCGGTTAAGTGTCCGACTCTTGGTTTCAGCTCAGGTCATGATCTCACTGTTTCTGAGTTTGAGCTGCATGTTGGGCTCTGGCTGACAACATGGAGCCTGCTTGTGATTCTCTCTCCCTCTCTCTATAAGCCCCCTCCCCTGCTCTCTCTCTCTCTCTCTCTCTCTCTCACTCACACACTTTCTCTCTCTCTCTCTCAAAATAATAAACTTAAAAAAAAATCTTAGGGCATCTGGCTGGTTCAGTCGGTAGAGTGTGCGACTCTTGATTTCAAGGTTGTCAGTTTGAGCCCCATGTTGGGTGTGGAGAAGACCTAAATATAAAATGTTAAAAAAAAAAAATCTTAAAAAAACTTGTTTATAATGAAAACAGTATTTATTATGGTAAATCTAGTTAACTCTACTGACTGTTAGTCATACGTAATGATAAAATTTCATCTTAGAGTTCTCACTTTCTCAGCTCCTGCATTTAGGAAAAGACATGAAGCCTATAAAATGAGGAAGATCAATGAAGAAAGAAAGGTACACACTTATTAGGATAAGTAGTAAAATAAAAAGGCATGTTCATCATTATGTAAAAATATCAGGAACTGCTTTCTTAACAAGTAATTGTGCACCTCTAACTAATAAGAATAGTTTTTAAAAAATTTTTTTAACATTCATTTATTTTTGAGAGACAGAGACAGAGCACAAGCAGGGGAGGGGCAGCGAGGGAAACAAAGAATATAAAGCAGGATCCAGGCTCTGAGCTGTCAGCACAGAGTCCAATGCAGGGCTCGAACTCACAAACAGTGAGATCATGTACTGAGCCAAAGCCAGATGCTTAACAAACGAAGCCACTCAGGCACCCCAAGATTTTTGTTTTTTATTAAGTGTCACATCCCTTTACCAGGCAGGCAGCAGTCTAATGACTAAAGAGACCAAAGAGAGGGCATAAATTAACATGTTAAATCCAAAGAGGAGAAAGCGAGAACTGAAAGTTTTCCAATTGAAACAGGTTCACATTTTTCTCATAAGAAGGCTCACATTGCTCTTATAATAAAACATTGCTGTTAGCTAACTATGACCTTGTGTCACATGAGGATCTAGCAGGCATGATCAGAATAGCTAGAAAGGACCAGAAGCAAAAACTCAAGTTAGGCAAGATCCTGTAAGCCAGTTAGTCAAAGAACACTAAGGGCTGGAAGAACCAAGAAAATACTACAGTAAGCTCTAGAAAATGTGAAGTTTGATCCAAAAAAGGCAAATGCTAGTGTTTTTTAATACTTTCTGGTATGTGAGAGCAGCCCATAGCAAATATATTAAGTAGCCAGAAGGCTTGATGTACAGGTGAGTAGAAGAAAGACATTACCTGCAGGGCATGAGAAGTGATGGTCTCCCTCACATTTCATTAATTACAAGAGAGCCAACCTACCCAAAGCTCAAATTTTGGCTAACTCCATAGTCACTTCTTACATTATTATGACTAAGTAAATATTTCTTATAATAACTATGTGGACAAACACACAAGTCAAGAATTTTACATTGTTTCCTTACTCATATGACTTTTTGCTTTTCCTCTAGTTAATAGTTGCCTTGCTTTTCACTTGCTAGTAATACTAATTTTGTCCTCATACCCATGCTCCAACAGATCTAACAAATGCCTGTCAACATTTTTTTTATCTTAAAACCTCAAAGACACCATTGTATCATCTATTAATTCCATCTTCTTTCCCTGGAAAACTTTCTTCTGCAGTTAACCATCTTCTATTTTCAATGTGGACTAATAGGCACCTTGATTTTCTAGGCCTAGCAGATCTTGTCATGAGACTTCCTTTTGATGCTCACTTGTGCTGGAATCTTTGTTTCCTGGCTCCCGTGCCTTTGTCTTTATTGGTTACCTACAGCATAGGTTCCAGAAGCTTTCTGAGAACATGCACATGGGAGGTAAAATTTTAAAGCCTTTGCATATCTGAAATATCTTTATTCTGTTCTTCACTCTTTGATTAATGGTTTGACTACACACAGAATTCTAGATTGAAAATTATTTCTCTGGGGGGGCGCCTGGGTGGCGCAGTCGGTTAAGCGTCCGACTTCAGCCAGGTCACGATCTCGCGGTCCGTGAGTTCGAGCCCCGCGTCAGGCTCTGGGCTGATGGCTCAGAGCCTGGAGCCTGTTTCCGATTCTGTGTCTCCCTCTCTCTGCCCCTCCCCCGTTCATGCTCTGTCTCTCTCTGTCCCAAAAATAAATAAACGTTGAAAAAAAAATTTAAAAAAAAAAAAAAAGAAAATTATTTCTCTGAAGAGAAATACACTGCTACACTATCTCCTGTAACCCAGCATTATTTGTCCAGAATTCTGTTAATATTTTGACTCACAGGGATACAACTTTTCCATAGCAGACAGACCTGCAGTTAATCTTCCTGTTTTCAGGTAATGCTTGACTTCTGCCTTTTCCAAAGAATAGAGCCTTTCAGGGGCTAGGAGCTTTGTGGAACAAAATTATCTGCTTCTTGTTGGTATATCCCTCCCTGCTCCACTTAATTTCTTCCTTCTAAATAAGTCAATTACCACTACTTTGTCTACTTTCCATCATATATACATATTTTGCTCTCTCATTTGCTATGCTTTCTTCTCTCCCATTTATCCTTGTGGACTAATTTTATTTTTATTCATTTCAGTGGAGATTTAGTAAGGAGTATTACCAATGAATATGCTAAGACTATGAATATGCTATTATCAAATCATTTCAACTAAATTAAAATATCCTGAGGGGAGGGTCTGGAAATTTGTTTGGGAAAAGGAAAAGCTTCAGGTGATTCTGGGACCAGTCAGATTTGGGAACCACTGTCCTTGCTCACTTATCTTCAAACTTCCTAAGACACCAGGAAACTAAAATCCTAACAGTTCTATTGTCCGCAAATTATCACTGGAAGGGAAGTAAGCTGACTGAGTAGACCTGTGAAAGAATCTGAGGAGGAAATGTCTGACCATTAATCTAATCATTAGTAAAGCTGAAAGTACAAACTTGAAAGTAATATGTAAAATCTATTGATCAGCAAAATTGTAATGTTAACATTATACTGGTCATAATGGAAAGGCCTAAATTGGCAATGGCAGGGACCAGATGGAATTTGGTATGTGAGGTACCAAGGCAAAAAAAATGCTTTGACAAAATCTGAGGCTTGGAAGGGAAGCCACTCCTCCTGCTCTTCTCCAGAATACACTGCTGATTACCCTCCTGATATATATAGCCACTTGTCCAGGGAAGACAGGTTGTAGATAGCCAGATACAGTCTTGAAGCACTATCCCAAGGCAGAAGGTGAGCACAAGACTCCAGAGAATGTCCAAAGTAGTCATGTAAACAAAATGTGTACCTTTCTAGAAATTGCTGGGCCCAGTGACCAGTGGGTGAAACCCTTGCAGGGATAAAGAGGCTGCCAAAAATAAACAGGTTACCAAAATAACTCACAACTGCTAGAGATAAAGTCCAGAGAAGGACAGTGGCTATACTAAACTCTAAAGGTGCTGCCATAGCAAAGCGCAGGTATATGGGCTGCATGAAGGGTTCTAAATCCTGTTTGACAGACAGCCATCAGAGTGCCTTTCAAGAAGGATCTTGCATGGATCCCAAGGCTTTTACATTAAAGCTGTAAAATAAAAGCTCTGGGCTCTGAAGCCCAGAGTGTAAGAGTGGGAGGAAGGTGGTAGGCTTTTATGAATAGGAAAGTAGCCCCTAATGAGGTTATATTTCAGTGTATTTTAATGTTTATTTATTTTTGAGAGAGAGTAGGGAAGGGGCAGAAAGAGAGAGAGAGCATGAGCAGGTGAGGGGCAGAAAGAGAGGGACACAGAATCTGAAGCAGGCTGCAGGCTCCAGGCTGTCAGCACAGAACCTGACATGGGGCCTGAACCCACGAACTGCGAGATCATGACCTGAGCTGAAGTTGGACACTAACCGACTGAGCCACCCAAGTGCCCCTATATTTCAGTGTATTTTAAATTCTGTTCAAACTCTAATCAGTCAGTGGTTCCCTATAAAGAGCTTTCCAGAACTGTGGAAGAAAGTCAGTACCCATTAACAGTGACCAGAAAGTTTTAACGCAGTTGGATGAGCCTAGATGTGACATCTTGTTTCAGACTCAGCTTTCCTGTCCTAGCTACTTGTATGGAACCACTACAAAGTCAAATCTTGCAAGTGAATAAATAAGATCCCCCCAGGCATGGTGGAGTTTATAACTTTTCCAAACACAGAGGTATTTCTCATTGATGACTTAGGTCTGAGAGTAGGAACCTCTGATCTTAAACAAAAAGCTAAGAATATTCTGTATTCTAGCTCTAATAAACAGTGGGAAGGAAAGGTACTATACAGGAGTAAGTTTTGGCACCACTGCTGTCCAGACAGTCCAGGTGGTAGGAATGGTCTTGACAGTAAATGGCTGGGTAGAGTCAGGGTAGAAAATATCCTGGGTCTGCAGAGCAGCGGGATGGATGTACTGGGATCACTAAACACGGGTGCTTCACTGCCTTCAGAGTGAGACAAAAGGTGTCAGACACATTAAAACCAAACCAAACAAACACAAAAAAACTTTGATAAAGTGACAGGAGATATTGAAGGCTCAAGAAACCACTGATCCTGCTACAGATGAGCAGGCAACAATCAGACTGTCTTTATGAACATCCCAAGGGAGTTCATACATTTTTGAAAATCAGGTTTCATTAACATTTACCCTTTACACATATTCCAATGGCTTTATTAGGAGCAAGTATCTGGTTTTAATGGTAGATTGGTTATGCATGAAATAATCTACTCATCATTCTTATTAAATATACTGGAGGGAAGGGGCGCCTGGGTGGCGCAGTCGGTTAAGCGTCCGACTTCAGCCAGGTCACGATCTCGCGGCCCGTGACTTCGAGCCCCGCGTCAGGCTCTGGGCTGATGGCTCGGAGCCTGGAGCCTGTTTCCGATTCTGTGTCTCCCTCTCTCTCTGCCCCTCCCCCGTTCATGCTCTGTTTCTCTCTGTCCCAAAAATAAATAAAAAACGTTGAAAAAAAAATTTAAAAAAAAATATACTGGAGGGAAGTGGATGGATCAGTTAATTACTATGGTTAAGTTTTTCTGCAAGTGCGTTCAAGTTCCCCAACTCTGGTTTCCTCAGAAATAGTATTCTTTCTGTGACCAATGCTGAGGGTCATCCACAATTATAGCTGTCAAGTGTCTGTCCTACTCCTATTCTTTTTCCTTTTCCAACTTTCTTTAAATAAAACCCTACATAAATATCCAGTACATCAGAAAGATAGAGTTGCTCTTAATGAAGAGAGGTTAGAGGTAGGGTCTAGAACCCAACGCCACACCTATAATTCTTTGTAAAAAGACTTAGGACAAAACATTCATAACTCTGGATAAGAAGACAAATAGGTATATGAAAAATATCAAGCTCAATGGTAAAACCTTTCAAGGGCAGGAAGCTCATATTAATCGGTAACCTAGGGTCTAGCATATAGGTGACTGGGACAGAAGAGGTGAACAATAAATGCTTGTTCAAAAAATGAAGTTTGAAAGCTTCTTCAAGATTCCATCAAATTTCCTGAAAGATAAAACTATTGGGGCAGTTGTCTGAGCCAGCAGTGGATGAGCCAGTATAAACTATACATGTGTCTCTTAGAGACACTCAAACATATCAGGGCATATTAGGCCAAGAAGTTCATGGCATTCCTGATCAGGGATCAATAAAAAAACCTTGAGACCTTTTTGACTTGGGTATAAAGGACATTCATATGAAGTAAAGCCAGGAGGGGCCATGATCAAGCATTCTATTAACCAGCAGGCCATTATAATAAATGGCCCAGGGTAAAGCAGGCAAGAAATATAGTACAGAGAATGGGGAAGACAGGAAGCAGCAGGGAAGGAAGCAGGTCTAGGCAGGTAAATTTAACAGTGTGGAAGACCAGATTCAATAAGAACAAGAACAAAGGGGCAGAAAGCACTAATGCTGAGCAGTGAGCAGAGGCTGGCTATTCCCTGAAACATTTGTAAGATTGCACTCTACTGGTTTGTAGGAAGCATTGAGCATACAGATATTGACCACTACTGTGAGATGGAGGTGGAAGAACTATAGAGAAAACGCGATCCAGATGATGCAGTGGCAGAAGTACTAGTTGAATTCATAGACAACTTCCCAAGCAGAAGAGAAAGTGGAAAAAGAAATGTCTGCCTACCTAAGGCAAAATAGTTATGCATCTCTGCTGAACCTACTTACCTCTGACTTGCTGTTCTAGACTAAGGATGACTGCCACGGCCTGATGAAGAATAAGGAGTTTTGTTTGGGGTTTTTCACTCTTTAAATGGAGCTGACACATTCGACCAAGCTCTTTGAATGCCTCATTAATATCCCGCACACGTAAACGTTCTCTGGCATTGTTAGCCATACGCCTTTCCTTCTCCCTTTCTATCTTCTGTTCTGGGTTCAAATCCTCATCTTCATTAGTACTGCTAGAAAACAAAGTAAACAACAATGTCTATTAGATTCCCTATAAAATATGATGTGCTTATTATATAAAATCATAAAGTATAAAGATGGAAATGAAACTTATCTACAAATTTTACCAAACAGTAGTAACAATTATACTTAACATGATTATATGTATATCTTTCCAGTCTTTATTTTATGCACAGTTATATAGTTGAAATTATGCCACATATATTTTTAAAGCTTATTTATTTTGAGAGAGAGCGAGTGGGAGAGGGACAGAGAGAGAGGAAGAGAGAGAATTCCAAGCAGGCTTCGCACTGTCAGCACAGAGCCCTACGCAGGATTCAAACCCATGGAAGTGTGAGACCATGACCTAAGCTGAAATCAGGAATCGGACTCTTAACCAAATGAACCACCCAGGCGCCCCTACCACATAAATTTTTAAATGCATTTTCACTGTGCATTATAACATAAAGTCATCTCTATACCAGCACCACTCTTCATAAACATAATTTGAATGACTACATAATATTCTAGCACCTTGCTACTCAGACTGTGATCATCAGAATCAGCATTATCGGGAGCTTGTTAAAAACAAACTCTCAAGGGTGCTTGGGTGGCTCAGTGGGTTAAACATCCAACTTTGGCTCAGGTCATGATCTCACTGTTTGTGAGTTCGAGCCCCGTGTTGGGCTTTGTGCTGACAGCTCAGAGCCTGGAGCCTGCTTCTGATTCCGTGTCTCAGTCTCTCTCTTCCCCTCATCCGCTTGCGCTCGCTTGTTCTCTCTCTCAAAAATAAACAAACATTAACCCCCTTCCCCCAATAAACCCCCCCCAAGCCCCATAAACTCTTAAGTTCTACTGTAAGCCTACAAATTGGAAGTTACATTTTAACAAGATCCCTGGCTGGTTCATATGTACATTAAGGTTTGAGAAGCACTGTCCCAGTACACTAATGCATTCTAACTTGCCTAACCCATCTTCTTAAATATCTTCTAGCAGGCACCTGGTGAAAAGGAGAAAGACAAGCTAAAGGTAGAGGATGAGAGACGGATCTCAGAAAAGGACTACTTTTTGTTTCACAGAGAAATATCATCAGTGGCAATGATTTTAAAACATGGGTAAACTGGAACAATTTTTTTGAAGGACAAACTGGCAAAATATCCAAAGCTTTAAAATGTTTATTACATCTTGATCAGCAATTCCAACTTTAGAAATTCATCCTAAGGATATAATTAGAGATGTTGATAGGATTTTATGTAAAAATTGATCACACAATTATTTACTTTAGCAACTAATTGCAGTCCAATAATAGGAGACAGGTTAAATAAAGCACAGTACATCCAGACAACTACCTACTATGTAGCCTCTAAAAATTAAGCTTCAGACTATGCTAACTAAAAGATGCCAGACACAAGACTACATACTGTATGATTTACATGAACCTCTAGAAAAGACAAAACTGTAGCAATGGAAAGCAGATCAATGGCTGCCAGGGGATGGAATAATGGTACTGATTACCAAGGGGTATAAGGAAACTTTTTGGGGTGGTAGTATTCTCTATTAATATGGTAGTAGTTATTAAGACCATATAATTTGTCAAAGGACAAAAACTGTACACTTAAAATTGGTGTATTTTATTATATGTGAACTAAATTTCAATAAACCTGGCTAAAAACAAAAACAAAAAAAAAAACCATGTTTGAGAAAACTCAGGGACAGATGAAAATGTTAAAAATACACTGTTATATGAAATAAAAGTTGACATTATAAAACATATATTCAGTTTAGTTCCCATTTAAATTGTGTTTATGGAAAAAGAAATATTCCTTAAAAAGTAAACAGTGGTTAAATCTTGGTAGTAACGTTTCTTGCGATTTTTGTGTTCTGTATTTTCCAAATTTCTGTAGTGAAAATGGACTAAATAATCAGATAAAAAAATTGAGGATGCATTGGAATAACTTTTAGAAAATTCTATTTTATATCAGAAATGACCAACTGAGCAGAGTCTCTCAGAACCTTGAAATAATGTGCAAAGAATAGATGTTTTCTCTTCTCTAATAACCTTGAATACTGTAATAAAGGGTAAATACACAATAGATTTTTACAAGCTAATTGCCAAAAATTATGTAAAAGTATTCTTTTGATAATAGGGAATCCCTAGCTCTTTTACTTCAAAGGAACCTTTACAGGTCATCGAGTCCAAAGGTTTCCAAATGTGGTTACCATCACAATCTTCAGGGGCACTTGAAAAATAAAGGTTTCATAGGTCCCACTACAGAGGACGTTGATACAGTGAGCTTAGGTTGGTGCCAAGGCAACCTGTATTTCTAAAATGTTTTAGGATTCTGGGGCACCTTGGGTGGTTCAGTCAGTTGAGCATCAGACTCTTGATTTCTGCTCAGATCATGATCTTGCAGTTCATGGGATCCAGCCCCCACATCTGGCTTGTGCTGGCAGTACACAGCCTGCTTGGAATTTTCTCTCTCTCTCTCTGGCCCTCCCCTGTGTGCACGCACACATGCGCTCTCTCTCTCTCAAAATAAACAAACAACAACAACAACAAAAAACTTACAAAAAAAAAAGTTTCAGGATTCTATGTAGTGGGGCTGAGAACTACTGCTAGATCCAGAGAAATCAGAGATTTTCTCAGGATCATATGGCTAATTAGTGGCAGTGTAATGACAAGGACCTAGGTTGGTATTCCATGGAGGCAAGCCTACACCACATACCTAAAATTATCATGATAACAGTAAGTACAGTACCTTTACTGAGTATGTACTGCATGCAACAGAGTGTGTAAAGGGCTTTATATGCATCATTTTTCAGTTTATTTCCATAAGAATCCAGCAATAGAAAGTCTCTTTTCAGAGAAAAAGAAACTAAAGTTCAGAGAGCTTTAATAACTTGTCCAGGGTCATGCGGCAGGTATGTGATGGAGCCATAATTCAAACCCAGGTAAGCCTAACCTATTAATTATTATTAATTACTAAGCGTTGCTGTTATTAGTAACCTGTTTTACTGCCTTCTCAATTTCTGATGATCTATAATAGGTTTAGTAACCTATGGCCCATGATCTGGCTCCTTGTTTTCTTACATAAAATTTTATTGGAAGAGTCATGCCCATTTGTTTATGTACTGTCTGGATGCTTTTATTATAACGGCAGAGCTGAGTAGTTGTGATAGACACCAAAAGGCCCACAAAGCCTAAAATAGCTATCATCTACCCTTTCCACAGAAAGTTTGCCAAACTCTGACCTATAAAATGAGAAGATGCAAACTGTTTCTTTCCAAATTCTACTTGAATAACAAAACCATGAAATAATTAAGATGTCTCAAAGGAGTGGTCTCTGGATTCCGTGACCCAATTTTTACTTCTTGCCCCTATACAACTGAATGCAATGCTTACTAAAATGACAGTATTAGAATCTTAAGGTTTAATTTTTAAATTAATTTTCAATTTAATGTTTTTAGTTTTATCTACCATACTTAACACAATCTCCTTTGCACCCTAATTTAATGCAAAGAACAATGTTTTAAATATCTTTATGTGATAAATACATATCATTGATACTAAAAAACAGGATATGCCAAAAAATATACCATCTAAATTTAATGTAGAAGTAGAAGAAAAACCTAAGGGAAGAATTTGGAATTCATTTGAAACTAATGAACTATGTGTCAATATCCATGCTATAAGTCAAGTCCAGTTTCTAGAAAACCTGCCCCAACAACGTAAGTCCACCTTTCTATACTCTTCTCAAATTATTGTTTAAACCAGGAGTTGGCAAAACTTCCTCTGTAAACCAGAAAGTAAATATTTTCAGCCTCATGGGCATTTGGCCCTGCTGCAACTACCCAAACCTGCCATTGCATTGGGAAAGCAGTCACAGATAATATGCAAATGAATGGTATGTGACAGTGATCCAGTAAAATTTATAAAAATAGGCAGTGAGCCAGATTTGGCCCAGAGGCCATTGTTTGCTGCCCTCTAGTTTAAATCATACAATAGAGTTTTCTTATATACACAGCCTTAAAATAATATATTCAAATATTGATGTCATGTACCTAAATGTCTACAATGGATAATTTTACTTGTTTTAATTATTTTGTCCTCTAATTGAAGAGAGAGATGTAATTCTCTTTATTTATTTTTTTTTTAGTTTATTCATTTATTTTGAGAGAGAGAGAGAGAGAGAATCCCAAACAGGCTCTACACCATTAGCACAGAGCCTGTGGTGGCGCTTGAACCCACAAACCATGAGATCATGATCTGAGCCAAAACCTAGAATCAGACACTTAATCAACTGAGCCACACAGGTGCCCTGAGATGTAATTCTTTTTTATACGGAGTTCCTAAAATACTGTGGGGTATGATGGAAAACATAATTTTGGAGTCAGCATCATATGCCTCCCTTTTTAGGGATGTTGTGAGCACTAAATGAGGTAACATATATAAAGTCCCAATATAGTATTTAGAACATATCTGACACTTAATAAATGCATGGCACCCTTCAATTTTCCAAGTATTTTCACCCATGGCAAGTGAGTGCAATGTAATACCTGGATGGTAACAAATACCTTGTTCTGCCTCTAGATGAAACCTTGATATCTTTTTGGGAGGATTCATCATCTGATTTCATGTCATCTGATGAAGGAGGTTCATGTAGGTTTTCATCTTTCTCTTTGTTTTCAGTCTTGATTTCTGCTGGAACAACAGTTCCAGACTGACTTTGCAAGCCACCTAACAAAGAGGTAAAGAAACAAAATAAATGTCCAGAATTGGAACTAAGATAGTAGAAAGCTTTCTAGATGATGAATGCCCTTACTTGTTACAGGACTCTGATGGAAATCTGAAAATGTAGGGTAATACACTATTCAGGTTGGAAAGAACATATACACATACCTTAGAGAAAATGATTTCTAAATCATCTGTATTTAAATTTTTTTTTCATGTTTATTTGCTTTTGAGACAGACGGAGACAAACACAGAGTGCCAGTCAGGGGAGGGGCAGAGAGAGGAGACGCAGAATCTGAAGAAGGCTCCGGGCTCTGAGCTGTCAGCACAGGGCCCCACGTGGGGCTCAAACCCATGGACTGCGAGATCATGACCTGAGCCGAAGTCAGACGCCCAACTGACTGAGGCACCCAGGCGCCCCTAAAGCGCGTATTTAAAAGAAAAAGTCTGACCTTGATGGTCATTCTGACACTTACTTTAAGGCACTATTTAAGAAATGAACTAGGATGAGAAACTTGATGCAGTTTAGAAACTGACTTCTAAGATGCTAAGGTAAATAAAGGAAGTAAGTTGTAACATTTTTTTCAGATAAATACAATAAAATGGGTGTCATGGTTAATTATACCTGGGAAAACTTTATTTTGGTGGTCTTAACATTAGTTATATATTTGTACTTATATTTATATAAATTATCTATTTACATAAGTTATATATTTGTACTTAACATTTATGACAGTTTGTTTCTAACAGAATTGTCTGTTTCTCGAGTTGAATTATAATATTCTAAATAATAGCTACCATCATTTATAGCTCTCAACGTATTTGGAATAATTTCTCACGGCTTTTTGGGACCCTGAGGATTTAGTCATGAGGGGAAGTGATAAGAAAGAGAGACATAACAGGGGCGCCTGGGTGGCGCAGTCGGTTAAGCGTCCGACTTCAGCCAGGTCACGATCTTGCAGTCCGTGAGTTCGAGCCCCGTGTCAGGCTCTGGGCTGATGGCTCAGAGCCTGGAGCCTGTTTCTGATTCTGTGTCTCCCTCTCTCTGCCCCTCCCCGTTCATGCTCTGTCTCTCTCTGTCCCAAAAATAAATAAAAAAAAACGTTGAGAAAAAAAAAAATTAAAAAAAAAAAAAAGAAAGAGAGACATGACAGAAGCAGAAGAATGTAAGACGACCAGTAAGTACTGAACAGTTTGCATGCGGTTCCATCCATCAACAAGTATCTACAATTGGCCCAGCCAAATGGGGCAATTGGAGCCCTAAATATCTATCCTCTGCATTCAGTAGCACTACCGTTTGGAATTCCCCCACCTAAGATGACTTTTGATTCACAGATGTCAATCTGCTTGTAAAAAAAGACGACAGTGTTCCAAGTGTTATTTATCTCTGTATACATTACTGCTGAAAGCCAACAATACAGTTACCTCTGTAATTTTCTTGTGTTTTGTGGTTCAAATCTGAGCTTGAAGCAGTGACTGTACTAGACAGGACTGAATGATTGCCATTGAGACTGACAGAGTCTTCTCGATGAGTTCCAACCTAAAGTAAAAAAAAAAAAAAAAAGTTAAGACTGTTCAGAGGCAATAATTGTTCAAAATCTTTTAATGGGTTTAATAGAGAAAATATCTACCTGAATTTAGCAACTTTTTTGGGATGCTAGTTTTCTCATGTTTGGATTTCCTTTTTTTAATTTTTAATGTTTTATTTTTATTTTTGAGAGAGAGAGAGAGAGAGACAGACAGACAGACAGACAGACAAGGAGGGGTAGTGGCAGAGAGAGAGGAAGACACAGAATCCAAAGCAGGCTTGAACCCATGAACCATGAGATCATGACCTGAGCCAAAGTCAGACACTCAACTGACTGAGCCACCCAGGTGCCCCTGATTTTTGGATTTCAAAAGACTTGACAGACTACTATAGATTGTTTTTTAAAAAAAAAACCAAAACTTCTTTTTAACATTTATTTACTACTGAGAGACAGAGAGACAGAGAGCATGAGCAGGGATGGGGCAGACAGAGGGGGAGACACAGAATCCGAAGCAGGCTCCAGGCTCTGAGCTGTCAGCATAGAGCCTGACATGGGGCTCAAACTCACGAACTGTGAGATCACGACCTGAGCTGAAGTCAGATGCTTAACCGACTGAGCCACCTACGCGCCCCTATAGATTGCTTTTGAATCAAAATATTTACATTATAAAATTCCAACTTTCAAATGTCGTATCCTACAGAAGGTTGTTGTGTGAAGCAAATGAACTAGACAGACAAAGCACTCTGTAAGTCATAAAATGCTACACATTATAGTATCTATTAATAAACCTACATCATTCTGATCATGTATTTCATATACCACCTAAGTATGAATTTGCATTTAAGAAAATATTGCTATATTCCAAGTAATATTATTTATTTATACTCTGGTATACTCTTTTTCACACACACACACACACACACACACACACACACACACACACACACACACATAGTGTCTTGTTTTTTCTTCCTCTGACTCCCTCAAAAACCTTAAAAAAGCAGTCTATGGGTGCTCAGTCAGTTAAGCATCCAACTCTTCATTTGAGTTCAGGTCATGATCTCGTGGTTTATGCGATCGAGCTCTACACATTGGGACACTCTCTCTCTTGAGCGTGTACACGCTTTTGCTCTCTCAAAATAAATATACATGAAAAAAATGAAATTAACTTAAAGCAGAAGTTCTGGGGGCACCTGGGTAGCTTATAGTTAAGCATTTAGTGTCTGAGTCTTGATTTTGGCTGAAGTCATGATCTCACGGTTCATAAGATCAAGCCCTGGGTCAGGCTCTGTGTGGACAGTGTGGAAGGAACCTGCTTGGGACTCTCTCTCCCTCTCACTGCCCTTCCCCTGCTTGTGCTCTCTCTCTCTTAAGATAAGTAAATACACTTAAAAAAAAAAAAAGAAGTTCTGCACTGCCAAGCAACAAAAATGCCATATAATTTTTATTGTTTTAGTCAAATTCCATAAGGTAAGGCATGCAAATACCATCAAGTATTTAAGCTATAGTAGTATTTTTAGAAAAACTGGTAAAAAATGAAGCTTTTTGTTAGAACAGTAGCACATGTGTCATCTACAAGATTAAGCCTTTAATTAAAGAGGTTTATTGCCTGGAGTTGTACATGAGAATCACTGTTTTTCAATAAATCCTTCAATCCCAGTAAACTGCTTTGTTTGAATCTCTCTTCAGTAATTAATATAGCTTTTATCTTTCATGACTTTGTATGGATTTTACCTTAAGAGGTATAAATACCCCTATGCAAGTTTACCCTTTGGTTTCCTGTAAGCTACACAAAAGGAACCAAAGCAAAGTTTTAGGCAATACAGGCCATTTGATACTGGACCTGATTATAACATGTCAGGTCTTCTACCACACTTTCTATTTTAAGTTGACTTATTTTATTTGAGAGAGAAAGTGTGAGTGATGGAGGAGCAGAGAGACAGGGAGAGAGAGAGAGAATCCCAAGCAGACTCCGCAAATCAGTGAGAAGCCTGATATGGGACTTGAACCCATGAACCGTGAGATCATGACCTGAGCTGAAGTCAGATGCTTAACCAATGGAGTCACCCAGGCACGCTTTCTACTGCACTTTTAAAGAAATGTCTGTTTTCCACCCTTATTCTTTGATGTAGTTAAAAAACAACAACAACAACAACAACAACACCCCACCTAGTGTATTCCCTATCTACTTCTAAATTTATTTGAGGATTAGTCATTGCTGAAGATTAGTTGGCTTTCTTTGCTTGCTATGAACTACTCAATGACCTAAGGAGAAGGTCAGTTCAAAAATCCCATTTATAAAAATAAATATAGTATAAATACAATATACAGCTATATAGTTGCAAATTCTTTGAGACTCTAAAAGCCTAGGCCTATTCTATAGATAGATATTACCATGACAATTTTGACTGGCTGAAGAAATCCCACAGGATACAGTAAAAGCTAAGAATTCTGTGTTTGTATTTATAATGTGAACTAAAACTTCCTGTGATCGTTGGTAATATGTGCTGAATTTTGTTCTTCCCTAGTATTTTGAGCTATCATACAAAGTAATTTAAAAGAAAATAGACTGTTAGTTAATATCCAAAATCTATAAAGAACTTCTCAAACTCAACACCAAAAAACCAAACAACCCAGGTAAGAAATGGGCAGAAGACATGAATAGACACTTTTCTAAAGAAAACATCCAGATAGCTAACAGATACATGAGAAGATGCTCAATATCACTCATCATTAGCAAAATACAAATCAAAACCTGATGAGATACTACCTCACACCTGTCAGAATGGCTAAAATTAACAACACAAGAAACAACAGGTGCTGGCAAGGATGCAGAGAAACAGGAACACTCTGGAACTGTTGGTAGGAATGCAAACTGGTACAGCCATTCTGTAGAACTGTATGAAAGTTCCTCAAGAAAATAAAAATAGAACTACCTTACAGACCAGCAATTGTATTATTAGGTATTTACCCAAAGGATGCAAAAATACAGAATCGAAGGGGTACATGTACCCTAATGTTTATAGTTTATAGCTGCCAAACTATGGAGAGTGACCAGATGTCCATCAACTGATGAATGGATAAAGAAGATGTGGTATATACACACAGTGGAATATTACTCAGCCATCAAAAAGAATGACATCTTGCCATTTGCGACAAAGTGGATGGAGTTAAAATGTATTAAGCTAAGTGAAATAAGTCAATCAGAGAAAGACAAATAACATAGAATTTCACTCATATGTGGAATTTAAGAAACAAAACAGATGAATATATGGGGAGGTGGGGGGCGGGAAGAGAAGAGAGGGAAATAAACCACAAAAGACTTAATAACAGCAAACAAACTGAGGATTGATGAAGAGGGAGGTAGGTGGGAGATGGGCTAGATGGTTACTAAGGAGGGCATTTGTAGTGATGAGCACTGGGTGTTGTATGTAAGTGATGAATCACTGAATTCTATTCCTGAAACCAATATTGCACTGTATGTTAACTAAAATTTAAATTAAAAATAGTCTTTTAAAACTTAAACTTTCAAAAATATGTATATTTACTCTATATTGTATGTGTACAACTCATTTTATAGCTCTGTAAGCCAATAGCACTGAACAGCCACAAACTGAACTCTTTTTTTAAATGTTTATTTATTTTGAGAGAGAGAGAGAGAGCAAGAGCGAGAGTGACCAAAAGTGAGCAGAGTAGGGGCAGAGAGAGGAGAGAAAGAATCCCAAGCAGACTCCACACTCAGCGTGAAGCCTGATGCAAGGCTTGATCTCACGACCGTCAGATCATGACCACAGCTGATACCAAGAGTTGGACGCTTAACTGACTGAGCCAGCTAGGTGCTCCACAAACTGAATTTTCACTGGAGTGATAAGTGATGATGCATCTTCTGAATTCTTATTTCTTTTTATTACATTAGTAAAAGTTAATTCTCTGATTTTCTGAATCTCAACTAATAAAAATGTTCTATCATTTCCTCTCTGATGAAAGGCTTGGCAGACAAAAGATCATTATCTAAGTAAATTCTAGGTATTTGTGCTTTGCCTGAAGGAAAATCAGTTGGTTGCTCAATTTGTTTTGGGATATAAATGACAGCAAATATTTTCGTCTCTCTGGAATGCTATAAACTAAGCACCTTTTTTACACCAATTTTCATCAATGGCTTCCAAAAGAAAAAAAAAATTAATCTTTAAAAAATGGCCTCAGATTAGCAAAAAACCTTAAGTCTGGAGTTTTTCATGTTAATGAAGTCAGCAGGAACTTTATTTATTTATCTATTTATTTATCTATTTATCTATCTATTTATTTATTTAGTAACTTGATTCCCCTTGCAATGGCCCTCATATATTTTCTGGAGAATTTGACTTTCACAGTTCTTAAAGTTCTATTTAACCCTTGCTCACACACTGGCTCCCATGTCTTCCCTTTAATCTGCAGCTACCCATTCAAATGGCTCTGTCCACAGACACAACAGGTGTATAAACAGTCCTTTGTCTGAGCTCAGAGACTGGGCCAGCCAGATAGGACCCTATGTTTAATTGTTCCTCTCGTTAGCATACAGCTGACAGGCTGCTGCTACTAGGGGAGTAGCAGGGGAAGGCAAACCCCTAGGCCTGCCATGCTCTAAATTTCAATCATTATGAAGAGCTCTATTTCAGAATAAAAGGCCCAACTCATTAAATGACATCATCCTGCATTCTGAATCTTCACAATCTGTGTATGGCCTTACTTTTGTGGGAACACCCAACAAGGGACCTGTTTTCATTTAATTTGGCCAAAAGCTTTAAGCACCCACAATGGAAAAATGCTAAATCTAATTAGTTGATGAATAAGAGGTCTTGTGAATTAAGGAGCAGATTGAAAAGTACTCAGTATGAATTCCTCTCTGATTCTGAATTCTATTCTAACAATTTGTTCCATTTATACTATTCACTGAATACTAATGATTTAGATTAATCAGTATTAATCTATGGACTGATTAAAGGATCTTTATGTTCTGTATGTATTTTGTTTTACCTGAAGAGGGGTTTTAAGCTAGAAACTTGATAGAATTTAATTTGTTACGGTTCCTTTTTAATGATATTTCCATAAATATATATAACCTGTATGGTTTTTAAACTTTTATCAAATCTCTTCAAAAGCACTATAATGTAGTTTTAATAAAAAAAAATTAAATTGCCCATTCAGGACAAAAATGGTTAGAAAAATAAAATACAGTTAAAAATAAACTCTTTCAATTCAGTTTAAACATAGGTACACAATTTCTACGGTATATAAACCTATACTAATAAAATTAAATACTGTCTAAATGTAAGGTTAAAAGGATTCCAAATCTGATATGTGACAATTTTGAATACTACTTTATTTGCTTATTAGGCCTTTAATAACTTAATCTTACATCTCTCAACTAAGAAAAATATAGTTTCTCTAACTGCTTTAGGATCTAGAACACAGACATAATTCATATTTTTAAATTATATAAAACACTTTAAATCCTACAATTTAACATTATTCTGCTATTATACAAGAACACCACAAATCTCCAACCACAGCTTAAACTACAAAAACCCCAAGCAATTAAAAAAAAAAAAAAAAAACTAACGGAAATGGTTGGATTACGTTTCCTCAGTACTTAAAGCAATAAAAAAAAAAGCCTCATGGATAAAATTTTATATCATAAATAAGGAACTTTTCAAGATTTCCATCAAGCTTCCATTAATATAAAAGCTTCTAATGTAACTTAGCTTGAAGTTGAAATCACTGTTGGAGGAATAACTGAGTACCTTCTGTTAAGGATAAAAGTATCATGGAATTATCTCACTGGGCCTCAGTAGTCTAGATATTACAGCCATAAATAGGTGTGATGTACAATAACTTTACACTGTTGAGACCTTTTTGTAATGCCCAAATGAAATTAACAATTCTAGTCCTTTTCAGTTTTCCACTTATTACCAGTATATTTTCCTATCAGCAGTTTATTCCAAAAGTTTGTGCTTAAACTAAATACATGGGAGCAAAACTAAAGTCCAATGCTGATATTTTAATAGTTCTAAAAATCCTGATTTTGTGCTTTAAAATTTAAACAATATATCAATCGCATCCTAATAAGAGTGTATGACAAAAAGTCTTAAGTTTTCTATCTGGATTCCATAAACATGGAGAAATCATCAAAAATATTGAAAGGGAGTATGAAATTAAGTGAAAATGTTAACCCCACTCAAAAATAAGAGCAGGAGCGCCTGGGAGGCTAAGTTGGTTAAGCGTCAGACTCTTGATTTCAGCTCAGGTCATGATTTCAGGGCTGTGAGATTGAGCCCTGGGTCAACTCCCTGCTAGGTGTGGAGCCTGCTTAAGATTCTCTTTCTCCCTCTCCTTTTCCCCTCCCCGGCTCATGCTCACTTATGTGTATTCTCTCTGTCAAAACAAAATAAAAACAAACAAAAACAAAAATAAGCAAACATAAAAAAAACTATGTGGCTATAATTACTTATAAAAAAGAAAGAATTATTCACTTCTTAGTTTCTTTTTCTGGCATAGTAATCTTTCAAGAAATTAAATTTTTCTGTGTATTAGACAGCTAAAATCATGTTAAATGCCTTCTGTGGTTGAAACCTCATTTAATTCTAAGGTTTTATTTTTCAGTAATCTCTATACCCAATGTGGGGCTTGAACTTACAACCCTGAGATCAAGAGCTGCATGCTCTACTGACTGAGCCCGCCAGGTACCCCCTAAACCTCACTGAATTCTATTCTTTGGTGCTGGTCAAATCTGCTTGGTTAAAAGTAACAAAAATCAGGGTGCCTGGGTGGCTCAGTCGGTTAAGTGTCCGACTCTTGGTCAGCTCAGGTCATGTTCTCATGGACTCTGAGATAGAGCCCTGTGTCCCTGCTTGGGAATGTCTCTCTCTCCCTTTCTCTCTGCCCCTACCCCATTCACGTTGTGTCTCAAAATAAACAAAAATAATAATAAAAAACAGTAACAGTCAAAATTAAGTCTTTTGATATTGGCTCCTATTGGCATATGTTTTTGGCATTTGGTAGTCTTATGTCCTTGGTGTGAAATATAAAAATCCTTTTCTGGAATAACTAAAAAATACCAGAGAATTATTTCATCTATAAGAAGATGGTTGTCCCACAAATCAACAGTATCAGCTACAGATGACTTTTAATGACATAATTTTCTTATAACTGAAAACATTCACATTGTAAAGGAAGTTTATCAGCAACAAAATTATTTCCCTGACCAAGAAACACTATCTTGATTAACCTGTCTATGTAGGTTTTACACCACAAATAATCTTGATAGCATTGTAGGCTGAGAGCTGGGCTGTCTGTATCACATCTATATAGATATCAACTTTTATTCTTCCACTCTAAGTGTATTCTGGCTTACCTCAAATATTCCAGCTACTTCAACAGCACTCCCAAACTAATCATTAAAAAAATAGGAAACATCTATAGGCTCCAGGAAAAAGAAAAAAACTTGCCAACCCTTGTTACCTGCACTAGGAAGCTAATTTATGTTCCAATTCAAAAAACTGGCAAGGTACGGCCTGTCGGCTAAATCTGGTCCTGGTTTCTTAAATATTAAGGAGCTCTCTTTTTGTAAATGAAGTTTTATTGGAACACAGCCACACCCATTTGTTTTCATAATGTCTATGGCTGCTTTCATGTTAGAATGTTAGAGTTAAGTAAATTTTACTATCTGGCCTTTTACAGAAAAAGTATGCTGATCCCTCTTCTAAATGGAGCAGAGAAAGCAATATCATAATTAAAATCTGCAATTAGGTTGGTGGTCTGACTCTTGGTTTGGGCTCAGGTCATGATCTTGCAGTTGTGAGATAGAGCCCTGTGTCAGGCTCTGCACTGGGTGTGCAGCCTGCTTGGGATTCTCTCTCTCCCTCTCCCTCTGCCCCTTCCCTGCTTGTGTGTCTGCATGTGTGTGTGCTCTCACCCTGTCTCAAAATAAATAAAAGAAGCTTAAAAAATAATATATATGTGTAAAAAAAATATATATATATACATATACATATGTATATATATACATATATGTGTGTGTGTGTGTGTGTGTATATATATATATATATATATATATAAAACCCCTGCAATTAGGATAGTGACCTACAGTACATGCCCATGAGAACAAAAATCCATTACAACAAAAATTTTATTTGAACGTTCTATGGAATTCCTGAATTGATATTTGTTTATTAAAATAATTCTACTCCCTGCAGAAAATAAATGGAATAATGAAAACTACATATTTTAGAGAGAAGTTGACCTCACAAATTCTACAAGGTGATATAAAATTGCTGATAAACTGGTGTTTCTGTGGTTACTTCATAATTTTGGTCAAGTAGCCTCCATTTGTGGAAGCCTATAGAACAAATACTAATTTATGTTAATGTAGAGGATAATACATAAACTACCACCAAGTTAAACAAGACAAAAAAGGAAAAGTGATCCTAGAATGTAAAATTGTGTTATTTCTTAGTCAGGATCAATTAGAATTCACAGGGGCAAGAGGGAATAATAAAAGCAGGAGATTAATTCTTGAAAATGGCTGGCAATAGTTAAAATAATATGTCTCCCCAAATCACATACTATCCAATAATATGAAAAGAGTTGATTTCACATAGGTGGGTACTGGGCATGTAAGCAAGGTGCTCCTGCCACTCCTGATGTCTTCAGACATGGACAAGAGCCAGAATAAGAATATTCCTCAACTGTATGCCTAAGGCTTGGCTGGGAGAGTCACTGCTGACTGTGAACTTCATTTCATTCTACCCTTTGATGTTTTTGCTGAAGTTGAGAACTGAGGACATATAGCTAAACTGTTCATCTCAGAAGGATAGGAGATGAATAGTGACTCACCTGACAGTCTCAGACTTTTTTGTCAGTTAATAACTTTATATTTTGAGGGTAAGCCTGTCAGAAACATCTGTAGATCCACCTCCACTAGGTGACTGTCTGGACGGGGCAGACACAGCAGATGACATGTGGCAGCTGTTCACCAGCTATGGGTCCTCTAAGGTGCAGTAAGAACTGAAGAGAGGATGTGGGTAGTCACGCTGAGTGGCAGCATGGCCTTAGTTGCTGCAGTGCTGAGGCTGCTACTCAGACTAAGTCAGACTCACGTCACAGTGATAAGACTTTTTTCTAGACTAGTCTTTTTTTTTTTTTTTTCTTTGTAAAGAATATCTCTGGCAACCTTTTTTTTTTTTTTTTTTGATGCTGTGAAGTAGGCAGCATATTCCTAGAGGATATAATGGGAGCTACTTATTAATTAAAAGCTTCAGGGCAATATCTAATTTAACAATTTTTCCCTCCACAAGTCCTTTTAAAATGCACTAGATTTCTACATGGCTTTTTAAGACTGGATTTTGAAAAATCTGTTTTCTAACTCATATCCAAAGTTGGTAAAAAAAACTTCCCAAATACAGAAGTTCCATTTTTTACAAACCCTATATTTAATTGGTGGGAGCCAGAGATATACCAGAGATTTATCTATAGCAGATAAAGTGGACTAGGGGCAGTGAGCTATTAATAGTGAAGAATTAAAAAATGATTATGAGGGAGGAATAACTACAAGTGGTGCAAATGAGACAAACTTTGGATTCAAATATATTGATTTTTAAGTCATTCTTCTAAAAAAAGTTATTTCAACAAAAACAATAATTATTAATTTGACATTCTACATTTATGTGGGCAACAAATGCTACCCTATACACAATATTATTTTAATTATTATTACTAACAGGGCTAATACTCCCTTATATGTCTATGATTTTTGTAATTTTCAATGTTTTCACATTTTATTAGCTTACCAACAGCATCAAAAACTATTTTAGAAGGAGCCTGAATTTCAAATTTTCTGACATTAAAAAAATAAACAACAACCACCCAAAACTGGTCGTTAAGATATATAAGCATCTAATGTCACCTATGTTGCTAAGAACATTGTACTCAGGAAACTAGAAAGCTGTGTTTGATGTTTACTTCAGCTGCTCCAAAATGAATATAAATGGTTGTCTGACATGTGAATGTGAAAATCTGGAACCAATCCTATTTTATAGAACACAAGCCTTCAGCATTTGGGGCACCTAATTATTTTGATGATAGGTGAATTTTACCCTTGATCACATGGCTTATAGCTAGAAAGTGGTTTCACAGGAGAATATTTCACAGCATGTAATAAATCCTAAAAACAATGCTATAAACACTCAAACACATGGCATCAGTTAAATTGCAGGTTCAAAAAGAACTTCATTCCTTTAAAAGACAATTTGGATAAAAAATAATGTAAGACATTCAACACAGAATTTTTGATGTGCTGGAAAATTTTACTTTTTTCTCTCTAAAGTATTACTATGTTTTTAAAAACATGGATTGAATTATTTTATTCTCTTCAGGAATTAATTGAATATTGTTTCCTTTCATTGTCACTCAAATTACAGCTATTCTTAAAACTACCCCACTTTTTCTTTATTTGGGAATAAAGCTTCAATTTGGTCTGGTACAAATAATTTCACATTCCTTCTGGTTTTGAGGGCTGGTTCCAAATTATAATCAACAACTTTTCTAGACCAGAACCCTTGAAATTCAGTCTTGCTTTATAGTTTTTGCTCTTTAGACTTCCTACATACTGTTTCAAGGCAAAAACTGGTCTGCCACACATCTGGGGAAAAAAAATCTAAGTTTAAGCTAAAATGATCTTGCAGAAGATTTTAGCTTTTTGCATACAATTGTAGCAGGACTTTAAGGGCCAATGTGCAACGAATGACCCGGACCAAGACAGAGTAAGTCTGTTTGAAAAAGAAGAATCCTCTCCTCCAAAGATTTCATGAAAAACATTTAGGACACTAGGCTTTAACCATTATTACAAAAAAGATGAGCACTATTTTACCATTGAAGCAGATCGACTGCTTGTAACAAGGCTTGATCCACCATAGTTTGAATTGAGGCTTCCAATTGGTGCATTATGGGATGGTCCCAATAAACTGTGTATATCATTGTGACCAGCAGGCAAACTGGTGGACGGTCCAACGGCATGGTTCCGCAGCACATGGATAGCATCATCCAGTCTGTCTAAACGATCCTCCATTCGAGATTGCTGTAGGGATTGAAAAAAGACATGGAGGTTACTGCTGGTATCTGTTAAATTCATTAAACTGCTATGTTTCCTACTTTGGGATATAGAGAAGACAGCAAAGTAAAATGCACTATCAAGTAGCTTCAAAAGCAACTACCTACACTACAATCAAGAATCAAAGAAAAGATATTTGACGACTATGCAAAATTAACAAAGCTTCAGAAACAAATCACTGCTTTATAAAACCAATTTACCAGTCTACCATGAGGCTATTTCTTTTAGCTTCCTACAAAAGACGAAGGCTACTCTACTGTGTCTGATAATTATAGCTGATAAAAAAGATAACCTGGACTTTAATACTGATCTTTGAAATGAGGGCAATTTTGGGAAAGGACCTCAAATCCATCAAGTTTAAGTTGTAATTTTGTTTTAAGTGAATAAAGCATACCTATCTGAAATGGTGAACACATCCAAATATGCTCTTTCACAAAACTGAGGAAATGAGATTGTCTGTGGATACACACATGCCCCATACACAAACATATTAGAATTTAAAAAATCAAAAGCACATGCCAGTAGAGCTCTTTTAAAAAGAATCATTCTCAACAACATGAAAAACAAAAGTCTATTCTTACATACTGTACAAAAACGAAACTGGTCATTGTTTGATTTTAAAAGACTTTGGAGTCTGTACAGGCTTGAAGATTTTAAATGGATAATAGGAAGTATAATTAACTGAAACACAAAAAAGGCACCATCTAAAAGAAATAGTACCTCACAGACATCCTTTAAGAAGGACATTGCATCTTGCAAATGCTCGTGAAGTTGCTGCTCAACTCGATTTTTCTGGCAAAGTCAAGACAGAACAGGAGGCAAAGCACAGGTTAAGATTAACTCCAAAAGAGATGAGGAAATAGCTGATGTCGCATGTCAGCATAACATGTTAGTAAAGTTAACGCAGAGACCTGCGAGATCTACTTGTATTAAGGTATGAGAAGGCTGGGATTTAACAGCGAAGTTATAAGGTTAGCATCTAAATAGCACACATTGTTTATATTTGCTTGCAAAATATGAAAGAAGAAGACTTTCCCTTCAACTGTTCTGTTAGTCACAGAAAAAGAACTCTTCTATTTGCAACATGAAATTACTAAGTGACAGCATGACTTAGCATTCCATCAAGTTATTCTATTTTGTTTGTATAATACTATGTAATTCTGTGGTAGGTATTGAAAAACAACAGTAGCTAACATTCTACCACAAATTCTTCGCATTCTATACCTAGACAGGCTCTTTTATTCTACCTCCTTATTTGTTTATTAAGTAACATTTTTGCTTATACAATTAACACAATATATTTTTAAAAATGAAAACATGGGAAATAACACTTTTCATGACAAAAATAATTGATGCTACATTTAAAAATTTTAGTCAAAATGTTATTAACTATATACAGAATAGTCACATGAGAAAGAATAAAATGTGACCATGCTGCATTGCTCGGCTAGTTTTCTTGCTTTTATTTGATCTCTTTACTTTTTTGTTTGTTCCTTCTTCTATATAAACATAAAAGTATAGAAAAGTTAAACTCTAGATTTATCAAAAAAGCAAAAATCCCATAACACTATTTTACTACCAGCTGTCCTGAGATCAGAAAGAAGCCTGATGTCCCAAAGAACAGATGGCAAAAGGCACACCCAATGTGTCTTATATTGTTAAACTAAATCAGGCCATTTGTTAGCAAAGAATTCGTGTGTAATGCTATCCTACTGTTTTTTCATTGTTACTCAGGATTTACTAAAAATGCACTCTGCACTATCAGATAAAAGTGACCCGTATATTTTTAAGAGGCTCTTACCAGGGAGTGGAGCGAGTTTTCATAGCTGGGGGATGAAGGAGCTTGCCCTCCAGGTCTGGGCCACTGACTGGTACCTGTTAAAACAAAATACAAAAGCATACACACACACCTTGGTTAACTCACTGATCTTGACAATGTTCTGAAAGAAAGGGTAAAGCCATTCTATAGCTGTACATAAACTTATGCAAACATTTTTGTTCAGCCTTCAGCATAGTATTGGCTACTTACAAGCCCAACACATAAAAAAAATCTTTCTCAGGGCACTTGGCTGGCTCAGTCAGTGGAGCATGCGATTCTTGATCCCAGGGTTGTGAGTCTGAGCCCCATGTTGGGTGTAGAGATTACTTAAAAATCTTAAAGTCTTTTTCATTACTAATACAACTGTGTAGGGAGTTGGGAATAAAAGAAAAAACTGCACAGTACTTTACAAAGTAACTACTTTGCAAAAATTTGTATTAGTTATTATTAACTACTTGTTATTTTGCAACAACAAAAAAAGCCAGAAACAGGACCATAAATACAGAGAACTGGTAGTTGCCAGAGGGGCAGGAAGGAGGAGAGGAGATACAAGCTTCCAGTTACAGAATGAGTAAGTCATGGGGATGAAAGGCACAGTATAGGGTATATAATCAATGATATTGTAATAGTGCAGTATAGTGACAGATGGTAGCTACACTTGTGGTGAGCTTAGCACAATGTATAGAGCTGTCAAATCACTATGCTGTACACCTGAAATGAATGTAACATCCTGTGTTCATTATACTTCAAAAAACAAAAACTACTTTCATGTTTGAATGTTCTTCAGATTTTGTCCACAAGCAGATTATCTTGAGAAAATGTACTTAAAACATACGTAATTTAAAATTCTGTTCCTTCTCTATGACTTTCCATAGCTTTTGTTATTAAAATTTTTTTTTTTAACGTTTATTTATTTTTTTTTTTGGGACAGAGAGAGACAGAGCATGAACGGGGGAGGGGCAGAGAGAGAGGGAGACACAGAATCAGAAACAGGCTCCAGGCTCTGAGCCATCAGCCCAGAGCCCGACGCGGGGCTCGAACTCACGGACCGCGAGATCGTGACCTGGCTGAAGTCGGACGCTTAACCGACTGCGCCACCCAGGCGCCCCTAGCTTTTGTTATTAAATGACTACGTTAATATTCACTTGATTTTCTAGATCATAATTTATATAAATACCATTATTACCTCACTGTTGGAGGTTTCTTTCAGTTGGCTATTACGAATAGTACCTAAATATTACTATATTGTGAATGGTAAACATTGTTATTTTCTTTTTTGGGAACATGTCTTGAGGATAAATAGCATTTCTGAATTAAAAGGTATAAATATATTTATGATACTCAATTCATAAAGCCAAATTACTTTCTAAAGTGTCCTATTAACTTCTGCCATTAAGTTACGCACAAATGCACCAATTTCAAACGACTGCAAATGCATTTAGGATTATCTGTTAAACATTTTCCCAACATAATTTACACAAAAACACATTATTTAATTTGGAAAATATCACCATGAAAATTTTTAATGTCATTTATTCTTCAACTTTAGAAAAGTAGCACTAACACACAGCAAAAAAACATACAAGTTCAGAGTAGAAAAAAATAAAAAGTAAGAAAACAATAAAAAAAAGACAAAAGGATTAATTCATTCATGTGTTTAAGACAATTACAGCCTGTGCAGTTGGAAATAATTTATTTACAGAAAATAATGAGAACCATTATAGTTATTAACATTATAGTTATTAATAAATGCTTCAGTGACAACCTGAGTTATAGGAGAAATATGAAGTTGGAGAACTTGCAGGTTTACTTAATTTGTCTGATTTACTGCTAAATGAAGTTTTAACCTATGTTCTTTGTACCAAGCATGTTGTTGCAGATTATTTGCGAAATTTAGGAAACAATGAAAATGTATGGTAAATCTTAACTATTATAGTTCACTTCAGTTGAATAAATTAGTAATTGTATTCCCATCAAATATATTTTACAAGTTGAAAAGTTGGATAAAGTTTTAACCTGATTAAATTTCACAATTATATGCATACTGTTGTGATTACATAGGAAAATTTTAAATAGTAAAACTGTGAGAAAAAAATATATATTATGTACTTCATCAGCAAACAATTTTTTTTTACTTGTAGGCAAATTACAAATTATTCTGAGAACCATTAAAGGTTTCCTGCTGGACATACAAACACAGTCATAATTCAACTACATGAATTATGGACAATCTAAAATTGAGCATTGAAACAGAAGTTTGCGAACTTAAAATTAACAAGTAGATTTTAGTAACCAGAGAAACCCAGTAACTGACTATATGAAGAACTCATATAAATAACCAGCCAACACCTTTCCACTGATTTCAGTACATTAGTGCTTTCCAAGCACTGATGCAGAATTATGAATTTTATGTGGATAAAAGGTTAATCCTAATCCATTTTGAAAAAGACCCTAAATTACTTTTAATGTAATTTCTTTTAATGTTTACAATATTTTATTTTCCAACATTTTCCTCCAACCTTCCCATTCCTCTTTGGGTGATCAGCCTGTAACAGGACTCTAATCATCAAATTATTTAATCTACATCAGATATTAATACAAGTTTTATGTTTAAACACCTCAGAATTGTTAACATGCATCTGCTTGGCAAAACATGCGATTTTTGTGGTTCTCCAACTAGTTTAGGGTTGAGGAATGAGATATGTGCACTGAGTTACTCAGGTAAGAAATCACCTATATTCATTATTTTATTGATAGTGATATGAAGAAACCATTCTAAGGTCTATATCCAAAATGTAATCCATTAAACTGGAAAAATACACATATACTCAAACCGGTTTTGTTTTTATTATAGACTGGGCTGCTCCAGTGTGACATACTTGGTTAAAACAGAATACTAATGTGCTTAAATTAGGGATATCTGTTTGAACTTTATAGACATGCCAAGTTATATCTCATGGACAGAGCTCCTTGAACCCCAGTTAGTAGTTTAAAACATTATGCTATTAGTCATAAAGAAGATGACTGGATAGTTAGATAGAGTTATTAGTTCAGTAGAAATCAATCCTATTGCTGATGTTGGCATCTCTATCTCTAGCTTGTAACATTACACAAATATTGTAGAGAATAGAGAACAGGGTATCTCCCACCTTCCTTCCCTGTCACCTCGTATTTGGTGTAGACCTATCAAGAGGCTTGGGGCTTATTCTTCCTTCTATTAATGAGCATAAGGTTTCAACTGTTTATGCAGTTACCAATTTCTGTAATTGCCTGGGCTTTTTAGTGATCACCCTAAAAAGCTAGTTCTTATTCAAGAAGGATTGTAATAAACCTACCAGCTATTAAAATATAATTATAATGACCGTTTCTAGAAAACAAGCTAGCTAGGTAATTAGGAGAAGTGAGTTTTTGGCTAGAAAATGTGGAAAGGCTTTCTTTGATCACTAAATCCAAAATTCACCCAGTGTTTCTGATCTGCTCACTAAGTGGAACTTAGAATTAACTGGTTAATTAATTTAGAGACTAGATACCAACATTTTATACGGCTGAAAGAAATTCTTAGGACCACTTATCATGCATTTTCTTATTTTGTTAGTTGTTTCCCTTTGTAATCTCACCTTAAACTGAAACTTTCATGAGATCCCTCATACTTGGAAAAGGCTGGATAATCAATGTAGTACTCAGTGCTTTGCTTTCCACAATCTGGCTCCAGCCAACCTTTCCATTTTAGTGCTTCACACTTCCATACGTGAAGAGTTCATAATCAGTCATCCCCATGACTCTGGATGAAGAAGTCATGTGCTTTTTTTTTGCATCTGGATCTTTGTTATACTCTTCCCTTTAGACCCAGGAAAACTCTTTCTCCTCCTCTTAAAGTCCTGCTCTCTTCATGAAGTTTATCGTGACCGTTCTATAGCTTAGAGTGAATTCTGATGGTTGTATTTTCATGTATTTATCTTTTTAAAAAAAATGTTTATTTGTTTACCGAGAGAAAGAGAGAGCAAGAGGGGGAGGGGGAGAGAGAGAAGGAAGAAGGGAAAGAGAGGGAGAGAGAGACAGGCAGAGAGTGAATCCCAAGCAGGCTTCGTGCTGCCAGCCCAGAGCCCAACACAGGGCTTGATCTCACAATTGTGAGATCACGACCTGAGCTGATTACCAAGAGTCAGATGCTTAACCAACTGAACCACCCCAGCACCCCATGTGTTTACCTTTTATTTTCTCAGCTAAACTGAAAACCTGCTGAAGTCAGATGATTATCAAACACCAGGCACACTGACAGATGATTAAAGTAAATAAATAACTGATTAGCCAAAACTAAGGAATCCTTTCTTCTTTCTCTTCCTCCATTTCTGTTGTAAATGTTTTGAAGATTGCTACTGAGAACTGAAATTATTAAACCCTTATTTATTTATATTCCAGAAGGAGGTGAAGAAAGGAAAAACATGGTTTTGTCTGTCTGCTCTCCAAGTTCCCCCAGTAAACACATTCTCTTAAATACTTGTGTCCTTTGCTAAATGACGATTGTGATAGACATAGCCATTCTTCTCTTCTACCTTGCTGCCAGAGCCCTGATTTTGTTCAAAAGGGGGTGGGCTATCTATCATTTCCTGGCATGAACCAGAAAAGAGTAACTTTAGAGTTCTCAGGGTAAATCCTGATGTCTAAGATACACATGGTGGTCCCATTTCTGTTATGACCAGTGTGTTAGTGCCCAGTGCTGGCTGAAGACTCATGAAGGCCAATCTGTTGAAGAGCCTTCTGAAAAATATTCTTAAAATACAAAGAAAAGATGGTCTCTTTTCTTCTAGTGAACACTGTTATGTCCACATATGGTACCTTGAACTGCTGAACTTGCCAGCAGCCTGAGGAAGAACTGCAAAAGTAGTAGAGCAGGAGCTTGGCCATACTGGGGCCAAGAAATTTGCCCTGCTATGGCTTCCTGTCATGAAGATAAGCATCCCCTTATTATTTAAGCCAGCCAAGACAAGAGTTTCTCTTCCTTTCAGCCTAAAGCATCCCAACTGATATAACAGCACTACCTCAGAAGTTCCTCACAAGCATGCTCTAGGTAGAAATATACGTTCTTGGCCTGAAAAAGTTCCTAAGGAAAATGAGTGGAATTTAAACAAGAATGATGATTACCTTAGAAGCTGCCTATATGGCTCTTCACCTGTGTATCCATCCTCACAAGGCCTATGCCAGTCTGACTGATGCTCAGGTATACAGAACAGGACAAGTGTAGAGAGCACACAGTGGGTGGATTTTTTACTCTAGTTAACAGGCCACTGCCATTCAAGGTACAAAATAAATTCCACATATTGTGTAGAAGCTCTAGTTTGCTCCCTCTTTTTCATTCTTCCTTCAACTATGAATAATTTATCACGTTGTGCTTTCGTTTTTCCTTCTCTCTTTATATTTCTGCCAATTTGGAGTGTGTGTGTTATGTGTGTGGTGACAGGAAGGAGACACTAGATACAGGAGATGGGAGAGAAATGCACTTGCATAAAATCAGTCTTTGATGTGCTGTTTCAGTAGGAACATAATAAGCATTAAATGAAAGAAAATATTTTTCTTCGATTATGACTGCTGAATTGAAAAAGAAGCCTATTAATATCTTCATTACACACTTCAGTAGATCATAGATTTTCATTAATCAGCTGAATTAAAGGGGAAAAAAGGATATCACCCAATAAACACCAAATCAAGATGGAGAAGGAAATGTAAGGTTTTACTCTGGACCATTTTTTTTTGAAAAATGTCAAAGTCTCTGATTTTCCATTTTAGTGATGCCCCCTCATAAATACTGAACTCCTCTGCTGCCTGACTTCCCACCCAGTATTAATAAAAAAAAAAAAAAAACCAAAGGGCATGTTTATAGCTATCTCACTGGGCAGAGGAAGAGAGGAGGTGGGAACATATAGTAAGGACCAATATTCTCATCTCTGATGAGAAAGGAAAACAGGCTGTGGCAAAAATGACACTGATAATTTGAGTAAAACTGCGCCAGGAGGGTGAGTAGGGTTAAAGTTACATCATTCTTCCTGTAATTTCAGCTCTCTGTTAAATAACAACTCTAAGTCAATGGGTCTTTCATAGTCCTGTCTATGTAGGGAACAGCTGTTCAACTTTTACTAGACAGCTGAAGCCATGGTGTCTGAGAAAGTGGCAGAACCCACTAAGAGCTGAAAGCAGCTGCCAGCAGTTCATCATCTCCACACTGGAATGCTTCTTAGCAGAGTCACAAAGCTAATACACAAAGCACAGGTGATAGCCAAGGCCCTGATATACCAGAGCCCAGATTTTTCAGAAACCCTACACAATGCAAATAGGTTTAACAACAACAACAACAACAACAACAACAACAACAACAACAACGCTACATGGGCTTAATGAATGACTTGATCAGAAAAAGAGAATCATTTGAGGTAGACTGCTGCAAGAATATGGCAATTTTTACCCATAGGCCTAGTGCCTTTTCCTCAGAATACATTTCTTCTTCAGCATGTTTTTTTCCTTCAAATGTTGCTCATAAAAATATCATACAAGTTTTAAAATTATAGCTTAATATATATTAAGCATTTTCCTATAATTTTATTTATTTCTAAGATTTAAGAATTCCTATTTATAATAGTAACAATTATATCTCAACAAATTTATAATGTAGGATAGAATTGGACTCTGTCACAGCAAATATGGAAAAAAAAAACAGGAAAGACTAAAGCAAATCTGAACCACTTATTTTTAACTCCACTAACAACGGTATTTATCCACATTCACAGACTTCTTTTCCTTAGCAAAAAAACTACATTATTCCCAAGAATTACATATATATATATGTTTATATATATATACATGTTTATATATATAAATATATATATGTTATATATATACATGTTATATATATATGTTATATATATATACATGTTTATATATATAAACATATATATATAAAATAACTTAATAACCTAGTGAACCTAAAAATAAAGAGAAGCTATCTAGCAGAAAGTTATTAATCTCTGAGTCCTACAGTGGTACATGGAAAGTGCAGAGAATAAGGAAGAAAGAAGTTACATGTACTTCTAAATAGATTATTTTGTATACTTTCTATGCCACCTTACCCAAAATTTTGATTTACCACCTCTGTATTTTGCTTTCATCCCAAATGTCTAGCCTTATTTTTATCCTGTTAAAACAACTGTTCTTAGAAATTATACCAAATTAAGAATCAGAAAAGAGTAATTCACAGCTAGCAAATATTTCATTATTCTCCAAAATGAACTCGAGAAGGCTCTGTTTACACGTTTTCTCAAAATTCAGATAATTTTATCATGAACTTTTACTGTATTTTATTGGAAAATAAACAAAGTTCAAATATTTCAAAGTAGCTCCATGCATGTTTTTAAGTCGATAGATAAAAGAGCAGCCTACCTGTGAGAGGTGAGGGTGATCCAACTGGTGTTGATGGGTTTGATGGAAAACTACTGCTGGTATGGTCAGGAGAATAAATCTAACCAGAAAACAAAATATGCATGTATCAATATGTGACAACAAAAATATAAATCCATTTGAATGGAGTTATTTTTATAATCTAAGTTGCCACCCATAAAACTCAGAATGAAAAATTTATTTCTTCAATTTAGGACTATTTCATTACATAAAGGCTGTTTACAGTTTTAAAACTAGGATTAAAAAGTCTTCTATATTCTGGGGGTGCCTGGCTGACTCAATCAGTAGAGCATGTGACTCTTGATCTTGGGGTCATGAGTTTGAGCTCCATGTTGGACACAGAGAATCCTTAAAAAAAGGATCATATATACTCTAATAAGAGAGGAATAAATAAATCATATCCATTTATTATCAATAGTTGAAAATTATTTGTTTCTGTTAGAACAAAAAAGAGAAGTGACTTTAAAGTTAAGTCTAGGGCGCCTGGGTGGCTTGGTTGGTTAAGCGTCTGACTTCGGCTCAGGTCATGATCTCACAGTCCGTGGGTTCGAGCCCCGCATCGGGCTCTGTGCTGACAGCTCAGAGCCTGGAGCCTGTTTCAGATTCTGTGTCTCCCTCTCTCTCTCTGCCCCTCCCCTGTTCATGCTCTGTCTCTGTCTCAAAAGTAAATAAACGTTAAAAAAAAATTAAAAAAAAAATAAAGTTAAGTCTAATAATCTTTCTAGAATATATCATCTAAATAAGTGATATCCATTAAAAATAATTATCTCAGGAAACTATTACCTTTTGAAGACAACAGTCTTTAAAAACAGTTTTAAAGGCCAAAGAAAATATTTTTTTTAAATAGTTACCCTTTATTTCTCATTTAAAAAGCTCTCAGTTTGGGGCCCCTGGGTGGCTCAATCGGTTAAGCATCCGACTTTGACTCAGGTCATGATCTCGCAGTTTTTGAGTTTGAGTCCCGCATCAGGCTCTGTGCTGACAGCTCAGAAACTGGAGCCTGTTTCGGATTCTATGTCTCCCTCCCTCTCTCTCTGCCCCTTCCCTTCTCACACTCTGTCTGTCTCTCTCAAAAATAAACATTAAAGGGGCGCCTGGGTGGCTGAGTCGGTTAAGCGGCCGACTTTGGCTCAGGTCATTATCTCGCGGTCCGTGAGTTCGAGCCCTGCATCGGGCTCTGTGCTGACAGCTCAGAGCCTAGAGCCTGTTTCAGATTCTGTGTCTCCCTCTCTCTGACCCTCCCCCGTTCATGCTCTGTCTCCCTCTGTCTCAAAAATAAATAAACGTTAAAAAAAAATTAAAAAAAAACATTAAAAAAATAAAAAAATAGAAAGTTCTCAGTATGACCAACTACATTTTTGCCAAATTTAGCTACAAACGTATTGTGCAAAATCAAGCTTGCTCTCAAAGGATATTTTGTCACCCTTGAGGAAAGTGGAAGAAACCCTAAAAGTCCTTCAGAAAATGTTCCCAAAATGATTTATGGACTTCACTTCCTAAGAGGTCCACTTCAAATAAGATAACACCTGAATGCATAAATTTTGGTATTTTGGCTAAGTTTTGCCGCAATATTTTATATTTATTTCATATTGCAAACAAAAAGTGACAGACAATAGTGACACGTTTACCTAATTAGCCATTAAATATTTTAAAAGTCTCTTTAATCCAAGTATTAAGAGTCCCTAGGAAGTTTTCTCTATGACAATTCTATCTCTATAATGAGCATAATAAACCATCTTCATATCTCAACACTTAACTTAGGGCAGCAAATCAACTTATGTGAATGAATTTAAAAAGGAAAACTACTTGTGGGTGAAAGGAGTCATCCAATAGAAATACTCTTTCTCTGAATGAGCTTAGACTTGTAATGAATTTAATGAGGTCCTAATTATGGCAAACAAGGGGGTCTCAGCACTGGTTTCAAACACAGTGTAATATGCTGAGAAAGCCAGAAACTGGGGCAGGTTCATGTAAAACAAAACTCCACAAGTTATAATCATTAAACACAACAGCTTTTATTTTTAAAAAGAAGAAAGTATTAAATGAATTGTAAGCAGCCAGAGAGACCATTTTCCTTTGACTACAAATGGATATATCTACCTCAAAGAAAACACACCAATTTGTATAATGTTACTAAATTCTAACTGTAAATGCCTTCAATCACCAAATCTCACCAAACAGCCAGATCTAGAAGTTGTATATTCAAGTTAAAAAGCCATTTTGGAAAAGCAAAACTATCAAGAAGACTTCAAAGGACATTATGGAAGGACTGAGTAACAGGGAGGGTAGTGTGTTATATTAAGATCAATACTATTGGTCTTAAGGTTGTTACCTTGTAAAAAATCAGGATATGCATGTGAAAATTAGCTAAAGGTCACATTTTGGTTCCTAGTGGGCTACATACACAAAGTAATTTAAACCATATGTGTAAATTAGATGAGGTCACCACACTTCAACAAAAACATATCTCAACATAACCCTTAACTTTTATAAATCACTATTTCTCACATTTAAGATTCAAGTAATTATAACTTTTAGGAACACCTGATGCTAACTTTTATGAAACATGCCTTAACTGTAATATTGGTAAGGAAGGGAAGAGTTGACAACATTGATGGTGGGTGCATGAGCAGTGAGGAAAGTTTCAGTTTCATGCAAAACTCCCTCTTATCATAAACTAGACATACTCACTGATTTTTTATTTCCTTGTAAAGATTAACAGCAGGAAAGCATTGGAGAAACAGTACTGCCTCTCTGTCATACCCTCCTGGTTTTGTTGTTTCCTCATAGTGTTTACATTAATCCTTAACTGTCTAAACTTGCTTATTTGTTTTATTATCTGTCTCTTACATTTTTACCTCAGTAAAATGTATGCTCCAGAAGAGCAAGGACTTTGTCTTATTCAGACAAAATTTGAATTGTACAGGATTTGCAGTAGCTTGCAGTACCAACAGTGCTGGTAAATATATACTTGTTGAAAGAATGAATGGTTATTATCCTTGTGAGAAGTTTCTATTTGAGTATTTCTCTTAAATCACTGGATGTAGAATACATAGGCTCCATCTCTCTTCCACACTTCCAGTTTCTTAATATAGATTTCCCTAAAAGCTCTAGTCTCAGTTTTCTTTTCTATTCACCTGTGTTTTATCTCCTGGTAATATCACTTCTGTAAAGTATCAACTATGACATCTCTGTGAATGACTACTAAGTTGACATTTCTATCCTCACAATGGTTGCTGGACTTCTCCATCTGGACATATTCTTTCATTTCAAGCTCGTTATGTCAAGCCAAACTTTGCATCACTGCTCCAAGCTTCCTACCTTTTCCCATCTTTACTCTTCTGTTTCCTCTACTTCAGCATCGGCATTCTCATGGTCACCAATATCACTCTCTTTCTCCAACTTCTCCCCTCCACCCTTCCCCACCACAGACTGCCAATACCTACCATTCTCTAGAAGGTCTCTGGGATAGGCACACGTCCTTCTCATCACCATGACACTGCTTTAAACCTTTACTAGAACTTGAAAATGGATCATTTAAGTCTTTATATATCTAGTTACTCCCTGCTCCTTTCACCCCTTATATAATTGCCAGAGTTATTGTTCCCAACCAGTTTTAAACAGTCAAATCCCACACAGTGCTTCCTGCAGCCCACTAAATAGAACAGAATGACATTTGAGATCTTCCCTAATCTGGTCACAATAATATCTAACTTATAGCCTACTTGTAACATTTTGTACCCTATTATCCAAACAAAATATGTATTTTTTTTTCATTTTCTGAACACAGCTTGTCCTTTCAAAATGCCAGTTTCTTAATTTCTCCCTGATGGAATTCTAAACCACATGGGAGCCCAGTTCACACATCATCTCCCTCTTTACACTCATCTTCACCTCCTTCACACTCTTAGAATAAACTATATTTCTCTTTGGTCTTTTACTTCACGTTATTTTAAACATTAACATTTTTAGTATGTGTGTCATGTCTTCTCTCCTTGACTGTATGCTCTTTAAAGGCAGAGACCTCACATCATTCTGCACTGAATCCATCATTGCCTATCATTGTCTTATGCAAGTAGGTGCTCAGTATTTATTTTTTTTAAAGAGACTTGAGCAATTAAACTGCACTTGAAATTTGCTATACATGCTTTTTGATAAAAAGCAAGACTCAGTAAATGGTAGTATTTATCTTAGTATTTATGTAATGGGGTTCAGTAACAGAACTACCAAAGGGGTTAAAAGATCTTGTTATAAAGGTGAATTCATCTACAAATCACTTTTGTGGTTACAAGCTTTGAGAACAATGATATGGTGATGTTCTACTATTTTTGAGAATTAGTGTTGATGTACGAAGCTGTCCATACTACATTGTTGGGCAGGCATGGGTTTTTGAGGATATAAGTAGACTATCAAGACTAGCAAATGAGGGCTTTTAAAAATCACTGTAAAGGCACATATCAAGTATAAAACATATCAAGTATAAAAATATATAATGTGGTGTTTTTTCAAAAGCAGCTTCTCCATTTGTGTAATAAAAGGCATTTTCTCCACTCACCCACCACACTGTCTAGTTCTACTTTGCCCTAAATTAAAGTGATGACAGACAGAATTGTTATTAATACTTTTCCTGAACTGACAGACAGCCTGGCAAATTACAGGACTTTTTCTTCTTTTACTTTCATAAAAAGAATGGGTATGTGGGGAGAGAAGGAGCAATACAACATTAAAAAAACAGGATAATACAGCCTTTTAGATCACAGATCAATTCACTAAACTTCACCTCTCTATGTTTATTCTATCACCAACCACATACAAATTATATTTATTCTATAGAAACTGTTGTTACTTTTAAGAAATTCTAACATTAGGCTTTACTGGATAATGAACATTCTAAATCAGGATTTCAGTACTTCTTGTACTTTCTGACCTTAAAGAACTCCAACACTGATATTTGAAAGAAAAAAAAAAAAGTCAGTCACTTAAAAAATGGGGATGGGAGTGATTTAGAATCTAAAGCATAAACACAAAGTAAGAACTCATTCTGCATGCAGTCCATGGTCCTCGTACTGTTAAATGACCAATGATGAATAACTCCCAATACCTTCTGCCAGGCTTAACCGGTAATATGCCTCATTTTACTGCAACAAATGAGGCTCCTCCTCCTATCAGTCATGGTCCATTCCAATCAGCAGGGTGCCAATAAGCCAGAAGCTAATGAAAAGGGCCTCAGACAAAAAAGAAACAATGGAGGGCTCCCAAGCCCAACCTTAGAACTGTGAGCCCAATTTTTTAAACACTACAGTGCACATTTCAGTTAATCTTTATTATGCTAATGTTATTGAGTCTAAGGAACAAAGAAACTTATTTCATGAATTACTTTTAAACGTCAACTTCCCTGAATTTTCTCTTCTTTTGTTAGAGACTACTGACCATTTAACTATCCAGATTAAAACACACACACACACACACACACACACACACACACACACACACACACACACACTCTTTCTCTCTCCTTTGCTCGGAGGTAGAAATCAAAACATAAATTATCACAAAGAAGTCTGATATAATCAACAAAGTTAAACAGTCCTCTTGTTTGATCTCCTCTAAATTAAAGACCAAGTGTTTTGATATGGTATTAGGCACTGAAATAAACCAGATGTTTCTTCCTCTATATAACTCTCCATGGGCACAATCTTAAAGGGTTATTGTCTGGCAAATGTTCAGGGAAACACATTAGAAATGGCACGAATACCCAGATTTTCCTTTCCTTCTATCTACTCTAGTTTATTATCTAAACTAATGCATAATCCACAGGGCTTTGGGAACTTTGTGTAAATACTTTCATGTACAATTCTCTTTCTAGCTATCCTGAGATTAAGACCACAATTATCCTGGCTTAAACCTAAAATAAAGGAACCTTTGCAAATGTATTATCTGGCCTTACATGTTTAATCACAGTATTCTGTGTGCTTTTTAATACCTAAAGAACAAAGGTTGTACCCTGTGATGTTTCACACATGAAAGACCTTTTGAGACATGTATCAGACGACTGAAGAGCTAGAAATAACTCCTAATGACAATGCATGGTGTTTTCTCCATCTAAAACTAGATGCTATATTCAAAATGTCATATTCTAAAGAACTTAAAATTTCAAAATACCCATGGTCACCATTTCCAAGTATCTGTAATACCTAACATAAAATTCTGATGTGTGTGTTAGACTCTCAAATATAATCCTCAGAAAATTCCTTCTCCTCATCTCTTCTAATCTTTCCTATTCCCCATGTAATGTTTTTGTTTTTCAGTACATTTTGTGAGCACTAAAGTGAACGTGCATCTGTAATGGAAGTTAGAGAAAAGAATGTGTTTAGGGAGGTGTCTGGTGGGGAGGGGGCGGCAGATGGGTTGAAGGAAGGGATTTTCAAATGTGCAGACTATGGCACGCAGTGATGGAGCAGATGGAATGCATCACCGTCAGCTATGACAGAAATGATTTATGGAATGACCTGGCTGCTCCTGCCTAGTAACAACATAGGATGACAGAACTGGGTTTCCATGACAACCAAAGCCCACCCACTAACTAGATTAGACATTCTTCCCTGGCTTCCACTCACAGAGAAATTTTTTTTCCTAATGCCAATTGGTTTGGCTAGTATGCTGGTCATAATATGGGAAAACAGTCAACCACTAGAAGGGTAACTGAAAGGGAGCCTGAAGGACCACTGAGAACATCACAAATTGTTGCGTGCCTACCCACCAAGGTTCCTTTATAGAAGTTTTCCTTGCATAAAATAAACAAAAGAGTTTTGAGGAAAAAAGCCCTCAAAATGCAGGTTGTATTTTTTAAAGTTGCCTAGAATTGAAAGTTCAATGTAATTTCTCTTCCTACTTGTGAAATATCTGCTATTGGATTCTTTCAGAATCAGCAGAACAAATATGGCAAGCCAATCAAATACCCAGGAGGCATTCAGATTTAATATTATAGAATTTTATTTTTAAGCAGGTAGTTTTCATTAGGTGGGAGTGAGTCCAGAAAAAGTAGGACAACTTCCTTTAATCCTCATCAACACCCTGTAAAACAACACTCAGAGCATTCTCTTTCTGAAAAAACAGTAGTGAAGCTGGTCAGATCAAGGTTCTAACCTAATATATATGGGCTTTACCCTTCCTAGCTTGGTGATCCCTAGGACAAACTACTTAATCTTTCTGAGCTGAAGTTACTTAACCTTTTAAACTTTAGTTCCTCTCTCTGATGTGGGGATAATAATGCCAACCTCACAGGGTTTTCTTGAGGATTAAATGAAACAAAGCACGTAAATGCTAAGTATAATGCATAGCGCCTAGTAAAGATTCAAATTATAGCTGGTATTTTTGTGGGTTTTGTTATTATCGTCACTATTTTTGTCATATGATGTTAAGACTCAATTCAACAAACATTTATTGAGCACTGTTTTGTGGGGTGCTCCACTATGTGGTTGATGAGTTTGCCTTGGCTTTATTTCTCAAGAAACTTGTACTGGGATGCAGAGAAAGGTTTATCTACAGAAACTAGACACAAAGAGGTTTATCTCTTTAAATGTTCAATGGCTGCTTCCTCTATTCACACATTAAGTGGTCTGCCTTCCCCAGGAACAGCAGTAAATGTTGTCTGATAGAGTTTAACTGTACCTCATAGAAAATGTAGGACAATTCTGTGGGAATTTTGAGAGGCATAACATTTAAGCGGAAAAAAGAAAAGAAATAAAAAGCCTTAGGAGACAAATTCATAAAGTCCAAAGCAGAAGGGCTTCTTTTAAATAATTAGATTTGGAGTCTTTGTGGATTATTAGCAAACGCTTTCCCAAAATAATTCCAAAAGAAGGGATTTTAGTTTTGATATTTAAGGATCAGCTAGCTATTAAAACAATCACTGCTTTCTCATTAATGATCTGATATGATATAAATTAGCTGCTCAAGAAAACATTATGAGATTCCTTTAAATCAGTTTTACTCATGTTAGCATTAGTTCCTTCAATGAATCTGGCTTTTTTTGGGAAGACTCTCCTTTCCTATTTTTTGAATGAATCAGTTGCAGATGACTTTCCCTTTTAAAAAATATGTAAGCTACTTTTTGTCTTGGAAAAATTTCTCATGAAGGCACTTTCTTCTGTGGACCAGCAGAATAAGTGAAGAATGAATGAGTTGTCTTTCTTGGTTTCATTTGACTTACTTGAATGGGCAACTTACTAAGTATGTATTTAAAACTAATAAGTACATTTAATTATTAATCTCAGTAATTTGTTTTAAATTTAAAGATGCCCAAATTTCTCTTCCTTCTACTACATCTGTTCCATTAAGTCAAACATATTTAAGTTGAAGTTAGAAGGATAGGTCTTGCGGGAGTGGGGTTGGAAGGTGTTTTCCTGAGTTATTTTAAGGGCAGCATGAATCAATATAAACCAAGAATAGCTTTAAATGAGTTATGAAGTTGATTTTGTTATAACTACACCTTTTATGACATACTGTCCACAAAATACTGTTTAGCAGTGTAAAATTCATTCAGCAAAATATTTAAAATCAATACTCACAGATGCCAAAGCCTTTCCAAGTGCATCACCTGTCTGTGAACTTCCAGCGGCAGTCCCTCTGGTTCCTGAATATTTCAGGTAAAAAACAAAGAATTTTAGCAGGCAGACTTTTTTTTTTTTTTTTTAGCATTCTGCCATGATTTCAAGGGTGTTCTTTACTGTTATCTCACACACAGTCACAATAAATCACCAAATATTGTATATGTGTTGTATGTAATGAGCTAATTTAAGATGGGTTCCTTACCAGTTTTTACATTAATGAAAATTTAAAAGCTTTTCTTCCTTCCTTTCATTTTTAGACTCAATACTAAAAAATACATCGAAAGATGTGGGGCTCATTGAAAATCCCCAAAGTAGGTTTTAGGAAGTTGTGCCAACCCAAAGCAGCTCACCGAGAATGCTATCTGATCCATTGATGGGAGGAGTGTGTGAGGCAGCAACGTATGGCGAACTGCTGGTACTGCCACGATGGAAGCTAGACATTGGCGGGAGACTCGTGTTTATGTCCGTTGGTGAGACTGAGTGTGGAGGATAGCTCTAGAGAAAGGAGGAAAGAGACATAATCTATTAAATACACTTTCTGCACATATGGCTGGACAACTATGACAACAGGTCAAAAAGAACATTACAAGCTGGCAGCTATAAAGCGTTACTATTGTCATGTACTTTTTAAAAAGGCAGGCTAAATGCAGTAAGCCCTGAAGTATTTACATGTCACAAGTTTTGGCAGAATCAAATCTTACACTTGTAATCCAAAGAGAAACACAAGTGAGGACAAAGTGCTGCCGCACCCTAGTCATGTGTTACAGCCTACCAAGCGGTCATGTGAATGAAGGCTGCCGTAACTACTGGACTGAGACATGTGGGAAGTGGAGGTCCCCAGAATTCCACCAAAACCAGGCTGGCTCATCCCATTTGATGAACTCCAAAGGTCAGAAGAATTGTGGGTCCCATCTAAGACGAAAAGAGAAATATAAAATTTTCCTTAGCTAAAACGTTTTCTTTTATTTAGATGATGCTCTGAGAATTCCAAAGGGTACCCTCCAGATACTCGTTCCCTGCCCCTTCTGACTCAGTCTTCCATCTACTTTTCTTCCCTCCAAACTGTGTAATTACTATTTAAAAAGAAGGAATAAGGCTTTATAGTTAGAGGAGAAAAAAAACAATCCAAACTGTAGTCGGTATATTGTTATAAAAATCCTTAGAAGATCTAAATTCATATCAAGCAGGATAAAAAAAATCTCAAATTTGGGGATAGGTTGGATTTAATTTTGGTTAAATGGCATACCCATAAATATACAAAAAAGTTCTTTATAACAAGCAATGTGCGTTATTATAAAAAATTATGAAACTGTGGAATAAATAAGTTTCTCTAACAGTAAACATAAGAAATTGATAATGACTATACTATAGACAGTCTTCAAATGAAATGTGTTAGCAATGACTTCACTCACCAGTGTAAAGTCAAGGAAGCGTTTATGTAGTGATTTATTGCTCCCATAGTATATGCTCCCCATAGTCCAAAACCACAGGAGACCAAATAAAAACGCAAGATAGGAATTAAAGGAAATGCAACACTTTTTCTCTCTGAACAAGTCTTAATTTGTTCTATGATATTCACTGTATTTATATTGATCATTCTAGGGGTGACCTGAGTCTGCAATTTAAATAAGAAAGAGTTGTTAATAGCTTTCATTCACTTAAATTCTATGAGAAAGAGCAGCTCTACTCATTTTTCTCAAATGAAGTCCTTTATAAGTTCAATCAATACTAGATAGGCACTCCAAACGTTTGCTGGATATTCCGACTATATTGCAATCAGCAATATATAACATTAGAAATTTTAATTTACTTTGGCCCCAAATGCATAGATACACCTGAATTCATACATACATTCATACATTTATACATGTGAATACCTGTGTAGGTATTCTCTTTCCTCACAGTTTTAAAATAGTAGTTAATATACAATAGATAAACTGCTGTAGGATTGACAACTATCAAGCAGTACTTACCCTGCATAAAGAAAGTGCTAGCAAACATACTGGTTGGTGGCTTGGGAGATGGATAACTAGGAGATTCACGGTTGAAATCATCTGAACTTGGGGATGGTGCATATACCTTAAAATTAAATGGGAAATTTAATTAAAATGGCTATGAGTGTCATATCATTTGTGTAATATGAGTGCTACATTTCACCAAGGGCCTAAAAAGGCCTATCTAATATCTATAAAGGCCTACCAGAAATCCAAAGAAGTGGACTAAATCCACATACGTAATCTAACTTGGTTACCACCTACATATTTGGTTTTGGCTGATTACTAGAGAAAAATACTACTCCAAATAATCTTTGTGTGACACTTACACCGGTGGTTGAACAAATCGTAAATGCTGACTTTGCTTACAAAACACAAATCCATATATAGGCTCATGATTCAAAATGTTGTGGTGGAAACAGATGTCTTTTGAATATAGCATGAAATAGAATTTGGGTTCGTAGAATTCATTCTTTTCACTGTTATAAGATTTATCAAAATCAAAATGAGTTTGTTAAAAGTTACTATACTTTGTTATTATTAAAAGATATCCATGAAAGGCCCAACACGGGTTTTCAGGAACTTGTTTAACTTATTAGTAAGGTTAGCAAAATTAAAACCAAATTCTGCTGAGGGGTTTTCTTTAATTTCAAGCAAACTTCTAAGTCTGGTACAGCTATAAGAAAAATCTCATTTAATTTATCAGAGCAGTATTAATTTCCTTTGGTAAACCTTTGCTTCAGATAAGCAAAATATGAACATTTTGAATTGGCAAATGGCCAAAATTGTCATTTCTCTGCAAAACTAAATGGGCAGCCAAATATCCTTAATAATCAAAACATGATAAAACCATTCTCATGGTGATTACTAAAATCAAGAAGGAAAACAAAGAACAATTAAGGTGATGCATGCTCTGTAAAGGCAAAAGTAAACCAAGAGTCAGGAAGAATGGAAATGTGTCCTACTGAATGGTGTATGAAACATATTTCTTTAGTTTGATAAGGGTATATCCATTAACTTTTACTCCAAAATAAAAATCCTAAGTGTTCACTTAAGTGGAAGCAAGTAGCTCCCTTATTAAAATTATGGGAGCATGTATAAAAATCATACATGTATTTTTAGCATAAGCATAGAAAATTTCTGTAATTATACATAAGAAATCCAGTAGTTATACCTCTGGACATAGAGGTATCCTTCCAGAGGATGTTTACTTTATGTCCTTCTACACAGTCTGGTATTTTATCCCGAGCAAACATGTTTGTCTATGCACTAATAAAAAAGTTGACGAAGCACACACTGAGATTAAAATGGGGGCCAAGATTTTATTTACATAAACCATCATTCATACTCATTTATTCTTCCTCTGAGGCATTTAATAACTGTAAAGACTTCTGACAAATCACCTAACCTTCCAAGACTCAATTTCCTCATTGGTAAGATGGTGCTAATAGTACTTGCATTAGGGGGTTGATGGGAAAATCAAATGAGATAATACATATACAATGTTTAGCACAGTAAGCTCTAAGCATTAGCTAATGGTATCTCAATCATTTTTCTATCATTCTTGTAGGAGCCATTATACTGCCAATACTGCCCTTGTTCAGTCCCTGAAGAATGTTCCTTATAGTTTTTGTCTGCACATTTCTACTTAAAAAACAATTCATCCTAAATAAAAGGTTAAAAAGTCAATTTTTACTCTTCTTGCTAGTTGTTTCAATACTAACATAGGTGTGTATTTTTAATGGACTGGCATTCAGGTTAGTTTCCTCTCACATCCCAGAGGTAAAAACATACACCTGTGGTACCTGAGAAGTTCACGACAAGACAGATTTCTAAGAACTACCTAGAAGGACCCTAGATAAAGAAATTTGGCAGATAAAATGTGTTTTCTTCCCCATTATACATATTAAATACATTTTTCTAGTTTAGTGCTATTATATGAGGTAGTGTCAGAATGAAATAATTGGGTATATACAGTTGTGTTTGGAATGTATTACACAGGCTGATGGGCAGGAAAAAGTTTTCAGGAAAGGAACTTCGCAATTTTTTCTTTTAATCCAGTTTCACTACCTAAACTTAGCCACAGCTAGATGTCCCGTGTCCCCTTTATACATAGATTTTCCTAAACGAGGATGAAACTACAAATGATGAAGAATAAAGTAAATCCATAGACACAGCAAGAAAATACAAATGAGAATAAAATTCAGAAGATAGCATTATGCCTCTTGGTACAAATGCTTATTTACTATATACACCATCTTTGATCTCAAAGTAGGAAATAGAAAATTCTCTAATTCTATCCAGGTCATAGATTGAAACATTGTGTAAGCCTCCAACTTATGAAAAACAATTTCAGTTTTGATGTGCCATCTCACACAAAAAAACTATATAATATGGCCATTTAAATGTGTATTTTATCAATTTATATTTACTTATTCTTATTCCCATTCAATTCACTGTATTCCATGCATGATATACTTACACTTTAAAAAATCCTAAATGTTTGCAGTTATAAAAGCAAATAAAGGATAAATGTGACTAAACTGATTTACAAATCAAGGAGATACGCTGATCAGATAATGGTTAATGATCGTGGTCATGGAAAGCAAGAGAACCAAAAAACCCCACACAAAGCAGGAGAGACTTGCCTATTCTTATGTAAAAATTTTAAGCTGTTTGGAAAAAAACAGGGCTCATTTTAGAGGTAAAGTTTTTTTTAATGTTAGTCTTTATAAACACATTTTGAAAAATAAATGGACTTAGAAAAAAATCAATCTTATAAATGAAAACGGTAAAAACTACTGTAAGTTTGTCATTTTATTTACTAACATAAGTTCAAAGTTTTTATCACCATAAAAATGTTTTGAAAAACAAGGTTCCCTAAGAGGCCCATCTAACAGCATTTCTAACACCAGCCAAGTAACTTTACTTTTGGTATCTCAACCACAGCTTGCAAAAACATAGATGCAATGTTATGAAGCAGCAGTTGTGCCAGTCTCAATTTTTCAGATCAAAGAGTTCTTGCGGCAAAGCGCAACTGATGTGGTCTCAAAGACTTTATTAACTCCAGATGTAGGGAAACAGTCCGCCAATTCCACAAAAAGAGCAAGTCTCTTTTAGTTACAATCAGTACTGGCCACAAATTAAAACCAGACTGCTTATGTCATCTGATCACCTGCACATAGATGCCAGGTTTTTTTTTTCCTAGTTAATGATCTAATCATATGTTTACATCTTAAGTATGATTTTGTATCACAACAAACAATCTTAAAATTAAGAGAAAGGACTATATGTGCTTTAAGATTATTAAAATCTACTAGGAGTCAAACTGTTTTTAAGAGAAATAGAGGGGCACCTGGCTGGCTCAGTTGGTATAGAGCATCTGACTCCTGATCTCAGGGTTGTGAGTTCAAGCCCCATGAGGGGTACAGAGATTACTTTAAAAAATAAAATCTTATAAAAAGGTACTAAAGTAATTTAAGATGTTCTATTAAGTGGTAGCTATTTAGAAATTTTCTTGAGAATTCTAGCTTCTAGGGGCACCTGGGAGGCTCAGTTGGTTAAACATCCAACTTCAGCTCAGGTCATGATCTTGTGGTTCACGAGTTCGATCCCCACATCGGGCTCTGTGCTCAGAGCCTGGAGCCTGCTTTGGATTCTGTGTCTCCCTCTCTCTCTGACGCTCCCCTACACATGCTCTTTCTCTCTCTCTCAAAAATAAACATTAAAAAAAAAAAAAGAAGAAGAAAAAGATAAGATAGTGATAAAAAAAAAAAAAGAATTCTAGCTTCTATTTCAGAATGTCAGGCTCATAGGAGTGATCATGGGACCGACTGTCTTTCTTCTTTCCCAAGCACTTATATTTTACCCTCCAGGAATGGTGATAAGAGTAATTCTGAGTGTCTGCTGAACAGACTGTAACATTTATTCCAACTCAAATGAATATAACTGAAAATCTAAGTCTGATAGAAAAGAACAAATCCACAATATGTGTTTAATGTCCTCATCCCATCCACCCAAACTGACTTTAAGAGTGACAGAGCACGTTAGGGATGAGTATTTATCAATTACTCTTTTTTTTTGAATTTTTTATGTTTTTATTTTATTTTTGAGAGAGAGACAAAGTGCCAGTGGAAGAGGGGCAGAGAGAGAGGGACACATGGAATCTGAAGCAGGCTCCAGACTCTGAGCGGTCAGCACAGAGCCTGACGTGGGGCTTGAACTCACAAACCATGAGATCATGACCTGAGCCGAAGTCGGATGCTTAACCGACAGAGCCACCCAGGCGCCCAACAATTACTCTTTACAGTGATTACACAATTATCCTTGGGATGTTTTAGCTCATACAACCAACTGGAGTCAAGTTAACAAAAACATTCCTTTTTACTTGCTTGGATGATTCAGTTTAGTCATATGGATAACTCCAAATTCAGGGCAAATCATTCTCTGTTCAGCTTTTAAAGGCTAAGCTGTGCACTGTGTTCTTCCTTTCAGTGCATCCTTCTGTGATTAATACTGGAAATATCCTTGTCAGGCAGGGGGGCATAATGATTTTCTGATAGTTATTGAGAAAAGATGCAAAGAAGGAGAAGTTTTTTTTAAAAAGATAGGTTTTTCTTGTCTTTTTTTTTTTTTCAATCTTGTCACATCCCAGTGATGAGTTAAAAGACGATGTCACTCCCCATGCCTTTAAAAATAGATCCATAGCCTGTGTGGTGGCTGATATTTTTAAATGTTCCAAATGATGAGAAGATGAGTTGGGAATTTTCTTTAGTATGTGAGAATAGCTATATATCTTAATTAAGATACCCTTCCACAGAAAATGAGAGGAATGATTTAGATGAAATCTATCCAACAGAAGTTTCTGTGAAGATGAAAATGTTCTACATCTGTGCTACAGAATATAGTAGCCACGAGTTACATGACTATTGAACACTAGAAAGGTGAATAGTACAACTGAGGAAGTGAATTTTTACTTATACTTTAATTTAAAGTCTTCTGTGACTAGTAGTTACTACATTGAACAACATAAGTTTAGATAATTTTTCCTTACCTAGTTTACAATTGCATAAATTACTGTGAAAAAAAAAATTCTTGGAGTCTCATAAGCTCCAAGGCCTATGAAAACCAAAATCAGCCTAAACTGTCAAACAATTTAGGAACACCTTCACCTGATTTGGAAAAAAGAAAGGAGAAGCTTATATCCACTTTTCTTTTTTTTTTTATTTATTTTATTTATTTTTTTTATTTTTGGGACAGAGAGAGACAGAGCATGAACGGGGGAGGGGCAGAGAGAGAGGGAGACACAGAATCGGAAACAGGCTCCAGGCTCCGAGCCATCAGCCCAGAGCCTGACGCGGGGCTCGAACTCATGGACCGCGAGATCGTGACCTGGCTGAAGTCGGACACTTAACCGACTGCGCCACCCAGGCGCCCCTTATATCCACTTTTCTAAACGTGCTCTAAAATACAGTAATCATTATCAAGATTTTATCCTGTTTAGGTTTCTATTAGCTCAGTTGTCAAGATGATTTGAATAGCAGTTTTCTTTAAATTGCAACATGTTAAGTATCATTAAAGACTTCAATACATGCTAATATGGACCTCCAATATGTGAAAAGTTTAAAATAATAAGAGAAATCATCTTTAGCACAATCTTTATCAACTTACCAAAATAACAAAACAAAGCCTTTGGCTAATTTCCTCCACGATCATAATTTCAGTTTTTTAAAATGTTTATTTGAGAGAGAGAGAAAGAGAGAGAAAGAAAGAGAGAACACACACACACACACACACACACACACACACACGCACGCTCGCGCGCGTGAGTGGGAGAGGGGAAGAGGGAGAGGGAGAAGCAGAATCCAAAGCAGGCTCCAGGCTCCCAGCTGTCAGCACAGAGCCCAATGTAAGGCTCAAACTCACAAACTGTGAGATCATGATCTGAGCCAAAGTCTGACACTTAACCACCTGAGCTACCTAGGCGCCCCTCAAAATAAAAATGCAATATTGTATTCAGGAACATCCACTTACCTGATTTTTACATAAATATAGTTTATTGAACAATAAAAAACTTATAAGTATATTTGAGTACCTAAAATCTGGGGTGGGGGGGGAGGGGAAAGTGTAGGTCACTGGAAAAAAAAGAAAACCACAATCCAAGTCAAATCCTATCTTTAAGAACTGTAATTAAACCTCCAGGCCAATAATTTTTAAAATATGTCTAAGGGTCAACTTAAAAATTGAGAAAAACTAGGTAATTACTGTAAGAATTCATTCTTTAGCTATTGCTGATTAATCCAAGTCCCTCACACAGTAATACAAACAACAGTTTCTACTTCTGAATTTTGGAGGCACTATATTTTGTAAAAAGAAGCTGTTTAAAAAAGAGTAAATAAAAATTTTGCTTTAATAGTTCTACTGATTCAGATAAAAGTGCTAGATAAGTGTTAGAGGAAGTTAAAAAATTTCCTAAAAATAATTTCCTATTGATTTTCTGATCATTTGTAGCCATTATTTTCTATGAATACTGATCTGATATATAAACTCGGGTAAAAACTATCTTTAACCAAAATGGCAAAATTTTAAAGTCTCTGAAATTTAGGTCTTCCTACCTTCCTTGTATCTTCTCTAATCTAAATTAAAACAAATATAACCCCCAAAAAAGACATTACAAATTTTAAATAAATCTACGAAACAAAAATCTAACTTAAGAATTTTCCAATATCTAAGAATACTTAAATGACATATTTGATAATTATCTCAATGCTTTTGGTATTTTACTATTACATAGAAATAGAAATGTTGCCATAAATCCCAAATCTACTACTGGGGCTTTTAGGGTAATTCTGAGCCTAAGAGGCGAAACACGTAGATAGTCCCACTACTAAATACCGTAAGAACTCAAACCAAAGGCATCAAAGCGAAATGTCTGAAGTAGAAGGACTAACTTAGGGGCATACAAACAATCTCTGTCAAGGAATCTTTTTACCTAATTAGCCTACTAAAAACACAACTGGAATTTCTATAAAATGAATAAAAATACATGTTTTTATTTTCAACAGTTTCATAAATAAAAGGATCAATGTCATTGCCCAAGAATTTATAGGGACATAGTTAGGGGTGGAATGAAGTAAAATTTACTAACAACAATTAAGAAAACAAAATTCCAGCTTTCAGTACAAAGCAGCTTAAAATCAGTTACTAGTTCTGCTAACAAGAATAGTTGGTATTACTGGTTTTCAATTGTGAGAAAAATGTCTTAGGAAGTCAAGCACATTTTTATTAATCTGAAATTAACATCACTGGGCATATTTCACCAGCTCGTTACTGGAACTGCTATCATTGTTGTAATAACCACAGTTTTTTCTGAAGGATAAACTATGTAATTTTAAGGGACTAGGTTTGAAACCTGTATCCTAGGATAATATACTGAATAAAAGCAATGAATGTCACTTCTTAGCTCCCTACATTTTAAAGAAATTTATATCCAACAATACAGCACCTGATCTCTTCCTCCAATACACTCATCAATTAGTGGAAAGGGATAGAAATTTCTTTCTAAAACATTAACAAAGCTGATCAGTGACGACATACTCTCCTGGCAATGGCTGTAGTTTTGACTGACTGGTATTTGTGCCCACAAATTAAGGAAACAAAAAAACCCCAAATCCTTGGAATCATATCTGGAATATAGTTTCAGATAGTTTTGGTAGAGAGGGGAAAAATCAAAGAAGATTTAAGTGAAAGTCCTTGTCATTCTATGTCTTTAGCACTGTATCTTCAGAGAATTCTTAAATTACTTCATATTTTCCTTATCATACAAATACTAGATTTTACTCTACAGGGCCCAGAGATAGGCTGGAAATTTGAATTAATTCAATTGTACTTTGCTCTCTCATGTTAATTAGCAATAAATCCCCAATGGAAACAAAATGTAGCTCTATATACGATCATGCTGGTTTCTAAGCTTTTATTAACTGAAAATGTTTATTTGAAAAATAAGGCTTAGAAGTATTTACAATGCAATTTTATCTACTTCCTACTCTAATTCTTATGAAAATACAAATTACGTGGGCAGGCGGGTGCCAAAACCATGGCTAAACCAATTTTTACTACTGTGTGTTCTATTAGAAGAGGAGACTATGCTAGTCTGATTTCCTGAGTTTTTAAACATACCTAATTTAAAGCTCTTCATCTTAAATAAAAACTAGTAAAAATCTGCTTGACTGACCACATGAATTTACATTCATAAAACTGTTAGTCTCATCATATATACAAAATATATGTATTTGTAAGAATGGCCTAGTGTTTTCCTCAGTTACATCTTCTTTCCAGTGCAGTATATTTTCATACACATAAATTACAGTAAGGATTAAAGAAGTTTGGCCCTTTGCTATGGAGACTAGTTAACTTGCCCTTGGGAAAATCTGCTCTTGAGAGACAGAGCTGGGTTCAAGTCTGAACTCAGCACTTACTACTAACTGGGTGGTGCTTGAGCAAGTTACTTAACTTCCCTGAACCTCTTTTTCCTTATTTATAAAAGGAGAGTAGTAATAACTAAATGACAGAGTGTTTGTGAGGATTAAATGAGGTAAACATAAAGCTCTCAGCATAGTTCTTGACACAGACTAGTCCTTCTAATCATGTTAGTTCCTGTCTCTTCTTTCCCAGATTCCACTGAAAGAAGCTCAATATTAAAAATGTGCTTCTAAGCTTGAGTTTCAAAACTTGGATTTCTGTGTTGTCTCTAATAAGATTAAAATAATCCCCTGATACAATTAAAAGAGCATCATGTCTGTACTTGCTGCAATTTTTATACCTGGAACACTCTGTAGCATCTTCAGTTCAAGGCCTAGAAAATGGAGGCTGATCAGATCAGAGGAAGGCCGAAACTCCAGAATCCTCAAGGTGAAGAAAACAGGAATCCTCTCCTCCCAAAACTTTACTTCCTTTACCTCTAAGACTTTCTACCTTTCTGCACAAAGGACACGATTTAGTCATATCAATGAGAAAACTGAATGCAGGCCAATTCTTTATATATTAAAGGATGCTCAGAAACCTATTATTCCTTGCTATTTTTTAAATCTCAAAAAATCGATAATATTCAAAATGTTTTTCAGTTTCCTATTTATAATAAACACATTAATATTTTACAGTATGGTACAGAATACAACTACACAAAAGCTACAGATGATACAGATCATTAACCCCTTCTCTTTTCAAATAGTGGGGAAAATAGGGTTAACATCTTGGCTTTTCTTTACTGAATAGAGATGCCCACGCCTGTTATATTTCCAACAATACAATGCAACCACAAAATCTTAGATAATATGGAAAGCCTCTTCTCTCCTTAATTTTTTTTTTGCTAGAGATTATTCAGTCTTACTATTAAAATACCTCAAACATCCTTAAATATATGAAACCAACTTGAAAATTTAAAAATAAAATATGGAAAAAAAGAGAAAGCATTTTAGACCAATACCACTTAGGATTTCTTGCTGCCTAATACCCATAATGGGATCTTAAAAATGAAATCAATGTGAACCTATTAGCATTTTAAACTATTAATCTGCCCTATCATCTAAAATAAACTGTAAGGTGGGATTAAAGAGTGAGCTTAAATTTAACCTGTTCACTATGAGAATTATATAAAAATTCCATAACTTAAGTAAGGAAGTATATTTCACTAAAGTCTGGAAATACTAAGTTAAAGTGCCAGTTTCTACCATAATGCATTTATGGGTAGACAATCCCCAATATATACTAAAATGAGGCATTTACATAGTTTTTGGATAATATAATTACATACTATATGGTTTTCTTATTGAAGAGTTAGAAGAGAATAAAAAACTAGAGGGTAAAAATAAAATAGATATAAGAAAATACATTAAGAGTAGGACCTTAACCTACAGAGAACTAAGCAATATATCATCTCTTTATGCATTTTTCAAGAACATAAAAGTCACCTTTGACCTATATCAGGCACAGGCTATCAATTTTCAGGCTACACTTCTCTATCATACCAGCTATGTCATCTACTATAAGTCTGGAAATACTTAATACCATCAAAGATGTTCCCTGCCCCCAGCCCAATGTAGAACAAAGAGAAATGTTGTAATAGAGTGATCTGTGCTCTCAAAAGAATGAAGTCTAAACTCAATTTGAGTTACAGTCTCTCTGCTTCAGAGATCCTATATAATTAATTTTACTGAACTCACAGACACACACACACACACACACACACACACACACACACACACACACTCTTAGAAAAGACTATTTTACTTAGAATTAAACATAAAAGAAAAGTATTTTTACATTTTAATGACAATTGGTAAAGACGCTATAGAATAGAAATCAAGTAATTTCACTTTTATTACTCATCTAAATCTATCTCTCACATTCTCCAAAGCTATGCTTTTATGGGTAGCGTGAACATACACTTCTTGATCAGTTTAGGATATTTTGGCTTGATTATCATTTTTTAAGAAAGCTTACCCAAACGTTAACAACCAAATGCTAACAGAGTCTAAGGAGGCCTTCTCAAAGCAGTCAAAGAATGCAAAAGTGCTTTCATTAGTTCTCCTGTACCCTGGTTAGAACCATATGTTACTTTAAAATATTTTCAAGCAGTAAAAAGGGAGGGAACAAACATATCTGATTTTATACCTATTTTAGGAAAATGTGATTAAATTTTCTTTATAACTTCAAACATTAATATTAAAAATACCTCCACCCCCAACCATTAAAAAAACAACAACAACACTAAAATCATGTATGTATTTAATAAGACACCTGAGGGGGGAATTTCTTTTTTGGAAAGACTGAAGAGGAAAATACTGAATTTCTGACATGAACCCAAGATTGTTATTCACCAGTATGACATTTCTATAATGTTTATCAATTATCTTACAAGGATAACTCCTATCGAATCTTCCAGAGAAGTTCACTTTCTTTTTAAAATATACAAAATCTTCTGACTTAAAGATACTTTTGTAGAAACCTACTAAAAAATACTAAGTAATTAAAGAATAGGAAAGTCTTGCTTAGCAACACAGAAAAGTATTATTTTAAAACATCTAACCATGTGCTATAAATTGACCAGAAATACATTCTTTGGAAAATGTTTAAATGCATTCTTTGAAAAATAGTGATTTATTTTATGAATCTGTACAGGGTCAAAATTCTAGTTTGATTGGAAACAGATGGTATCCCAGTAAAGTCGGGCTCTGGACCTGAAACTCCAAACAGGAAATACGGTCCTCACTAGCTGACTGCTTCCCTAATCATTCCCAGAGCTTCATACTTGTTATTTTTATGAATATCCAAGATGACTTTCATCTTTCCCTTCTATCTACAAAGCATCAAACACTCCTCTCTCTCTGTGAGTGCGTGTGTATGTATTTTATATATAGACTAGATGTTTACAATATAAGAAAACATTGAAACAAATGTACTTTCGAGCTCATTGCTAGTAAAGACATCAGGCATTAAAAATAATAACTCACAAATTCAAGTTTATTTTCTATCCTATTTAAAAAATAAAAGCGAACAACTACTGAGTAATAGTATCAAAGGCAACTTTACTGACACTACTTACAAAGAAATACATAGTTTAAATGTATTGCAGAAAATGAGAGAACTCACAGGTTTTAGTAAAAAGCAATTAATCTACACCGCTTTCCATTAAACAACCCAGTTAGAAGCTACGTGAACAAAGAAAAAGACTTACCGTTTTCCCATTGTAGTAATACATCAAAGAATTGCTGCCCATTCCAGGGACAGGGTAAGCACAATACATGTTGATTTTGAAAATGCTAGTTTGCAGCTAATGCACACAGCTTCTCTCCAAGACATACATCCACACAGCCAAACAGAGTTAAGTCTTCAGCACTATGCATCCACACATGGATCTACTCAAAAGGAACTTATGCAAAATAGGACTGAACCAACTCACAGAGCACAGAGGGAGGGTTTATGCTGTAATAACCTCTTTCAATTTCTGTCAAGACCTTGCATTGGTGGAGGATACCAATAAGACAAAGTTTGGGGTATTAAAAAAATACAAGTCACTTACAAATGCTAAATAATGAAAATAGATACTGTTCCTGGAGATAAATATTCCAGTAAATTGTTAATTTTGTCATCTCTCTCTCAAAGAAAGGCAAATTGACATCTGTTAATCTGTTTTTAGTTTTAATTAAATTAGACTACAGGTGGCAGGGAAACCTAGCTTGCTACACCTCTAGCAACATTACCATCTGGCCTGCTCCAAAGTTGCTTCCAACTTTGATAAACACATGATCAAGCTATCAGGAATTGGAAACACTGAATCATGTCTAACAAGAAGGATCTAGACGGTTAAGCCTTGTACAAAATCACTTCCTGGAGAAAGCAGACCCATCATGTAAGTACCTCTGAACTAACTAGAAAAAACCATGATTTTTTTTTTAAGTTATAAAAATCATACTGAAAAAAGTTTTGAAAGGAGCACATTTCATGAAAAAGTTCAGTATAAAAGCTTAAAAAATTATCTTGAAAATAAATGTTTGTTAAAGCAGACATATTTAATAAAGATTTTCAGTTATAAATCTCCTTAAATTCCTCATTCACAACACCAATTAAAAAGTTTATAATGGACTGCACTCTTCCAGAACATCTAATATGTAAAAGCAATTCAGTAAATAGAAAAAAAACAAAGTTTTGTTTTTCCTTATATAAAAGTATGAGAGGCTGGTGTGTATAACACACAAGATAGGCACTATAGCTGATAAACAAAAAAGGCTTCTTGGAAGTCTTTCCTCCAAGTTCATTATTGTTCTTAAAGAATAGCTTATATATTCATATTTTTATGTTAATACTCAAATTTCTCAAAAAGAAAAAATAAACAGTATGGGAATAAAAGTCCCTTATAAGGACTTAAACAATTCACTGTACTTATAAGTCAAAAGGTTTTAGACACTGCTTGCAAATACATGTTTCTCCCACAAATTATTTTGTTATTTAAAAAATTTTCAATTTGTCTTTTGGATTTGTCTGGATTCTAACCCGGAAAAACAGAAGAGAAACATTTCTTTTCTTCCCATCAAAACCTCTTTGTAATACTGTCTCTTCTCTCTGTGCCTTGTAGGTTCTAACAAAACTGCTAATCAAAGGAGAGCAAACAAGGAGTACATCACCTTTTTTAAAGGCACCTTTCATGAAGCAAAGCTCTTCTAAAAAATATTCCAGAAATATTCAATAAGACAGTAAAAAAATCTGAAAACAAACAAAATCTATTCTTATGAAACATATTGATCAAATTATAGTAATAAAACCAAATCAGACAATAAGGCCAGCTAACTTCACAATGTTTAAAAGCTGATGGTATCGGAATAACAATAAAACCTCCCCACATTCTCCAGATACGGAAAAGGCTAAGCAGCAGCTGCAAAAGAACATCACTGTACAGCAGACTATTAAAATGCCAGTCTGCAGAGTGGTTTGTAACTTCCTCCCTCCTGAGAGGCCACAAAGACTTCATTTCAATCCTTAGAGAACTGTGTAAAAAGCTTTGATTTACAATTAACAATGCCACGTCTTAAAACCATTCAAGTAAATTTTACTCTTTCATAGATACAGTCATTCCCTAACAGAACAGCTACTCTTAAAAAAAAAAAAAAAAAAGGAAAATCAATTATCTAAAATAAAACTTTCTTTCTCTTAATGATTAAAATTTAAAAACAAATTTTGAATAGAAATTGAGGAGGAATGGGGCAAAGAGGGAAGCCACAAAACACTGATAATACCTGAACATGTTCTTTCTATAATCATTGCTCCAACCTGAGACAACTTCTGTATGTTGGTAACAACAACAACAACAACAACAACAACAACAACAGCAACAACAACAACAACAAAATCCACTTATAGTAGTTAGGCTCATTTCTCTGGGATTTGCCAGTAAAGAGTACTATTTTGTCTGATAAAAACAAACAGTATAATGTGAACCCAACTATGCAATCTTAGCTATTAAAACACAATGAAAATTTTAGTATTTCATTAACAGTTCTTTATTTTAGATACAATTATATGATACTGTGAAAAGAATAAACAAATATTCAGGTAAAAGAAAACTGAGAGTAAAGCCAGACAGTATAATCTTTTACTCTTCTAAAGTAGTTATTAAGCAATTGGAGAAGTTTGCTACTAAAGCTGAAACCTGAATGTGAAATGTAATAGTTTCTAAAGAGAGTTGAGTAATTAAAAGCTTTTGCTTCTCTTTTTCATTCCTGCTTTCAAAAACACAGATACAAAATCCATACAGGTGCATTTAAAACAGCTCCCTCTTCCCCAATATACAACATATTCACTTGGTATATGCTACTGCCTAAATTCAAAAGCAGAATTTAGGAAGCAGAAACTTAGAAAGAGAGATCTACATACATACGACATTAAATGATTTTTTTTGAACACAGTAAATCATCATGAAAACGGTGGTAATCTAAATAAAGTGTTCCCATATTCTACTTCTATGCTATAGCAAGGTCTTCCGTTACTCCCAAATATCATTTTTTTTTTTAAGCTGGCTTTACCCCAAAGAAACTAAAACTGGTTGGTGTAGACAATCATTTTCTTTATCACAATTACAAATGATCTTTTAGAAGTGTTTTTTCTCTTCCCCAAAAATATTTTGGGAAAAAAATTCTAATTTAATCTATGTAACAGCTGCAGCACATTTTTTTTCCTTAAGAAGAATCATATTACAGGAAAAAAAGGCATATAGATGGATCAAGTACTGCTCTGGTGAATGCAGTTGTTTAATCTTTGCCTTTTTTTTTTTTTTTTAAAGGAACATGTCAAGGGTTAATCCTGTGACTCAGTCTGACAAAACGAGTCAGCTGGAGACAGGGTCACATTTTAAATGTGATTGCAGACAGACGTGCAGTCTGCACAGGAGCTCTGAACTGTCATGTACTTTTTATCCTGAATTGTTTCCACCCACAATTCTACGTAATCATTTATATGTTATTCTAAGAGTATGTGATCTGATTTAATATTCATGCTACCTCGTCTAATAATCTAAACAATCACCAAGTTTTATAACAAAATGGGCATTCCCGTAAACATTGGCAACATGATTAATGAAAATGTCACAGAACCTTGGAAAAAATATGACTTGGAGCCATACATCTTTTATTAGCAAACTGATGATTCCTGGTTGGAGGATTATTGCATTTCACTGAATTTCATGTATGGTTCCCCTTCCTTCAATAGTTCAGGATGTAATGTTTATTGCCTTTCCAACAGCCATCAAGCACAGACCTAAACCAGATAAGAAAAAGCTATAATGTACTTTGCCTAAGTGATTTTACTTCTTTACTGAAGATTTAGATTTAGGAAATGATGTTTTCAAAAAGTCTACTAGGTAGGGACTATCTGGCAACTTCTGTTTAAATCCCAATCCCACATGCAAAAATTTCCTTTTTCCTTCTTATTTTTCTGTTGGTTCAGAAACAGACAACTTTTCCTTGGAGAGCTATGCAAAATTTCATGGAATTACCTATACAGTATTATATTTTAATCTATTTTGTTAGCTCTTCTTATCCCTATTGGGATCACTATAGCTCTCTTCCCCGTTTTTTAAACTATTCTTAAGAATGTTTCAAGAATGATCTAAAATTCTAAAAAGTTTTCAAAAGAAAATTCTGAATTACACATCTTGAATTAATTAGTAATAAAGGTCAGTTAATGGTTTATCTTATTGTACATTTTTCTACAACAAGGAGGCAACATTCTGGTGTCCCAAAAGGCTAGAGTATCTAACTGCCTAGAAAAGTAAATCTAAAACCCGTTCAGAAGATTCCTCTTGAAAAGTTTCAACATTATTTCTAAGTGAATCAATTCCTGGAAAATAAGACTTTCAGAGTGATAAATGGAGCCAAACAAAGTTTACATGTGAATAATTCCACAAATGAACTCTGTATTTTCCTAAGCATGAAACTCAGTAAATAGCTAATAAATTATGCAAGGGAAGTGGGAGTGAGGATAGGTTTAAGAGGGATAATAAGTGAGGGAATCTACAAGTGGGCAGATTCAGAGCAAAAGACCCTTCCCCAATGCCTCCTCTTCCTTATTTAGCTTGTAGACAGATGACCTGTGAATGAATGTGGTCTCCTACTAAATATGCAGTATTTCAGTTAGCCTGGCTAACTAAATCAGACACAAAAATTCCAGGTTTTATATCTGAATATTATATTGTAGATTTTTCTAGTACGTGCTGCTTTGTTACTAAAAAAACACTCCTAAGTGTTCAGGAAGTTGCTTCTGGTCTTTTTCTAAAACCCTCACAATTTACAAAATTTACTTTTGCAAAAGAGAAAGCAAGAATATAAAACTCTAGCAAAATAATGCATCTCTCTTAAACCAATCCATTAACATTCAATGCATATTATTTAAAGATAATAATGCTATTAATCTGAAATCATATAATGCATCTTCTAATTCAACAATGTCACTCTAATTTTGTTGATTCCTATCACTCAGTAAAGAGGCTTCCAAATACTGTCTTTCCACTATATAAAAATCTTAAAAATCAATGACTTTATTTTGTGATTTTTACATTTCAGGTGATACTCTGAAAAAATCGTTTCAATTATGCCTTAATTTTGAGTACCTAAATCTCAGCCAAACCAAATAATAATCAGACTTATAATGGATGGTATTATAGATTGGTCCGAGCACTGGTACACAGTTTATTTGGATATTGGTAGGATATTAGGAGCATCAACATACATATAAACATATACTTCTCAGAGCAGAGTAAAAACAATGCTGGAGTTCACAAATCATGTCTGTCTCATTACCTGTCTCAGAGAACATCAGATTTCTTATTACAAAAATCTCAAATCTAACTTGAGTTTTACAAATGCTTAATGATTAACAAAATAGAAAACATCTATCTCTATAGCCAATGGCAAATCAGCTATATAAACTGTATATACAGGGAACAAAGAAAACTGTTTAGTTCCCCCTCTGACAACGATTTGAGTATAATGAGGATGTGTAAAAACAACTATAACTTCTGTAGGAGAACGCAAATAAATCTCTTTTGGGGGTAAATAAATAGTATCCTCCTGATAGCAATATGAACAGATCATACAAAGCCTCTAAAAGACTATCATTAGACACCCCTTCAAATGAGATACAACTATAATTACTGAGAATCCGTAAAACCTGAAGCAAATTGCATGTTTCTTTTCATCACAAACTCACTATGACAAAGCAGTTTTCTTTGAAAAATTAAAGGAAGGGGTCCGCTCTCCCAAGTAATTCCTACATCTCTTGGCTGTCCATTTCTTTCCCCATATAAATTGCAGTTTGTCACTTCTCATCTGCCACTTGAAATAACATGGTAAGAGAATCATTAACTATGTTGCAACTTGATAATTTTCCTGCAGATGGCTCTGTAATCACAGGACTGCCTAATGGTGTGTGCATGTAAAGAAATGATGAGGAGGATACCCAAGTTTTTAGATCCCTCAATAAACCAGCACTCCTAAAGAGCTTTCAAGACAAAGCTTTGCACTATTGACAACCCAACAACAAAACAAAATGGTAAGCAAACAAAGCTATTATTTAAAATCATCTATAGAAGGTGAACAATTTGGTCTTGGGTTAAATCAGTTTAGGAAAAGTGCTGCCTGATTTTTTTGTTTCTTTTTCCGCAGTTTTTTTCTTCTAAGCTGGAAAGCAGTAGATCCTTTCCATGGAAGAAATGGAATAACAACAGATATAATATTCTTACTTTTTTTTTAAAGAGACCAAAAATAACATCTGCATTTTAGCCTAGAGCCATTTAAAGAATCTGCAATCTAAAGCTCTAAGTAACTTATACATTAGGCTATTTTTGGCCCCAATCTATGTTTTGTGCTTGAGTAAAAATTCTTGTTCATGGTAGTAATTTTTAAATACTTCATATCTATAATTAATTAAATAGTTAGAGTCTACCAAATCATCTTCCTCATATTTTGTAAGCAAGTAAAAAAATAAAGTTAATTTTAGCTTTAATCACTGGAAGAAGCCATGCAGATCCTAAATTTACAGAAAAACCTTCTCAAAAAGAATGGTTTCTTACTATTAAATTATGGGGACCACTCTCAACAAAAGCCAAATAATACTTCATTTAAAAAATTTTTTTTTTCAACGTTTATTTATTTTTGGGACAGAGAGAGACAGAGCATGAACGGGGGAGGGGCAGAGAGAGAGGGAGACACAGAATCGGAAACAGGCTCCAGGCTCTGAGCCATCAGCCCAGAGCCCGACGCGGGGCTCAAACTCACGGACCGCGAGATCGTGACCTGGCTGAAGTCGGACGCTTAACCGACTGCGCCACCCAGGCGCCCCAATACTTCATTTTAAAAACACATCTGAGGAGGGTATAATTAACGAGGGAGGAAATGAGAGATGTGTCAGTTCAACATAGGACAAAGCAAAACAAAAGTTGGACTAATGTTTAGTATGTTTCACTGGTCAAGGCAAGAATTGACACCCCAACAGAAAACAGCCATAAAACTCTGAAAGATGAAATCTGTTAACTTACTTGTTCTATGTACTGTGAAAATTAATAAAAGGAAACCTCACTAAAGTGGACTGAGGATGCTAGAAGGGGTGGCTGGAAGGGGAGTCATACTAGTCAAAGTTAATTACAGGAAACTTTGTAAATTACGGTCTAAGTTCCATTGCTGCAAAACGCAGGATTTAAATTAGGCCAAAGATTTCCTAGCCATTTCACCATCAATAAAACCTTTTATTATTTACTCCACCCCAAAACAGTGAATTCCTATTTTGAAAGATTTTTGTCTCTTAAACTTTTTTTTATTAAATTATAATGAATATTTCTCCCTGTTAAAAAAGAAACAAAGCCATATGAATTTCATTCAGAAATTTTCTTTTTTTAGATTTTTAAAAAATCTTTAAGATTTTATTTTTTAATCTTTCTTATTTTTTAAATCTTTTTTAAGATTTTATTTTAAAATAATCTCTATACCCAGAGTGGGGCTTGAACTTACAACCCCAAGATCAAGAGTCACATGCTCTACTAAATGAGCCAGCTGGGTGCCCCTCATTCAGAATTTCTGATTAAAAGGGAAATGAAGCACTGCCATGCTGAGCTGAAATAATTCTAGTAAAAAAAAAAAAAAAAAAAAAAAAAAAACCCTGATGTTTCAGAGACCACGGATAATTTTACCTAATTTGTTAGATTTTGTGAAATATTTTACATCTTCTTATAGTACTATTTTTGAAGACCCAGAGCTGTGACTCACTGGTGGAGATGAGACCCACTGTCCATACCAATCTTAAACTGTATTTTTGTCATTGTATCTGTAAGTGGCATAATTAAAAGCTTAAAAGCCTCACATAAAATGAAAGGTTAATCCAAAAGGAAATCCAAAAACATAATTACAACTTCTCAGTTCCAAGCAGAGCCTGAATGCTTTATATTCTAATAACATTTATGTTAGCAAATGGAACATCTTTATGAGGGGTTAGTTATATATTTCTATTACCTAGTAATATTTTCATTTAAAACATTCTTTTAAAAAACTATGTAGTGTCTAGAACAAAATGGTAAAAATAAATAAATAAATAAATAAATAAATAAATAAATAAATAAATAAATAAAAAAAAAGATAGATGGGTTGACATCTCACCAATAGGTGACAACTCTTACCTAACTTTGTCATTGTTCAATTGGCTCAATAACAATTTTGACTTCTCAGTAAAGTACAATTTGATCTACAGGCCAGACATTTTATATTTAATATAGCATCATCTGGAAAATAAAAGATTTTTGGCCATATCCTTCAAACAAACATGTAAGCCTCTAGAGAGATGGCTTTGTTATAATTTTAGCAAGCAACAGAAAGTTAAGGAGTCAGTGGGGAGCCCATCATAATTAAGTAGGCTGTGGCTCCTGCACTATTCTGCAATAAAGAATTTTGGGCCTGTGATTTGCTTCTTTGTGCCTTTTGGCTGGAGAATTTGTATATCAATAAAAGATTGTTATGTGGATTATAAACAAAGGTGGCTGTAATGGTTATGTAGGCTGGAAAGCTTACTAGGTACAATAGGAAAGTAAAGAATGAAAAATAGTTAGCAATACCATAACACCTTTACAGGTATGTGATCTTGAGAACACCTGTTTACCCTATCATTGATTATTTTGGATTCCAATTACATATATATATATATATATATATATATATATATATATATATATATATGGCTCAAACTATTAATGCTGCTAAAACTGGAATAAAGATCCTATGAATATAAGACTATCAAATGCTGAGACCTCACACGGATAACTGCAAACTCTAACATATCTAACAGAGGGAAAAACTACGTCTGTATAACTGGGAAGAATTTCAGTGACCTTTGCCACTGAAAAGACTTCTCCTTTTCTGATAAAAAATTAGAGATTTTCTTTTCCTCCCTGAAAAGATTTTACCAAGTTTAAGCATACTAAAACACTTATTATGTAGATGGTTAAAATATACCTAGTTCTTCTTGCAGTATGTTAAATTCATATTGCCCAGTATGTTTTTAAAATTCTTTTTTTAACATTTATTTATTATTGTGAGAGAGAGACAGAGCGTGAGTAGGGGAGGGGCAGAGGGAGAGGGAGACACAGAATCCGAAGCGGCTCCAGGCTCTGAGCTGTCAGCACAGAGCCCGACGCAGGGCTCTAACTCACGAACCGCTAGGTCATGACCTAAGCTGAAGCTGGACACTTAACTGATTGAGCCACCCATGCGCCCCTTGCCCAGTATGTTTTTTATGCCTTCTGAGTCAACTCAACTGAGCATGGCCCAGGATAAAGGAAAAGTCATGGCTATACTGTTTTTTTATTTGAGTTTGTTCATTTATTCAACAAATATACACTGAGCATCCATTATGCAGCAAGGTGCTACAGATAAAACAACATAAAGAAAGCCCCTGCCTTATCAAGTTTCTCCTGGGTGAGACAGAAAAATTATAGTATATCAGAGGGTTATAAGTGTTATAGAGAAAAATACAGCAGGTTAGAAAAGAGGGAGTGAGAGGGACATGTTGCCATTTTATTTAGAACAGTCAGGAAAGATCCCTAGTGATTGTTATGTGATCAAAGAAAAAAGTATGTGAGAAAACTAGCTATGTGGACACTAAAGGGAGGTATGCTCTGGCAGAGAAATGCAAAGGCCCTGAGGATTGATATCTTTAAGGAAAAGTAAAAGAGGGCAAGTGTGTGGCTAGATAGGTAAATTAATGGGATATGCTATCTGGGAAGTAGCAGGGGTCAGATCAGAAGGGTCTTGACAGTTATTTTAAGGATCTGGTTTTACAGTGGTAAGAAATGCTGTTGGGGATTTTGAACAGAAGAATATCATCTGATTTAGATTTTAAAAGGATCTTCCTGTGATAAAAAAAAAAAAGACTGAAGGAAAAGTGGAAGACTAGCTGGTAAGATGTTGCCATAATTCAGAAAAGGAATAAAAGTGGCCTGGTCAATGATGATAGCAACAGGTGGTGACAAATGGTCTAATTTCTGAAGATAATTTTACTATGAGGAATTTAGTATGGGAAGATAACCAATATTTCATTTTTATGTAAGTGAAACTACAGCTTTTTCTCCTCCCCCCCCCCCCCCCCCCCCGCCTTTAGGAATAGGTTTCCTATATTCCGGTTTTCCATCTGTCACATAAAGATCAGGACCTTATATTGTTAAAAGGGTTAATCCTAAGGCACTGTAGAGTAATGGCTGAATTGCCTGCAATTTACCCCCCCCTTTTTTTTTTTTTTTTTTTGCAAAATAGTTATTTTTGCAAAAATAACTCCTATTGTATGTAACTGGGAGTTAACTGCATAAATGCAGAGAAAAAAATAGGACAAATAATTCAGTTTCTTTACAAAGAAAAGAAGTTAACATATTTTTGATGATCTGAACAGCCAGAGTAGGAGGAAGTCGAAAAGTACAGCTTGGAGAAGGAAGTCATTAACAGATGATGTTCCCTATTATAGTTAACATAAAGTAATGGCTTTACAGTATTTATTTTTATCCTTTTAATTTAATTCAAAAAGCATTTCCTGGACGTGCCCAGAGGGCAACAATTACTCAACAGAAAAAAATTTCAAAATATTTCTTTCCAAAGGTCAGACTTAGGTTTTGACTATAAGCATCATGAAGACAGGGTACACGGGTCCATGCTTTATTTATACTTAAATCTGTAGGGCCTAAAAGAATTCTTCACTCATAATAAGTACTTGATATATAAATGGATTCATATTCCATTCACTGGAGATCTATTAAATGGAGCCCACTTTAGTGGGAAAGAGTTTCTAATTCTTATTCAAATTACTGGGTTTTAAAGGTGCATGGGTGGCTCAGTTGGTTGAGCATCAGACTCTTGATTTCGGCTCTGGTCAGGATCCCAGGGTCATGGGATTGAGTCCTGCTTTGGGCTCCATGCTGAGCATGGAGCATGCTTAACATTCTCTCTCTCTGGGGCACTTGGGTGGCTCAGCGGGTTAAGCGTCCAATTTTTGATTTCCATTCAGGTCAGGATCTCACAGTTTGTGGGTTCCAGCCAGTGTTGAGCTCTGCGCTGACACTGCAGAGCCTGCTTGGGATTCTTTCTCTGCCCCTCTCCCCCTTGCATGCACGCCTGTGTGCACTCTCTTTCAAAAATAAGCAAACATTAAAAAAAAAGTTTTGGGGTACCTGAGTGGCTAAGTTGGTTGAGCGTCTGACTTCAGCTCAGGTCACGATCTCATGGTTGTTGAATTCCAGCCCAACATAGGGCTCTGTGCTGACAGGGTGGAGCCTGCTTGGGATTCTGTCTCCCTGTCTCTCTGCCCCTCCTGCACCTGTCCCCATCCCATCAAAATAAATAAATAAACTTTAAAAAATTCTTTAAAAAAAGTTTCTAGCTAATCTCTTTAAAAAAAAGATTCTCTGAAAAAAATTACTGGGTTTTAAAGTATGTCTTTGATGATGTTGAAAAAAAAAATTTGATTTCAAATAATATCAAGTTTTATAGTTTAAAAAATTATCAAGCACAAGTCAGAAAATTGACAAGGGTTTTAATACTTATTTCTTATTGATACTAGTCATCATAAAGCTAAAGAGGGAATTAAATAAGAACCATAAATATTCACTTAAATTTATAGAGGTTAACATCGATTGAGAAAATGATTTTTCTAGTCATGAGATGGAGGATTAAGTTTCATATGAAGCTTTCATGTTTATAGAGTGCTTATGCTTCAACAGAATTTTTTTCACAATCACATTTGGGTTGCAATTCATTCTCAAGCTGCTAGAAACAACCTTTAAGCTTTGGGTTCTGGACCAGGATAAAAGATGATGAGTGGGCACGGAGATATATGTACGGTTAAGTAAAATATTATTGTAGGACTGCCTATATCAAAATAAATTTATTTAAATACTTTAAACCCAATTGTTTCAAATAATCAGTCACTAATATATCAATTCATGGACTTACTTTTGAAGTCATAAACTCTCCTGCATACTACCTAATCTAACATTTAAATCTAGAAAAATTGTGACACTGTACCCCCCACTTTATACATTGAGGCTCCTCCATTATCACAGTCAGAATAAAGCAAATAAAGATTCTGGGAAGTTTCTGCCAATACAATAAACTCTGGCCCAGTGCCTGGAACCTTAAGAAAATGAAGAAGGGACTAATGAATATCAGGTAATGACTCTAAAAAGCCCCACAAATAACCAGGGAAGAGGCCTAAAAAATGACAAATTTTATTTCACTTTGGGTCTGTTTTTCACAGGGACTATATTATGAAAGTAAGAATGTATTTACTTTAAAGCATATAACTTGTGTTGCCTAATGCAGGAGTTGGCAATTATGGCTATGGGTCAAATCTAGCTCACCGTTTGATCTTACAAATAAAGTTTTATTGAAACACAGTCATGTCCATTTATGTATCATCTGGGGCTTCTTTCATGTTCTGGTAGCAGAGCTGCATAGTTGTTACAGAGAACATCTGGCCCACAAAGCTGAACACATTTACTACACAACCCTTACGCAAAAAGTCTGCTGACTCCTGGTCAAGCACACTGAGGAAGAGTCGACATATAGGTTATTAACAAAAAAGTAAGCAGGTTCTAGAAAATTTTCCAGAAACATAATTTCTAGAATCACACTATTTTTGAACACATAAAATGTTGGCATATTATAGATATATTGGATTGAATACATATTACAGATATGTATTCAAATAATTAAAGAAGATAAAAGACAAAATCTTTGGGGCATCTACATGGCTCAGTCAGTTAAGTGTCTGTCTGACTCTTCATTTCGGCTCAGGCCATGATCTCACAGTTCGTGAGTTCAAGCCCCACATCAGGCTCTGCACAGATGGCGCGGAGCCTGCTTGGGATCTTCTCTCCACCCCCCTCTCTCTCTGTTCCTATGCCACTTGTGCGCACTCTCTCTCTCTCTCTCTCAAAATAAATAAACATTAAAAAAAAGACAAAAACTTTATTTTTATTTATTTATTTATTTTTTTCAACGTTTATTTATTTTTGGGACAGAGAGAGACAGAGCATGAACGGGCGAGGGGCAGAGAGAGAAGGAGACACAGAATCGGAAACAGGCTCCAGGCTCTGAGCCATCAGCCCAGAGCCTGACGCGGGGCTCGAACTCACGGACCGTGAGATCGTGACCTGGTTGAAGTCAGACACTTAACCGACTGCGCCACCCAGGCGCCCCAGAAAAGACAAAAACTTTAAATGACCAACACATTAAAATTTGTTTAAAATCTATTCAATAAAAACACAAAGGAGAAATCAGAAAGTACCTTTGGATTAGCAGTGCTTTTAAAACGCTTATAAACCTAACTAGGTACTTATCTATATAGCATACATTACAGACCTTGAAATTAGATACTATACAAGTATAGTAAGTGACTTTTCAAAGTAAAATCACTACTGGTTAAGCAAAGGGAGTATCAGATATGGCAAATTTCATGTCACCAAATTACTTAGGATATAATTGTCTTCCCTAACTGAGAATGAAATCCAGAGTCCTCAACATCCTCAGTGATAAAACCTGGAATTTCTTAATTTATCCTATAGTTATCCTTTCCTATACTTGCGAAAATAATCCTTAACTGCATTAGGTTAAAACAACAGTAAAACCCTTTCATGATTATACTGATGCTGAATACCTTAACATTGGGCTTAAACTCTAAAAGCATTCACAGAATTCAGCCACCACATAACCTTTAAAAACTAGACAAGTTACACACACAAACACACATTGGGTCTTATCCTATGTCTGCTTTAAGTCTTAAAGATCTGAAACACCAGCAACTGAAGAGTTCAATAAACCTTAAAAGCCAACTCTGAAATTCAGATGTTCTTTCTCTTTGAAAAAAATAGGAGAGGTCAGAAAATAACAAATATCGCTGTGGTTGTACAGTCACATCAGTACAAACAACTGGATATACAGGACTTACTCACCAGTTAATTTTCCTTCTGTTTTTTGACTTTAAAATAAGATCAAAGACATTACTGGCTCCTCACAAAAATGAACATCTTAAAACTATGGATTCAAAACCTATTATCTACACTGATACAATTCTGACACTGTTCTGAACAGTAGTTACTGTCAGCATAAATGGTGGCTATTTCTTATTAATGTATGAAGAAAATCTTTCAGTCAATGACCAAACTGAATATAAGTTTGGAATGGATTGTAGAACCATTCCCTTTATATACTAAGATGTTTCTGTAAAATACTAAGATGTTTCTGACCTATAAAGTCAGAGAAGGAATCGGCCACTTTGGAAATTTTATATTGCAGTGACTTTCAAACAGAGACCGCTTATTTAACAGCCAGAAATAAGAAACTCTTAAGTACCTACAGTTGTTGTGTGCCCTCTAAGCTTGTCTGCCGAAGGAGCTAAGCTAATACCTATTCCAACTTAAGTTCAAGAACTGGAGGGTTCACTCATGAAGTTAAGCTGAAGCTGGTGCTGCGTGTAAATACTGTTTGTTCCAGAAGCCCTAGGATTCCTGCTAGTCTTAAAGCCCTATAATTATAATTGTCAACAATCACTCTGTTATTTTAGCTTCCTAGTGACTTGCATAGGACACTCCCTTTGAGAGTATTCTACTTGCTGCTCATCTTGCTTGCTATTTTTGTGGATAAACTGGAGAGAACAGTTTCTCTATGATTCTAACCCCTGACCTTTTCCTAACAGGCTCAGCTCGCCAGTAATCTCTTAGATGATAGTTTTCCAAGTTACTCATTTTTGCCATTCTATATTTATTTCTGCAGAAATATAGAAACTTGTATTTGTCCTCTCTTTCCTATTTAAAAAAAAAATCTTCCATTTAGTCACCCTCAAGATTTTATATTCTGACCTTCTCTATTTAATATTCAGACCAAATTTTATATAGTATATACATGAAAATGCTAGATCACTGGACATGTTTTAGTGGCCTTTGTGGTTCGGGAACATGTCAGGATATCTACAGTTATCTCAAGGGCTGCCCCTGAAATTTCAAATTTACTACTAAAAATAACTCAAAATTAACATTAATTTTTAAAAAGTCATTCCTAACAACATAAAATCCCATAAAAATTTTGGGAGAAAGAAGGCATAATTCCTGAACTACAGCCAATTACCAAATGAAAGGCTACAGAACTCTGCCTATCTGCAGCAAAACAAGAGAAGGTGGATTCTAAGCTGCTTTGATTTATCTCAGACTCCAAGTTCCTTACGGGGTAAGAGCGAAAAAAGAAAACAAAACAAAACAAAGCAAAACAAAACAAATTTGATGCCTGCCTGGGGTGGTAAATACACTTTGAGAGCTTAACTAAACAGCAAAGAAATTATGTGATAAACCATAATAGCTTTTGTGGGGAAAATATATACATACTCAAAAACAAAGGACAATGGACAGCGTAGCATTTGATTAAGAAACAGACTGTGTCATCAGCCTACGTATGGGACTATAAGCCAGTTATATTCAAAATGAATAATGAATACATGCCATGTTCAAAAAGATATTGAAATTTGATGTTCAGAAGATGTTTTCAAATGCTACTGAACAAGAACAAAACTTTAGGAAGAATTTGGGTCTCAAAAAGCCATTTGGATTTTTTTCTGGTGATAAAAATCTTGAAAGTGTCTTGCTTCTTATTTCAGAATTCTGCATCTTCTGCAGTATATTAAAAAAATTATCTATGTCTGAAAATACTAACACCAAATTAAAAAATAGATACTAAAGAACAAAGAAATTTCTTTACATCTGAGAAATGCTTCAGAGGGACATAAAGATAAAGATGTTAAACAAATGATAAAAATAGGTATAGGTTTCTGATAATTCAGAAAACAAAAATAATTAAATTAATTAAAATTTAATAAATTAAATTAAATTAAAAAAACAAAAATAATGAATTCTAGGTAGCAGAATTTTGTCAAACTTTCTCTCCTTTTGAAGGTTCCTTTTCTGAAAATAAATGATCTCTAAACAACAAGAGCAGTTACAATTTACCACTCATGTCAAGCATATATATTATATATGCAAGTCTAGGTAGCATAATACTTTGTATCTTTTAGTCTAACATTTATCTCTCCTTATGTTTTTAAACCCTTGCTTGCTTTCCAGCAAAATTTGGTAAAAATGAAATGCTAAAGTTCTTCAAATTTCAAGCTGTACTGGTAAGAACTAGAAAAAATAAAGAACCTTTATTGAGTGTCTATTATATGCTGGACATGTGTTAGGCACAGGATACCTACACATTAATATTTTAGATAGGCATTATCTCCTTTTTTACAAATAGAAACTTGGCGATTTAGAAAACTTAAAAGCAAGTTATCGAAGGTTTTAAAATAAAAAGCAGCTGAGGCCACATAAAACCCATGATCTGCTGGACTGGAAAGTCTGTGCTTTTCTACATCATCCTTTCAGATGCTGATAGGTTCCTTAAAGGAACGAAGCCAATTAAAAATAAATTTGATCAACAAAAATGTAATTGACAGAATAAACTATGGTTTAAATTTAATATACTGAACAGGATAGGATGTTTTATGAGTAAACCAAGATATGTAATATGTTTTAACATTCATAATAAACAGAAAATGGTCTTTGATATTAAATTAGATAGTAATCTTGACTTTATGTGTGATCTTGGGCAAGTTACTTAATATCTGAGCCTCAATTTCCTCATTTTTAAGACGAGTGTATTTAGTTATCTTAAAGAGGTGTGGTGCAAAGATTAAAGATTAAGATAATACAGATAATGGTTAACATAGATCCTCATACATGTAAGTCCTGCACCTCTAACAGAGTGGGGCTGTAAGGGATGTTAACAAATACACGACAAATGTTTCAATTTTTTTTCAAAAATTACTAGGATAAAACCACAACTGCCCCCTACCACTATCCAGTTCTTCACAATCTCCTTAAATGTTGTATCTTAGTACAAATCTGATACAGATAAAAAAACAACTGGTATACACATAAGAACAAAGTTGGGGGCTAAGAGAATGGGAGAGGAGGTTCAGGAGCCCTAAAAAAGGAGGAAAACACCCCACAAAGTCAAAGTCCCATGCCTTCTGAAAGTCTCCCAGATAAACCTTAACAATCACAAATGCCACCTATTATTTATCAGCCAGGATACTTTAGGACTTTATCTAGCATAGACTGTTATGACAGTTTATACCTTTTCATATCAGAAGTGATTTTATATGTTCCCCAGTCCTCCTCTGGAGTGGGAAAGTGGGTCTGCCAGAGGAAAAGTTGTATTTGGTATAGAATACAGTAATGCTGTACTTCTAGATGTGTCCTGAGCATGTGTTTATTTTTTTTAGGTCTATGCCTTTTACCTGTCTGTTCATTCTCCCTCCTAACAGAAGAATTGCTACTCATCTTTCCAAACACAGCTCAAATGTCAACTCATGAAGCCATAAGTGCTTCCCAAGGTAGGGTTCATTCTACTTACCCTATGTTTCCAGAGTCTTTGGTATACAGCTTTACTTGCCTCACTGCAATAGAATTAATCACTGAATGCTTGTATCTCATACTATATGGGAAGTTCCCTGAAGGTAATGATGGTGTGTGTCTATGTTAGACTTTTCAATATCTAAGCATCATTCTAATGTTACTGCTACAGGTCTACTTTGTCCAATATTTCAACCTATGTAGAAAAGCAAGTGGAAAATTTAATGTGCTTAAGGACATCACTTTATTATTATTTTTTTTATCAGTGGGAAGAAAGCTATGCCCACTGTGCTTTTTGATTATGTATTGGGTATATCAGTTTTAAAACCATAAGTACTTAGCATTTTACACCTGAAAGGAACTTCAGATTTCCCACTTCAGATTTTCTAAGGACTGACAAGTCCAGGGTCATACAAATAATCACTAACTGAGCCAGCACATTTGAGCAGATCATTCTCTTAACCTTAGTAATCATGCTGCTTTAATGTTGCCAACAAACACTTACTGGATCTTAATCCACAGACAGGAATTACCATTCAGTTGTTATGCAGAGAGGAATACAAAAGCTGAGGTTTGTGCTTATGAAACCTAAAATTGTATCATGGTTCACAAAAAGAAAAGGCCAATGCTCTGTGGTCAAATGTACAGATTATTAATGTTTGCATGTTAAGTAACTCTGCCTCTGGTTTTCTGCAGCAGTATGAGCAGTACAATATTAACCTAGCTCTTCTACTGTTTCTTTAGTAAAAAGGTAACATGTATTTTAAAGATGATTAAAGATATTTTGGATAAACAGCAAACTGTGAAATCTGAGATGTTACTGTCAAGTTTCTAGTTTGGTTTAGTAAGTATAATATTCAAATGATCATGAAATAAAATATACACAGTCCACTTTCACTTTTATACCTTTTTACAATTTACATTGTTAAGGTCTATAAATTACATTTATTTCAATAAAAGGATTCCAATAGAAAACTGTAACTTTAAATTCCCATTTGCTTTAGATACTGAAAAGGTAAATAGTGTAACCATAAGTATTCCCAAAAGTTTATTATTTTGGGGGGCGCCTGGGTGGCGCAGTCGGTTAAGCGTCCGACTTTAGCCAGGTCACGATCTCGCGGTCCGTGAGTTCGAGCCCCGCGTCGGGCTCTGGGCTGATGGCTCGGAGCCTGGAGCCTGTTTCCGATTCTGTGTCTCCCTCTCTCTCTGCCCCTCCCCCGTTCATGCTCTGTCTCTCTCTGTCCCAAAAATAGATAAACGTTGAAAAAAAAAAAAAAAGTTTATTATTTTGGGAATATTTATCAAAGTATCTTAAAAATTTTTTTTTAAATGTTTATTTATTTTTGAGTGAGAGAGACAGAGAGAGACAGTATATGAGCAGGGGAGGGGCAGAAGAGAGAGGCAGACACAGAATCTGAAGCAGGTTCCAGGCTCTGAGCTGTCAGCACAGAGCTTGACATGGGGCCTGAACTCAGAACCGTGAGATCATGACCTGAGCCGAAGTCGAGTGCTCAACCGACTGAGCCCCAAAGTATCTATTTTTAAAGTTAAAAAAAAAATTCTCTTTAAAAAACTTAAGATTTCAACATAGCATTTAATTTAAAATATACTTTCATTAATTAAAATGCATTTATTCTTTATATATGCTTAATGACATTCAAAATGTTTAAATACTATTTTTATCATGGTTTCTAGTAGTGTGTATTTGATGCTGATATTAAATATAGAATTGAAAACACTGAATTCTGTTCTGTTCTGTACAAATATCTAATAAATCCTGAGTAAGGTAATTGGTAACACACTACATAATTAGGCCTGGCTTATAAAATTTTCTAACGGTTCTCAAAGAAATTAAAGTTCAGAATTCAGTGGCTTTCCCCTTCTCTGTGGCTAGTCCTGACACATGAAACAATACAGAGAACTACCTCCAAGTAGTGAACGCTGTTATGATTAGGACTGGAAGGAATTCCCGTTACCTCCAGTGTCTATTCTTTTTCCAGACTGCTCTAGTTTGCCCTTTTGTTTTAAACATGAAAAAACTATGAAACACTGAAAATATACTGTTTCTTAAAATCAGTGGTAGGCTAAGAACAAATGAGATGAATTTTTCATTTCCAAACCTTGTATTTTTTTTCACCTGTGTAGTCCTGGTAAATATTAATATGTAATTTAATTTTTATTACTTTCATAGAATTATGCCAATAAATTACAAGAAAATTGCACAGTTACATGTTTTAGCAGTTCTGTCAGTTTTAAATATGATTTCTGTTAATCTAGCAGAAATCATCTGTTACACTGTTGAACCACCTACCCCTCCACAGCATACAACTGTTAAAATGTAAATTGCCCAACTATTTTTAGCTGTTGTTGAAAAAAAATTCCTGTCTTCGGGAATAATGATTTGAGGCATTGTGTTCATTTTGTTTATCAAGCAGCTATTCAGCCTCTAGTGGGCCCAAGTGCTTATGCAAGCAAAAGCTTTTAAGAATGCCTGCAGCTGCAATCCAACCTTCCAGGTAGGCTGCAGGTTCAGAGCACAGCTGCCCTAGGCTGCATAAAACTCAGTCCATCTGGAACTGAGTTTCAAAGAGGATTTCAAATCTGAGTTTTCATGTATCACACGGAAGAGAAGGCAGGGGGAAGAACACAGGAAAGAAGGAAGGCAAACAACCAAAAAGATGATATCTCTACTTCTGCCTTAATAAAAAATAAAGCTCAGACCCATGCTGCTCCTTCTAGATTACTACTTGCCAAGCCGGATATTCCATTCAGTGTATACTTCGATGAGCTGTGACTCATCCAGCAGCACCTGCGCCCATGTGTTAAGTACTGCCAAATAAAAGCCCAACATCCATTTACACAACAAAGAGATGTACCCTACAAGGCATGGGGCCTCAGTCCAAAAACCCCACTCCCCATTTGTTCAAAGCAAAGGGAGAGAGGAAAAAGATTTCCCTTCTCACACCAGAGATTTTTAAATGTAGGTGGATTTATGATGTAGGTTCATTTACAAATACTTTCACTCTTTAGAAGAATAAAATATATTTAATAGCACAAACACCCCTACAGTATTAGATTATCACGGCCATTAATGACTGTTCACCAAACCTTTCCAACCTCCTTCATGCAAGCTCTTTATTCTCAAAGGATACATTTTTTGAGCAAAGAGGGATCAACAAACTAGTTGCTTGAAAGCTTTCCTGATGCTAGGCTGAAGTTAGGAAAGGCTTAATGAAGGCTTTAAAATCCACAAGGGCTTCACAATGAACATCTGACTCGGTGATTTATGCATATTAATAACTTCAGTCCTACTGAGGCAAGCTGAGCCGAACATGTCCTCCGAATCTTAATGTCTTTAGCTCCACTGGGATTATTACAAATGTAAATTTCTAAGATTCTCAGCTATTAATCTCTGTCTGTCCTCCTGTTCAGCAACATAATGACTAATTAAACATCAAAAGACCTGTACAGGAGATCTTCTTTGACAGCTACCGGCCCAGTCCTCTTCCCAAGAGGGGAATTCAAATGACAGGGACATGGAGTAACAGCATATGAGTAAGCTACAAATTACTGCAGAGAAATCTAAAAACCTAACATTAAATGTGGATTTATCTCAATCAATGATTCCGTTGAACAGTGAACAGTTACTATGCTAAGTGTGCCTGCTGACACCAATCAAATAATCCTTACAGCCAGCAAATACTGAATAGCTGAAATCAGTTGTTTACCACAAAGTCAAAAAAATGGGTACTTACTGAAGAAGGCAAACCAGGAGGCACCTTTCTGACTTTCTTTGCTTGCAAAGGATCTGCATATGGAAAACAATGTATTTCATCAGCATTTATATTAGAAAACATCAGACTTCAGGTGAATAGGAAAGAGTTTTCCCTTCTAGCGCTTTTCTGGCTTTCCAATATTTAGGAATAAGCAAGGGAATATAAAGATGAGGGCTTCATTCTTTCTAACTGGTTCCTGGGCAAAACAATTCTCCTAATGAAGTGATATATTCTGAAACACATATCCCATAAGCTTAGGAAGATGAAAGCAAAGCAAAACAGGAAAGAAAATAACAAACCAAAAAGCATGTGTGAGGGAAGGGAATTAACATTTCTTAGGTACCCATTTAGGTGCCAGGCTCCACACTGGGCACTGTCATTTGCAGAGGGGCATCTGGTATAACAGGTCACTTTAATAGTAAAACTGTTTAACAAATTTAGTATCCATATCACATTAAGAGTTAGGTTTAAAAGCATAGTCAACAAACTGAAAGTTAATGCTATGCTACAACTATGTTAAAAATTTGAAATAAAATTTAATAAATGAAAAATTATGGTTGAAATTATGTCAGAGAAATGCTACATAAACTATTACATACAGGCACTGTCATATACAATGTCATCCAGGATTCTGTAAGAACATCCACTGTTTGACAATGTGTGGTTGCAGCCCCTGGGTGGCCCAGCGGGTTAAGCCTCCGACTTTGGCTCAGGTCATGATCTTGCAGTTTGTGAGTTTGAGCCCCAGGTCCAACTCTGCACTGACAGCTCTGAGCCTGGAGTCCGATTCAGATTCTGTCTCTCCCTCTCTCTCAGCCCCTCCCCTGCTTGCACTGTTTCTCTCTCCCCTTCTCTCTCAAAAATAAATAAGCATTAAAAAAAAAAAACCCACAGTGTGTGGTTGAAACTTCAAATTCAGCACTGATTATTGTGTCATTTATCTTGGATGGATGTTTCTTTATAAGACTTAAATAATTTATTGATATAAATGAGAAAATGAGTATTTTCAGATACCCAACCAGTCTCACTTGGTATTTCGATTTTACTTATCTGTAAAACTTAAGATTTAAAACTTGTCCATCTTATTTACTGTAAAAAAAAAAGGTGGTAAGTACAGTTTTCCAATCTTACACAAATAATGGATGAAACTCAGGATTTTTCAGAAGCGTTCACTATTAAGAAGAATGATGTAAAGTATACTATTTTTGCAAACTGTAAAAATGAGAATTAAACAAGCATGATATTTTCCTGGGTCATAAATGATATGACATAAGACACACGGTTGTTTAAGAAAGAATGAAATTCATTTAAATTAGGGCTGGGAATCTTTACAGTGACTATTCCAGGAAGCTGCAAAGCTAAGAAAGCAACTTTATAAGCATGTGTAGCATGTGGAAAAAATTTATACAATACAAAGGGGGGAAAAGCATTCATTACCATCTAAGTCCCTACACCAAGAGGCAGCCTAGATTTCCTTGAAACAAAAGTGCCAAAGATAAACAACATCTGGCACACTCTGTATTTATAAAACTTAGAAGCAAATTTTTTTGTTCTTTGTGAGGCTTTTCTAGAACCCAACTCTTTACAACTAATAAAAACAGCATCCCTTGAGCAAAACTCATACTCCATGCCGAGAGAGTCAACTGAACCGCTCCTGTCAGTGGGGAGCTCATCAATCTATTTTGGATTAATTACCACCAGAAGATGTTGCTATTTAGTTTAGGACAGTTTTTTCTTCCAATGTGAATATAAATTTTTCTTTTATATTTTTATCTCACCATTGGCTGTCACTACACAATTACTTGTATAATGTCGTATTTAAAATCATGAGTTCGGGATTCATAGTTCACTTCTGAGGGGTTGCAAACTGTAACAGTTAAGAGAGTAAGCTGGCTGGATTCAAATTTCAGCTGCACCATACAGCAGCTATGTGAACGTGGGCAAGTTACTTTTACCCTCTTTGAGTTTCAGCTGCTAAGATGTGAAAAGGGAATACCACCTTTTAGAGTTATTGTAATAAAGATAATACATGAAAGATGTTCAGGACAGTGTGTAACAGAGAGTGACAATAAATTTTAGCTGTTATGATTAGTTTATATTAAATTCTGTGGCAAAGTGTTTATAAATTAAATAGCTAGATGCTGTTTTGCAAAATGTTGATTTCCTAAAGCATCTAACTAGCTTGAGAAGATGCTGAGGTGGGTGTAGATGATCTCTGAAGTCCTTTCAACTCTGAGATTTTAGGAATAACTGCAACGCCAAGAAAGAGTGGCTGAGTGAGAAATAACAATGAAGAATGGAATGACAATAATGATAAATGTTATTCATATAGGAAATGAGTGGGCCTCCCTGGGTACCAAGCCTCAGCTCAGTTGCTTAGCTTCCTGAACTTTTAGTAATAGTATATTGGTCCACATTAGTACTTTTTGTTACAGTATGTGCTCACATAACATACTAACAAGATATTTCTCGAGAGTGACACTGACACATCTAGACTCATGAATGTTCCTACCCTAACTCATCTGATAGGAAACAAAAGTCATAAAGATGGAGGAAAGATGCTTTACAATTTATCATTTCTTTAGTAACAAACAGTATACTGGTCTAAATCATCTGGGCTTACTTCATCAATACATATACTAAATCACCCATAATGCTGAGAGGGGGGCACATCTAGTCAGAGCTCTCTATTTCAAACATGACCATCTTTGCCTTTTATACCCTCAAGCATACTCTAGACCCATGGACTAGGGCTATTACACAAAACTCTAGGTTTGACAGAAGGTAGATACATGAATTGAAAGCAGTCAACAAGTATTTGTGGAATAAATAACTATGGCATAGTTTCTTTTAGTGGGCTATATTTATTTCAAACGCTGCCATATCTTTGATTATAAACAGCCTGTACAACTTCAATTTTCTTGTACAAAGGATTCCCTGGTAGGAATCACCAAAAATACCCACATTTAAACACTGCTTGGATAAGGTGTTAAGAGTATACCTGAGGCTTGCTGCAGCAGCAACACAAAACAGACTGGCCTCATTAGGCTATGTACAAGACATAAAGAAGGGAGCTAAAGAAAATGAGAGTTCAAAATTTAATAGGTGCAGGGTTTCCTATTGAGGTGATGTTTTGAAAGGAGAGCGAGATGACAGCTGCACAGCACTATGAATGTACTAAATATCATTGAATTGTGAATTTTAATATGATTGATTTTTTTTTTTAATTTTTTTTTTCAACGTTTATTTATTTTTGGGACAGAGAGAGACACAGCATGAACGGGGGAGGGGCAGAGAGAGAGGGAGACACAGAATCGGAAACAGGCTCCAGGCTCCGAGCCATCAGCCCAGAGCCTGACGCGGGGCTCGAACTCACGGAGCGCGAGATCGTGACCTGGCTGAAGTCGGACGCTTAACCGACTGCGCCACCCAGGCGCCCCTAATATGATTGATTTTATCTCAACTTTTAAAAAATTGGGGAGTAGAAGCAACTAATATGCAAAAAATATTGGACGTGGAGTCAGAAAATCTTAATTTTATGCTGGGGAAACCACCTACTAATTATATGAATGTGTCCTCCTGAGCCTCAGTTTATGTTAAATATAGTATTACATCTACTGACTAGCAGGTCTGTTATACTAATGAGATGAGAAAGTATATAAAACCACTTTGTAAACTGTTCAGCATTATTACCAATCTTAGTAAAAAATAAGGTGTTAATATTAGCACGTAACATTTTTATTATAATAGGAAAAACCAGTCCCATTTTCACTATTTAGTTCCTCTTATGGTGACCAAACAAGAGTACTAAATTGATTTTTTATTAAGTATCTAACAGATACAACATTTTATGCAAATAATCTCTACTATCAACATGATACCTAAGAAACCAAATTTCTTCTAAATAAAAGTACAGCCAGAAGTAAAGACTAAGGGGTTAAACAAAAAAAACATTTGTTAAGGCAGGGTTTGTTGTACAACGCACGCTTACCAAGTGCTGCAGAGTCATGGAGTGGCCTTCTCCTGGAACTTGTAGCAGAGAACGAGTAGTATGGTGTTCCAGGTTTTCCTGAAGAAGACAGCTGTGCTGGGCTCCCAAGCCCTAGATCTTGTCTCAGGAGACTAGACTATAAAACAAAGCCAGGGAAACAAGTTATTTTCCCACTGATACCAACTCAAATGGGAAAATGTCACCACTTCTGAGTTATTCAGATGGTTATTCAGAGGATGCTAATGCCTTCAACAATGCCTTGAATTAGATGCATCTAATAAATATTTGAACGATGGTTTATTAGAACATTGGCTTAAACCTACATTTCCTCGGGGCGCGTGGAGTGGCTCAGTCAGTTAAGCATCCAACCTCGGCTCAGGTCATGATCTCACGGTTTGTGAGTCTGATCCCTGCATCCAGCTCTGCGCCGAAAGCTCCAAGCCTGCTTCGGATTCTGCCTCCCTCTCTCTATCTCTGCACCTCCCCTGCTCTCTCTCTCTCTTTCAAAAATAAACATTAAAAAAATAAACTTACATGTTCTCTCTTTCCTCATCCTCATGTTACTTAATTCCTAGTAATTATGTAGATCTAAACAATCTTAAGGTTGAAACACACTTTAGTTACTATGTGGTTTCACCCTTTAATCATTAAGAAGACTTCTGAAAAATGACCACCAAGTCTTTGCTTGAATGCTTTCATGACCATACAAGGCAGTCAATTCTGTTCTTTCTTCTTTTTTTTCTTTTAGGATAGTTTTCATTGTTTAAAGACTGCCAATATTTTCAAGACAAGCCATTCCTGTGTCCTTCAACTGTGCTTCATGACATGGGGGTTTGAATGTAATCCTCATCATCTCTGACATAAGACCTCTGGATTTATTTTCAGTTTGTCAAAGTGTCTTGTAAAATGGAATGGATGACAATGCCCCAGATGTGACCTGATTAGTGCAGAGTCATTTTCAACACTACATTTAAACAACCCATTTGTGCTAGCTCATATTAAGAGGTGAGGAGTGATCACACGCTGTTACTGTTTATTGCAGATGTTGCTATTAAGTCGTGTCCCTTCAATGGTTACCTTTTTCAGTTGTGTTTTTTAGTTCCAAGTACAACAGTTAACATTTACCTGATCAAATTAACCTCGTTATATTTTATCATTTCTATCTGTTTTAGATTCTGAGTCTGTTAACCAATGCATTTGCTAGCCTTTTTAGTACTGGGGCATAAAAAATGGGACCAAAAGAAGACATGAGGATGACAAGCCTAAGGAGATCCCTAAGGTATGCTACAATGGCATGAAACTTTATCAAGTGCTTCACTGAAACCCAGAGATTCAGCAGCCCTGACCTACTAAACCAGTGACCCTATCATAAAGCAAATGAAGTTAACTTGGCAGAATTTGGTTCCAAGCCTTCTGGTAGCTGAGGGGAAAAGATTTCAACTGGAAAAGGTGCTGGATACAGTTGAGAGGATGCTCTCATGTGAAAAGGGCTATGATTCCTCTGATACATATACTACTCTCCTACCCCATATTTAATACCTGCCGTGACCATACTCATGAATATCAGAAAGGTACTAACAAATAAACCTCAGCTCTGGTCAGAAAGAATCAGTAGAACTTTGTAATAGAAGTCATCAGTAGCCCAGTTCCTGCCTCTATTCTAATAATCAAGAAAAACTCTCTTTTCAGTTTATCACGCTATTTAATGATTTTAAACAACTTGTGTTTCAGCTTTAAAAAGGCACAAATTCACATAACATAAAGATAACCACTGCAAAGTTTCCAACTAGTGATATGTGGTATATTCATTATGTGACCATCACCATCTAGTTCCAGAACATTTTTATCACCTCCAAAGGAAACCCTGTACCCATTAAACAGTTACTTCCATTCCTGTAGCCTCTGCAACCACTTATCTGCTGTCTCTATGAATTTCCCTATTCTGAGTATTTCATATAATTGGAATCATATGTGACCTTTTGTGTCTGGCTTCTCTCACTTCACATGTTTTTGAAGTGTATCCACGTTGTAGTTTGTATCAGTATTTCATTCCTTTGTAGGGCTGAATAATATTCTATTGTATAGACATACTATAATTTGTTTATTCATTTATTCACTAATGGGACACATTGGTTGTTTCTCGCTTTGGACTACTGTGAATAGTGTTGCTATGAACATTTGTGTATGGGCATTTATTTGAATACTTGTTTTCAATTCTTTTGGGTAATACTTAGGAGTGGAAATGCTGAGTCATATGGCAATTCTATCTTTAACTCTTTGAGGAACTGGCAAACTGTTTTCCACAATGGCTGGGCCATTTTACATTCCCACCAGCAATGTATGAGGATTCCAATCACACCCTTATCAACACTTCTTACTAGTTTTTTGTTTTTAATTGTAGCCATACTAGTATGGACTAGTATCTTATTGTGGTTTTGACTACCATTTCCCGAATGATTAATGATGTTGGGTATCTCTTCATGGGCTTGATGGCCCTTTGTAATGTCTTCTTCAGAAAAACATCTATTCAAGTCTTTTGACCATTTTTAAATTGGGTTGTGTTCCTACTGTTATATTGTAAGAGTTCTTATACACCAGGGCACCTGGGTGGCTCAGTTAAGCAAGCAACTCTTGATTTTGGCTCAGGTCATGATCTCACAGTTCGTGAGATCAAGCCCGTGTTGGGGTCTGTGCTGACAGTGCAGAACCTGCTTGGAATTCTCTTTTTCCCTCCCCTGCTCATGCACGTGTGCTCTCTCTCTCAAAAGAAATAAACATTAAAAGAAAGAGTTCTTATACTAGACACTTACCAGACACATGATTTGCATGTCCCATTTTGTAGGCTGTCTTTTTACCTCTTAATGTCCAAGTTTTTAATTTTGAGGAAGTCTAATTTATCTTAATTTTTTTTTCTTTTGTCATGCTTTTGACGTCACATCTAAGAATCTAATGCCAAATTCAAGGTAGTGAAGATTTAACCCTGTATTTTCTTCTAAGAGTATATAGTTTCAGCTCACACCTAGATCACTGATCCATTTTGGGTTAATTTTTGTATATGGTTGGTAGAAGGTAGAGGTCCAACTTCATTCTTTTGAATGTGGATATCCAGTTGTGTTAGTACCATTTGTTGAAAAAAGTAATATTTCCTTATTCAGTGGTCTTGGCATCCTTTGCTGAAAATCAATTGCTTATAGATATTTGGGTTTATTTCTGGACTCTCAATTCTATCTCATTTGTCTGTATGTCCACCTTGTACCAGTTCTATACTGTAGCTTTGTAGTAAGTTTTGAAAATGAAAAGTGTGTGTACTCTAACTTTCTTCTTCTTTTTTAATACTGTTCTCACTATTTGGGGTTCTTTGAAATTATACAGAAAATTTGAGGATCAACTTTTCCATTTCTGCAAAAAGATGCCACTGGAATTGTGATAGGGACTGCACTGAATCTGAAGATTGCTTTGGGGAGTTTTGCCATCTTAACAACATTAAGTTTTCTGACTGATGAACACTGAATCTGTAATTTCGGTCTTCTGTTATTTCTTTTAGCAATGCTTTGTAGTTTCCAGTATATATGTCTGACACTTTGTAGTTAAATTTATTCCTAGGTAGCTTTTTAAGAAGTTTATTTGAGGGGCGCCTGGGTGGCGCAGTCGGTTAAGTGTCCGACTTCAGCCAGGTCACAATCTCGCGGTCCGTGAGTTCGAGCCCCGTGTCGGGCTCTGGGCTGATGGCTCAGAGCCTGGAGCCTGTTTCCGATTCTGTGTCTCCCTCTCTCTCTGCCCCTCCCCCGTTCATGCTCTGTCTCTCTCTGTCCCAAAAATAAATTAAAAACGTTGAAAAAAAATTAAAAAAAAAAAAAAAGAAGTTTATTTGAGAGAGAGAAAGTGTGTGAGCAGGGGAGGGGCAGAGACAAGGAGAGAGAGAATCTCAAGCAGGCCCTGCGCTGATAGCACAGAGCCCAAAGTGGGGCTTGAACTCATGAACTGTGAGCTGAACTGTTCGGCTTGAACTGTGAGCCAAAATCAAGAGTCAGATGCTAAACCCAATGAGCCACCCAGGAGCCCCTATTCCTAGGTATTTTATTCTTTTGGATGCTAAATGGAGTTGGTGGCTTAATTTTATTTTTGGTTTGTTGATTATTAGTGTACAGAAGTACAACTAGTTTTTGATCTTGAATCTTGCAACTACAGTAGATTTGTTTATTAGTTCAAATAGCTTTACGGTGAATTCTGTATATATAAGATCATACCATCTGCAAAAAGGGAAAATTTTACATCCTTCATTCCACTTTACTTCTTTCATTCCACGAAAGAATGAAAATAAGGTGAATGACATTTCATATTCTGTTTTCTGGGCACAAACTCTTTATCCTAAGTAAGAAGACCTTGTTTGCCCTGCATCTAAGCTGAATTACAACTCCCAAAGGCTATTGGATGTTAGAAATTGGAAAGAGAATGGACAGGCCCCTAGAGAGAGGGTTGACAATTAAAGGCTAAATCCAAAAAGGAGTGTGACAGATTCAAACTGTATTAATCTAAATCAAGAATAGAAAAATGCCAACTTATTCTGAAAATGATTCAGCAGATGTGTATTTGTGTGTATAAACTCATGTGTAGGATACAAACACATACACATACTAAGTGAAAGAAAAGGAATGTGTACGCACAAATGTGGTGAAATACTGATGAAATTTCATTAAGAGCGCATAAATATTCACTTTATTATTCTTGTACCTTTTCTGTGAGTTTGTAATTTTTCAAAATAAAAAGTTGGAGAAAATCAGAATAAATATCAAGGATCGACAAGCATACTTACAAATGTACCATCTTAGGTAATACTTACTGCAATCTTATTATATAAATTATATGTTATACAGATAACAAGTAGTAGAACCCTAATTTGAATCTATGTCTGCTTAAGAGTTTCCTTCTTCAATATGAAGAAGACTTCTACAATAGTTCAGGAACCTAATTACCATATATAAGACCATGAACTTCAAAACATTTAAGTGACCTGTAAATGACTTTGTGGATTATAATCCTAAAGCTGTATTATCTATAGAATACATACTGGTAGATTCTGTACACATGCATGGAAGAAAGGAAGAAGAATAAAATTTTTTAGGAGAAAAGTTTACTTTTACCAACAATGTTGATAAACCTTTCTCCTTAGTATAGGTAAATATGGAGATACGGTTAGCAAATAGTCTGTATTCTTGTTCCACAGTGAATATTAATGCTAAAAAAAACCCATAGAAGATGTTCTTCACTTAGTTGTCTTAATCATAGAAATAACCATGTTTCCCTGTTCAATTTGTATCTTGATCTATATGTAGGAGAAATTGTTTCTTTTTAAGAACACAGAATATTTTATCCTATTAATTAAAATGAATTGTTCAGTACTACAAGAAATACAAAAGAAGTTTAAGACAATGTTTTCTCCATGAGGACTTGGCAATCTAAGAAATAATACCCATGAAACTAATGGAAAGTGATTAAAAAAAAAATCAAGGGCTAAACTATATGAGCCTAATATCTTGATATTATATCACTTATAAAGTATTTTTCTTTTCTTTGATTCTTCAAATATTTTGGTAACACTAAAGCACAAATAATAAACTAGTTTATTTCTTTTAAAATAAAATTATGTATCAGTTCATATTATTGATTTTCCTGCCTGCTTAAAAACTAACGAGAAGCATTATTGATTGCCATTGATCTTGTCCTGAAGGTACAAGCAAAAAGAATACACAATCCCAGAGGATACAGAACTAGGCAAAGCAGTTTTATTCTGCCAAGCCATGTTATTCAAGGCAGAATTAGTTTTCCGAAATGACAGAGCACTACATTTCTTAACACAGTCTTAGAAAATAATCTTTTTAATAGTCATCTAAAACCTGAACTGTGAAAAATGTATCTAATTACTGAAGAATAATCAATTAAGGTTCATCCCAGAAACACTAATACAGCCTAGATTATTGTACGAAAAACTACAGTAAAGTTTCATTTTAAATTATGTATGACAAACCTCTAGCCTGTAAATAAAAACTCCCATTTCTTTAGATGGAATTTTAGTAGCCTATGTATAATACATGTAATATATGTGGATATATATACACACACACATATATTATATATATATTATATATATTCTTAATATATATATATTATATATATAATATATATTCTTAATATATATATATTCTTTCTCCCTCTTCACTTGCCAAGAAACCCTGACTCTAAAATGGTAAACTGAAAAGACTATTCAGTGTAAGTCTTCATGGTGACCAAAAAGTAAAGGAGAGGAATAAAGTAGTGAGTTTGACCAACATCATTTATTAATGTAACTTCTTAAGTATCTTGGAAGGTACTCTAAATGTGATTTCATAGGAAATCAGAAGAATATCCTATATAAAAATGGTGGGGTTTAGCAGCCCAGAGGATTCAGAACCACAATGCAGTAATTTGGATATTCTTTACCCTTAAAAGGGAAAGTGTCTGAAATCTTGATAAACATAAACTTACTTCCTCAGAACTGGTTTTTACCATTAAATGGCTTGTCCCAAACAATGTACTAAAATATAATTTCATATCCATTTATAACTTCAGATTAAATAAGGACTTATTAATTAATAAGGTTAAATTAATTAACACTATATCAAAAATTGTTAGCCTCATTTTATGACTAAAACTTTGAAGCACTAATTCATTACTGATTTGTTTTCTAGAAAAATAAGATACAAAGTATGTTATAGTTGCACACTGTAAAAATGTTTAATATTTAATATGGACTCATGGAACCTCTGCTGTGTACATTTTACAGAATTCTTTAATTTTATGTCTATATTACAGTCCTGAAATGGTATGCAGTTTTAATATATAAAGGCAAGCAGCTCTTCTCAGGTTTGTCTTCTTGAGAGGAGAGTGTACTAATTAAAACAATAAAAAAGTATAGAACACAATCATGATAAAACAGAGAACATAAACTATTAAAATTTCTCAGTTGAATTCTTTAAACTGTACCACGTATTTCCTTTGTCACTGAGGGATGAAGAAACAAAATCGTTCTGAGAGCAGAATCAGTATAGTATTACCATATTTGTAATTGTTTTTTTTAACTGAGAAATATCACAATACAGTTTAGCTGTAAGTCCACTCACTTAAGGTTTCCGAGATTAAGACAGGGAAGTGGAGAGTGACAAAGAAGCCACTCATGATCAAATAAAAAACTCAGAGGGTAAAGAGGTACTCAGGGCAAAATATAAACGTAGGGCTTTAATACTATATGAGTCTTCTGTTAATTTTTTACAAATAATTAAAAAAAACAGACTAATAAATTTTGAATTTGGAAAATACAGATATTGTGAAATAATTGTATTATAATGCAAATTCATTTACATTGAAATTCCAGGGATATGTTAGCAATTATCAGCATGTTGTTAAAGAATTCTATCCTGAGAATCTCATTAGATAGTGATGCAAACTACAGTTGTTATCATTCTGAGAACAAAGGGATCTTGAATGAGTAATCAATAGCAACTGGCAGAAAATGAGACATTAATTATGATCCTCTCTAGTGTTTTGTCTAAGGCAAGATTTCATTAAATGCTTTGTGCAACCTGAATAGTTCCAAGTCATTACCAACACTTTGGACAATACATTAATTGAGGGGGAGGGGAGACTATACAGGGAAACAAAGTAAAAGAAAACCTGAGATGTTTCTATTCCTTCCCCCAGGTCAATAAAAACATACCAACCACCACCAGCCAACTGTTATGCTTGTTCTTTTACAAGCCCTAAATCTTATAATCTCAACATGGTCTCTTGAAAATTTAATTATCATTTTCTATACTTAAAGTGTCAGGCAGGTTTGAGAAGATAATGACAGTCATCCATCAAACACATGCTGCAAACGCAATCAGCCCAATCTTTAAGAAACTACCTATGTACTATTAAATTAGTAAAACATGGTAATCTTAGCAGTTTGAATTTCCCAATCTCCTTTAATTATCAGTAACAGAGGGAAATTTTACCATCTTAATGTATCATTTTCACTAATTTTTGTCTGAACTTTTCTCTCAAATCCTACATCAGCCAATGAAAAGATTATTGAGTAGGAAGAAAATATGGGATAGAGATCAACAAGGGAAGACTTTGGGGAATAAAAAGAAAACTATAATGAAAACCATTAAAAACAATTTTAATACACCCAGTATTTAAGTAATTACAAATATGCAAAAAGAATGACTTTCTTTTAGGTTGAGTGCCTACTTCCAAATGCTATAAGGGATTTCTTGAAAGCAGACTCTCAAGAGGTCAGCAGTGAGCATACTCTAAGCCCATCTTCTTCCTAAGTGAGTTTTTCTGAGTGTCTGAAGTTAGAAACTTCCTTGTTAAATAGGGTCCTCTTAAGTCTTCCTGCAAAGCTAGCAGTGTGCCTTTGAACCTTTTATTTATTTATTTTTTTTATGAATAAAAAGGAACCTGCTCTGTGAGGTGCTAACCAACATTAAAAGAACAGGAGATAAAGAAGTATCATTTCTCTTTTGCTTTTGTGGAAATGGTATTATGGAGTCCTAAGATTTTCAGCAGAGTTGATACTAAGAAGTCACTCCTTTTCCCTTTAATGCCAGTAAATGAGTACCTTCTCTTCCCAGTCCCTTGTATTTTGAAAAATACAACTAAGAATAACATAAAATACAATACAGTAGTAGGCATATAGTTAAGTATGAAATACTTTTTGAACTGAAACATCCTATACTGGAACATCTTCAAAAAGTTAAGCTTTTTATTTTGGGAATTTTCAAATATAAACAAAAATAGAAAAAACCCTCCAATATAATGAACCTTCCTATACCTTTCACCCAGCTTCACTTAACTTCCAGTATTCTGCTGCTCCTGCTTTACTTATTCTACCATTATTCACTTCTTGTTATACAGACCCTACAACTGACAACAATATCTTATAATCATGTAATGCCCAGGCTGTGGTCACCTCTTTTTTCATTTTTCCCCCCCTGAGATGGTGTCCAATCTCTAGCCATTATTTAATATACTCTTTTCTTCTGAAATCAGTTTGCAAAAGGATAAATTGACTTTTAAAAAAATGTTTATTTTTGAGAGAGAGAGAGGGAGAGAGAGCGCGCGCAAGCAACTGAGGGGCACAGAGAGAGGGGGACACAAGATCCAAAGCAGGTTCTGTGCTGATAGCTTCGGCACTGAAAGCAGCGAGTCCAATGTGGGACTCCAAGTCACAAACTGTGAGACTCGTGAACTACGAGATCATGACCTGGACACTCAGCCAACTGAGCTACCCAAGTGCCCGAAGAATAAATTGACTTTTATTACTTATTTATTTTAATATTTATTTATTTTGAGAGAGAATGTGCAAGCATGCATGCGAGCAGGGATGGGGCAGAAAGGGAGGGAGAGAAAAAACTTAAGCAGGCTCTACAATGTCAGTGCAGAGCCTGATGCAGGGCTCAATCTCATGAAGCCGAGACTGTGACCTGAGCCGAAATCAAAAGTCTGAAGTTTAACTGACTGAGCCACCCTGTGCCCCTAAACTGACTTTTAAACAATGTATCCAAAGAGCAATGAGTACCACCAAAAGTATAATTAGCAAGTTTTATGGAGAGAACAAAAATGAGGTTTTTTCCCTGCCAAATACCTATGCATCATTTCTCTCTGGCCTTTTAACCAAAGTAGGAAATTAAACTTGCCTACTGCCTGATACTTTAAAATGAGACTTTCCTTCCACAAAGTAATTTATTTTACCTATGTTCCAAACTCAGAAGCTCCCTCTGCAGGTAGCTGATGGCTTATTATCCTGGTAATATATTTCCTTCCTATATCACAGGATTCAGATTCAAACATATTCTGAATACCTACTGAATACCAGCAGGCATAGCCTCTTCACAGGCTACTTAATGAGGTAATCATCTCTTGGAGAGCTTCGACACTGATCCATAGCCACTTTTATGTCTTTTTAACATTCCCGACTCCAGGATTCCTCCTATCACCATCAACTCATCTACTTTTTTTTTTTAGGTAGGCTCCAGGCCCAATGTGGGGCTTGAACTCTGCACCCTGAGATCAAGAGTCAGATGGATGCTCTGCTGACTGAGCCACCCAGGTGCTCTTTCCATCAACTAATTTACTGCCAAAAGGATGCTGTATGTACTGGCAACCCCTGACTCCTGAAATTTTAAGTCCAATATTCAACTCTGACATGACCTATTTTTTTTTTTCAATATATGTAGTTTATTGTCAGATTGGTTTCCATACAACACCCAGTGCTCATCCCAAAAGGTGCCCTCCTCAATACCCATCACCCACCCTCCCCTCCCTCCCACCCCCCATCAACCCTCAGTTCTCAGTTTTTAAGAGTCTCTTATGCTTTGGCTCTCTTCCACTCTAACCTCTTTTTTTTTTTTTTTCCTTCCCCTCCCCCATGGGTTCCTGTTAAGTTTCTCAGGATCCACATAAGAGTGAAACCATATGATATCTGTCTTTCTCTGTATGGCTTATTTCACTTAGCATCACACTCTCCAGTTCCATCCACGTTGCTACAAAGGGCCATATTTCATTCTTTCTCATTGCCACATAGTACTCCATTGTGTATATAAACCACAATTTCTTTATCCATTCATCAGTTGATGCACATTTAGGCTCTTTCCATAATTTGGCTATTGTTGAGAGTGCTGCTGTAAACATTGGGGTACAAGTGCCCCTATGCATCAGTACTCCTGTATCCCTTGGGTAAATTCCTAGCAGTGCTATTGCTGGGTCATAGGGTAGGTCTAGTTTTAATTTTTTGAGGGACCTCCACACTATTTTCCAGAGTGGCTGCACCAATTTGCATTCCCACCAACAGTGCAAGAGGGTTCCTGTTTCTCCACATCCTCTCCAGCATCTATAGTCTCCTGATTTGTTCATTTTGGACACTCTGACTGGCGTGAGGTGATATTTGAGTATGGTTTTGATTTGTATTTCCCTGATGAGGAGTGACGTTGAGCATCTCTTCATGTGCCTGTTGGCCATCCGGATGTCTTCTTTAGAGAAGGGTCTATTCATGTTTTCTGCCCATTTCTTCACTGGGTTATTTGTTTTTCGGGTGTGGAGTTTGGTGAGCTCTTTATAGATTTTGGATACTAGCCCTTTGTCCGATATGTCATTTCCAAATATCTTTCCCCATTCCATTGGTTGCCTTTTAGTTTTGTTGGTTGTTTCCTTTGCTGTGCAGAAGCTTTTTATCTTCATAAGGTCCCAGTAGTTCATTTTTGCTTTTAATTCCCTTGCCTTTGGGGATGTGTCGAGTAAGAGATTGCTACGGCTGAGGTCAGAGAGGTCTTTTCCTGCTTTCTCCTCTAAGGTTTTGATGGTTTCCTTTCTCACATTCAGGTCCTTTATCCATTTTGAGTTTATTTTTGTGAATGGTGTGAGAAAGTGGTCTAGTTTCAACCTTCTGCATGTTGCTGTCCAGTTCTCCCAGCACCATTTGTTAAAGAGACTGTCTTTTTTCCATTGGATGTTCTTTCCTGCTTTGTCAAAGATGAGTTGGCCATACGTTTGTGGGTCTAGTTCTGGGGTTTCTATTCTATTCCATTGGTCTATGTGTCTGTTTTTGTGCCAATACCATGCTGTCTTGATGATGACAGCTTTGTAGTAGAGGCTAAAGTCTGGGATTGTGATGCCTCCTGCTTTGGTCTTCTTCAAAATTACTTTGGCTATTTGGGGCCTTTTGTGGTTCCATATGAATTTTAGGATTGCTTGTTCTAGTTTCGAGAAGAATGCTGGTGCAATTTTGATTGGGATTGCATTGAATGTGTAGATAGCTTTGGGTAGTATGACATGACCTATTTTTACAACACCATAACTTCTTTACTACTTACTGCACTTTTTTTTGGGCTCAAGATATCCAGTATCTTTTTGTTTAAAAACAATTTTTTTTTAATGTTTACTTATTTTTGAGATACAGAGTGCAAGCAGAGGAAGGGCCAGGCCCTTCCTGAAGCAGGCTCCAGGCTCTGAGCTGTCAACACAGAGCCTGATGTGGGGCTCGAACTCACAAACTGTGAGATAGTGACCTGAGCTGAAGTTGGACGCTTAACTGCCTTGAGCCAGCCAGCCTCCTCATGTATCTTTTTGTTTTTAAATGCTTAATTTTGAGGGCGAGTGCACGTGCATGCAAGCAGGGGAGGGGCAGAGACAGAGGGAGACCGAGGATCTGAAGCAGGCTCTGCACTGACAGCAGAGAGCCCAATGTGGGGTTAGAACGCACAAACCACAAGATCATGACCTGAACCAAAAGTCAGATGCTTAACTGACTGAGCCACCCATGCATCCCTCAAGATATCCAACAGCTTGACCTTTCCCCCCCCCAGTCCCTAAGTTTAATTATGGCTTCATTTCCTTCCTTTGAAAACTATCCCACATAGTCTATCACTTGAACCATTATCTCATTACTACTTCAATTCTTCTATCCTTAACCATTTACCAGCTATGAAACCTTGGATAAATTACATAATTCCTGAGGCTTCAGGTTCCTCCATTGTCAAATGGAGAACAATAACAGCAACAGCAGTGGCAACACTTTTGTCATAGAGTACTGCAAGGACCATATGAAATGTCTGTAAGGTGCTTAGCACAATGCCTGACACTAGTAAATATGTGATATACGCTAGCCCTTATGTTTGTTTAGGCATACCTCATTTTATTGTACTTTGCAGATACTGCACGTTTTACAAATTGCAGGTTATTATCCTGGATATATATGTGTATATATATATGTGTATGTGTGTGTGTATATATATATATATATATATATATATATATATATATATATACACATACTTGCTTCTGTCGAGCAAGTCCACAGGTACCATTTTTCCAACAGCATTTGCTAACTTTGTGTCTCTGTGTCTTTTTTTGGTAATTCTTGCAATGTTTCAAACTTCTTCATTATTACTGTATTTCTTAAGGTTATACTGTAATTGTTTTGGGGTACCGTGAGCTGTGTCCATATAAGAGGGTGAATTTAATCGATAAATGCTGTGTTCTGACTGCTCCACTGACCAGTCATTCTTCTGTCTCTCTCCCTCTCCTTGAGCCACTTTATTCCTTGAGACACAACGATATTCAAGTTAGGCCAATTAATAACCCAACAATGGCCTCTAAATGTTCAAGTGAAACGAAGAGTCACACACCTCTCACTTCAAATCAAAAGCTAGAAATGACTAAGCTTAGTGAGGAGAGCATGTCAAATGTGGAGATAGGATGAAATCTAAGCCAGTTGTACCAAACAGTTAGCCAAGGTATGAATACCATGAATACCATGAATTTCCTATGAATACCAAAGGAAAAATTCTTAAGGAAATTAGAAGTGCTACTCCAGTGAACACATGAATGGTAAGAAAGCCAAATAGCCTTAATGCTGATAGGTGGAAAGTTTTAGTGGTCTGGACAGAAGATCAAACCAGCTACAATACTGCATAATCCAAAGCATAGCCCTAACTCACCTCAATTCTATGAAGGCTGAGAGACTTGAGGAGGATGCAAACGAAAAGTATGAAGTTAGCAGAAGTTGGTTCATAAAGTTTAAGGAAAGAAGCCACCTCTGTAATATAAAAGTGCAAGGTGAAGCAACAAGTCCTGATATAGAAGCTGCAGAAAGTTATCCAGAAGATCTAGCTAAGATAATTAATGAAGGTGTTTACACTAAGCAACAAATTTTCAATGGAGATGAAACAGGCTTCTATCAGAAGATGTTGCCATCTAGGACTTACATACCTGGAGAGGAAAAGTCAATGCCCAACTTCAAAGCTTTACACAGAACAGGCCAAGTCTCTTGTTAGGGGCTAATGCAGCTAGTGACTTTCAGTTGAAGCCAGTGCTCACTTGCCATTATTAAAATCACAGGGCCCTTAAGAATTATGCTAAATAGGGGCACCTAGGTAGCTTAGTTGGTTAAGCATCCGACTTTAGCACAGATCATGATCTTGTGTTGTGGTTTATGGGTTGGAGCCCCAGATTGATCTTTGTGCTGATGGCTCAGAGCCTGGAACCTGCTTTGGATTCATTGTCTCCCTCTATCTCTCTGCCCCTACCCTGCTTATGCTTTGACTCTCTCTCTCTCTCAAAAAAAATAAACATTAAAAAAACATTAAAAAAATTATGCTAAATATGCTCTGCCTATGCTCTGTAAATGGGACAAAGTCTGGATGACAGCCTACCTGTTAATATGGTTTACATGGTTACACAGTTTACTGAATATTTTGAGCCCACTGTTGAGACTTGCTGCTTAGAAAAAAAGATTCCTTTCAAAATATTATTGCTCACTGACAATGAACCTGGTCATCCAAGAGCTCTGATGGAGATGTACAATGACATTAGTGTTGTTCTCATGCTTGCTCACCTGCAACCATGGATCAAAGAGTAATTCTGACTTTCAAATCTTATTATTACAGAAATGTCATAAGGCTAGGGTTGCCAGAGATTATAATTCCTCTCTGAAAGATCTGTGCAAAGTCAAATGAAAATCTTCTGGAAGGGAATGACCATCCTACATGTTGTTGAGAACATTCATGATTCACAGGAAGAGGTCAAATTATCGACGTGAACAGGAGGGGAGTTTGGAAGAAGCTGATTCCAACCTCATGGATGAAATTAAGGTATGTACATTGTTCTTTTAGGCATAATGCTACTGCATACTTAACAGACTACAGTATAATGTAAACATAACTTTATATGCACTGGGAAAGCAAAAAATTCACCTGACTCACTTTATTGCAGTGATCTGGAACTGAACCTTCAGTACCTCTGAGGTATACATGTATTATCACTATTATCAGTAATCCATGCAGCCAAACATTTGTTGTCTGCTTGTACATTTAGTCTGCTGAGTACTACTGGAATAAAAATTAAAAACACATTGGAGTGTCTGGGTGGCTCAGTCTGTTGTTAAGCCTCCGACTTCGGCTCAGGTCATGATTTCACAGCTCGTGAGTTCGAGCCTGACATTGGGCTCTGTGCTGACAGCTCAGAGCCTGGAGCCTGCTTTGAAACCTGTGTGTCCCTTTCTCTCTGTCCCTCCCCTGTTAATGCTCTCTCTCCTTCAGAAATAAACATTAAAAAAAAAATTTAAAAACATATAAAACTGTATAGGTTAATAGTTATTTCTGGTCTCTAATCTGAGCTGAATCATCCATACCTCTTTCACTAGAGAGCTCATAGAATTGAAAGACCATTTTCAGGTATTTTATTTCAATCAAACAACATATGCTCTAATCCCTCTATTATAAAAATTTCAGTAAAGGGAAGGTCTAGCCTGTGCTTGAAAACATCCAGTGACGATAAAGTCACTATCTACCTAGGTTGACTATTCTATCTTCTATACCATGACAACATTCCTTCTTACATTACGTTAAAATCAGGATCAGGGTGCCTGGGTGGCTGAGTTGGTTAAGCAGCTGACTCTTGGTTTCAGCTCAGGTCATGATCTCACGGTTTGTGGGTTTGAGCCCTGTCTTGGGCTCTTTGCAGACAGTGTGGAGCCTGCTTGGGATTCTCTCTGCCCCTGCCCCCCTCTCTCTCTCCCTCTCTCAAAAATAAACAAATACTTAAAAAGGAAAAAAAAACACCTCATGAAAGTGTTTTTAAAACTAAACAGTCCTCAGTCCTTCAATCACTTTCCATATGCTAGAGTTGCAAATTATTTTATTTGCAAGATTCTCTAAGTGATTTTTAGTTTACTTCTGCCTGTTTTGAAATGCATATGCTCAGAAAGGTATACAATATGAACTTCCTTATTCTAAATAATATGTTTCTAATAATTCAGTCTAAGACTAAGGTCCAATTAAGTTCCTTATTATTAGGCTTGCTGTTAGGAAGAAATATCCAAACTGTTCTTTAAAACAACTAGTTTAATTAAACCTCTTGGGGAAATAATAGGTCAATATAGGATTTGCTACATATGAAAGCTCCTGATTCTCCTAGTTGTCAGAAACACATACCTGTATAGGAAAAAAATGTGTTTTTGATGGAAATTATGCATTATCTGGAATAGGGTCAGTTCTATAAAGGCCAGACAGAAAGCATTCAAGTTTTGTGCATCATATTATCTGTTTTAACTATTCAGTTCCATCTTTGTACCAAGAAAGAACCTATAGCCAATATGTAAATGAATGGGAATGGCTATGTTGTAATAAAATCATTTATAAAAAAAGGGGGGGGGGTTGGCTGATAGTCATAGTTCCCTGATTCTCACTCCAGAGCCCAACATTCTAGGTTATCTGATTCTCATTCTATAGGAGCTATTTTACAACTATAAATTGTAGATAACTGAGAGCAAAGCAAAATAATTCTTATCTACTGTCTGCAAAAACATTCTTTCCAATAAAGGGATAAACAACTCTCCTCCACTTTCAACACTTCTAGCATCCTGCTCCAAAGGGGGAAAAATGTTTTGTCTACATTTGAACATTATTTTCCGTAATCTTTAAAATTTATTTTTATATGTTTGTTACTAAAATATAGTTAACATGTCATATTAGTTTCAGGTATACAACATACTGATTTGACAGTTCTAAGTATTACTCAATGCTCACCATCATAAGTATAGTTTTCATTTGTTGCCATTTAACATTACTACAATATTACTGACTGTATTTCCTATACTGTACTTTTCACCTCCATGACTTATTTTATAACTGGAAGTTTGCACATCTTAATTTCCTTTATCTACTTCACTCACCCCTCACCTCTGGCAACCACCAGTATTGTTCTCTGTATTTATGAGTCTTCTGGTTTTTTGTTGTTGTTGTTTCTTTTTTAGTTATTTCCATAATTTTCATCTATGGCTGTCTGTTTTTGGATTCTCCTTTGAACTGGTTCTGACACCTTACGGATTTCTTCACTGATGAGATAAAATCTATATACATAGTCACTTAAAAATTGTTTCTAATTTTTATTTATTTTTGAGAAAGACAGAGCACGGGTGGGGGGAGGGGCAGAGAGAGAGGGAGACCCAGAATCTGAAGCAGGCTTCAGGCTCTGAGCTGTCAGCACCAAGACCAATGTGAGGCTCGAACCCACGAATAGCGAGATCGTGACCTGAGTCGAAGTCAGATGCTTAATTGACTGGGTCACCCAAGTGCCCCTATACATAGTCACTTTTTATCTGTAGGACAGTCATGACTTTACATATTTTTAAAAATTTATCTTTTAACACCTGCAATGTGCTGTTGTTATAGGAAAACTAAGATCTGTCTAAACTACCTCCTATTCCATGGTTCATGTATGGCCTGGAGCTACACCATCTCAAATAGTTGCCTAGTCTCCAATTCATAAATTCTCTTGCATATCCTGAACCTGGATTTAACTTTTCTAAGAAACACTTGTATTTTTCATCATGCCACACATGTCCGATCCCAAACCCTTACAAGATACAAACTGGTTAGGCATTCAAGCAACATCCTTATAATTCAAACACCTCATACTGTTCCCCAAAACAAATATTTAATTCAAGCCAAACTAAAATGCTACTATTCCCAGAATCCACATTTACTTATTTGTTTCATTCAAAATATATTCATTCAAAAAGTATTCACTGATACCTTCTATTGATCAGGCACAGAGTAGGTGCTGAAAATACAACAAACAAGCAGCCATTGACACTGTCCTTACAAGCTTACGGTTTTGGTGGGAGAAAATTAAGGAAGCACCTACAAAATGTGTTGAATATTATTACCTGTATTTACATTAGCCATATGTTCTCTTTCCCCAAGATGTCCTCCTCTCAACTTGGTCAAATTTTACCCATTCTCCAAGATTTTGTTTTATTAAGTTTATTCATTTCTTTTGAGAGAGAGAACATGTTTGCACACATAGGGGAGGGACAGAGAGAGAGATAAAAAGAGAGGGGGAGACAGAATCCCAAGCAGGCTGTGCACCATCAGTGCAGAGCCTGATCCCGGGCTCAATCCCATGAACTGTGAGATCATGACTTGAGCTGAAATCAAGAGCTGGATACTTTAATGGACTGAGACACCCAGGTGCCCCTCCAAGACTTTAGAGTTGTATACTTCCTTTGCAAAATCTTCCCTGTATCAAAATCATGTTAATTTCTCTCTCTTCTGTGTTCTCATACCTCTGCCACTTCCTTGAGATTTACTACAGGTTATCTTATCATTTTAATTAATTTTCTCTTTGTACAGAGCTGGTCTCCCCCAACTAGAATGTAAGCTTCTTGAGGCCTGATGCTAAATCTTTTACTCTGTTGCCTGGTCCAGTTCTTTATATATGGTAAAACAAACAAATTTGTATTGATTCTTTATCTTTTAATCAAGTCCTATAATGTGTGAAGATGTTTCCTTGACATTTTTCTTTCCTTTTTTTTTTTTTTTTTTAAGTAGGCATAGAGCCTAACCTGGGGCTTGAACCCACAACCCTGAAGATCATGACCTAAGATGAAATCAAGAGTTGGACACTTAATAGACTGAGCCACCCTGGTGCCCCTATTCATTTTTTTAACTTATGCTTTTTTATAAGTAGAAGTCTTTATAGTTTTTTTTTTTTTTTTAAGTTTATTTATTTTGAGAGAGAGACAGGGGAGGAGAGGTTGAGAGAGAGGGAGACAGAATCCCAAGCATGTGGGGCTCAATCCCAGGAACTGTGAGATCATGATCTGGGCCAAAATGAAGTGAACGCTTAACCAACTGAGCCACCCAGGCACTCCTCAGCAGAAGTCTTTAAGTTTGATTAATTCTAATTTATCATTTTTTCTTTTGTGGTTTTTAAATTTTTGTATTCCATATAAGAAAGATTTGCTTACCCCCAAATTGAGGGGATATTCTCCTGTTTTCTTTTTATAGCTTTATAGTTGTAGCTTTTACATTTAGGTCTAGGATCCATCCTGAATAACTTTTGTGTTTAGTGTGAGAGGACTGACATTCATATTTGTCTATATGAATATCCATTTATTATTGCATCTTTTATGGAAAAAAAAAACCTGTCCTTTCTTCATTGGACTATTTTGGCAAAATGCTGAAAATCAAATGAACTACATAAAGCGTGGGTGTACTTCTGGGCTATATTCTGTTCTAGTGTCATATTTCTCAATCAGGCCAGTTTGTGCTGCTTAATTACATATAGCTGTACACTAAGTCTTAGAGTCAGGTAGCATAAATTCTCTACCACTGCTCTTCACTTTTTAAGACTGCATTGGGTATTCCTAGGTTCTTTGTATTTCCAAAGAAATTTTTACTTTTACTTATTTATTTTAACAGGGTTTTTAAAATTTTTTTTTTCCTTTTTTTGAGGGGGGGGAACACGTGCGCACGTGAATGGGGGAGGGGCAAAGAGAGGGGGAGACAGAATCTGAAGCAGGCTCTAGGCTCTGAGCTGTCAGCACAGAGACTGATGTGGGGCTTGAACTCAAGGACTGTGTTATCATGACCTGGGCCAAAGTTGGACCTTAAATGACTGAGCCACCCAATTACCCCTAAGAGGGTTTTTAAATAATTTTTAATTATTTTTGAGAGAGAGAAAGAGGGAGAGAGTACATGCAAGTACAAGCAGGGGACAGTCGGAGAAAGAGGGAGAGAGAGAATCCAAAGCAGGCTCTGGGCTGTTGGCACAAAGCCTGATTTCACATACCATGAGATCATGACCTGGGCTGAAATCAAGAGTCAGAGGCTTTAACTGATGAAGCCACCCAGGCACCACCACCCTCACCTTCCAAAGATTTTAAAAATCAGCTGGTAAATTCAGCAGCCCCCCATCCCCCTCCCCCCCCCCCCAAATCCTAGTGAGGTTATAACTAGGATTATATTTAATCTATAGATCAAGTTGGGAAAAAATGACATTTTCCTTTTTCTTTTTTAAATTAAGAAAAAAAAAATTTTAAGTTTTGAAATTTATTTTCAGAGAGAGAGCAGAGGAGGGGCAGAGAAAATCTCAGGCAGGCTCTCTGCTGTCAGCACAGAGCCTGATGTGGGGCTCGAACTCAGAAATCGTGAAACCATGACCTGAGCCGAAACCAAGAGTCAGACACTTAACTGACTGAGCCACCCAGGCTCCAGAAATGACATTTTCAAAATACAGTCTTCCTATTCATAAACATAGTACATCTCTGATTTTCTGGGGTCTCTTTAAATTTCTTTAAGCAATGGTTAGTAGTATAATTTTTACCAGTGTTGAGGTTTTTACAGGTCTTTTGTTAAAATTTATTCCTCAGAATTCCTATCCATTTCTTGAATGCTACTGTAAATGGCATTCCTTTTCATTTTATCTTTTAAAAACTAAGCTGTTACATACATATAATAAAATGTTCAGATCTTAAGTGAACTACTCCATCAGTTTTGATGAATGCATATAAAACATTTTTATCACCTTAGAGATAGGGTCCCTTTACAGAAGAACCCTCCTCCTATTGGCAACCACTGATGTCACTTCTATCAATACAGGATAGTTTTGCCTATTAATTCATATAAATGGAGCCATACAGTATTTTTGAGATTTTGGCCTGTTTCACTCAGTATGACATTAGTGGCATCATTAGATCATTCCATTTTACTGCTGAATGACATTCAGTGTATAAACATAATATAGGTCATTTATCCATTCTCCCGCTGATGAATATCTGAGTTTCCAGTTTTAGGCTATCATGAATGAAAGTGTCAGGAACATTTTTGAGAAGACAGCTTTTTGTGAACAATGTTTTCACTTATCTTGGATAAATACCTCAGAGTAAAACAGCTGAGTCATGGGGCAGATACATATTTAACTTTCTAAGTAACTGCCAGTTTTTTAAAGTCATTGTAACCATTTTACAATCCCACTAGCAATGTATCATCTTTTTAATTTAGGTATTCTGGTTAGCCCTATACTAATACGTAACTCTGGTTTTAATTTTCATGGGCCTAATAGCTCATAATGTGAAACTTTTTTAATGTATTGATTACCCATTTGTATATCTTCTTATGTGAAGTGTCTGCTCAAGTGTTTTGCTTATTTAAAAAAAATGGGTTGCTTTTTATTATTGAGTTGTCAGAGATCATTGTATTTGTCAGACAGGTGTTGCAAATACCTTCTCCCCATCTGTGGCTCCTCTTTTCACTTTCTTGATGAGTGTAAGTTTTTTTTTTTAAACCACTTTATTGACGAATGATTGACATACGAAAATCTATACATATTTATTAAAAAAATTTTTTTTAATGTTTTTATTTATTTTTGCGACAGAGAGAGAGCATGAGCAGGGGAGGGGCAGAGAGAGAGGGAGACACAGAATCAGAAGCAGGCTCCAGGCTCTAAGCTGTCAGCACAGAGCCTGATGCGGGGCTCGAACCCACAGACTGTGAGATCATGACTTGATCCGAAGTCGGACGCTTAACCGACTGAGCCACCCAGGTGCCCCAAAAATCTATACATATTTAATGTGCATAACTTGGTGAGTTTAAGATGCTGCTGTTTTTGTTGTTGCTACTGTTGTGTTTTTTAATTTACATCCAAGTTAGTTAGCATATAATGTAACAATGATTTCAGGAGTAGATTCCTTAATGCCCCTAACCCATTTAGCTCATCCCCTCTCCCAAAACCCCTCCAGCAACCCTCTATTCTCCATATTTAAGAATCTCTTATGTTTCGTCCCCCTCCCTGTTTTTATATTATTTTTTTCTTCTCTTCCCTTATGTTCATCTGTTTTCTATCTTAAAGTCCTCATTTGAGTGAAGTCATATGATATTTGTCTTTCTCAGACTAATTTTGCTTAGCATAATACCCTCTAGTTCCATCCACATAGTTGCAAATGGCAAGATTTCATTCTTTTTAATTGCCTAGTAATACTCCATTGTGTATATTTACCACATCTTCTTTATCCATTCATTCATCGATGGACATTTGGGCTCTTTCCATACTTTGGCTGTTGTTGATAGCACTGCTATAAACATTGGGGTGCATGTGCCCCTTCAAAACAGCATACCTGTATCCCTTGGATAAACCCTAGAAATGCAATTGATGGGTCATAGGATAGTTCTATTTTTAATTTTTTGAGGAACCCTCATACTGTTTTCCAGAGTGGTTGCACCAGTTTGCATTCCCACCAGCAGTGCAAAAGAGATCCTCTTTCTCCGCATCCTCGCCAGCATCTGTAGTTGCCTGAGTTGTTAATGTTAGTGATTCTGACAGGTGTGAGGTATCTCATTGTGGTTTTGATTTGTATTTCCCTGATGATGAGCGATGTGGAGCATTTTTTCATGTGTTGGTTGGTCACATGGATATCTTCTTTGGAGAAGTGTCTATTTATGTCTTTTGCCCACTTCTTCACTGGATTATTCATTTTTTGAATGTTGAGTTTGATAAATTGTTTACAGATTTTGGATACTAACACTTTATCTGATATGTCCATTGCAAATATCTTCTCCCATTCTGTTGGTTGCCTTTTAGTTTTGCTGATTGTTTCCTTTGCTGTGCAGAAGCTCTTTTGATGAGGCCCCAATAGTTCATTTTTGCTTTTGTTTCCCTTGCCTCCAAAGACCTGCTGAGTTAGAAGTTGCTGCAGCCAAGGTCAAAGAAGTTTTTGATGGCTTCCTGTCTTACATTTAGGACTTTCATCCATTTTGAGTTTATTTTTGTGTATGGTGTAAGAAAGTGGTCCAGGTTCATTTATCTGCATGTCGCTGTCCAGTTTTCCCAGCACCACTTGCTGAAGAGACTGTCCTTATTCCATTGGATATTCTTATCTGCTTTGTCAACGATTAGTTGGCCATATGTTTGTGGGTCCATTTCTGGGTTCTCTATTCTGTTCCATTGATCAGAATGTCTGTTTTTGTGCCAGTACCATAGTCTCTTGATGATTAAAGCTTTGTAATATAGCTTAAAGTCTGGGATTGTGATGCCTCCAACTTTGGTTTTCTTTTTCAAGATTGCCTTGGCTATTTGGGGTCTTTTCTGGTTCCATACAAATTTTAGGTTTGTTTTTTCCAGCTCTGTGAAAAATGCTGGTGTTATTTTGATAGGGATTGCACTAAATATGTACATTCCTTTGGTTAGTATTGACATTTTAACAGTATTTGTTCTTCCTATCTAGGAGCATGGAATCTTTTTCCATTTTTTTGTGTCTTCTTCAATTTCTTTCATAAGCTTTCTATAGTTTTCAATGTATAGATTTTTCACCTCTTTGGTTAGATTTATTCCTAGGTATTTTATGGTTTGGTGCAATTGTAAATGGGGTTGATTCCTTGATTTCTCTTTCTGTTGTTTTATTATTGGTGTGTAGGAATGCAACCGATTTCTGTGCTTTGATTTCATATCCTGCGACTTTGCTGAATTCATGGATCATTTCTAGCAGTTTTTTGGTGGATCTTTTGGGTTTTCCATATAGAGTATCAGATAAGTGTAAGTTTTTAATTTTGAGTAAGTTCAATTCATCAGTTTTTCTTTCATGTTTTATGCTTATGTGTTCCCTATGAAATTTGTTTTGTAAGCAGCAAAGATATTCATCTATTTTTTTCCCTAGCAGCTTTATTATTTTAGCTTTCATATTTAAGTCCATGATCTATCTCAAATTTGTCTGTATATGGTGTAAGATAAGGATTGAAGTTTTTTTTTTCCTTCTCATACTGGTAATTCAGTTGTTCCAGCACCCATATGTTAAAGAGATTTTTTTTTTTTTTTTAAGTTGTTGGGTGCTCATATCAAACATCATCTGCCATAGAAGGTATGGGTCACTTTCTGGACTTTATTCTGTTCATGATCTGTCAATCTTTATATGAATACTACACTGCCTTGATTAGTGTTGCTTAAAATAGTAAGTCTTGAAGTCAGGTACCAAGACCCTCTTCTTTTCTTTTTCAAGATTTTTTTTTGTTTCTTTCAATCCTAAGACTTTCCAAATGAACTTTTAAATAATTTTGTCAATGTCTAAAAAAAAAAAAAGCCTGGGACTGACATCTAAATGATAATGAGTCTTCCAATTCATGAACATGGCATATCTATTTATTTAGATCCTCTCTGATTTCTCCCAGCAATATTTTACAGTTTGCATTGTTGAAGTCTTATAATCTCTTAAGTATATCTCTCAGTATTTTATGCTTTTTTGATATAGATAGTACTTTTTGGTTAGTTTCATTTTCTAACTGTTCATTGGTAGTATGTAGAAATATAATTATGTTTTTAGATTGACTTTGTATCCTGTGACAAAGCTAAAGGATTATTAGTTCTACAAGTTTCCTTGAGGATTCCACTGGACTTCTCATGTACACAAACATGTCATCTGCAAATTCAGCTTATTCTTTCAAATTGTCTTTTTTGTTGTTGTTGTTTTTTTTTTTTTTTATTTTTTTTTTTTTAAATTTTTTTTTTTCAACGTTTTATTTATTTTTGGGACAGAGAGAGACAGAGCATGAACGGGGGAGGGGCAGAGAGAGAGGGAGACACAGAATCGGAAACAGGCTCCAGGCTCTGAGCCATCAGCCCAGAGCCCGACGCGGGGCTCGAACTCACGGACCGCGAGATCGTGACCTGGCTGAAGTCGGACGCTTAACCGACTGCGCCACCCAGGCTCCCTTTTTTTTTTTTTTTTTTAAATTTTTTTTTTTTTTTTTTTTGTTGTTGTTGTTTTTAATTGCCTTATTACACTGGCCAGGACATAAAATTTAGGTCAGGAAAATGGAAGTTCTTACCTTCTTCCTAACTTGACGGGAAGGGGAGTGGGAGGTAGAGGGATATATAGTCTTTCACTATTAAGTATGCTGTTAGATATAAATCATTCATGTATACCTTTTATCAAAGTGAGGAAGCTGCTTTCTATGCTTAGTTTGTTGTGAGGTTTTATCATGAACATTTCATTTTTACTGAATAACTATTCTACATCTATGGAAACAATAACATTGTTTTTCTCCTTCATTCTGTTAATGTGTCAAACGAAACTAATTTTCAAATGTTAAGCCAAACATTACATGTGCGGTTTTATTATTCACTTCATAAAATGAGCTGTAAAGTGTTCCCTCCTTCTGTTTCCTAAAATAGTTTGTATAAGGTTAGTATTATATTTTTCCTTGTGCATTTGAAAGAATTCACCAATGAAACCATGACCTTCAAGCTTTCTTTGTGGGTTTTTTTTTCTCTCTTACAAACAACTTTTACATCCCTCTCTTTTTTTATATTTTATTTTACTTTAATTCCAGTATAGTTAACACATAGTGTTATGTTAGTTTTGGCATACAATACTAACAGTGATTCAACACTTGTTAGTGTTGAACTAACTAACAAGTTTGGGTTTTCCATATAGAGTAGTGATGGAACTCTACTGTTCCATACTGTGATTCAACACTTCCATATGACACCCAGCGCTCATCACTCTTTGTGGGTTTTGGAGAAGAACTTATTTTTATTAACAGATACAGGGTTATTCAGACTTTGTTTCATCTTGTCCCTTTTGTAAGTATTTCTCCAAATTTATTTCACCTAAGTTGTCAAATGTACTGAATTAAGTTATTCACAATATTTCTTTATTATGTTTTTCATGTATACATAGTTTACAATGATAACCTCCTTTCCATTCCAAATATTGGTAAATTGTGTTCTTTCCCTTTCTTCCCTCTCCCATTTTATCTTTCAACGTTTATTTATTTTGGGACAGAGAGAGACAGAGCATGAACGGGGGAGGGGCAGAGAGAGAGGGAGACACAGAATCGGAAACAGGATCCAGGCTCTGAGCCATCAGCCCAGAGCCTGACGCGGGGCTCGAACTCACGGACCGCGAGATCGTGACCTGGCTGAAGTCGGACGCTCAACCGACTGTGCCACCCAGGCGCCCCTTTCTCCCATTTTATCTTAATCAGCTTAGCTAGGAGTTACTAATTTTATGGATCTTTTCAAATAATCAAATTCTGGCTTTGTTATTTTTTCTATTATTTTTGTAATATTACATCAATTTTTGCTCTTTTTAGTATTATTTCCCCCTACTACTTACTTTGTGCTTGTTTTTCTAGCTTCCTAGGGCAGAAACTCAGGTTGTACACTACAGATCTTTTTGAATACAAGCATCTAAAGCTATACTTTTTTTTTTCTAGGCAGTTTTAGCTGTACCAACACATTTTGTTATATCATATTTCATTATAATTAGTTAGAAATAGTTTCTAAATTCCCTTGTGATTTTTCAAACCACAGATTATTTAGACATAGGTTAATTTCAAAATATTTGATGTTTCTCTAAGTATCTTACTAACATAATTTAATTACTTCTGGTCAGATAATATACTGTATTACTTTCAAAAATTTCCAATCTATAGTTTTACAGATCAGCACATGGTTCAATCCTGTTAAATATAACATGTACCCTAGAAAGGCATTTAGATAATTCAATTGTTGGGAACAGAGTTTTATAAATATCAATGAGGTCAAAGTAGTTGACACCAGGTGAACTAAGTTTTTGTGTATTTTGTCAGTTACTGAGAAATATAGGTATTCAAACCATTAACTCTAATTTTGAATTTGTTTATTTCTCTTTAATTCTATCAAATTTTGTTTCACTTATTTTAAAGCTCTGTAATTAGGTATACACCTTTATCATTGTCATATCTTCCTGATGCATTGACTCTTTTATAATTTTATCATTATCAAATAGCTGTATATAATGACACTGGTGATAATGAAAAAAGAGGATGGTTAAGAAGCAAATGGTAAGGGTAAATTTCCAAATAACTAAATGCTGTGTTTTTAAAGCTGCCATTTTCTCAGGCATGTGATACCTGAACATTGATGAAACTTAAATCTTCTTGGATAAAACCAAGACCCTGCCTCTTTTAGGTTTGAACTTTGAAGAAAAACTTATACAAACTACTTGGATACATGTTTGTTCACATTAGTGAAAAACTGTTGTGATGATAAAAGGATTTTTCATATCATGGTGAAGAATTATCCTTATTGTTAAAAAAGATGTTGGCTTCTATGTTCTGTGTTGAATCAATTAAAAAAATTCGATTGCAGAATGATCTATCATTGTTTCCAGTAAAACGGCTACACCAGTTTCTTTTTAATGGCTCATCAGTTATGGGACTGCCATGAAGGTAATATGAGGAGACTCATTTAGCAACATATTATTACATCATCTTAACATGAAGCAAGGCCCATCAGGCATTATTAAATTAGACTGAATTTTGCAGAATGTCAGCAGCATTTTATGTACATTAATAGCAGAGTTAAATGTTTCCTTGGGGAATATGCTGAAGAAAAATGGTTTCAAAGTGGTGTTTGGATATAATTTTCCAGTCACTGTTTACATTTCCTTCTATTATCATTGCATGGTTAAGATTTTTATGTTACTTGTGAATAGGCAAGACAAAATGACAGCCAATGTTTTACTGTATTTTTGTTTTCTTTGACCCATGATAACAAATACTGTTTGGGATATAGGTTTTTCTTTGAATAGTAGTGACAGATATTTTTTAACTCTTGAATATCCTAAGTTTACTATTTAGGCCTCAGATCAGCTGGTGCCATCCATTATAATTTTGTCTAGCAACTGCAACATAGGCAGAGCTAAGTAACAGTAATACATAGCAAAGTATTGTTCCTTTCACAGCAAGGAATTCTTTCACTTGTTTTAAGAGCCCTCCTGTCTTCACTGATGTTTTTGCTGCAGTAAAATCTCTCCTCTGTTGAATTTTGGGCTTCCTCTTTGTGGTTCATACATTGCTTCTGTGCATTCTTTACCAACAAATCTTTCCCTCACTTGAATATCTTTAAATTTCTTGTACATAGCAATATTGCTATTTTACATTTCATACATTCCAGTAAACTTGTTTCTCTTTTCCATAGGTCTGCCTGATCTCTCCAAAATGCAATAAAAAATTGTTAAGCAGTAATCTTATAGCTTCTTCCTTTTTTTATACTCTCTATATGTTTATATTTGGCATATAGAGAACTGGGTTTCTCAAAGTATAATCCCCAGTCCATGTGAATTAGCACTTGCTTAAAATATTAATTCCCAGATCCCTCCTTGGTCAAACAAATTAAGTGAAAGAGTAGTAAGGGCACAGACTAGGAATCTGAGACTGTAACAGCATCAACCATGTGTTTAGAAGGTTTACCACTTGCTAGATGCACAGTTTTGAGCAAATTACTTAAAACCTCTGGAGAACATCCATTTTTCAGTCTGAAAAACAGGTGTTGTTAAAAGGATTAAACATGATAATGTTTAAAGTTTTTTTTTTTTTTTTCATTTTAATTTTGTTTAGGAGAGCGGGGTAGAGGGGCAGAGGGAGAGAGAGAATTCTAAGCAGGCTCCATGCTTAGCACAGAGCCCAATGTGGGGCTTGATCTCATGACCCTGGGATCATGACCTGAGCCAACACCAAGAATCAGATGCTCAACTGACTGAGCCACCCAGGTGACCCAAATATGATCATGTTTAATTCAATTCCTGGCTCAGCTAGTTCTCAGTAAATGGTAGCAACTGTTATTACAGTGTTATGCATCTAGGTTTAAAGTAAATGTTTTCTGATATGAGAATTAAATCTGGTGTTGTATACCTGAAGCTAATATAACTCTGTATGTTAACTATAATGGAATTAAAATAAAAATAGAAACTGTGAAAAAAAGGAATTAAATCTGGTATAAACATATTCATCTTTGGAAAAACTGTTAAGATTCATCTTTGCAAAATTGGAGAATTATATAAATACAGCTTACCACTAATCCTAACTAAATACCACTACCTTTGCAAAGGGAGTATAAAAAATGTAAGTGGAAACTCATTTAGTGTAAGCATTAACTGATTTATTAGATACAGCTGTAGTTTCAAAGAGCTTAGAATCATTTTTTTACCTTAGGTTTAGCAATAGTGCTAACATTAGACCCATGGCTCTCAAACCTTTTGGTCTCTTAAAAATATTAAGGATTCAAAATAGCTTTTGTAAAGTTTATCTCAGGAATGCAAGGATGATTTAACATACCAAAGAAAATCAATGCAAGTCACCATAGTAAAGTCTTCTAGCTGGCTTAGCCACTACTGGGCACTGTTTCAACTAATTCTGTGCTCTAGCATTTATCCATGTGCACTCTTACATGCATGCTCCCTCCTCACACATACACTTTCCAATCTATATACAGAGATTAGTGAGGATAAAGGAGGAAAGAATCACTGGGGTTATGAGTTACCCGGCTTGCAATAGGGTTGTGCTAAGGATCTTCTCTCACTTCCCAAAGCCAAGTGAGAACTACAAGAGATTTAATAAGGCACATTTCAAGGAAGAGCAATAATGACCTTTTCCTTAAAAAAAAAATTTGTTTTTTACATTTATTTATTTTTGAGAGAGCACAAGTTGGGGAGGGACGGTGAGAGGAGACACAGAATCCGAAGCAGGGTCCCGGCTCCGAGCTGTCAGCACAGAGCCCGATGCGGGGCTCAAACTCACGGACTGTGAGATCATGACCTGAGCCAAAGTCAGAGGCCCAACAGACTGAGCCACCCAGGCGCCCCAATAATGATCTTTTCTGATGGGACAGTGAATATAATGACTTGAATAAATAATACAAAAATTAAAAAAAAACACCAAAATAGCTTTGTTTTATAGGTTATATGAACAGAAAAATTGTTAAATGTGCATTTGTTTTATTAAATGCTTTCACAAGTACATGGAATTTAACCTTCAGAGACCTACAAAGTAGGTGGAAGCAAAATGCTAATTCTGTTTCTCAAATGAGGAAATCAACACAGAGATAGGATTTAAGGTTAAAAGACCTGTCTTAGGACTATAGGTCAATAACTTCTAACGATGGGATTTCAACCTAGGTCTTCTGAATCTGAATGGCACAATTATGTGGTATGTATTAAATGGGAAAGTATTTTTAGAATGAGAGTTAAAACTGGCTCATATGCCCATGTCTGAAATTAGGGTGGAACTCATGAAAGGCATGTGAACAGCAGAAAACAAATTTCCTACATTCTGCCTTTCCTTTCTTTTCTTTTTAGCTTGATCCTGATGGTAATGTACAGGTGAATTAAGTATTCAGGATTCTCTCTAAAGATGGGGGGGTGGGGCAGGGAAGCAGAGAAGATGGCCATTAGTAAAAATGCAATATGCTAAAGGAATGTGAAGAGTTGAAACAACATTTCCAAGTCAAAGAAACTTTTGGAAGCTTAAAGAATTGGTTAGAGTATAGGACTGAAATGAAAATACTCAGAACAATAAGTTTAACATTACAGGATAGAAAAGCTACACAGAGCAAACGTAGGTTCTTCACATAATTATGTCAGTAACTCTGTTCTTTTTATGAGGAAATATGCAAATTCATTTTCAGAAGTGATAAGCATTTTGTAAAACGGTAGGAGGATAACTTGCTTTGCTTCCACTTAAAATGGAGGTGAGTGTGAAAATCTCTGATGATAGAGAAAGACAGTCTAGTGAACTGGAGAACAGAAACCATTTTAAGTGGAGGGAGAAGAAAATATATTTAGTTACTAAAATCTTAGCACATTTAGTCACAAATTAAAGGTATAATAGTGAAATAAATCAGATAAATTTCTACCTCTTCTATTAAAGTTCTTATTTGTGTGTTAAAAATGATCTGACTTTTGTATTTATTAAACTTACTTGACAGCCTGGTAATCCGGTGTCTCTGCTGTACAGGGAAAATGAGCCTCTCTCTGACGTTTTTCCTATGAAACAAAAAATATAACTGTATACAAAAATCCTCACTTATTGACAATCAATTCAACTTCTAGACCATTCATAGTAACTATACTGTGATTTGGAAGTACAGAGAACAAATCAGAAACAAGAAGACAAAATCCAATAAATAAAATTTAAAAAGCTTACTATCATTCCAGTTTAACAAATTCTGATTTTTGTAAAATAGCATGTATTTTATTGAGTACTTTCTGCTGTGAAACACTGAAAAAATATTCAAAAAAATGGAAAAGAATAGACATCTATATAGCCAACAGTATGATCCGTGTACTTGGTAGAGAGAATAACGTTTTCCCCATATTTGCTTCACAGTGAACATCTCTCCTCCTCTTCTTTCTCAGAAATTGAAACAGTGTAGACACAGTTCAAATCTTAACTCAGACCCCAAGGTAACCGTCATCAAAAGGTTAGTGTATATGATCCCCCACCCCCCCTGCATATTTTGAAACTGTTAACATATTTATGTACTCAAACAATATGTTACTGTCTATATTTAAAACATTTATTTTGTGTGTATCTTTAATACATTTAAAGATGGGATTATATAGTATCTATTCCTTTTGAAATCTGCATTTCCATGCAATAGTATGCTCTTAAGATACATGCGGAAAATAGACACCTGGTTTATTCCTTTTTACTGCTATAAAATGTCCTATTATGCAAACATAACCACAGTTAATCTATTCCCCTACTGAGAAAGAGATTTAGCTTTTTTGCTATCAGGATGGTAAAACAAATAGCCTTGCACATGTGCATATGTACACATAAGACTTTCTCTAGGATAGACACGGAGAAGTGGAGCTGCTGGATTAAAGAATGCACACTTTAGGGGCGCCTGGGTGGCGCAGTCGGTTAAGCATCCGACTTCAGCCAGGTCACGATCTCGCGGTCCGTGAGTTCGAGCCCCGCGTCCGGCTCTGGGCTGATGGCTCAGAGCCTGGAGCCTGTTTCTGATTCTGTGTCTCCCTCTCTCTCTGCCCCTCCCCCGTTCATGCTCTGTCTCTCTCTGTCCCAAAAATAAATAAACGTTGAAAAAAAAAATTAAAAAAAAAATAAACGTTAAAGAAAAAAAATTAAAAAAAAAAAAAAGAATGCACACTTTCAACTTTACAGGTGTTGCCTTACTATTATCTGATGTCATCATGCCAATTTATACTCTTTACAGAAATGTGTACAAATTCCTTCTGAGACTCTATAGTTCAAAAGTTGGATGGTTAAGTGTTAGAAGTGGTATGCACTGGTTCTAGAGGAAGAATAGGCAGTACTGATACTGAAAGAAGTTCTTACTTGCTTTTCAATACACCAGAGTTTATGTTCAATACAGTAAATTTACAAATATTACAGATTTTAACTAAAGAGTCTCTCACAGACATGTTGCTTAAACAGATTTCCGTAAGGGGGCATCTGGGTGGCTCGGTCAGTTAAGCATTTGACTTTGGCTCAGGACATTATCTCGTGGTTTCTGGGTTCAAGCCCTGCACCGGGGTCTGCAGTGGCAGTGAGGAGCCTGCCTGGGATTCTCTCTCTCTCTCTCTCTCTCTCTCTCTCTCTCTCTCTCTCTCACACACACTCACTCTCTCACTTGCTCTCTGCCCCTCCCCCACTCGTGTGCTGTCTCTCTCAAAAATAAACTTTAAAAAAATAAGAATAAAAATCTTAAAAAAAAAGATTTCTGTAAGGATCACACTTTGATGTTAGTATCGAAGATGGAGATACAAATAAACAATGACAATGGCAGAGCTAATTGTTTTTCTCCATTCCAAAGTAAAAACAGTAACAATATAACTAAATCTGACCAGTTTTCCAAAATTTTTTAAATTACTAAAGCTAGGGGTGCCTGGGTACTCAGTCGGTTAAGCATCTGATTTTGGCTCAGGTCATGATCTCACGGTTCATGAGTTTGAGCACCACATCAGGCTCTCTGCTATCAGTGGGCAGAGCCTGCTTGGGATCTTCTCTCTCTTTCTCTCTCACTCTCTCTCTCTCTCTGCCCCTCCCCCGCTTGCACCCTCTCTCTCAAAAACAAATGAAATTACTGAGGTTATATGAACTTCCTCATAATTGTATACTACAGAGTTATTAGCTTGTCATTATATAAAAATGTATAGTTTATTAATTTAAAAACTCCATACATAGATGGGATGCTCAAAATTATTTACTGATATGGTGCACATTTTTTAAAAAAAACTTTAAGACATATGTACTAATATCTGATTAATTTCATTGCCATATACATGCCACACTGGCCAAATGATGTAAAATCATACAACTCTAAATTGAGTATGTACTGACCTGTTAGATATAGAAAATAATCCTTGTAATAACAAAGCTAGTTATTAGAAAATACAGTAATAACTCAGAGTATAATTTCAGAGCCCATTAGACATTATAGCACATGTCTTAAAAAGCACTTACTGGCTATTAGTGATGAAGCACATATTTCAGGTGAAGTAATGCTAACACATAAAAATGCAGATTTATGAGAAAAGGTTAATTAATGTAGTCTATTTGTCTCATAGTCTCACCATAAAGCAATATGTTCTACATAAAGTGCTTTAATTTGCAAAATATACATATGGAATAAAATGGAAAAAATACTGTTAACTCTCTGAGGATCTATCCTTTACAAGCAAGACCGCTTGTAGGAGTCCAGATGATACACAGGGGTTTTGGACTCTACTCTTGGAATCTGATCTTACAAAACCACAAAAAGATTGTACTTTTGCAACTGTGACACACACACCATTCCTGTATCTCATCAAAATGGATCAGAAACCCTGCTGGACCAAGAACATGGCAGAGACTGAAGGGAAATGCCTACTCAGAATGACTGGCAGAGAGATTATGAGGTAAAATAAAGAACAGCACACATTTTTGGTTTGGAGGTATTACTTTATTAATCAAATAAACACATTTATGAGATAATAAAAATCATTCTCAGTACATACCATTTTTTAAAAAGTTCATTTATTTATTTTGAAAAAGAGAGAGCATGGGTAGGGGAGGGGCAGAAACAGAGAGAATCCCAAGCAGGCTCCACACTGTCAGCAAGAAGCCCAATGCAGGGCTTGAATCCATAAAGTGTGAGATCATGACCTGAGCTGAAACCAACTGAGCCACCCCAAGAAAATACTGCTTTTGAAAACAAATCATGTACCATATACTTGGCAGAACAGAAATGGGAGACTATATTAACATTTTAATTATTTATTTTTTAATGTTTATTTTTGAGAGTGCAAGTGGGGGAGGGGCAGAGAGAGGGGGACAGAGGATCTGGAGTAGGCTCTGCACTGACTGGTAGGCTGGCAGCAGCAAGCCCAATGTGAACTCATGAATGGCAAGAGATCATCACCTGAGCCAAAGCTCAAAGGACTGAGCCACCCAGGTGACCTGACTTATTAACATTTTAAACAAATACCATAGAGTTAAAAAAACAAAACAATGCTTGTCTTTTACCACAATATACCACCAACTAATTATTGGCTGAAATACTCAATAGGCCCTTCCTACCTTACAAATTCCTCTTTCTGAAATACTATTTAAACAACTAAGAAAGACTTAAAGCTCAACAACAAGTTAAGGTCTATTATATTTTTACTTTCAAAGGTACTAGATCCCCCCCCCCCCCGCCCCCAACTGTTGGGAAGAAAAGGAAACAAAGTAAGAGATCAATATTAGCTCTGCTTTTAATAAAGTACAGTTTTCAAGTATAATTTTAATTATCTGTGTGGAGGCTACCTGTTATATTATTTAAGAATATGTAAGCTTTTAAACCTACTTTTCTGTGCCTATTAAAATTCCTAAACTTCTTCCTTTCACAAGGATATTCAAATCAGAGAGAATGAAAACTAATTTAACATAAGCTAAAACCATTACAGAGAAGTTTCTTCTGAGATGGAAGGCTGATAGCTTGTTTTTAAAATGATACTTAACCTATTCAAATGAGATTTTGAAATGTAAATACATTTTTATTTCACCTTTCATTTATTAGGAACTAATTATTTCTGAGGGACTTAGAAATTTGGTTACACTTGAAATAGAATAATGCATACTCTCAGTCTGAGATTTAGAAGACATTTATCTTTAATTCTTTCAAAATTACTTTTTTTAAGAACTATTTTCATGAATTAAGATTAATCTCTATTTTATGTCAGATGTCTGACAAATAACAACTTTTGGCTACCGTTTTTACAGTTTTCTGCTAAATAATATATATGAAAGCTGTATGTAGATAATTTTAATATATGTCAACTGAACACAGCTCAAGAACTGTTAGTAACTGGCATGTATCTAATTTCCCTTGAATGGTGAAGGATCCATACCATCAGATCAGCTAAAAAAAACCCTGAGATGTTAGCCTAGAGAGGAGAGAATCTGAAAGAAGTGCAGTCTCTGTACTTTTTATATTTGCAGAACTATCATGCTAAGATGGAATCAAAATTACACTATCTGGTCCTAGTGAAGAGACCTAGGAAGAGGATAAAAGTAAAGACATGCGTTCCTTTACCTTGTTATAAGGAAGAAGTCTCAGAAAACAGAATTTCCATTAGTAAAATTACTAGTGTGCAGAAAATTATAGAATATTCCTGGTGTTCTTACTAGTAAAGAGATTTGGGGAATAATTAGCTCTTTTATTGTGGGTTTATTTATTAATGCTGTGGAAGATTTAAGAGACACTTTTGGCAACCAAGTTACTACTAGTAAATCACAGTGAGTTCATGTTTATGTACGTTTGGGTATTTTATAATGAAATGGTCATTCAAATACTTTGTTTACTTTTTCCTACTGGATTGTCATTTACTTGCTGATTTGCAGGAGTTTCTCAAGTATTTTTGATACAAGACCTTTTATTGTCTCTATGTAAATATTTTCGTCCTCTTAATGGTGTCTTTGGATAAACAAAAATTCATTTTAATGTAGACTAATTTGTCCATTTTTTTATATGTACTGTTTAAAAAATCTCTGCCTATTCCAAGGTAACAAATCTGTTTTTATTTTTCTGTGCTTTCTTCTAAAAGCTTTACTGCTTATCTTTCACATTTAAACTTGAATTTGGTTTTTGTGTATGTTGGTAGTGGTGGAGGGATGTCAAGATACATGTTTTCTCCACAGAGATATCCAAGTGACTTCAGAACTGTTTACTGAAAAGATGATCTACATCTTGAAAGTATCATCATGGCTACTTATGAAGAACAAGCTGTAGGGGAACAAGTGGAAGCAGGGAGACACTTAGAAAAGTACTGAAATAATCCAGATGAAAGCTAATGATGGCTTTAGTCCTTCCAACTCACTGAGACAGGTACTATTAAGTCCCTATTTTACTAATGAGGAGAAATAATTTGCCCAAGGTCACAGAATTACTAAGTAGTCAAAAGAACCTAAATACAGGGCTGACCCCAAATTCTTAACAGAATACTATACTGCACTGTTCTTCAGTGGAGGTTCAGGACACAATTCCCAGATTCAGCTCATGTACGTAAGCAATTGGTGGGGCCCAAATATAGTACAGAAATTTTTCTCTATTTAGCCCTCTAAGCAGCCTCTACCAATGAAATGATTTGGCACTATCTATTCTTGCTGAAAAGAGGGATGGATGAAAAATCATCCCCAAAATGATTGGCAGCAAAACCCAACTACTCCAAGGATTGGTTTTGGGTACAGAACATGGTCACTTACGCTGCCTTCACTCACAAGTAACTGCTGTTCTTTTTAGTTCTCACAAAGGGCATAAGTTAATGTTTTCCTTAATTTGAAATACCTGTTAGAAAAATACTTATTCTGATCTCATTTCATTTTTCTGGGTCTCAGTTTCCTAGTCTGTAAAATGAACAAGTTGGACAAGATCAGAAGGTGTGTAACAACATCCCGGGAGGCTGGAGCCCAAGTAGAGATTTATTTTTGTGTATATATTTAAAACAATTAAAAAATTTAATTGCAGTGGTAGCCATGTAAAAGCACCTTGCAAAGCTCCTACTTCCGGGAATGTAACTGACTGAGAGATCCAGCTGCTATGCTCTGAAATGATTACTTCTGCAGTGAGGCCCACTTGCTTCCATCAACATGCTTTGACAGAGTATGTGGGGGGGAAAAGCACACTTCTTCCTGGGGGACATACATTTCTATGTTGACCAACTTTGGCTCAAGAACTCCGGGGCTGCTGTACTGAACCCTCCTTAGGGTGCACAGCAGTCAAGGACTCTTCCACTCTCTTTCACTCTCAGAGTCTTCAGATTACTGCAGGCAAGGTGACAGGAACCAGCATTTGCAGACTAGTTATTATGTGCAAGGCAGTGCGAAACATGCTTTACTTACATTGCTGGTACCACTGCTAGTTGTATTCTTCTTCGTACTAGAAATACTCCTAATGCCGAAGAGTGATTGAAGGAATCTGGTAACAGGTATGAGATATGACAGTAAAACTGCAAGATCTCCTACAGATCTCAATCTACTGGCTGTAGAAGCCTTCCCTGTAATACAATCCTGGCCTATATGCTCTATTCCTACCAATTCAAAATAACGTTTTTATAAAGAAATGGCCAGGGACAAAGATATTATGGAAGGTAGAGCTGGCTCAGCATTTATTTCTGAAGCAATCTAGTGAATACCTGAAGTTCAGTAATTTTAAGGAATAGATACTATTTAAGAAATATTGACTTCATGAGTTAATGGCACAAATCAGAACAGTTTCCCTATTTGTCTGAAAGCCAGTATTATTTCAATGTTCATTTTTGTAAGGCATACTGAATTGCACTCATAAATTCAAATTCACCCCATCAGCTATATTTTAAGTGGGCAGAATTAGACAGATTTTTCTTAAAAGATAAAGGCTTAACCTAGAAAAAGAATCCTTGGATGTTTCAAACTGAAACATTTTATTACATATAAATCATGAGAACTTTTCCACATTTAGTTTTCAGAGGAACAATGTGAAATCCCTACTTAGGCCAATCTAAATATTTGGGCATAAATCTAAATATGATCACAGTTTTATGAGCAGACTGTCTTCCTCCCCGCTTAGGTATCTTTGAAAAATCATTATTTACCTAACCTCTTTGCTGATGGAGAAGCTTTTCCTCTTCTTTTGTAGAAGAACACTACCACAAGTTTCATACAATTTCCATCACACCAACCACTCAGAGAAACATAAAACCACACTATCCTACAAGGTGGGGAAATCTGTAATGCCATTTGGTATACAGCAGAGCAGAGACTTAGGATTCTGGTTACTGGATTCATCTCTTGGCTCTTGCTTCTCTCGTACTGAGTGAACTAAGCAAGTTACACGTCATTTAACATCAACGTCCCCACTCACTCTTTTAGGAAAATCAGCTCAGTAACATGTACCTCACACAGGCCTGCACAGTTTAATTAATGCTTATAAAGTATTTGGAAATTCTTGTCTCAAAGAACCGAAGCCAATGTTAACTATTGGTATTACTGACTTCATGTGGGTAGCAATCGGCTCAAACTTACACACAAAAAATCTAGAAAGGATCTCAAACTAACAGATTATTTTTTTAAAGAAAAGAAGAGAGAGAGACAGAGGCGTTTAACATAAATGCCTATTTTCTTTCACAACCATTTGTTTAAGTATTATTGGCTAACATTTGTGCCAAGTGCGCTGCTGGCTACATTGAAGATACTTAAATATCTAGTGCCAACAAGCACAGCTGCCGGACTCTCTCTGCCCTCCTCTTGTTCACTCCATGCCAAATTACTCACACAGCTATGAATGATGAGGCAGCAGCACAGGAAACTGCCAAGTGTGAGTGAGATTAGTGATAAACCAGAGGATCCCTATAGAGGTCAGTGATTAGCAAGTTCCCAGTTGTAATCACTTTTCTAACCCAGCCTCTATCTCATCACTTATTTAATCTTAACTCTGCACCAACTTCCTGTGACAGGCATCAGAACCGAAAGCAGGTTCCCAATCAAAAATTCCTGAAGAACTGCTAAGGTACCAATAAAGTATCTCATTATCCTTGGTAAGAGCATACAGTCATATCTGGGTAATTTGAATAGGTTTCAGAAATGGCTTCTTGAGACTAAAACCGGAGATGAAGTAGACCAGGATGCAAACATTCACCAGTCCAGCTATTTTCCTCTATGTTCTCCACGCCTTCCTAAAAATCAGATTCACACAGTAAATATATACAAATAGACAAGGATGAGAAGGTTTACACAAAACAGTATGTTTGCCTTTCAGCCCTGAGAATGCCCAGAGAGAACATTAAAATGCATAACTCAATATAAGGGAGTGTGGTTGATAGGTAGATTGGAAATTAGGAATGAAAAAACAGAGTAGAATAAGATTGTGATCAATTTTAGTAATCTTTCAAAACTTTATGGGTCATTTTATGGTTCACTTTTGCCACATATGGAATACATAACAAGGTATTCATTATAGGTAGCTCAAAATCTAAACGGCCCTTCTCTGAGACATTTTAGTCAATAATTATATTTTCAAATTGTCCCTGAACACATATTTACATCTGTATTGCATTGTTGCTTTTCCTTAGGTTAAGAATTTAAGTGTTTTCTCACTTAATGTCTCCATACTTCCCTAACCACATGTTGTTTAGAACTTAGAAACAAATTCATTTCATTTTTATACCAAGCCGAAATATTACAGAACTAGGAATTCTCTCTTCATCCTTGGCTGCATTTCATGATAAAACATGGTGAATGCATATTCTTTAAAAATAATCAAATAACTTTTGTATCTTAATTTTTATCCCATTCTTAAATAAAAAAGGATTTCAAAATATTCATTTGAGGTTTTACAACTTTCTAGGGACTAAACTGAGCCAAATTTCAACGCCTTAATTTTAGTCTACTCCCCTTTTCCCAAAATAAAAAAAGAAAATCAGGTTAAACTCATATCAACAAATAATTTCGCTGGGGAAAGAGAGGGGGGCATATTTTCAAAACGGTCCTGGTAATCATACTTCATTCTGACATACTGTTTCCACCAAATCCTTATACAGATGCTTCTCTCAGAAATTTCTTGTATCATACAATGATAAACAGAATATTAAGCTCATTGTTAATTCCTGTGATTTTTCTCACAACTTTCTGTATTTTGGCTGTTTAATTTAAATCATGACCTTACCACGCAAGGTCAATGTCTGTTTTTTATGGCACTTGGGGACCAGAAGGCAGATGCCACTTGTTTAGGAACACTGGTCTGGAATTCTAGACTTGTTTTGTTTGCATGCCAGGGACAGATTCTACTCTAAGGCTCTATCTATGGCATACAGCCACATGGAGACACAGACAGTATAAGAAAACTGTGCTCTAAAACAGTGGATAATAAATGATTGTTAATTGGCTAGTTTCCCTTGACAGCAAGAATTGGAATAGAAAGAAAGGAACTAATCAATGGAACTGCTACCATTCACCAACTATATAGTCAGAAACAGAGTAGTAAAATGAAACAAGCATGGAAATGAAGAGTCAGAAGGGTCTATTCCTGTCTCTGCTATGAAGTAGCTGTCTGAAACAGGTAAGTTGTTAAACTCGCCAGGCCTCAGTTTCTTCACTTGGAGAATGGGGGGAGTAGAGCAAATTTGATTTGGGATATCTCTTTCTGTTTTAATATCCCATCAAACTGGCATGCCCATCTATTTTGCTATTAATCAAGCACTCTGCTTCTGACAGAATGTAGATCTGTGAACCACCAGTAGTAGGAGGAAGAAGATAAACTGCTAAAAAATACAGAGATTTTTGCAGGAAGGGTAAATTCAACAACACAAGAAACAAAAGGTGTTGGCGAGGATGTGGAGAAAGGGAAACCTTCTTGCACTGTTGGTGGGAATGAAAACTGGACAGCCACTGTGGAAAACAGTATGGAGGTTCCTCAAAAAGCTAAAAATAGAACTACCCTACAATCCAGCAATCGCATTACTCGGTATTTACCCAGAGAATACAAAAATACTAATTCAAGGGGCGCCTGGGTGGCGCAGTCGGTTAAGCGTCTGACTTCAGCCAGGTCACGATCTCGCGGTCCGTGAGTTCGAGCCCCGCGTCGGGCTCTGGGCTGATGGCTCAGAGCCTGGAGCCTGTTTCTGATTCTGTGTCTCCCTCTCTCTCTGCCCCTCCCCCGTTCATGCTCTGTCTCTCTCTGTCCCAAAAATAAATAAACGTTGAAAAAAAAATTTAAAAAAAAATACTAATTCAAAAGGATACATGCACCCCAATGTTTATAGCAGCATTATCTACAATAGTAAAATATGGAAACAACCCAAGTGTCCATTGGTTGATGAATGGATAAAGAAGAAGTGGTGTATATATACAATGGAATCCTACTCAGCCATTAAAAAAGCATAAAATCTTGTCATTTGTGATGGCAAGGAAGGAGCTAGAGTGTATTATGCTAAGCAAAATAAGTCAGTCAGAGAACGACAAATACCACATGATTTCACGCAAATGTGGAATTTAGGAAAGAAAACAAAGGAGCAAAGGTAGGGAGAGAAGAGAGGCAAACCAAGGAACAGACTCTCAACTACAGAGAACAAACTGATAGATGGTTACCAGAAAGGGGGGTGGGTAGGAAATGGGTTAAACAGGTGATAGGGATAAAGGAGTGCACTTGTGATGAGCACCAAGATGTATGCAAGTTTTAATCACTATACTGTACACCTGAAACTAGTAATATTACACTGTATGTTAACTGGAATTAAAAAAAAACTTAAAAGAAATGTTAACTGGAATTTAAAAACAAACTTTAAAAAGGGACTTCTGGAATAATGTACAGTTAAAAAAATGATGTGTATAAGCAGTTTATCATACATTTGTTTAATACATTGAGGTATTTTACTGGAGGAGCCAAGATGGCAGAACAGCATGGAAGTTTTTTTGTGTCTTGTGTCCATGAAATACAGCCAGATCAACACTAAACCATCCTGCACACCTAGAGATATTTTACTGTGAATACGGTATGTTGAATATGACAAACTGAAGTCAGTATACTTAGGGTTACCAAGACTTTATTTTATTTAGATTAAGAAAAGCTCTGAATGTTAATAAAATTTCTCACTGGAGCTCAACACCCTCCACCTATCTAATGCAGAAAGGTGAGTACTTTGCACACCACAGAAAATACACAGATACAGAGCAAATGAAAGGAGATGATTCTATTTTGTTGTAACACATGAGAAAATGGCCAAAAGGGAGTCTTAAATTCCCTCTGTGGTCTGCTAAGATTTACATATGATTCTTGCTACATAATAGGTACTGAGGGCAAAATATGAGACATTCAGTTTTCCTTTCTTCTTTTTTGAAAATGTTTATTTATTTTGAGAGAGAGAGACAGAGAGAATATCCCAAGCAGGAGATGTGATGTGGGGCTCTATCTCATGAATCGTGAGATCACAACCTTAGCTGGAATCAAGAGCTGGATGCTTAATCGACGGAGCCACCCAGGTGCCCCAACACACTCAGTTTTCATTGAGTAGCTTCCAGTATTGCATGCAATTTACTGCCATACTACCTTTGCAATTTGAAAGCAGGTAAAGGCTGACCTCAAGCAGGTAAAGGCTGACCTTATAATCCAAATTAATTTGTGAGTCAGGCATAAATCAAAATAAATATTTTACATATCAACTCATTATAAATGGCTATACAAATCAATTTTAAGTCATAGAAGAGCTGTATATAATATTTGTGGAAGGCAGGAATGAAGGAAGAAAGACTGACGAAAAGAAAAAAAACTGTAATAATTTAGGGAGGAGGTATGGGGAAGTGATTATGAACAGAGACTCTGGATGTAGACTAAGTAGGTTTAAATTCCCATTCTGGAGTAATATTGGCTTTCAGACAAATAGTATTTTATTTTGTATTTTAATGAAGTCATTGAAATAGATTATTCTCTAACCTCACTGTACTTTAGTTGCCTCAAGTGTGAAATGGGATAGTAACAGTTTCACTTCACTGGTTTTTTGTGAGGATAAAAATGTACTGACAAAGTGCTTAGAAAAAATGGAAAACACAAGATAAGGCCTAATTAGATATTAGTTATTATTCAAATCAAAACCATACTGAGATACCACCTCATGCTGGTCAGAGTGGCTAAAGAAGACCACAGATGCTGGAGAGGATGTGGAGAAACGGGAACACTCTTGCACTGTTGGTGGGAATGCAAACTGGTGCAGCCGCTCTGGAAAACAGTGTGGAGGTCTCAAAAAATTAAAAATAGATCTACCCTATGACCCAACAATAGCAGTGCTAGGAATTTACCCAAGGAATACAGTAGTGCTGATGCACAGGGGCACTTGTACCCCAATGTATATAGCAGCACTTTCAACAACAGCTAAACTATGTAAAGAGCCTAAATGTCCACCAACTGATGAACGGATAAAGAAATTGTGGTTTATATATACAATGGAATACTACTTGGCAATGAGAAAGAATGAAATCTGGCCATTTGTAGCAATGTGGATGGAACTGGAGGATATTATGCTAAGTGAAATAAGTCAGGCAGAGAAAGACAGTTACCATATGTTTTCACTCATGTGGATCCTGAGAAACTTAACAGAAGACCGGGGGGAGGGGAAAGGCGGGAAAAGAAGTTACAGAGAGGGAGGGAGGCAAACCATAAGAGACTTAAATACTGAGAACTGAGGGTTGATGGGGGGGTGGGGGAGAGGGGAAAGTGGGTGATGGGCATTGAGAAGGACACCTGTTGGGATGAGCACTAGGTGTTGTATGGAAACCAATCGGACAATAAATTATATTTAATAAAAAAAAGATACTATTTTTTTAATGAAATACATTGACTAAAAAAATCTATGTATGTGTATCTTGAATATCAATGGTTGATGAAAAAGGCTTAAACAGAGAAAAAAAAGAAAGGCAGATTCCAAGGAAATAATTTAAAGGAAGTTTTGGACACTTTAAAAGGTTTGAGAATTCTTTATGCTTTTCCTTCCATTAAATTTCATTAAAGGTTAATGGCCCCACTCTTCCTTTAGCATTCATGAGTGGGTCTATCTCTACCACTATTTGTATACTTAGCCACAATTAAGTTTCTTTTAAAAAAAAAAAATTTTTTTTTTTTTACATTTATTTATTTTTGAGAGACAGAGAGAGACAGCGTGAGCAGGGGAGGAGCAGAGACAGAGGGAGACACAGAATCAGAAACAGGCTCCAGGCTCTGAGCTGTCAGGATAGTGCCTGATGTGGGGCTCGAACCCACGAACCGTGAGATCATGACCTGAGCCGTAACAGACTGAGCCACCCAGGCGCCCCAATAATTAAGTTTTTGTTCACATTTGAAATAAAAAGATTTACCAAAGAAAGCGTGCATGATATGGAAAAGGTTGTAAGGGATCTGAAGAGATTTGAAGGTATAAAACATAATCTAAAATGAATTTTAACAGAGTTATAGATTCTTTAACAAAGTGGGGACAGAATAGATAGGCTCAGTGTAATCCTTAACCTGCTTATTCTCTTTTTCCCAGAGGTTGGGGAAAATGGGACTACTTTGGGTCGATGGTTCTAAGCTACTGGATTCAATATAGCTTGGTTGTTGTCTGAAGCTCATGGGGGAAGTAGGAGCAGACCACCCTGATTAGATAAAAAGGTGTTACAGAGCATTAGTGTGTAAAGAGATGTTGTGATGTTCACTATTTAAATGTTTTCATCTAAGGAAGAACCTGTAAGTACAAAAACCACTGGAAAATATAGAAAATAAAAAGTAAAAAGCTTGTTTTCAATCTCTTGTTACTCTGTGCGCTTCGACTATATACATTTAATACAATTATTGATATCATAGGATTTAAATCTACCATTTTGTTAGTTGTTTTCTATTTGTCTCATGTGTTATTTCTTTTTCAGCCTGCTTTTGAATTGAGTATTCCAGTTAGTCTTTCCTACTGGCTTTTATTTATATTAGTAGAGTTTGCCCTCAATTTACAAAATCTATCTTTAATTAATATGATCTACCTTTAAGTAATTATGTAAGAGTGTAAGAATCTTTCAATAGTATACTTCTGCTATCCTCCCCTCCATCCTTTGGGTTAATGTTGTCACACAGTTTACTTTTACTTATTTATATACCCCACACACAGTATTACTATTTTTGCTTAGAAATTTTATTATTTTATAGTGTGATTAAAAATAAGAAAACATGGGCCTCCTGGATGGCTCCATTGGTTGAGCATCTAACTCTTGATTTTGAGCATTTAACCCAAGGTCATGGGACTGAGCCCCACATCGGGCTCTGTGCTGAGCAGGGAGCCTGCTTAACATTCTCTCTCTCTCTCTCTCTCTCTCTCTCTCTCTCTCTCTCTCTCCCTCTACCCCACTCACTCACTCTCTCTAAAAAAAATAAAAGAAAATAAAAATAGGGGCACCTAGGTGGCTCAGTTGGTTGAGTGTCTGACTTTGGCTCAGGTCATGATCTCATGATTTTTGAGTTCAAGCCCTGCATTGGGCTTTGTGCTGACAACTCAGAGCCTGGAGCCTGCTTTAGATCCTGTGTCTCCCTCTCTTTCTGCTTCTCCCTCACTCATTCTCTCTCTCTCGCTCAAAAATAAATAAAAATATTGAAAAAATAAATAAAAATAAAAGTAAATTTTGAAAATAAAGAAAAGTGTTTTTTACACTTACTTTCATTTTTACCAATTCTGAAGCTCTCATTTCTTTTTATAGATGAGCAGTTGGCATACTATGAACCAAAGTTGGCCTGCTTCCTGTTTTTGTAAATAAAGTTTTATTGGAACACAATCACATCCATTTATTATGTATCATCTATGGCTGCTTTGGGACTATAATGGTGGAGTTAAGTAGTTGTGACAGAGATTTGTCTGACTTACAGAGTTTCTGGCCCTTTACAGAAAAATTCTGCTGAGTCCTGATGCACATCCAAGTTTCTGTATAGTGTCACATTCCCTCTGCCTAAACAATTCTATTTTAGTTACTGTACCTCAAGTCTGCTGGGGATTTTTGTGTATCTGAAAAAGTCTTTGCCCTCATAAAAAAAAAATATCTTCAATTAATATGTAATTCTTGATTGACAGTTTTTCTTTTTTTAAAGTAATCTCTACACCCAACATGACCCCAAGGATCAAGAGTTGGATGCTCCACTGACTGAGCCAACCAGGTACCCTACTTTTTACAATTTTAATAAATAATACTTTAGAGATGTTACTCTATCCTCTTCTTGACTGCAAAGTTTTTAATGAGGTGTCTGCTGTAGTTTATTTTTATTGCTGACTATATATATATATGTTTTTCTGCCTCTGGCTGCCTTCACGATTTTTTCTTTATTGCTGGTTTTCAGCACTTTGAATATGATAATTCTAGGCATGTGTGTGTGTTTTGTTTTTTTTAATCCTGGATCTATTAACTTTTCTCTCTTCCTCTACATCTGAGACTTCAATGACACATGTATTAGGCTGTCATTGTCCCATAATTCTGTCTTTTATCACTCTTTGTGCTTCAGTTGGGTTTATAGTCTACTGATGATCCTAAAGGAATTCTTCACCTTAGTATGTCTTTTATTTCTAGTATTTCAATTAAATCCTTATTATTTCCATTTATTTGCTAAAAATCCCCTACTTGTGCTTGTTGTACACCTTTTCCACCATATCCTTTACTACGTTAATCAGAGTTACTTCAAAATCCTTGTCTGATAGTTCCAACGTGCATCATCTTTCAGTCTGGTTTTGCTGATTATTTTGCCTTTTGACCTTTCTTCACTTTGCTTATGTGCAAATCATGTAATTTTGACTGAATGCAAGACCACTGTGTATAGAAGAGCAAAGAATGAACTAAACAGTGTTTAGGTCTGGAAATAAGCATGCCTCTTCTTGTTTAAGGCCTTTGGTGTAGAAAAATGAGTCAAATTAAATCAGGAGTCTAGCTGAATATGATTGTTCTGTGGTTACCTTCAGTTGATCAGAGGCTTCAACTCCCTCTAATGACTGGCTGCTTTTGCCTAGTGCTTAGCACATGGCTGGGGTGCTGTAGGACTTTTCTCAGTTAATATTTCATCCTCAGCTTTCAACAGATCCTATAAAACCTGTGCCCCAGAGTGTGTGTCTCTCCATGCTTTTGCCTCTCCCATAGTGGTAGACTGCTGTTGCTTTCCTATCCCTCATCTCTTCTTCCCTCTAAGAGTGAAACTCCGCTTTACATCTAAAGATGACCTTGGGTTGGAGTTTTCACTACTAACAGGCAGGAGACCTATACTTGGTATGTGCTTAAGATCTTAGGTCTAAGATGAGTTTCCTCTCCTCCCCAATCAATGTGTCTTAGCCTGTGTCCTTTGGGCAAGAGGCTTTTTGCTGCCTCTTCTTAAAGCAGCTTAGAGGTCTCTCAGTACTTAGGGTTTGGGGATGTTGGTATGCTTTTCTCCTTTTCCCACAATGACAGCTGATCAGCTCCTGCATGTCTACAACATCAACAGAATGAATTCTCTTCAGTCTCCTGCTCTACCCCAAATCCTTGTGAGTATGCAGTACAGGTCTGAGGGAAAAAGCCTGAGGTGTGAAATCCCTTTTGAACTGTTCTTTTGTTAGCTTCCCCTAGCTATTTCAAACTGATATGCTGCTAGTCTACAACTGGCCTTCTGTTTAACTTTAAAATTTTAGATGATTCCTCTTACCTGCTTGTGTTGTGACTGGTATGACACCTTATTCTCCCGTGGTTTGCCACAGGCAATACAGTTTATATGTTTCACTGCTCCTCAGAATTCAGGTCACATGACTGCCTTGCAATTTCAGTTCTCTCATGGATTCAAAAGAGAATTTTGTAGCTTTCAGGCTTTTCCTTTCTCATCATTAAGCATGGAAATGACATTTTTTGCAGCTTTCCACACCCTATGTAAAAGCTAGATGTCCTGTGATCTTCATTTAGGATAGTTTGTTTCCAGGTCTGAAAATTCACTGATCTTTTCTTCGGTGGTGAATAATCTTCTGTTAATCCCATCCAATGTATTTTTCATTTCAGGTACTGTATTTTTTAACTCTACTCATTCTAATTTCCATATTCATGTTTTTCTCTACATTTCTGAGCTATGGAGTGTATTTACATCAGCCATTTTAATACCCTTGCTTGCTAATTCCACCATCTCTGTAATTTCCTGCTCTATTGTTTCTACTGATGAATTTTATTCTTGGTTATATAGTTTCCTGCTTTTTTTCATGTTTGGTAATTTGACATTATGAAGTTCACATTTTGGGGGTGCTACATTTTGTTGTATTCTTTAAAGAATATTGGACTTTGTTCTTGTAAGCAGTTAAGTTACTTGGAATCAAGTTTGGTCCTTTTCCAAGGTTGTCTTTAAGCTTTGTTAAGACAGGTCCAGAACAGCCTTCAGCCCAGAGCTAATGTAGACTCACCAACATAATACCCTACTGAGGACTCTACACAATGCCATTTATTATGAGATCTTTGCACTTTCGTTGGCTGGAAGGAGGACTACTCCTAGCTTTGTGTGAGTTTCGGGAATTGTTCAGCATTTTCCTTTCAAGTGATTCAAGCATACACAAATAAGTATTTAGTCAAAGACTTGAAGACTTTGTTCTGCAGATCTCGAGTTCTTTCTCTATGATCTTTCTCTATGATCCCTCCTTTTTGCCCTGCAATTTTGACCAAATGAGGCTTCCCTGAATTCTGTTTGATTTCCATTCCCCATTGCTGTGGCCTAGCAGCCAGTTGGAGAATTGTGGAATTCACCTCATTTATTTCCTTTCTTTCATGAAACATCTACTGTCCAATGTCTCAGAACTAACATTTAATCAGGACTAATATGAAAATTCCTGAACTTTTTTTACACCTCTTGAAAATTCTTCCACCAGCCCCGCCCACAAAAACATCAAAAAACAAAACCAAAAACAAGACATTCTCCCAGTCCTTCTCTTGCAAACCCATTTTTTAAAAACCAGAAAGCTAGAACACAGCAAACCTTGACTCCAATAAATAGACTTTCCTATTATTAAACTGCTCAGAGAAGTGCATATGGTAGAAGATAAATAACAAAACAGATTCCAAATTTGTTATTCTTTTTACATGGTGGAGGTCTTCCAAATTAAATATATCCTGCTCAACTAAACTTTACCATAATAGAAAATGGGTTTGACAAACTTTCGGAAAATCTAAAAAACTTTGTCAAAAACTATTTTTGTTTTTATGACATTGTAAAGAGGTTCTCTTATATGTAAACCTCTGATGTTTTATTTCTAAAATACTTTGAATTCCGCTATGTTTGCTGACATACTTGAATTTGGAACAAGCTGCTCTAGGAATATGATCTCCTGCTCTAACTACACACACTGTTATTTCTAAAAGGTTAAAAAGCTGGCAATTTTCCAGTTCTTTCTCATCATTTCAGTTATGGAATACAATGTCCAGTTTGCCATTTCTCCTCTACTTCTCTTTGGCATCTTGACTAGTTCTCTAAATTCAGTATCAGGTATTTTTGTTGTGCAAATCTTCAGTTTTCAGTCCTATTGTACACGATATGATAAATACACACATAAATACATAATATATGCTCTAGATACCATACAACATTAAACATATTTATGAAAACTGCTGTTATTAAACTAATTCTCTTAGAGGTCACTAGTTAAGAGTATTTTCTCTGTAAAATTAAATCATATTTATAGCGGTTTTTTGGACACATTTTTTTTCTGAATTACTTCTTCTTCCCTACATCAGACTATATTCAACAATGATTTTATAAAAATACTCTGAAAAACAATACTAAATAACAGTAAAACACTTAAAATTTTAATTTTGAAACAATCCCATTCTTCCTCTGAGAAATTCCTATATCCTGGCAACTTAAACTTTGATTTAGGCTCTGATCCTGGACCTGTCCCATGTGAGAAAACTGGTCATGTTCTAGTTAACTGTATTGCTTTAAAAGTCTACGGGGCGCCTGGGTGGCGCAGTCGGTTGGGCGTCCGACTTCAGCCAGGTCGCGATCTCACGGTCCGTGAGTTCGAGCCCCGCGTCAGGCTCTGGGCAGATGGCTCGGAGCCTGGAGCCTGTTTCCGATTCTGTGTCTCCCTCTCTCTCTGCCCCTCCCCCGTTCATGCTCTGTCTCTGTCTGTCCCATAAATAAATAAAAACGTTGAAAAAAAAATTTAAATAAAAAAAAAAATAAAAGTCTATTACAACACTCTTGTTTTCTTCAACTTTGTTCATAAACTTGAAATTTTATTATTTTCTTTAAACATTCCAAGTTTTAATTCTACTGAAGGCTGCCAGCCAGGCCTGCTAGCCTCTCTACATGAAAAGTTCTTATGCTAAAGTATTCAGGTCTCTGCTCAAATGTTACTTCCTCAGAGAAGCCCTAACTATCCTATCTAAAATGGTCCATTCTAATCCTTTCTTCTCTCTCATCTTTTATGAAGTCATAAAAACTTGTCTAGTTTCCCTTCCATATATAACTTAGCTGGGTAACCTTTAGTAAAACCATCATAACTCAAAAATTTCCCCTTTCTTCATATAAACTTTAGAAATTCTATCTTAGGGACACCTGGGTGGCTCAGTCACTTGAACATCCGACTTCAGCTCAGGTCATGATCTCACGGTTCGTAAGTTCAAGCCCCACATCAGGCTCTGTGCTGACAGTTCAGAGCCTGGAGCATGCTTCAGATTCTGTGTCTCCCTCTCTCTTTGCCCCTCCCCTGCTCATGCTCTGTCTCTCTCTCTCAAAAATAAGCTTTAAAAAAAAAAAAAAAGAAATTCTATCATAATTTGTACTGCCACTTTACCTGTTTTTTACTATCATTTCCCATATTTTATTTTGCTATACCACATTTGCTATAATTGAACCCAAAACTCCTTTGTATTTTGTTTCTATAATGTCTCTTTCCAGTCATGACTTTATAAAATATGCATAAGGATTTACTTAAATCTCTGTATTTTAAAATTTTTATATTTTCTTTTTTTTTTTTTTTTTTTTTTCAGACCATACAATCATCTTTGTGTTTCAGTCAGAGTTTATTTTGGGTAAAGCTCCCACTCCCCCACCCCTGTCACTAGAATGCCTTAAAATGTTCTGAATGGAAGATTATAATAGGTAAATAGCATGCATGAAAAAAAAAATTCAGGGATAAGAAGCAACTGTTTAATAGGGTATAAATTTAGAGATCCCAGTAAATATCTTAAGATCAAGTAAAACGTATATAGACAGCTTGTCAAGGGTTGGGTAACTATAATATTGATGTTAAATACCACATTCACTAGAATTCAACTTCCTACCAGCAGATAGCTTAATAACTGAATATACAGTTATATTCTCAGTATTAAGAACAGAAGTGATCCAGAGATGACTGCATTTATTCCACATTTACTTCCTCAACTTTTTTGAATTATATTCAGCCTATATCTATTTTAGGAACTGCTTTGGAAGGTCCTTATGTTTTATGCAAGGAACCACTATTTTCCCAGATGAATAGAATATCCATTCTCCGGCTCCAAGTTTCCATGACAATAAAAACAAAACATTCATCAGCACCAACTTGGTATTTGATGGCAAATGCAGCTGCAGTTTTTAACAGTTCAATCTTTATCCCAACGCTTTCTGCAGAATAGAGGCACTATATTTCTCCAAAGCAACTGAATTGTTTTTACAGTGATTTCCCCCTTACCACAGACCTAAACACTAACAACTAAATGTGTTACACAATCTCTAATCTTCAAATCACCCAGTCTTTCCAAACTCATGCCATACATGATGAAAAATTCCTGAATTTTGCTAAGAACACATCTGACTTGTGAACTCTGAAAGCTTAGTTGGTTTAAGTGTTACAGCTTTAGATATAACATACAGTTAAACATAAGTGTTTAAGCTTTCATGATAACTATAAAGAAGACAGAATTTGGGGGCATTCACAGTAAACAAAAAAAAAACCTTAAATTCAGTTGGATTATGGTAAAACAGTGCCCCCTTGTGTCTTGGTATTTCTGCCTTGACTAAATCCAGTATTAATTTCCTTAAAGTTCTATAGTATGGATTTGAATAATTTTTGTATGATAGAAATAAACAAGGCTTGATAACTTAACAGTTCTCTGTAGACAAAAATCCTAATTTATTAAAATATAAAACTACACTGGTTATTCAATATCAGCCACTTTAACATGCATAATCTGCAATATGAGGAAAATGTAATAAACTTGGGAAGACTCAGTAGTTATTTTTATTTTAAATTTAACACTTAATTTACTATTAGTAAAAGAGGTTGAAAAAGTTTTAAAAATGAAAAGAAAAACTCACCACTATCAATTACATTTTCCTCTAGTAGTCGTTCTCATCTATAAGCACTGTATACTAGCATCTTCATTATCACCTTGGAATAACTAGTGAGCCTTTACTCATAAAGCAAACAGTATGTACTAAGTGCAGGAAATTAATATGAAAATTTAAAAGGTATTTGTAGTAACACGTTGAGCAATTCTCTAAGTTACATATACTTTTAGAAATTATCTAAGTTACATATTCTCTAAGTTACATACAGAAAAACATCATCCATGTTTTAACTTCACTCAAAACATAATTCTCATGCTAGAGGCCTGGGCATTTTAAGTTTGTAAAAAAATCAGAATCTCGGTTCTTGTCCCAGATGATCTGAATTAGAACTTGCATTGTAACAAGATCCCCAGGTAAGCATTAAAGCTTGAGAGACACCACTCTAAAGTCCTTGCCCTCCCATCTCTAACTACCATGGGGGCTGGGGGCCGGAGTTGGGGTGGGGAGAAGGAGGGGAGAGGGAGAGGAAGAGGCAGAGGAAGGAGAGGTTGACGGACTAGAGAAGGCAACTTTAGAAGACAACTTTAGAAGGCAACAACTTTAGAAGGCAACTCGGAGTATATAACCCGAGCGAGGATGGCCTGCTTAACTAAGTGGCTCCTCTACTGCAACTCGGTTTTCCCACAGACTTTTTTTTTTTTTTAAGTAAAAACTAGAACCCTGCCAGTTAAGAGTTTAATGTAGGGATCAAGAAACTTTTCAAAATGCAAATAATTATATGAGAATTTTAGGTCTATCACTCATTATCAATGATGCCTAGTACATGTACAGTTTTACATACTATAACCTACATTTACAACCTATGCATTATCTCCTTTGACACCACAGCCCTGATAAGCTAGTGTTACTTCTCCCATTTTATAAATGAGGTAACTCAAAATCACTGAGATCAAAATCATTTATTAATATGAATGAGCTTAATTAGATTGTTTTTCTTTTAATAGTAGCTGAAGTCAGTATGTTGAAGATATAGTAAGCCACTGGAGGATAGAGATAACTCTGGACAGAGTGCTCTGGGGGAAAGAACCTTATAGCGGAAGACTAAAGCAGCATAGTAGCACTGGGCTTATGGAAACTTGGAGTAAAGGACTCTGTAAGGAAAGGGGGCTTTGCAGACATGAAGGTGGAAAGATTCCAAAGATATATTATACTGAGGAAATAGGCATATGTTTTTGCCTGCCCCAGTAAAGCATATTTTGGAAGAGAACTTTCTTCTAGGTATCCCTTTTGTTCTTTGTCCTATACAACAACCCTCTTTCTGGATACAAGTTCAGTTACCTCCTGTTTCACTTTCTTACAGACCAGTCTGAATACCTACTCATATTACTTCTAACACTGTATTTATGGGAAAAGATACACAAGTTCCAAACGACTGGCATACAAGCTTTTAGAATATACAACATGTTCATGTGTCAATAAAAACTCATTATCCTCCTAGCCAATCAGGAGATACTTAGCAAATACCTAGTTACACAATTGAGGAAGATAACCAAAATGGAAGAACTGTTAAAGATCTGTTAAAATCAAACAGATTTCGGTTCCAATTCTGCTTCACTACTTAGTACTGGGATGCTGGATCAAGTTAATCTCCGATTTTTAGTTTCCATATTTTTGAATGCTAAGGAGTAAAGAATGATTTATCTTTGGTAACAGTATTAAAATAGTTTTTCTTTTAGCTCACTTATATTTTGATTTCTACAATAAATATGTGTTATATCTGATGAAGGAGGAAGGTACTTTTTAAATGTACATAATATATTCCTTATAAACTTTAACCTTTAAAAGAATTCATGGATGTAAAGTACTTAACATATGCATGAAGAAGTTAGGTTATTTACCCAATCATTACCACAAAATAGCCACTGTGAACACAAATACAGGAGAGCAAAGGATAAAATAGTATAAAAACTCTCAATAATTCATGTACTTACTAGTACTACTTATTTACAGAATAAGTATTATATTAAAACAGTAATGTTTCATCAAATTATTTTCAAATAAGTTCAAGAATATTAATATTGATTATTCTGATCCAGAATTTGAGCCTATTTGTAACTAAGTAACATTTATTTCCTTTCTGTCACTTCCATTTTAAGAGTAAACAAATCCCAAAAGATAACCTTAGGATGTGCTTCAAGGATGTGCTTCAGATCCACCACTTTCTTCCCACCCTCAACCACCACCATTCTCAGTTCAGGCTCCTACGGATGAACACCTAACCAATTTCCCAACTGACATCCCTGCCTTTGTCTCTCTTTAATCCCATCAGATTGATGATTAACTGCTATACTAAGAGCACTTTCATCATTACATTCCACTGTTCAAGACTGATAAAAGTTTCCTGATGCATGGAACACAAAACCCATTTTTTAATCCTGACATTCCAAGCTCTCCACATTCAGGTACCAAGCTAAATTTTTGTTCTTTTCTTTTAAATTTGAGAGAAAAAAAAAAAAAAAGCACAAAGCTTAACAGAAAGGTATAAACACAGTAAAAGGAACTTTCTCCCTCTTAAACCACTTTTAAGAGTAAGTTATAGACATGATGCCCCACCATCCATCCATCATTACTTTAGTAAGTCCTACTGTGTACTGTGCAATTAACTACAATACCTGCATCAGAATCATCAAATTAACATTTACAAATTACTACCTTTTAATCTTTGGTTCCCATTTGAGTTTTGCCAAACATGATTAAGTTCAGAATCATGACTGTCTTTAGATGTCTTGTCTTTTTTTAACTTTCTTGCCTTTCTCATGTCCTTGATATTGTAGGCCAGACTGTCACTCATTCTGAATTTGTTTTGTCTGATATTTCCTCAGGATTAGTTTCAGGTCATGCATCTTTGGCAGGAATATCACAGAAGTGATGCTGTGTTCTTTGCCAATGCAACCTATCAGGTGGCACATGAACCAAATGATCCCATTACTGATGATGTCCACTTTGACTACTTAATTAAGGTGGTGTCAGCCAAAGCTTCTCAACTGAAAAGTTACTTTTTCCCATTGTAATTAATAGGCATTTTTGTGGGAAGATTCTTTGAGATGACATAAAAATCCCATTCTTCACAAAACTTTCAATTTATTCATATCAGCACAGACTCATGGCTTCCTATTTTATTCAGTAGGCTATTATCCACTACTATCATTATTTATATTGTTAAAATTGTCCCAGATTTCAAACTGGCTTCCATAACCTTCTAACAAGATCTCATCATTCTTTAAGTCATTACTTTCCAGTACAACAAGATGTTCTAGGCTCATCTTGTACTCTCTCTGCTCTGGTTTTAGAATCAGTCATTTCTCCAAGAAGCCCTGGTTTCTTTTAGCAGAGAATAGTATTTAGAAAACAAATTCTGGATTTCAGAGATGGCCACTGGGTTTTTCTACTTCTGGGCCCTCTTAGCAGACAGAGCTGCATTATGTACACACATACACATATATACAACACACATTTATATCTATATTTCTCTTACTATATATACTAAAAATTAGGAGTTCACATAAATGTCTCCATTTCCCTTCCAATACTATAGGATTCCTTCTAGTTTCATTTCTTTCCTTATTTGTAACTTCCTTCAACAGCAGTGAGAAGTCTCCTTATCCCTAATTTATTGTTTAATCAATTCCCCTGTATATAACCAGTTTCCAGTTGTTGTGTGGCTGTCCTCTTGCACAGAAGCTCTTATTTCTCCTCCGTTTGTTGTGACCACCGGCTTCCAAAAGGGCTGTTGCACAAAACCAAGCCAGATGAGGCCTGTGTCCTCCCTCCTTCAAGCTACTAAACACCCCAACTATTCCTCTGGTTTGCCCTTCTTCCCTTTAAGATTCTCTGCCAAAAGTTCCTAAATCCTTTCCAAACCTTTCCATAACCTATCAATCTTCCTATTCCTACCTACTCTCTGAAACCCTTGCAAATTAAAAGAGATAAACCTACATGGATTGATTTCTGACATTTGAGTCCAGAATTAGAAGGCCTGTACAGTATAAAAGGAAGTTGTATCAGATGTTCTACTAAAACAATTGCTAAATAAATGGAGGGTCTCTAAGAAAAAGGGAGTGGGAAATGGTGAGCCTCCTTCTATCACTTTAGTTGGAGAGTGTTGTTGTCTTTTCTCTACATTTGGAGATAATGCAGCAATTGCAGAGTTCACAGTAAGAAAACTCCAAGCAATCTAAAACTTGTGCACAGTGACTGGACAGTAAAGACATTTGAAATAATGGAATCTGAGTGGAGAAAATGTTCTGGAGAAGAAAAGGTGATAGCTTGCTCTAAATATCTGAAAGGCTGATGTAGTTTGGTGTGATCCGAAGAACATATCTAGGGCCAAAACAGGACAATTCTAGAGAGACACAATTTGTTTTTTAAGTATACCGTAAACTAGATCTTTCTAACAAACATATCCAAGAATTAGATAGCTACTTTAGGGATAAAGTAAGTACTACATTATTGAAGACATTAAAAGCACATTTTAGACAACACTTTGATGGAGATGTAAAGGCAGACAAAAAAGTAAAAAAAAAGAGTACTGGACTTGGAGTCAGAAGTCATGATATACTGGTTAAAATTCATGTATGGGGCATCTGGGTGGCTTAGTCGGTTAAGCATCTAACTTTGGCTCAGGTCATGATCTCATGGTTCATAAGATCGAGCCCCACATTGGGCTCTGTGTTGACAGTGCAGAGCCTGCTTGGGATTCTCTGTCTCCCTCTCTCTCTTTGCCATAGCCCCCACTCCCCCGGAGCTTTCTCTCTCTCTCAAAATAAATAAATCAACTTAATAAAAAAAAATGAAAGCACAGGCTGTGGAATTAGACAGACCTGGGTTTGCAATGTAGACTGTCAATCCTGTGCAAGTTACCCCATTTTCCTCATATGTAAAACAAAAACAGCTGTGTCTATTGCATAGAATTGTAGTGTGACCTTAATGCACTGATAAACACAAAAAGCTTATTTCATGTCTGTCACAAATACATGCTTAATACAGGTTTTCTATTATAATTACATGGTATTCTGTAATCAACAAACCCTAAGTTATGGAAGGCTTTATTACTAGGCATTAGTTCTATTAATACAGAGACTTTATCAATCTTGTTCCATTCCCCTAGTCCTTGGCACAATGCCTGGCATTTAGCACAATCTATTAATATTAAAATACTGATGGGCTTTTGGATTATGAACCTTTTAAGGTCCCTTCTTATGCTGATAATCCATAACCCAGCCATGTGATATTAGTAAAAGAACATCCTTGTATTAATATCCATACTCCTTGGCACAATCTTCTCTTTAGTCCATCTAGAATGGTTGGACAAATGATGAATACTTTTTATGGGCCGAACACATTTACCCACAACCTAGCTGATGAAACAAGACAAACACATGGCACAATACATTTAACATGGGAGTATAAATTCCATGAAGGTGGGGCTCAGTTATGCTCAGTTATTTTCTTAGCACTGCTGATTAACTCAGTTTCAAAAAAGGAGTTGGAAAAGAGAAAGCTGGGTAGATGAGAACTGTTACAGAACATTTCATAGAACACATAGATAAAAGTTGGAAAGAGTGAGAAAGGAAAGGGGCTGAGAGAAGCAAATAGCACTGCATAAGTAAGAGACCATCCAAAGCAATTATAAAAGAGGAAATGAACAGAGTGTGTGAGTCAACATGTCTATCTAAAATAAGATGACATGCTAGGATCTAAAGGAAAATAGCACGGTGTGTATTCAACATATATCTACTTATGACTCAATGCATACTGTTGAGCACTGGGCTGTCCCCAATACTGGGTTTCGAGAGAAAATAATGAACAATTTTATGTGCCTCAGAGAACCATCCAAAAATCTCACAACTTTTGACTAGGCAACTTCTCAATTATTAGAAATTTATTCTAAGGTTATAACCAAGTTATGACAAACTTAAAACATAAAAGATGTTCCATATGGAATTGTTTACCAACAATTATAGGCTGGTAATAGGTGAGGAAGAAATTATATTATATGATACACTACATGACAGATTACCCTAGAGTCCTTCAAAGTCATATTTATGGTTAGTACTTCAAAAACAAGATTGATTTAACTACGTTCTCATCTATGAAAAATATTAGAAATATGGTAGATAAATTAATCCTCCAGATTAAACCAATACACTTCCATTCGCTCTAGAAAACATAGTGATTGGTCTCTAAAACATAGTGAGTGCTCATGGCTGATAGGCTGTTCTCTTTTTCATTAAAATTTTTTTTATGTTTATTTTTGAGAGAGAGAGAAAGAGAGCGAGCGACCAAGCAGGGGGGAGCAGGAGGAGGAGACACAGAATCCAAAGCAGGCTCCAAGCTCTAAGCTGTCAGCATAAAGCCCGATGCGGGGCTTGAAATCACAAACTGTGAGATCATGACTTCAGCCAAAGTTGGACGCTTAACCGACTAAGCCACCTAGGCTGTTGTTCTCTTAATACTCTCAATATTTCTACTCCCACCGATTGAATTATATGCTTACCAAGAGCTAGTTCTATTCATCCCCAAATGTATTTTATACCAATGGTACTTTTTGTTGTGATTATGTAACTAAATGAAATCCACAAACCGAGGAAATATGAATGCCAAAATAAAGGTAGTCATTTCTATAAAACTAAGTTGAATGTGTGAAGAAGTTGGTCCCAAATCATCTAATTTATGTGGCAGCCAGACAACTACAAAAGACTGGGACAGGGTGTCATAAAAGTCTAAAGGAATGCACATAGCTGCTCCAAAAAAGTTTAAGTTTTCCTATACCTTTGAATATAATTTGTAATTCACGATCTGTGATTTTCAGATGGTGAACTATAGGTGTGGTTTAAGCAAGGAAAGTAATCTAAAACCTATATTGCCCTATCCACTAATGTCAGGCCTTGTTTCTACTTCAGAAGACTGGTGACTGAATGTACTTTTATATGTTTTACTGCTGTTTCGATAAAATTGCGTTTTAAGTTGTGGTAAAATACATACAACATAGTATTTACCATCTCAACTATTTTAAGTATACAATTCAGTAGTGGTAAGTATATTTACACTATTATACAACCAATCTCCAGAATTTTTTTTCATCTTGCAAAACTAAAATTTTATGACCAATAAATAATTCTCCATTCTCCAGTAACTACCCCTAGCAATTACCATTTTATTTTTGGTCTCTTATGGATTTTATTACACAATGTACTTATCATGTAAGTGGAATTACACAATATATGTCTTTTGGTGACTGTCTTAACTTAGCATAATGCCCTCAAGGTTCATCTATGTTGCAGCATGTGTCCAAATTTTCTTCTTTTTAAGTCTATTCATTATATGTATATATCACACTTTATTTATCCATTCATCCATTGATGGACACTTGGATTGCTTTTGTCTTTTGACTATGTGAATAATATGGCTATGAGATGGGTGTACAAATATCTGAGACTCTGCCTTTCATTTTGGGGGATATATACCCAGACATGGAATTACTGGATCATATGGTAATTTTGTTTTTAGTATTTTCAGAAATAAACTGTAATTAAATGGCAAACTACCTGTCACATTTCTGTAGAAAAGAGTACTTCTACACTACTCCAAATGTTAACACTGACTGATGGGATGATGGGATTATGGATGAATGAAGTTTGCAGTCTCTCTTTGGCTTATTATATTTTCTAAATTTCCTATAGTAAGCATTATTATGGTGAGTGTATCACCACAAAGGCTTTAATATTCGTGACCCCTAAATATTGGGGAAAGCCCTACGGTCTGAATGCCAATCTCCCCAAAATTCATACATTGAAACCTAATTCCCAAAGTGATGGTATTAGAAGGTGGAGACTTTGGGAGGTGATTAGGTCTTAAGGACAGATCCTTCATGAATGGGATTAATACCCTTATGAAGAGGCCCAGCATAACTCCCTGCCCCCTTCCACCATGCAAAAATATGATAAGCCTATAATCTAGAAGAGGGTCTTCACCCAACCAAGCTGTTACCCTGATATCCTGGCCTCCAGAAGTGTGAGAAATAAATGTTCATTGTTTATAACTAATCCAGTCTGCGGTACTTTGTTATACCACCTCCAATGAACTAAGATGAACTAAGACACTAAGAATACTTTCCTGTATGGGTACAGGCCAAAGCTGAGTACAGACCCACTACCTTCTTTGTCTGTTTTAATTTAAAGACACAAAAATAGAGATTTTTTTAATGATTGCATATAAAGATGATGGCTAGGTACATGGAAATTTTGTCTAGTGCTTTAGCATGAGTGACACTACTTACTTCTCCAGGGAAAAGTACTAAGATTCACTAAAGTATGCCTAGGTTTGAGAATCTATCTTCTGCCCCTGATTATCAGAGTTACTGATAATACTCTTAAACTCTGTGGGGGGCAAAGACAGGTGTTGAAATCTAGTTATATTTATTAATATTTCCAAAAATACCCATATGATAGGACCCTAGGTCTTGGTTTTTGAAACCGAGTGTATGCAATTAATTAATAGCCATAAAACAGGTTATCAAAGATTATCCTCTTTGTGGTACATATGAACAAGAAATATGAGAGCAAAAGGTAAGTAAATACCAAAGGGAGGAGAGTATCAAAGCAAAAGGAAAAGGATACTGTCAGTGAGGGTAGCCAGAAAGGAGGGGGAAAGAGGGAAGGGATAGAAAGAAAGATTGAGACAGTCCAAGACTAATTTTCATGTGCTTGGGACAGTCTAAATATGATCTTAGCTACAGGAACTTTCAAGGTCCTTTTTACAAATGGAACTCTGTATAAAGTTTAGAAATGAATTCAAATTCTCAGCTGAAATAGGGTAAATAATTTCAGCTGTTGGTTAATACAATCATAAATTCACTTATTTACAACTACCAATTGAGGGGCACCTGGGTGGCTCAGTTGGTTGAGTGTCCGACTCTTGATTTCAGCCCAGGTCATGATTCCAGTCTCATGGGGTTGAGCCATGCATTGGGCCCCATGCACAGCGTGGAGCCTGCTTGGGATATTCTCTCTCTCTCCCTCTTCCTCCTTCCCCCCCGTCTCTACCCCACTCTTTCTCCCCCGTCTCTCTCCCCCCGTGCCCCTCTCTCCTGCTCACATGCTCTCTAAAACTAAAATAAAAAAAATAATAAAAAACCTTCCCAATTTAAAAAATATTAGGTACAATATTCTAAATATAGAATTTTGCTCATTTAATAACAGAAGTCTTAGTAATCTAATACTTCAACTAGTAGCATGCATATAAAAAACTATTTTAATTGCTTATAATTTGTTTACACATAATAATAATTCTTGGTCATTTTTAAAAATCTTTTAACCCGAATAAATATGGTTAGATCTCTTGTAATACCATTTTTTTTGCCTCCTTCCCTAACTGAATCCTAAAGAATTCCTTTGATGTTAAGTCATTTCTTAAATAAACAGCTACCTTTTCTTAGAACTAATTTATAGAACAGCTTCTGGGGAGTCACACCTGAATAACTCCCACAAAGTTGTGCTACTTTACAGTATAGTTTAGACATGAAATAGATCTGTTTATGCTGTTTCTTGCTGTCTGGGGTAGCAGACGCAGTTGCCTCAATTTCCACTGGAGGCAGCAGACTCCTCAAGCAATCCCTAGGTGCACGGACTTCCCAAAGAATTTTCTTAAGCCAAGAGTGGTTAGTAGTTAAGGGAAAAGGACTTAAGTTTAGGCCCATTCCAAGCTTAAGACCCTTCCAAAATCTGATTTAAGTGCTAAGAACCAGTTCCAACTGCAGAGAAACAGTGTTAAAAGAAAAAGCATGAAAAACAGCAACCCTGAGAGTGCTGTAATATTTAAGACATAAGCATCAAAGTCCAATCTTATGAAATACTTAGCCATTCAGTGATGATAACAAGTAAAAAGAAAATGGAAAAAATTGGAACTCCTTTTCTTTTCTGTCTCTGTTCTCTTTGATGAAGTGCTATCAAGGAGAGAACTACCAAGGATAGGCTGCTGAAAAGAGAAGAAAAAGTAGAAATGGTGGTTAACAGTCTTTAAATCAAATCTTCTTTATGATAAACACTTAACTGTCACTGGAGAAAAGCAGCGTTCCTCAGAACTGTAACTTCTGCCAATTATCGCACCCTTTAAGTTAAATCTAGACAATAGCTGCAATACCAGTGTATTATACAGAAGCAATGCCATCACCACTAAGTATCAATGATTGGAATGTATACATTCTATAACTATTCAAATATTCCTAGTTAATTAAAAAAATATCTTTAGAAATAGCATTTTAAAACACACAACTTAGGGGCATCTGGGTGGCTCAGTCAGTTGAGCATCTGACTTTGGCTCAGGTCATGATCTCATGGTTCGTGAGTTTAAAACCTGTGTTGGGCTTTGTGCTGACAGTTCTGAGCCTGGAACCTGCTTCAGACTCTGTGTCTCCCTCTCTCTGCCCCTCCCCTGCTCATGCTCTGTCTCTCTCTCAAAAATAAACATTAAAAAAAAAAAAAAAGACACACAACTTAGATTAGCAACTTAAATATTTTCTTTGATTACAGATTATTTTTCAAAATAATATGATAAAGGCCCTTCATAAAAAAAAAAAAAAAAAGCCTTCATATCTAAGCCTCAAACTTTTACCAAGGTGGAAAAAAATAATGTTTCATTATTCACCCACCTATCCTTAGTAAATTACATTTAAAAAATATGTATAAACATATGCTAAGTATCACATTATTTATGAAAACACTATAAAATGGAAGAAGGGGATCCCTCAAATCTACAATAAATTATTTTCGTGTCCCTGAATTTTTTACTATTTTTTAAAACTTTAATTAATTAATTTTTTATATATATATGAGAGAGAGAGAGAAAGAGAGAGAGAGAGACTGAATGAGCAGGGGAGGGGTAGAGAGAAAGGGAGAGAGAGAATCCCAAGTAGGCTCCGTGCTGTCAGTGCAGAGCCCAACGTGGGGCTTGATCCCCTGAACTGCAAGATCATGAAATGAGCCAAAATCAAGAACTGGACACTCAAGTGACTGAGCCACCCACGTGTCCCTTACTATTTTTAAGAGGAAGTTCAAATACTTCTTCTCTACGTATGTAACAGTGTGAGATAATATGCCAGAAACTGATAACCATTTTTAAGTTTGTAATGCAGAGATAAGAAATACCTATTGATCTGTAAAAAGATGTGACTTAATTATCTCAGGACTATATTACTGTTTTATGTTTAAATCTTCCTGGTTCTGACAGACCACTGTGACTTCATAAAAAAGAAAAACCTTTGGGAGAGTAAGTAAGCAAAACAAACAAAAAACCAGCATGGTATTCCACATGGCCTCACAGCCTAGATCTCTTCCAACTTGCAGTGTTTTCTGAGAGAGCAAAGATGATTAAAAAGCTCAGCCTTTGACTTCTGTATGTGTCTCAAAGACTCAAAGTAAACTTTCAAAGATGTCAGTAACTTGAGGGCTAGAGTTTAGTAGGTGCAAGAAACACCTTTCTTTACCCGCTGTGCTCCGGGAGGGCACATTAGCTAATGTATCAAAGAGATTCTAGCTCAAAATTACATTTCAATGATTTTATTTAGACAGAAACATGTAGAACACATAATTTAATTAATGACATAATTCTACATTTTACCTAAACACAGAGTGGAAACTAAATTAAAAAAAAAAAAAGATCTAAATGATTTCAAGGCTGTTTCAAGAAAAAAATGTTCTTAATTTCTTCCCCCTCTGAGCTAAAATAGATGTCAGTTCTTAACAACAATGCACTTAAACATTCTCTATAGATAACTAACCTTTGGTTACACTGATCATTTTGCCAAAGTGACTTTTGGTTTTCTTATTCTTACCAAATAAATAACAGTAAGTATCACAAGGATATATATAAAAAAACAAGGAGCCTGCAGTTAATAATTTTACTACTGTTTAACACAACAAGAAACCTTGTTTCTACTGTATGTAATACCCTCTACTATATGTAATACGTTTCAGGTCAAAAACAGGATACATTAAAAAAATCTTATCTATCTTAAATCTTACAAATCCAATTCACCTCAGGGAAGGCGACATTACTAAAATTATTTCAGAAATGACACTGCTTGCTCCTTCAGGTCTTCAAACATGAAATACTGGGAATACAAAAAAAGCTGATACAAATAATTTTCCAATCTTAAGAAAGGAAAATTCATTTTAGACATTACTCTAAAGAGAATAAATAAGCTTATGTAAACCATGAATTTATGTGCTATATATACCGAAATAGTTTCCACAGCATTTTACAAAAAGACTGCACAGAATCCATGTTTCTGAATAGTCTTTCCTTCTTTGTTTACTTCTTTATATTTTGCTTCTTTAAAAAAATGTTCTTTTTCCAATTACAGGGAGGAAATAAAAAGAAATGCAACTCTTTTATGTAAAGTAAATCCATCTGGATGTTTGCTGCATCCCATACTATAAACCTGTGATCCCCAACCAGAATGAGTTATAGTAAAGCTGCAGGCAAAATTGTCTCCATATACCACAATCCATTATCCCTGTCAAGTTAATGTTCCATGTTGAGCCATATGGCACGGGTACACATTCAACAAAGGAAATTCCTTAAACTTGTTATAATCAGCACTTGCAGTCATCCAAAAAACTGACATAAACAGCTTTATTGTGTTTAGTGCATTTCAGTTAATATCCATGACAAAAACAGGAAACAGTACAGGAAAAGGAGGAGGAATGTGGGGGAGCAGAGTTATTAGAAAAAAACTGTACATTTTATAATTAGATTTTTTTCCGAAGCAAGTGATTTTCAATTACAGTAAGCTCCAACTTCTTGACAGTGATCCACTGGGCCATATTTAATAAAAAACTAAATCTAATGACTTCAATTTTCCACGGTATGAACAAACCTAAATTTTAAAAGTCTTAAAGTATCTGATTCATTTAAAGGAGTTCTAGCAAAATCATGAATGATTTAAATTTTCATGTTTGTTTTCTTTCTACAGTTGTCTCATAATTGCTAAAATCTAACTAACAGTGCCTCATTAAAAAATAAGGCAATTTAAATAAAGTGTCTTTATATGCATTAAGTGTAGGTCACGGACGAATCGAGGGCTCCCAGAAGCCTCTGGTACCTGGCACAGCCCAGCACATCAAACTCTAGTCAAGGTACAAGTAGAGCAGAACTTCATTTCAGCCCCCGCAGTGACAACAATAAAACGCTGAGAAAACACACTATCAAATACTGAACTCAGCATCAATTTCTGTTAATTACAGCCTTGTCAGCAACGTGATTATTCAAACAACTCATGCAAATGTTAATGAGGCCTTATTTGCATATTTATTTTTTCCTTTGTTGAAATGTCATTGATTATTACATTCTACTATGATGAATGTGGCTGATGATGTGCTCTGATATGTAATTAGTCATTAGGTGGAATGAATAGATCAATTATGAAAAAGGACTAAGATTAAGAAATATCAAACAAGACCGCCCAATATAACTATAGAATCTTTTTTAAAAAGAACCTAATAAATAATTTCTTGACATTTAAACTGCAACATCAGTAGTTTTCAATAAATAAACCACTACTTTTGTGAGGTTAAATGAAGGCTTAAAATACATCAGTACTTTGATAATCCAATTATGCTCAGAGAAACCATCTTTTAAAAAATTGCAAGCCATCTCAAGTGGCCTGTCAGAACAACAAATAGCAAAAAAAATTTTGCTTTAAACTTGCAAAAATTAGAAATACATAAAATACATTTTAATCTAGTATGAGGAGGGTGAGGTGGAAACAGGTCAAAAGAGAAAGGGCTATAACATTCCAGAGAGAAGGGGTAGGAACCTCATGGAGAATGACTACCTTCATAAAAACAAGGAAAGCAAAAACAAACTCCTTCAAATTCCAATTTGTTCTTAGAGGAAAAGGATTATTTAGCCTCTGAAACTGTTTGCTGTAACTATCCAGCCAGTACTTGCTATTCACAGATGAAAAAAAAAAAAAAAAAACCACATTACTGCAGACCAGATGGGAACATTCCACATGACCAAACCAATCAATCACCTCGGTGGGGCGCAGGTGCAACACAGCCGTGTAGCAACACACCATTTCACAGTCTATCGGGCACAAACACATGGCCACCAATCAATGGCACCCTGAGGACCTCAGAGGGGGCAGGCTCTCTGGAGTCTTACTGGTCCATGCCTGATGACTTCATAATCACACATCATTTCATTCACTAGAGGATACAAACTAGCATTCTAATAACCTTCTACTGAAAATGGTCATGTTGTGCATATTAATACAGTGCTGTTTGGAGTGAAGCAACTGACTTTACACGGCAGGCTAGGCAAGGCATGCGGGGCTGAAACAACCTGAAGCTAGAAACTTCCTATTTGAAGACGGCTGTTCTGTTCAGGCTGAGATCAATGGCAACATGATTCATTCTGCCACATCAAAGTTGGCATGCAAGGCTCGTATCTTATACAAAGCAACTGTTAAACAATAGTATGCTTGAAGAGATAAAGGACAGAGGAAGATGAAAATAAAAAGAGAAGTTGGTAGTTGTGTATGAAGGACAAAAAGACTTCACATCTTTCTAAAATAACCTAACTAAAATTGACCTGAAAATAAAAATTAAGTGACCATGAATAAAAAACTTAAATGCATATTCTTTGGCTTTGTTTTCCTCACATTTTTCCAGGGCTTGAGAGGTGACTCTTTAAGTGCATAATTATAGGAGATGATACATAGAACAATTTCCAGCGAACACTGCTATAATTCTGTTAGGTAGCATTCACAGAGCTCCTGTTGGCTCCTTTTCAGAGAGGTTGTGGGCAGGGTTATCCTGGGTAACAGTATTTTGAATAACTGATTCACTATAAACAATATAGAGATGACCTAATTTAAATAGAAGCACCAGGAAAAATATGCTTCATCCTAAAAAAGCAAACCTGTCAACTCGAATCTTTGGTAGAACAAGGTCAGGCATACATCTGTTTTGTTAAACAGCAGATTTCTTTGATAATTCAGAGGGCAGTTTGGGACCTTGCAGGTCCTTAAATCCCATTAGGAACATCAATCATCACACCCAGGTTCCTGTGGAAACCACTGCAAGACATGTAGCATAGTCTAAACTGACCCTTGACAATACTAAAAGTTGGCTTGGGTGATTAAATTTTGATGCTATATTCTTATCATTTTGACCCTCACAAAGACAACACACAGAAAATCTAACTACATTTCAGATTTGGATTCTAGATATATAGATGTTTACTTATTTACAGATATAAATATGCTTTTGCCCACTTAAGGCTAATAGTGATTACATCTTTTACAGTCTAAAAGAAAGAATGTATACATTCTATGAAAATATACTTACTATAATTTAGGTCCCTTTAAGAAATCTAGTGATTAGTAAAAAAAAAAAAAAAAAAAAAAAAAGATATTATTATTATTCCACAAAGAGATAACTGGTAAGATAATGTCACTGGTGGTTTACTATCACTGAAGAAAATTTTTTTAATGTTTATTTATTTTAGAGGAGAGAGAGTACACAAGCGGGGAGAGGCAGAGAGAGAGAGAGAGGAAGAGAGAGAATCCCAAGTGAACTCCATCCACACTGTCAGCACAGAGCCCAATGTGGGGCTTGAACCCACAAACTGAGATCATGATCTGCAGTGAAACTAAGAGTTGGGACGCTCAACCAAGTCAGCCACCGAGGTGTCCCTACATATCACTTTCTTTAAAAAGTATGCCTAGTGGTGCCTGGGTGGTGCAGTTGGTTAAGCTCTGATCTCAGCTCTGATCATATCTCTCACAGTTTGAGTTTGAGCCGCACATCAGGTTCTGCCCTGATGGTGTGGAGCCTGCTTGGCATTGTGTTTCTCCTTTTCTGTGCCTCTCCCCTGCTTGTGCTCTCAATCTCTCTCTCAAAATAAATAAATAAACTTAAAAAAAATTTTTTAAACATGCCTAACTTCTTTGCAAATGAAGAGGATACAAGATTCAAGTCAGCAGACTGACTCTAGCTCAGGTTCTTATTAATAATTAGTTATGTAGCCCTAATCAGATCAGATATAACAATGACTTCAATTTATTAATCTGAAGACTGACTGGATTAGAGATGACCTTGAAGATTCTCCTAATTTATGATCTCCCTTTGTAGCCTGACATCTTTAAAGGCTCTGTCTAGTAGTTTTCAGGATACCAGATACGGATGAATAGGGATCAGATATGCCTGTCCTAAAGTCTAACAGGGAAGAATAATAAATTGTGCTTATTGTTACAATGGCCAAGCAGTCATTTAAATGGATGATATGAGGTCCTTCCAATGAAGATATAAAAGACAACCATCCCTTTGGTTTAAGGAAGTATGAGTAAAAAAAGTCAATATTTGAGTTGAAGTTTGTTTCCCAAACAGAACAATACCAAAATTGTATGTTACCATTCCCTTCCCTAAACAATAAAACAACTAAAAAGGAGCATAAAACCTTTCCAAATAATCTTTGAGCTAACCTCTTCTGAAGTGACTCACATAGAGGCTGAGCTTTCCTTGCAGTAGCTCTGTTGAATCTAAAGATGATGTGGTTTAAATCACCCACTTTATAGAAAAAGAAAAACATGAAGATAAGCGTGGTAACTGGCCTCAGCAGAGGGGACTGAAGAGCATTCAAAGCTGTTAACACGAGACATATCCTGGGTGACCACCAAAACACATTTTCTCTCTTTCTTGACTCCAAATTCAATCCTAAGTGAAAGCACCTATGTTTGAACCTTTTCCCTCAAAGACACAGGAAATGTATTATTAAAAACATGCCTGACAATAATGCTCTGAAAAGCAAAGTAATAAACTCTACTTTCACTTTTTAACCACTATGAACACAAAATGGTATTTAGAGACAGTGTAAATACAATGTATTTAGAGAGCTCTGGGGTCAGACAGTATTTGATTTAAATACCAGTTCTATGACTTACTAATTTTGTGATTTGGGGACTAGTTAACCTCAACTCTCTAAACCTCAAATTCTTGATTTGAGAATGATTAATAATAATACAGGCAATACATATACCCAAGGAGTTGTTGTGAAGATTAATTGAACCAATGCATGTAGTGCTCAGTAATATGTCTAGCACACAGAATGTAGTCAATTTTTGTATCATTTAATATTAATAAAAACATTAACTTGAAGAGTACCGAAATCAGGAGGAATCCCTTTAATGTTTTAGTCTCAGTTCATAAACAATATGGATCCCAACTCTGTTGTTTAAAAAAATAATACTTCACAAGAAAACTGAGAACTCCTTTATGGAATCCAACAATTAATTGCAGGTGTTGGTCAAAGTACTCAACTGCCCCCTTGATAATACATCCTAGAGAACTTGAATTAGGAAAATCTACCAAAAGAGTAGAGGTTTCTGCTTTTGTCTAGAAATATTTCTTTTCTTTCTCTAGATTTAGTTGTGCAAAGTTAAAAAAAAAAAGTTGGTCAATCTGTACACAATTGACAGACATTGCTTCCCTAGAATCCGTGAAAACCAAAAATATTTCATGAAAATGTCAACTGTCCTGTTCATTCTAAACTACATTTAAAAACAGACTGGTTTTAAGATAACACCATGATCTGGAAACCAGAGTACCTCAGCTATTTTAGTTGAAATATCATTTGGTAGTCACATATAGACACTATCCAAAAGTCAGCCTTTTATCTGTTAGAAATGGAAATCTGTTAGAGGTGGAAGTGTAAGAGAGCCTTATATTTATATTTACTTAGGTACGGCACATTTTAAATTGATCCATACAGAGGGTTGATTAAATTAAATTCCTCATGGCGCCTGGGTGGCTCAGTCGGTTGAGCGTCCGACTTCAGCTCAGGTCATGATCTCACAGTTTGTGAGTTGGAGCCCTGTGTCGGGCTCTGTGCTGACAGCTCAGAGCCTGGAGCCCGCGTCATATTCCGTGTCTCCCCCTCTCTCTGCCCCGCCCCTGCTCACGCTCTGTCACTCTCTGTCTCAAAATTAATAAAAAAAAAAAAAACATTAAAAAAGAATTTTTTTTAATTAAATTCCTCAAAATGTTTTTGGGGCACCTGGGTGGCTCAGTCAGTTGGGCGTCCGACTTCAGCTCAGGTCATGATCTCACACTCCGTGAGTTTGAGCCCCGTTGTTGGGCTCTATGCTGACAGTTCAGAGCCTGGAGCCTGCTGTGGATTCTGTGTCTCCCCCTCTCTCTGCCCCTCCCCTGCTTATGCTCTGTCTCTCTCTGTCTCAAAAATAAATAAAAACATTAAAAAAATTTTTAAAAATTCCTCGGAAAGTTTTTAAAAAATCAATTACATTTGCTTTTATAAAAGCAAGGATATAAAAGACTATACCATGTAATTAAGTTTACCTACTCATTGTAGTCATTTCACAGTGGAGGCAGGTTTCCAGCAGGGGCAAAAATGAGGAACTGTTGGGAAGAGTACAGTGTTAAATCTAGTAGGAATAAGAAAGCTTTGGACTTGAATCTACCACTGGCCAACTAAATGCCAAATGAACTCTGGTGAATTATTTGCACCCTGTCTCTAAGCCTCAATTTCTTCATCTGTGAAATTGAAGGTGAAATGGAAAAGGAGAAACAAATATTGAATAAATATTTTTTAAGTGTTAGGCCCTATGATGGGCATTACATACATCGCTCCATTACAACATCCTCAAGGATACAGCAGAGCCAGAATTACCATTTCTACTTCAGAGATTAGAGTACCAAGCCTCGAAGAGACATTTCTCCAAAGAAAATATACAAGCAGTCAATAAGCACAAAAAATGATGCTCAATATCATTAGTCATTAGGGAAATATCAAAACCTCAATGAGGTTTTCACACCCACCAGGATGGCTAAAATAAAAAAAAAAAATACAGACAAATGTTGGTAAGATGTGAAGAAATTGAAACCCTCAAAAATTGCTTGTAGGATTTGTAAAATGGTGCATGCCACTTTAGAAAGCAGTCTGGCATTTCCTTAAATGGTTAAATACATAGCTACACTACTCAGCAATTCCACTCTTAAGAGAACTGAAACATGTCCATACAAACACTTGTATGCCAATGTTCGTAGTAACATTATTCATAATGGCCAAAAAGTAGAAACAAGTATCCATCAATTGATGAATGGATAAATAAAATGTAGTACATCCATACAATGGAACAGTCAGCATAAGAAGAAATGAATTATTATTGATACATGCTGCAACATGGGTGAACCTTAAAAATATTATGCTGAGTGAAAAAAACCAGTCTTAAAAGACCACATATTGTATGATTCTGTTTATATGCAATGTCCAGAATAGGCAAATCCATACTGATAGAAAGTAGATTAGTGGTTGTGAGGGGGTGGGTGATAGAGGCAATGAGGACTGACTTCTAATAGGTATAAGGTTTCTTCATGGAATTAGTGGCAGTGGCTGCACAACTGTGGGAATATACTAAAAACCACAGCATTGTATACTTTAAAAAGGTGAATTTTATGGTATGTGAATTATATTTCCATGAGGCTGTTATAAAAAATATAATGAGTTTCAAAATTTAAGAACAGCAAAGCCACTCCCAGAGGGTTATGAATATTAAATGAACTAAAGCTTATAAGCACTCTGCATGGTGCCTGTGGGACACACTGAAGGTTCTTAATGAAATGTGACCTCTTTTCTCCCTTTGTCAAATGCAGGAACAATAGAAGTTAAATATAATTTAAATATAATTTTGATTCTAACCTAATAGCTCAATCAAGTTATTCTTGTCATCTTATTAGCAAAAAAGGAGAACTACATTCATGGGTATACAGTACAGTTAGGAAAACTAGTACATATCCATTATTAGTATGAAAGAAAATGGACTAACCAGCTTACATCTAAAGCTGACCTAGGTGAAGAAGATTAACAGTATACTTATCGTGATGAGCACTGAGTAATAGTACAGAATTGCTAACCTGAACTAATATAACACTGTATGTTAACTATACTGGAACTGAAATAAAATTAAATATATATATATATACTGTAGACGACCAATTTAGTTATATACAATCTCAAAGAATTCCTCCCAGATCTCTTCATCTGATCGTCTCAGGAACAATGGAACTGTAGCCACAAACATCAATTCCTTTTTAAAAAATACTGCTGTTTAACTGAATTTGGTAAACTCTAATTTAAATTGCTCTAATTTCAGAATTAGATATTCTGATGTTCAGGAAAGCACTTATTTTTTAAATCTTAAACAAGCAAGAAATTTGTGTCACATGCTATCAGATGGCTCTCCTGAAAACTGGTAACAGTGATTAAAACAATATAACAGGCAGGTCTTCATATGCCAATTAATTTTTCACCCCAGTGATAGTGAAGAATAGACAGGGAGACCTCTCCCCATGGGGTACACTACCTGTAGAAAGAGTTCTCTATATTTGTTGTTGTACCTCACTGTTAAGTGACCAATGAATTACTTGGCAAATAATGTTACTACTGATTATTATATTCTTATATTCTTTATTCAGCATTTCATAAATACCTCTCAAACTCTGTAAGAGTTCCTGCTTTGTTTAAATCAGTGTGGGAAGCACTGGAAAGATATCCTTTAAGGAGCCCCAAATAAGGGGTCCAACAATTCTCTACACAAATGGTGATGGAATTTATATGATAAAAGCAACCCTCCCCAATATAGCCTTTTACTTGTAAGACCTATGGATGACCAAAAACTTACCAGTGAAAATGTTCCTTAACTATCTTTGTCTCCTCCAAGTTTACCAGAACTTTTTAAGCATAGGTATTTTATAAATGTTTATAGAATGCATGAATAAAAAAGAGAAGAAAGAAGAATAGAGGGAAGAATAAGAAAGAATAAATTTATTGTTTTGTTTTCATATAAAAGAACCCTAACTCCTCACTCTGCCTCATCCCCTGCTAACACACAGAACAGACCGCCACATTGGACTGATACAATATTGCTAATCACAAACAATCTTAATGATCTTAAGTTATCTTGTGCCGCCCTATCACAGGAAATTTCCATTAAACATTAACAAATACGTAGCACAGAGATCCCTACCGTGACATTTTTGGATCCATTGTAGGGACTAGATGATCAGAAAATAAAGCAAAACTGGTAGATGCAGTCCAATTTGGGGCACATTAATGAAGAAAGATGGGATCTGACCAAGCAGCCGAGGGCCAACATTATCAGAGAAGCCTATTTTATTTCATGGTTTTCCCAATATGTAGATCAAGAGGAGGGAGTTCTAGCCTTTGTTTCTTCTAGCAATATACATGAGCAATGACTGTCCAACAGGAGTGACAGAGCATATTATACTGAAGGGGAAGGGGAGTAGTGATTATAAAATTAGAAGAAAAATAATTTCAGTATACCTTCTTTTGATTTTACAGATCAGCAGAACAGAAAGTTCAACCAAAGTTTTGCAAAGAATATATAACGATGATACCACAAGTAGTCCCCTTTGGAAAAAACACCAGACTAAAGATAAATTATAATTGATAAATTTATTAGGTGTCAATTTAAAACAGAGATTATTGGGGCAGCTGCGTGGCTCGGTCAGTTAAGCATCTGACTCTTGATTTTGGCCCAGGTCATGATCTCACAGGTCTTGACAGCATGGAGCCTACGTGGGGTTCTCTGTCCACTACCCCGCCCCCCCCAAATAAATAAAGATTAAGACCAAATAAAACATCAGATTCTTTATACACAAAATGTAAGTGTGTTAAACCTAAAAGTTATAAAACATTGTATTAACTGGAATTATTAGTGGCATTCATATCTTTTCTCCAATTCTAGTTTTCTGTACATGAAGAAAACAAACTAAGAATAGTTTCCATATGGCCATGCTACAAAGAGATGTACCTTTTAGTTCAAGGGTTATAAAATAATTTAATGCTAGATAAAAAATAAAGAATTTTTTAAAGTACAATACATTCCACACTTACCAAAAACATCACAAGCATTAAATTCATCAATGTAAAGGAAGAGTTCTTGCTTTCTACCAAAGAATTTAAAAGTAATAAAGTAAAATTTAACTAGTTTTACTTAACTAGTTGTAGAAGCACAGCTGCTCAGAAATTTAGTTTGTTAGTCTAGTGTTTTAGAGTCTAAAGGCAAATGCTTAATAATTTTCTACTCACTTATTTCATGAATACCATTGCTTATTCTAACTATAGGTTTGCCCAGTGTTAATGGTAAAATATGAATCGCTCCATCTGTGGCTTGTCTTAAGTTAACTGGGTACATCATATTACGAAAAAGCACTAGTTACATGATTTTACTCAGGCTTATCAGTTGGATCCACTACAACAAAAAGTTTTTAAATGTTATAAAAAGTCTGTAGGTTCTGTTTTACTTTAGGCTCTTTCAAGGGACAAAGAAGAATAGGGCCAGTTACACTTCAGCCTTCAAATCCTACCTAGTGACCCCAGGTTTCCATGCATACAAAGGCCCTAAATAATTTTCCACAGAGACCTGGCCATATAATACTGCCAGATCTTGGAGTGGCAGCTGAACCTTGGCATGCAAGCTCAGTCATCTGTCCCTTGTGGGGTCTACATCATTACCCCATTCGACTTCCCTATCTTATTGGTGATTTCTTCTGCTGAGGCACTGCTTAGCCATTGGGGGTGGGGCAAAGAACTATAACAAGGATGTGGCCAATCTGAAAAAAAATGAATAGTCTGAGACTCAAGACATTGTCTCTGGTGAAATGCCAGTGCAGTGACATGATATTAGCAGTGGGAGGCCAGCACAAGGGACTTCCTGGGACATGGCCACCTGTGTTTTCTTCATTTTTGTGGAGGAAATGCAGCTGTCACCTGCAATACCTGGCAAGTCTGGGAACACTCACAGAATCATTCTGATCTGATACACAAAGAGGGCACCAATCAAATTGGCCAAGAGGAAGTTTGATAGACTGCCTTGAATTGTAGGTAGGACAAGAACACAACCAAAAACACCAAGCACACTGGTTCCCAAAGTCCCCAGGCAGTCTCGGATGACCTTCAGCATTATTTGCCATAGCTATACTAATTGTTTCTTCACATCCTCCCTCCCACACCCCCCCCCTAAATCATCAAGTCATTGAAAAAGAAAATGATACAGCTTCATGGAACAAAGTAGATGCAGAAACATGTAAACTGAAGTATGCGAGAAGCTTCAATAGAAAACAGTGAAAATCAACAGCGCTGGCCATAAAAAGAAACTTTCTGCCCCAGACTCCAAGCATGAGGTCTGCTTCTCTTCCTTTGAAAGGAAGACACACAAGAATTAGAAAGGTAGTAGAGAGATGTTAGCAAAAGGGGATTGTCTACCTAATAGGAAAAATGAAAAAGCATTGGAAAGGAATTCAAAGTTATGGGATTTAAAGTTACTTAACTCTGTAATGGTAACCCAAAGAAATAATTTCAAGAAATTAAAAAAAAAGTCTTTAACAGTTTTTAGCAGTGGTTTCAACTTCAAAATAAAGTTCATTACTAAACATATTACACTAATTGTGTACTTTATTGCAAAAGCCTCAGACTTTCATTCATATCCATTCACTTCATTTATACTGCCCAAGTCATGTAAATAAAAAATTCTGTTGTAGCAAAGATCTAAAGTTGAAATTTAACAAGAAAGAAATTTAACATAAAGACAAGTTTTAGTAATAATTCTGTCTTTCATAGCTGCAAATCAAATCTCTTGGTTTGTGCTTTAATCTGGTTGTGATTTTAGCGATTAAATGTTTGATTTTCTCACCCACTCCACCTCATCTCCACAATGACTTAAGATTTCTTTCCATTCCATGAGTCCTTAAGATTCATCATTTTAAACAGCTGTTTTTAATCTGTCCTGCTTAATTTACACAATATAACGAAACTATTGTTGTTCTTTACCTGAATTTCTTCTAAACAATGATTTTATGTACACAGAATCTCTTCAAAATTTCTAGTTTTTTTTCCTATATCTAATGAATGGCTCAAATTTATGAGCCTCATATTCACAAAGCTTAATTTATGATCAGTTAAAAGACGTGTACTGACTATACACTTTCCTGAAAACTACTATTTAAATGGTATAATCCAAAGGTCTTAATGAAAAAACAGAAAGAAAATGATAGGGTACACTGGTTCTTTGGGTGGTTTTATGTGAAGGTGAAACACTATATCATCAGTACAGTGCTGTGTTTTTAGAGTGTGGACTTTGGAGTCAGAGAGAGTAGAGTTCTACCTCCTGATTCGTAATAGCTGTTGAGACAAGTTTGCTAGCTGACTTCTCAAGTTTGCTCCTTTACTCATAAAACAACACTGTTGTAGGAAATGAATGAAATGATTGACATAAACACTTCTCACAATATCTGGTCTATAGCTATGTGCTGAACAAATTGTAGTTATTGATATATATTTATTACTATGAGAAGTACACTCTTTCTTTTTTCTTGACTTTTAGTTTTGACCCAAATGTAACCAAAGCTCTGTGACAGTGCTTCAAAAAACCAAACATGTCCCTCTCCTCAGAATGCTTAAGGCATGATGAAGGAGACTTGAAGTTACAATGTAAGGCAGATTTCACATTTCCTTAAAGGCGCTACGGAGAAGATAAAAATGAGGAAAAAAACAACTAAGGCTTTTTAAAGGAAATGATATTTGGGCAGGACTATGAAGCATGTGCAGGTGTTCTGTAAAAGGAAACAGGGAGATGAGAAGCAGAAAAAGTGAAAACTTTTTAGGCTGTATAGGGGTGCTTGGGTGGCTCAGCTGATTGAGCATCCGACTTAGGCTCAGGTCATGATCTCACGGTTTGTGAGGTCAAGCTCCATATCAGGCTTGCCGCTGTCAGCACAGAGCCTGTTTCAGATCCTCTGTCTCCCTCTCTCTGTCCCTCCCCTGCTAGTGCTCTCTCAAAAGTAAATGAAACATTTAAAAAACAACAATAACAAAAACAAAACAAAACAAAACCCCTTTCCGACTGTATAGCCTAAATAGTAAACAATTAGTAAATGCTGGCTAAATATGGAATGTATGAATAAAAATCTCTATTTTATTCTGATCTTACCTATGGACATAATGTGTTCATTAAGCATAAGAAGAATATGCTGCTGACAACCAAATTGTTATAGACAACTCCACAAAACTCCAAAGAGTCCCTCCCAAATATTCCAGAACAATGGAGCTGTATCCTTGAACATTACTTATGTTATTTTTAATTTTTTGAACATTACTCCTTTTAAAGAACAAAATTACTCAAATGAATTTGGTAAGTCATGGAATTAGGTTAATTTTGGAATGAAGTAAATTCGTATTTAGCTAGTTACCAGAAATGCATTTATTCTGTAAGTAGTGACAAAGTGGCTCTACCTATCAGTGAAGTCCTACTTTATCTTTGCCCTACATTAGCAGAGGGACCTCAGTTTCTGTCAGTCACGTAATCTACTAGTAGATATCATTATTTATAAACAGCCTCTAGAACATATGTAAGCTCCTGACTACACTTTAAGGAATTCTACTTCTTCCGGTATCAAAAACTGACATCCATAAACTCCCGTTCCAGATTACCTTTCAGTATCAGCTCATTTGCGGAGCAGAGACAAAAGGGCATTTTCTGAGCCCACTTAACAATTAAGCTCTTTCAGGCTATCATTAAATAAGCTACCTAATTTCCACAGACACTATCTGCTCACTCAAAGTAGATCTCAGAGGAGTAGTATTTAGCAAAAACATTCTTAAGAGAAGGATCACTCTCACAGCTTCTGTGTGTAGGCATATGGCATGGTGGGACACACCGACATAAATGTGTTAGCGCTATAGTTTTCAAGATACTGGCTGAACGTTGTGGGAGATAAGATATGCATGCAAGTAATCATAACACAAGCTGAAACACACAGAGAGCTTTAAGTCATGAGAATTCATTAATGGCAGGGATCATTTACTTTATCTACAGTTTAAAAATAACTATTGAACATCTGATGTATATCAGGTACTGGGCTGGGGAAGGGGGGGAGAATGAATCAAGACATCCCCCATCCTCAAGAAACTTCCAGTCTAAAGTAAAGTAAGTGCACACAAAAAGCAAATTTCAGGATAACAGGTACAGGATGCCACAGACAGAAAGAAAAGGAGAATGAGTCTAATATGAGAATCTAGGCAAGGCTTCTTGGAAAAACTACAGTGTCCGTTGAAAATTCCAGAAGGTCAGGGTCATAATTTTTTTTTTTTAAACCAATGTATATCCAAGTGGCTAACATAGTACCTAGCACATGATAGAAATGAAAATAAGTTTTGAAATGAAGTGGTAGAATTAATCAATCAAAGAGAGGTATAGAGGGCATTTCAGGTGAGAAAAAGCATGCAAACATGAAATAATTCAAACTAAGCTACAAGCAGGTAAGTAGTATTAGAACCTAAGGCTCAGGCAAAAAGTAACTGGAAATAGGGATAATATATTTTAATATTCTGGGTTTCATTGAGGTTCTGAAACAGAAAAAAGGTTGGTGATCAAAAATGTTTAATGTAGCAACTTGAACAATTCATTTACTCTATTTTTCAAGACATACAAAGTACTACCAAGAAGAAGAAGAGAAAGAGATTAATTCCTATTTAGGATTGCTAAAGTGGCACATGGTGAGGATTTATTAAATGTCTGCTAAGTCAATGACATTGTGATAACACTGCCCATTCATCTGAGTTATGGTATTCAAGATCCGAAGTATAAAGGTTCCACATGGAGTGAAGGCTGTTGGATAAAGTGGGAAAAAGAAAAGAAAATCTATTTCCAGATTTTGTGTCCAAAAAATACAAATGAGGAACTTGTATTAGCTGGTTTACAATTATTTGACTACAAGGTCTCAAAAATTACACATAGCATAGCATCTAGTATGTTGAAAAGATACTAAGAAAATCTGAGAAGGTATACATGAAACAGCCCCTCGTTAACTGCAAATTCATGATTAATCCATCATAGTGCAGGATAAAACAAACAAGTGAGTTATTCCAAAAAAGTGGCAGGCCGGTAATATAGTCCCAACTGTACTAAAAGAAAAACTGCTAGCTTAGAAAATCTAAAGAATTCCTTCTTAAGTGCACTTTAAACAGAGGATAAAATATTTTCAATAAGTAGTATCTACACACACAGACATACAAATTCAAATTTTGGCTAGTTAAAGAAGCATTTAAAATGAATTTGTTGAAAGCTAACAACTTTAAAGACACATAGGCTGTACTTGCACTAGTTAAGCAAGAGAAGAAAAACTGGCAAGGAAATGGAAAACATATTGGACACAAAAATCTAAAATACATTGCCTGCTTGGCTGTCTGCCTAGCAAGGTTGTTGAGGTAGAATGACTACTGAATTAATCCAGACAGGTGGGTCTGAGGAAGTAACAGACAAAGGCACAATGCAACTAATGACTGAAAAATCGATAATGAAGATCTAAGTCTAAAGTTTGGAAGGTTTTTGACAACTACTCTGCAAATTAAGGTTAACATCACTGTCTGATGCTGATCAAATTGGCCAGATGTCAAAGTATAATTAAAAAAAAAAAAAAGATTTCAAATGAACAGCATGTATCCCAGATCCAAGCACCCGTTAAAATGAAGAGAGGCCCTTCATCTGGATAGTTTCTAGTTCAAATGCATCCAAAGACTCAGGAGACAGTCAGTGATTCTTTAACATTGGTTAACAGAAATAAGAGTTAATTTGCTCAGACAAAATTCTTTCCTAATGAATCACTGCCCTTCAATTTGCTCCTTTATTTAACATTTACAAAGGTTGTTATTGACGTCTACTGTATGTCACTGCCAGGGGACCAAGCTGTGTCTGTACTTAGAAAGAACACAATGGAGAGGAGGTGGAGTTAGAATCAACACTGAAGCTTGCCTTCCTCAGACTGCCAAACACATCCTAGCCTAGCAGTCTCATCCTAAATACTGTACAGCCAACTAAATTGATCACTGTACTGAACAGAAGACAAGTCTTCTGCATTGTAAGAATTGACAGAACAAAGATAGACAAAAATAACTCAATAAAACTATCAACAACAAAATTTTAATATGCCTTCCCTGTTATTTTTCAGTAGACAGATTATCTAGCTGAATATGATCTCTTCACAAAACAAAAACAAATTTTTAAAACATCTGCAAGCTTTCCTGTGCCTTTTATGATCCATAAACCCACTTTTAAAATTATACAACTGTTTTAACAATAGTTCTCATATTAAGAGTGGCAGGATTCTAACTGAAACAAAATGATCTTCATCCAAAATTAAGGGAAATGTTACTACAAATTTTAATTCATCAATAACAGGGAATGTTTATTGAGAATTATTAGTGTACTAGGTACTATGTTAAGCTCTTTGCATTGAGTATGTCCCTTAATTTTCAAACCAATCCTGTAAGTTAAGTATAATTACTATCCTCACTTATAAAAAACTAAAGAAACCAGAGCCAGAATTTAAACCACATAGTCTGACATCAGCAATGCTTCAGAAAAGTAGCTTTTTTATTTACAGTTATGAAGTAGTTTTGCTCACTTAAGACAGATCTTAAAATTATAGTAATATGATAGATCATTTTCTTTTTCTTTCTTTTTTTTTTAATGTTTACTTATTTTTGAGAGAGAGGAAGATAGAAAGAAAATACAAGTGGGGTAGGGGCAGAGACAGAGAGGGGGAAAGGATACAAAGCAGGTTCCATGCTGACAGCAGGGAGTGCGATATGGGGCTCGAACTCCCTACCAGTGAGATCATGACCTGAGCCAAAGTCTGATACTTAACTGGCTAAGCCACCCAGGTACTCTGTGACAGATATTTTCTACCAGAATTATTACATACCTGATATTTACTATAAAGAAGAAGTTAACATACTTTCTTTCTACCTCTTTTATTTTACTGGATTTTAAAGATGCTGGCAATTGAATCTCAACATGAAGCATTTTTTTCTTTATTTCTATTTTTCTTCATAAAGAAAACTGCCAGTAAGAAGAATGAACTTGCATGGCTAGCAGTTTGACACGGATGCCAAAGAATGATGAAATTTGGAAACACAGTACCCAAATCAACTCACACCTGGGAAAGGAAGTCAATAAAAGTTGTCACTAAATTACTTTATCATTCTTCTCAATGATACCAGGCTTCTTCTCAATAACTTGATCACAACTAAATAAAGTATCTGTTTCTCAGCCATTAAATTATGTAGGAAAACCAAAATAATGCAGTAGTCTAGATGAAATGGGAATGGCAATTATTATATAAACTATACTAAAGTATAACCACTCAGAGGAGGAGACTGTATAACTCTCATATATCATCTAATAAACAATTACTAAAAGAAAGCCCATGCTTAGAAAATATTATGCAACAGTATCTATCAGAGTAAAAAAAAATACATAACTTGTCAACCACTGGGTCCCACAATCTTATTTATATGTCAGCTATATTAGGAACCTGGAATTTACTTGTACATGAGAAAAGGTTCATATGTGGAATCTAGGGTTAGAACAGTGTGACAGTTGAAAACCTCTGGAGTAAAAAAGGCCAATATATTTCTGTCACTACTAACAGCATTAAGAAAATACTTAACCTTGGTGTGCCTCAGTTTCCTCATCTGTAAAATGAGCATAACGATACCTACCTCACATGTTTTTCTTGAGGATTACATGGGACAATGTTATAGAAACAATCAGAACAGAATCCAACACAGTAAGGTCCTGTGTAAATAGCAGCCTAGCAACTGGACAGAAGTGAGAAGGAAAATGACATTTTTCCCCTTCTTTTCTGGGTTTGGTGGGAGTTATCTTCTTACCTCTTACTGTATAATCCTCTCCTATCATCTAGCATCTCTCTGCTCACCTGGTGCCCAGTGTGTGCAACGTGTTACTGTAGATCCCTGCAGTGATTTGTCATCAATAGTGTATCACATTCCAAAATAAATGAATTCCCTTCTCCCTTAATTAAAACTTCTCTCCTAGGAACTAAGTAATCCAACTTAACTAAGTTTTAAAAATACATTAACATTCTGACAGATTATGCTTATTAACCCAAACCAGTCACTGGTAAAATATAAAGCATTGAGAAACAAAATTAAAATTTAGACAAAAACAGACAGACCAGCCTTTCCGAAGAATTTGCCTACAGACCTGCTCCTTTAAATCATTTCTATTAGCCACAGCTTCTGCCAATATAATCCACAGCTCTACCAGGTTCTTAATATTTTCAAAATAGATTCCATAGCAGTGTGTAGATTTACAGTCATTTGCTCATGAGCTGCCAATGTCACCAATGTCACTGCCAATTTCACAGTAACTACAAAACCATATATTTTGATGTTAAAACCTCAGAAATTGTAGAATTTTAAATTTACTTTGATCAGATGCTAACATCTAGAATAAAATGTGTTTCATTTGTTTATGGAATTCATTTCTTAAATATCTCAACATTAAATGCATTAAAGCTGGTGAATATCAATAGGGACCAAACTGTAATTTTTAATGGAACTTTGAACCTTTGACTTTCTTTTTTTTTTTTTTTTTTTTTTTTTACATTTATTTATTTTTGAGACAGAGAGAGACAGAGCATGAACAGGGGAGGGTCAGAGAGAGAGGGAGACACAGAATCTGAAGCAGGCTCCAGGCTCTGAGCTGTCAGCACAGAGCCCGACGCGGGGCTCGAACCCACGGACCGTGAGATCATGACCTGAGCCAAAGTCCGACGCTCAACCGACTGAGCCACCCAGGCTCCCCCTTTTGACTTTCTTCAATTTTCCCAATTAATGAAAGGGTGGAAAACTATTATGCACACTGTGAAGTAAATGGATCCCAAAGAGTCTTCTAAAATCAAAAGAATAGAACAAATCTGAAAGCTCAAAGTTTTCTCAGTCTAAACCAAAGCTTAATCAGATATTTAATTTTGTTTGAAAACTGTTTTATTTTTAACTGTCATGCAATAGAAACAGAGCAAAATGAAGATTCAGGTTAATTTGGGTTTTTGTTCTTTGCACTAAGATAGCCCTTATTTTAGTTTTGAGCTTGATAAGGATCTGCTTTTACTCATTCATTTATTCAATATTATTAGCGTAAGGCATAAAGGTTCCAAAAGACATAAAACAACTTAAAAGTCAACCAACTAGATTATGAAACCAAGAACACTGTCTATTTGGGAAGAAGAGTGGGAAGGGTCAACACTGAGATTTTGTCAAACCAGAACCTATTCTGTGAGAAATTCAGACATCCTAAAAAATGCTTACAAAAGCTAAGTACTTCCACCCCACCGATCCTGCCATGACTTCCACTTAAAATCATAATTGTTTATGTAAACATTACAGTTGGTTAAACAGCCTATATTTTTTTCACTGGCTGAAAAGCACTGAAAAACTGCCAGTCATTACCAGTTCCCCTGCAAGTAACAAGCTTTTGATGGAGCAATAAATAAAACATCATGTAATACATTCATATGTTAAAGAACAGAAAGTAATACTTATGTTATGTACTTTCAAAAAGGGATCACAAAAATAAATTCAGTTGCTAGGCTTCAATATGGTTCTCAGAATTTAAGCCCCACTCACTGAAGTCTCCTATTGCTATTGAAAAGGTCATTACCAAAGCCCAAGACTCAATTTCAAGGTTGGGACCATAGACAGGCTCACCTCTAAATCTACTTTTTTCAAAGGTTGTTCTGTATCTTCTGGCAGACAAGACTCTCAACTTTAGTAGTCCTTTCTTGAAAGGCAAGGGAAAGCCACTCAAGAAATGTTACTTTATCTATTTACTAAGTACCAGTACTATGTTTCAGGCATATACTAAAAGATATGGATACAAGAATTAATAATAAATGCTCAGGGAATTTACAGTCAGTTGAAAAAGAGGTGTATACAACTCTCTATGATAAAAGATGATTTAAAAAAGAACTCAGCAAGTTGCACAAAGTATTAAGAAACTACAAAAGAAGCAGTGATATTGCCTCTATCTGAAGTCAGGGATATCAAATATGAACTGATTCTTGATAGGAAGAAAGTCGATGGCATTAAGCAAAGGCAAACACTGCAAAGTGAATGATAATTCTAGAAATAAGGAGTTGCTGAGATATGCCTAGACTGAAGAGTACTTGACAGAGATGGGGATGAAAAAAAGTGAGAGCTAGAAAATGAAGATTCTTTAAATGCCATGGTAAGGAACCTAAACTTTTCCTTGTAGAAAGGATAATGATGTAGAGAGATCTATGATAGATTCCTGTCATGAAAAACTAAAATTCCTAACAAAAAACTTAGCATTCCTACTGAAAATCGTGTTTAAGTTAAATGAGTTTAAAATTTATTTTTCTTTTCCCACTTAAATCAAATGTACTGGGTTCCTACAGCTTTATCTGGAATTTAATGTTTACACAATATTCTATCTTTATATACATTATAAGCTTATTAAGTACAAAGTCTGAGTCCTTAATAGTTCTTCTGAAGACAACGTAGGCTTTTTCATCTTGGTATTTTCCACTCTCACAAGCACGGTGTTTAACAAATAGAAGGCACTCAATAAAATATGAAGAGACAGGTGGTGTATTAAAACACTTACAGAAAACAAAAACTATTAGAATTTGCTCTATACCAAAACAATTTCACAAAATGAACTGCCTGTCCACTGGTTTTCCACAGAAAATCAAGGCCACGCAGGCCTTGCTGAAAGGATGGAATATCAACTGCTACACTCCAGGCACACAGCAATCTAAGCTGCTCTAGGGCAGCACCTCTGTATCCCAACAGTTGTAGAGATCAAATTGCAGCTTGGCCTTGCACAGGCACAAAGAGTTAGCAGACAACTGAGGGCATTCCAAGTGGTATGTTCTTTGCTCCCAGTTATCTGCCAAAGTAGTCATCCTTCAGGCACAGGGCTAATCTGGGGCCTATCCATGAAAAAGCTACTGGAGGCTTGGCTCCTTTGCACTATGATGTCAGATCACTGGAAAGTCAGATCACCTGGGAACTCAAGTGAGGTCAAGACACAGGGCTAGTTTGGCATGGAGGTTATTCCCAGTTCCCAGGCTTCCGACTCAAGCCTAGGGAGCTAGAGACCTCAGCTGCCAGAGGACTAGGGTTTCTGGACTGAAAAATTTCCAATAGAAGTCTTCATTTCTATCTTCTCAAGTTTCCTCTATGCCACACAGGCAAATGATGAAATCTTACCAAGGTCTGCTGATCAGTTCTGTGTCATCTTCCCTCAATAAGCATATACCAAGGGCTTCAGTCTAAATTATCTCCCACCGTTAGGTCTTAGGGAAGGATAAGCAATTTCTGCTATCCCCCAGTGAATCAAAAAATCCCTTTTTATGCCTGCAACAAGTCGCTAAGAAAGGCTGTTGGCACTATGTTTTCATGGAGTTTGGCCTAGAACTCAATGAGATTCAGCTACTCCATGCTTACGTCCAGGGTGAAATAAGACATTCCAAGAAGCCAACCAGAAGCAAGTTAGTTCAATCCGTACCAGTTCTGCCACAGGTGACCTTCATCTTTAAAAAACTAAAAAAACTAGAATGGGAATAGAGCAAGCCAGAAAAGGGAGGACATTCAAACATGACTTCACCTTAAGATCCCATACATGGGACTAACACCAGGGACACTGCACCTGGGACAGGATATAAATGTGTTCTTCACTCAGTGAAACTCTATATTTCTGTTGACAATTTTAGCCCAGTAACCCACACACTGCAATTTGAATCTCCTATTATCACATCAACTCTTTTTTTCCTTTTCCCCTAACAACTCAATAAATGTTGGGAATATTCTGAAGGTGTGGCTTCCAAAGTACCTCAATTTTAACATCTCAGTTTCCTCACTTGTACAAGACGTACCAAAGCCATTTTTAGCTTTCAATAGCCAATGCATCCATTCTAAGTCCAGCCCAAATAACCCATAAAGACAGACTGAATCTCTTAAAGGGTTTTGTGGAACTGGACAGAAGGCAACAGGCTACATTACTACTCTTGTATTCTTTTCTTTCCTATACACAAAGAACTCACTTTCCCCAATTAAAAACAAACTTTCAATCAAATTCCTAAGAATTGATTCCTGAGAGCCTGGTCTTAGACAAACTAAGCAATGGGCACCATGGAAAGATGATTCCAGTTTCTCAGGTGTCTAAGTGTTTGTTTAGATTCTGTATTAAAAATGAGAATATCACACGCATTAGATTAGACACTATTAACACTAGCCAAGAAGATTCTTATAGTGTCATATAGTTTCACACTATTTGTGACACTATCCTGCTATGGCTTTCAAAGGCAAATGAAAGCTCCTTTTCCCCCTTATTATGGTACACTTAAAATGCTTTAAAACAGAATTCTTCAAAATAAAATCTTAATAAGCAGATGAACCAGAAATCTTGTGGGTTTTTTTTTTTGGAGCCTAGATTGACCATGTTAATTCTTTCCTACTGCGTGCTTTACTGACCCTTAGAGCCATTATCTTGCAAGGCAATCTATTATGTCATTAATCAGATATATTATACATTGTTATGTTAACATGAGTATGCATGTTGAGAAAGCTATGTCTTTACAACTTGCTGGATAATTTATGAGTCATTTTAACTTTTTCTGAATTTCCACAGTCCAGTTTCTTACAACACTGAATGATCTATATATTTTCTCATTAGAAATATCAGGACCATTTGGATCTTGATTTTTTAAATATTACATATATATTACAAATATATACAGCTTGATGGCCATTCTAACTTCTTTAATTTTGCTCCTTCACAAATTAATGTTTCCTAGATACCCTAGATATATCTGCATTGAATAGGAAGTTCGTTATGGTTGACTTAAGTACAACTGTGATTTATGGTAATGTGTAAATTATTTAAATAAGAATATTTAATGACTTAAATAAATCTCATGACCTTAAACTAGTAGTTTTTATGAAGGAAGGTAGAAAGCCAAGTAAGCTGGCTTTGTACAATAATTTCTATTCATTTGTGATATACAACAGTATTCAGTGTTTATCTCAAAAAAACCCTAAAACACTACTGATGATAATAGCCTAAAATAAATAATCCAAACTAGTTTAATTAGTTAATAGTTAACCTAGGCCACAGGTTCAAATTTACTAAATATAAGAATAAGTTAAGATACTTTATGTTAAGAGAAATAAAAATTCCAATATTCTTACAGAAAAGCATAAACCTAAGTACAAAGAATTACAGAATTATTCATTAAACACTGTCCTATTTATGATATTAATAATTATGATCATTATGCATGGTTCCAACTCACTGCCTCATAGGAAATAAGAAATATATTTTTTAGAAGATCAGATGCCCTATTCCCTTCCTAAGACAAGATCTTAGTACCTTTATAATAGCTGACATCTTATCCCTCCTAGCTTTCCCCAGCTGACCCCACACACTGAAGCAGAGTTACAAATGCCCAAAGAAAGAAGACCCACTAGGGAAAATTGTATTCGCTCAGCTTTGCATGCATCAGTGGACTTCACAGTAGATAAATATACCCTATAGCCAGATTAACTGACACAGTGAAGCAAAAAGGGAAATTTGAGATTTAGCCACTTCATCTTAAACCTCTTTTTAAGTAAGGGGTGGTTTGTTTTTACTTCAGCTTTCACTATATAAAAAAATCTGCCCCTAAGGACTCACACATTTCTAATACTAATCATTTAAAAAAATGTTTCCACAAACCTTAAGTTTCTAATACACCAGTTATGATTTTAATAGATTCAAAATTACGGTCTTTGCTTTTCACAAATGACACAAAAGTTTTAACACAGAGGAAAGTATGCTTTTATTTATTATTAGCTCTTTGCACACATATTTAAAAGCAGGACTTCTTTAAAAGCTTAGGAAAATTTGACAAATTATGTAGAATCTTTTAAAATACATGGGGAAGTTATAAATTAGCCTACTGATGTTTTTTTTCAACTCCATTTCCAAGAACCCTCCCCCTTTCTCCACCCAATTACCTCACAAAAGACTACAAGCCAGAACTTCCACTAAGGAGTTGTTTGCCTAAAATACCTAACCCCAAGGACCACCAGAATAGCCTCACCTACCTAGATTCTCAAACTCTTCCTGTGGAACCAGCTTCCTGTGACTAGTGAAAATCTGAAAACTGCAGAAGAGTTTCCTAAGTAGGATTAGCATTTTAAGTGAAGGGGAGGAATTTTTCATATCTAATTGAAATTATAAATAGCAGTCAACCTGATCCTCAAACCTCATTTCTCATTCAAGTAAAAGTGAGGATACATCCAGACAAAATTTGTTGTTGCAAGTTTCTACCTTGCCTTGGAGGTGAGGGGTGGGGAGACAAGGACCAGCCCCAGGTGAAGTTTAACCACCAAAAAATTAACTTTGGGACCTTCCAATATTTTTCTCTGAAAGCTTATTCTCTTTCCTGCATCCCAGGCACCGAGTGTTACATGCTGCCCTCTTGCCAGTATTTTTCAAGATAAATATTCAATTCTGAAATGCAGATTATCTTGCTTTTTAGATGTCCTCAAGAACACATATACAGCTTTTTGGCCTTTGATGTTTCCCACTCCCTTTGCCCACAGGTACAATACTGCATGCTGTGCACACAAAGCAAAGGACAAATGTTGACAAAAAGATTCTTCTCACTTGCTAGTGTCACCATTACAGTTACACAGTTTCCCAAAACTAAAAGTTCAAAAGCCATTCTTCCTTTAGAAATACAGGGATTTTCAGTGGTTTAATAGGCCCCAAGGGGGACTATTTTGGTATAGATTTCTATTAGAAATGTTTCTAGAAAAGTAATCTCTGCACACTATGACCCTTCTCTTCCCCCCTGTATTCCCTAACCTACACACTCCTACATCTTTTAAATTTCCTTCAATTTATTTATTTATATATTCAGTTATCCATTTGTATATGTATTTTTTCTTTAAATTTTTATTTTTGAGAGAGAGAGAGTAGGGGAGGGGCAGAGAGAGAGAGAGGGAGACACAGAATCTGAAGCAGGCTCCAGGCTCTGAGCTGTCAGCATAGAGCCCAACGCAGGGCTTGAACTCACGAACTGTGAGATCATGACCTGAGCCGAAGTCGGATGTTTAACCGACTGAGCCACCCAAGCGCCCCTGTATATGTATTTTTAATTAAACTTTTCTTTTGAGATAACTGTAGATTTACATGAAGTTGTAAAGAAATAATGGAGACATCCTGTATACTCTTTACATATTTCTCACATCTTGCCATATCACAATTAGGCCATCAACACTGACACAATCTACTTGTCATATTCAGATTTCTCCAGCGTTTTTCCATTTGTGTGAATGCGCATGTATACGTTTAATTGTATACAGTTCTATCACAGGTGTAGGTTTACATATTTGCCACTGCAAATCATGATACAGAACAGTTCCATCAGCCTATAAGGATCTCTTGTGTTCATCTTTTATAACTACATCAACCTGTCTCCTTAATTCCTGGTAACCAACTATCTGTTCTTAATTCTACAATTTTACCAATTTCAAGAGTAGTATACAGATGGAATCTTACAATATATAATCTTTTGAAAAGTGGCTCTTTTTCCCGCTCAGCCTAATTCACTCAAGATCAATTTAAAGTTTTACAATGGTTAATAATTCACTCCTTTTTATTGCTGAATAATATTTCAAGGTATGAGTGTATCAGTTGTTTAACCATTCACCCAGTGAAGGATATCTGGACTGTTTCCAGTTGTTGGTTATTACCAAACAAGGTGCTGTTAACATTTGTGTAAATTTTCATTTCTCTGGGATAAATGTTCAAGAGTGCAATTGCTAAGTTATATAGTAATTGCATATTTAGTTTTATAACAGTCAGAATGTTTTCTATAATGGCTGTACCATTTTACATTCCTAATGTAAATTTTCAGTTACTTCCTTAGATTAAATTCCTTACTGGTGGAGTTGAGACACAATGCCTTTTTTTAATAGGTATACAAATTCATCTTCATAAGTATGTTGGGACCATGTTTTTCCTTCCAAGTGTATCATAGTAAACTGGAAAGGTAAAATCATGATCAGGTCATGATCTCACAGTTTGTGAGTTCAACCCCACACGGGGCTCTGTGCTAACACTTCAGAGACTGGAGCCTGCTTAGGATTCTGTGTCTCCCTCTTTGTCTGCCCCTCCCCTGCTCATGCCCTGCCTCTCTTTCAAAAATCAACATTAAAGAAAAAAGAAAAATATAAACATAGAGAATACACATAACAACATAAAAATTATGAATGAATATATACATATATCCCCTCTGTATCTCTTGGGAAAAAGTAAATTATAAGTAGACACCTTCTATTGTGCTAGTACCCGAAGATGTTTTCTAGGATCTTTGTAAGACACCTAAAGATAGGTGACTGGCTGTCTCAGTTAAAAAAGTATGAGACTCTTGATCTCAGGGTCTTGGGTTCGAGTCCCATGTTGGTTGTAGAGATTGCTATAAATAAATAAATAAATAAATAAAAACTAAAAGCAATTTTTTACAAAGAAAACCTAAAGATAGGGGTGCCTGGGTGGCTCAGTTGGTAAAGTGTCTTACTTCGGCTCAGGTCACAACTCACAGTTCGTAGGTTCAAGCCCTGCATCAGCTCTGTGCTGACAGCTTGGAACCTGAAGTCTGCTTCAGATTCTGTGTCTCCCTCTCTCCCTGACCGTCCCCTGCTGGTGCTCTCTCTCTCTCTTTAAAATAAATAAACATTAAAAATAAATAAAGTACATTTATATAAAAAAAGAAAACCTAAAGATAATACTTACATTTTTAAAAAGATACCGGACTGAAATCTTACTGTAAAATGAAATAAAACAAAAGCCTATACTTAATGTGCTCCCATCTGGTCTAAACATACAGATGTGCATGTGTGCATGCACATGCACACACATACCAAGAGTAAAAATGCTCTCTGCATTTAATATTGTCGCTAAATGTTTTGCACATATATGAAAGGAAAATAAAAAAACAGGTGCGAATTCTCTGGTGGGAGCATATTTCATTGTATGCAAACCTGAGCAAAAATTTACAAAAATCATCATTTAGCAAAAACACCACTACATTTTCTTTTAAACCTTTCTGACAGAAGAGAGTGTGAAATTGAAGACGAATAGGATTTCAAATCAGAACACTTCCCAAACACAAACCATTAAGGTACGTTACATGAAAATTACATGAACTGCAACAAAAATCTGTAATTTACATTTACTTTACAAAAACTGTTCGGATACAAATCTAGAAAATGTTATAATATTTTCACCACACACCCTTTGGAGAGATTTCCAAATTCAGAGTGCAGACTCTCAAAAAAAGCAACAAACAATATACTTTTTTGATGATTACGCCACTGCCACACTATCCTCTCATCAGAGACTCTTCCCTTGGACTCTTCCCAGCTATTATCTGCAGATTTCTCTCTGTAGAACTGCCTCAATGCCACATCTCCACTGGGTTGCCTAAGTTTCACCTTTTCCTCTCCTAGTGTGATAGTTCAACTCGGTACAGCTACAATTTTATATTGACGTTATGAGAAGGAGTTTTCTGAAAAATTTCAAGTTATAGAAAACTAAGGGAACACCAAGATTTCAGATGAAGGAAATCTGACATGTGCCTAAAAAGCCAATTATCAGTATCCTATCTAAAGACAAAAACAAGAGAAAAATAACTCACCTTGTGAGCAACTTACTATTCTGTATAGACGTAATAAAGCCCTAGAAATTTTAGAAATAATTCACCAGCACCACAAGCACTAATCACCATGTCTGGATATTCAAAACACACACCCACAACAACCCTGTTATGTTTCCTAGAATTTCACACACACACATATATATCATGTTACCTCTTCAAAAAATTGACAGTGTTGCTATTATTTAAGGTATTTTTGTTACATTATCTGGAATAAGATTAATACACTAAGGCCTGGAGAACAAATCCAGGCCACCAACTGTTCCTTTTATAGCCCATGAGCTAAGAATAGTTTTTTGTTTTTAAATGGTTATATAAGTACCTGCATAATATTGATTTTGCCTCCTGGGCTGCAAACCCTAAACTATTTACTATCTGGCTTTTTGCAAAAAGGTCTGCTGACCCCTGATCTCAGGGATCAGTGTAGAAAAGTATGTAACAGAAATTAATAAAATTTATGACTATTAACTAATTGATTTAATTTGCAGTAAAGTAGCCTTGTGCCCTACTCCTATTTAACTGTGACTCCCCTAGAAATTTCATACCATCTGAGGAGTTTGACAATCCTCCAGAGATATTTTCAAAGTGAAAAACAAGTATGTAATATAAGGATTATTATTACATACTTCACTACACCATACATATGATAATAGCCACAAAAAAAAAATTCTCAAGAAGAAAGAATTAAAACTCACCCTGATATACACCAGAAAGCCCTAAAATACAGGTAGAAAGGCGTGTGCTGCTGTTCATAAAAACCTAAAATCTCAAATAACAAAAACAAAACAAACGCATCATGGAAGCCACAGAAAATGTGAGCTTTAAAAAGCAAAGGCTGAATTTTGTAAGAAAAAACAAAAAAGAAACTGAAATGCGAAGAAGATTACATAAATGGTGGACTGACACTGAAGCAACAATCTTTTGAGGAGATTCACTTAAAACACAAAGCTTATTAAGTACTGTAGCAATGCGGTACAAAACCTATACAACTGAAGGATCTGAATGCCATAAATACCTTCAAACAATAATGTTTCCACAATTTAAACTGAAACAATTCAGGATATGCTTTCAAATTTTTAAAAAATTGACTTTCATCTGGTGGTTAATTAAAACTTGCAAAAACAGTGTGACACTAACCAAGCTAGTACTAACTCTTCATTTTGAAAGACCCTCCAGAGTTTTCAGCGTATGGGTAATGCCAGTTGCACCTCCTCCTACTTTCAGTCTTTATGATAACCATGTATTTTTCAAACTTCTCAAATGAGAACTACTGAGCTAGATGACCTTCAAGATCCATTCCAGTTCAACCATTCTATGAGAATTTTAGTATTTATTTTTAACAAAACACTCAGAAAACCAATAGTAAATGATAAAGGGATCATTGTAACCATAAGCAATGAAATCTGAAGTATTACCACATAGGAGGCATGATCTGATAACGCTGTTCCGGGATTTTCCCTTATTCAAATAGCACCCGAAATTCTTAACTACGTGCCATGGTGTGGATCTCAGATTACATGCATCTAGGAAAACTGTAAAGTTTACAAAAGTTCCTTTAACAAAATTATTCTTTTGTTCTCTAGTAACCAAGTAGCCATACCTCCTGCAAGGTATCCCACTACCGGCAGAGTTAACTTTCACTTGGTTGCAATTAGACACAAACAATGGGAAGATTCAAGGAAGAACCATTTATCAGATCTATGCCACTGGCTTACTATAAAGCTATGCAGAGCAGTAAGGATAACTACTGATCATAGAACATACACAAGTGATAATGAGCACAGGAACTGGGTAAACAAAAATAAAGGTCCTCCTTACAGGAGTCCCTAGAGTTACCAGTATGCAAGGATGCAGAGTTAAGCCAACATTATGACCTCATGAAAATATTCACTAATAACCACAAAAGTTAAAAAAAAAATGTAATCCCTGTGAAACAGGCCTGGCAGATAGTGTGGCTATCTCGGGCTAGAGTCAATGGTGTCGTTGGTCAGTCTTTTGGTAAATATACCACTATACCAAGCTATACAAAAGAAATCCATCAAAAGTTCAGTCTCACGCAAGAGACTCAAAATTGCATGAAATCCTTGAAAATGATGTCAAAGAACCACTTCATTAAACACAAAAGTCACTGACAGATTGGAACCTGAGTTAGAGTCTGTTAATAACTAAAGAGAAAATCAAAAGGTTCAAATGTCAGGTACAAGACATTTCTATATTACCAAACAATTTTCTGAAGACAAAAACTACACCAAAAAACTCAATAATTAATTCATCCTTTGTTCACTTAAGACCTAGGGGATTATGTAAATCACTGTTTGCTTTGTTAATATTAGTCTTACTTTTCAAATAAAGTCCCAATCAAACATTTTTTTCCTCTATCTTCTGAAATTTCAGCATTTCTTTTATATAATTCTAACTAATTCTTCTAAGTAATTCATTCCAGGATTAATTATGCTTAGATAAAAGGGATCTGAATCTATACAGAAGTACTCCTGAAACTCTGAAACCTCTTTCAAGTACTAACTACCCTGGTCTTTCCCAGACTGGGTAGGCCTAAAAAACAAACAAACAAAAACATTAGCTAATCTTTGGCTCATAAGAATGATTTCTGAAAGAACGGGTAGCAGGTCATTTTAACTATGGAAAAGAGGCTGCTTTTCGGGTTGTGAAGGCAAAGTAGGGATATGGAAAGAGACAATGTTGCTAGGAGCAGAATATTATTAAAAAAAAATATGGGGCGCCTGGGTGGCGCAGTCGGTTAAGCGTCCGACTTCAGCCAGGTCACGATCTCGCGGTCCGTGGGTTCGAGCCCCGCGTCAGGCTCTGGGCTGATGGCTCAGAGCCTGGAGCCTGTTTCCGATTCTGTGTCTCCCTCTCTCTCTGCCCCTCCCCCGTTCATGCTCTGTCTCTCTCTGTCCCAAAAATAAATTTAAAAAGTTGAAAAAAAAATTAAAAAAAAAAAACATAACTGCATTGAAAGAAAACATTCCAAACCACTAAGGAATAAGGTATCCTGTAAAATGGGAGCCAGAAGGGTCAATTTACAACAATTTGCAAAGAATGGAGTGAGGGAACTATAAGTACAGAGTAAGACACAGAAGCACCCCCTTCCGTATTCCACTTTCTTGGCCCATTTTGCCTCTCCAATTTTATCCCATTCTCCCAACAAAAACTTTTAAGGGTAAAGTAAGGGATCTGATGACATTGTTTGAACACCTGGATCTGCCATGTCTAAAATCAATCTATTTTCAGCTGTCTGCAATATGTGACTCAGTACTTTTTATTGAACACAGTTTAAGTTCATTTCTGTCATTTGTAAGGAAAAGAGTCCTGACTAATACACTAGATCATGTTACTCCACAATAAAAAACTTTCCCTGTTCACTTCTGGCTCTGCCTTATTTTGATTTCTTCTGAATTTCTGTAAAAACTTCTTTGTATCACTCCCCTTCTAACATGTGTAATAATTATCAAAATTATTTCCCCTACCACATTAAAACAGCAAAGTTTGTAAAGACAGACTGAACGTTACTTTCATATTCTGCCATATGCTATTTTCACACATTAAAAGGCAGAAAAAAAGGCATGAACAGATACATGAAGGAGAAAGAGGGATGTATTCAACAATTCAGACTGGTTAATTCAGACTGGTCTAAGCAGTAGCAGAAGAAAGAAAAAGATATGCATGAGGAAGAAAAAGATATTAAGAGCTAGAATGTGGAAAAAATGCTCGACAGAGGTAAAAAAGAAAAAAAGCAGCGTAGGAGAAAGGGGATATGAGCTAAATTAGAATGAAGAGGGTTGGGTCCAAGGTTTCTTTAACTACTCACTTCATTTTTCTTGGCTTTGGTTTCTTCAATGGTAACTAGGATTTTTTTATTCAAGTTTCTCAGTGCCAACATTTTGTTTGTAAGTAGCCAAAGAACAGAGAATAAAAATCAATGAATATGTAATCCATATCCTTTCCTGAGACTTGAGTTAATAAAACATAAGTATCATCCTTATGAAATACTGTCAAACCAGGTACTAAACTACACTGTTTCCCCTAAGCACAATTATCATTAATTGTTAATCATTAATTGTTAAACATTAATCATTTTCATTAACTATTCTAGTGAAGGAATTTCATATACATCAAAGTTATAAATCTTTTTATTTTAAAGTTTATTTATTTTGGGGGGGGGGGGAGAGGAAGAGAAAAACAGAAAAAGAGAATATCCCAAGCAGGCTCTGCACTGTGAGCACAGAGCCCAATGTAGGGCTTGAACCCACCAACCGCAAGAGCATGACCTGAGCCAAAACGAAGAGTCAGCTGCTTAACCGACTGAACCACCCAGGTTCAGTTAGAAATCTTTTGAGGCCAGAGTTCTACTTACTGTGCCTTGATATTCTGAAAATGATGATTCTACATTTTTTTGTAACTCTAGAAGAACTCTGGATTAATCAGAAATTATACTGCAGGCAAGATCAAGTATACAGAAGAGTTGAAAAGAGCAAATATATAGGAAAAAAGTGTACTTGGGTTTACATTCCCAGACAAGCCCATAGAAACCTACTGAATCCATAATAAAATGAAAATAATGTAGTAGCTGCTATTAGAGGGGGCCCCTTAAACTCTGAGGTAAAGAACGGTAGGGCTGACAGGTGCCTGGGTGACTCAGTCCGTTAAGCGTCCCACTTCAGCTCAGGTCATGATACCATGGTTTATGAGTTCAAGCTCTGCATCAGGTGAGCTCAAGCCCCACTCTGGGTTTTGCACTCCCTCTCTCTCTGCAACTCGTGGGATTCTCTCTCTCTCCCCCTCTCTCATAATAAACAAATTTTTTTTGAAAAAAAAAAAAAAAAGAAGGGTAGACGAGCTGAGCAAACACACTCCAACATCAAAGGAAGGACAGTTGGTTTATTTATAATTCAAGTAAGTCTGCTAAAAAGACTTAACAATACTGTATTTGAACAACTCAACCCAACCTATATTAGCTAAGATGTCTAAAATAAGTTATAAAAATATATACAGCAATATCATTAACATTGTGCCATTTTACATTTCAGACAACTTTTCATGTATTATCTTTTATTTTCCCCATAAAACAATCTATAAGTATTGCTCAGTGTGTGCCTCATGGAAAACTAGTTCCTCAAAGGCTAATGATCCTTTATACAAGAAGGCTTCTGTGTGTCATCTGAATCTAGGATGTGATGAGATGACCAAAGTTAAATAAGCTTTTCCTCCTGTTTTTTTGTTGTTGTTGTTTCCAGAGACTTTAATATCCCAAAGCACAATATGAATCTCTTAAGAAGGGGCACATGATGTACAATGTGTCCCAAAGTTATATAGCTATAGAACCATTTTTTCCTGGTCATTTCTGCAGACCAGGGTCTCCATAATTAGAGTGTAGGAAAACGATGAGCTAGTAAAAACCTGGGAGCATAGAAAGAACAAATACCTGACATGCCTAATGGAAACAATACTTGGGAGTCAGGAGACATGGATTCTATATTCAGTTTTGCCACTTATTGGTTCTGTGCCCTCAGGGGAAAAAGAACACTTAATTTTCCTGTGCCTTAGTTTTATCATTTGCAAAACAGCAATTCTAATTCCAGTTGAAGTCTTTTTCAGGGTTGGATAAAAGATATTAGATACATGAGATTTTAGAACTATAAAATTCTAGACCTGCAGTAGACCTTTCAGATCAACCAGGAATATCCTATCAGAAAGGTAATTTTAAGGATCTGGAATAAAACCTACATCTCCTCTTGGCCCCACATTTCCCCCTATACCCTTCACATGCTGCTTTCACTCTTCAACAGATAAAATACTAAGAAAACATCTCTAGAGGCAGAATAAGTCTCAGAAAGGAATACAACTGAAAGTCTCAGAAAAAAAGTAATATTGAAGTGATATAATCTCGCCTTAAAATTCCCATTGACAACATACACACATATAGTCCAAAATAAGTAAGGCTTTGAAAAACATGGACAGGTAGAAAGATAAGAGTAGCTCATCCCATAATCACTTGGAAATTGAAGGTAGACAATTTTTTGAAATAATTCATTTCTATATCCAATTAATAAACTGGTCCTACCATCACCAAAAATATACCTAATCAACAACAGGTAAAGGAAAGCAAATCTTACTAAAATCAGTGAGAGAACTAAGGGTAAAGAAATGGACTAAAGCCGCAAGAGGCTAGAAATACATAAGATTATCTGGTGATATTACTGCAATTCAGGGCTACTGTCAAAGCTTTGCAGCTTTCCTATAATAGAGTACAGGACCGTTTGATGCTAATTACTTAGTGATGTGCCAAAAGGATGTATTTATTTCACTTGAAACATAAGAAAGCCCTTTTTTCCATAATGACAAATCAATGGGATAATTCTGGAATTCATTAAAAAGAAACACTAACTGATCCAACATAATAGCTTTATTTCCTATGTAAAACACTTCAAAATATCTAAATGAATATAGAAATGCATTTTTCTGTAGTAAATTGTTTATTATTGAATCATTATCAACCCTTGTTAGACAAAATTTCTCATTTTTGCAATGTGCAAAATCATTAAAGTGTTTGAGAGCTCCATCATGAAAGACAGTGGCACTTTATAATCCATTATTTCTTCAGGCAAATGTGCTTATGGTTGAACATAATACGAAAAATAACAATATTCCCTAGCATATGATTCTATCCCCCCTCTTAATGGTATTTTTATATGTTGACAGCAATGATGAAATATGTTACTGCTTTCCTATTAGCTTTAACTGTTTCTAAGCAGTCATCATTTACATCATCACTCTGAAGTATTACCTGTAATGATGATTAGGTATCTACAGTTCCGAATGCTTCCCATACTGCTATGCATGTCTCAGTCATGCTTTAACAACATAGGTTTTTAGTCTGAAATTCCTTTAAATTACCAAAAGGCTATAAGAGTGAATCTATCCGTACACTATATCGAGCACTATAAACCTACATATTTGAGTATCTAACAGTTCATTTACTTCAGCTCACATCAAGTAGGATTGCCTGTTGCTGTACAGAACTGCTCTAAAATTTAGGAGAAATTCATTTCCAAAGCTACTGTCATTCAGATTCCTTAAACTGTTAGATACCTCATGTGATCATTTTATTGAAAATAAAGGGAAGAAGTATAGTAAATTAGGTATTACCAATGACCGGTGAAATCCTTTTGAACATACCTGCCTAATATTTTCAGGGTTATTTTCTCCTTCCTTATAGGTAAATTAACATTTTTAAGATTAGATAGTTAAAATTTACAATGAAAATGTATAGCTGCATATTAACAGTGCAGTGTAGTTCAGATGAATCCAGATTTTTTCACTCATACTGTGAAGGGATCAATCTGTTTATAAATTTGAGGGTTTTCTGTTTTTTTTTCAATGTTTATTTTTGAGAGAGAAACAGAGTGTGAGCAGGGAGGGGCAGAAAGAGAGCGAGATACAGAATTCAAAGTAAGCTCCAGGTTCCGAGCTGTCAGCACAGAGCCTGATGCGGGGCTTGAACTCATGAACCACGAGATCATGACCTGAGCCGAAGCCAGACACTCAACTGACTGAGCCACCCAGGCACCCCTAAATTTGGGTTTTCATAATGTTTCCAGATTTATTTTAGATGTTGATGTTATACACAGAGTATGTATGACTATTAAAAGATTTGTAATAATTATCTGTAAACTGAAGAAACCAAGAAGCACATTTTCATAATTGCTCCAACTAAGAAAATGTTACCTCAAACTGAATTACAGAAATATTTTTAGTCAACAGCTGCTCAGAGCAAGTGACTGACATGTACACTTCTCAGAATTCATTTACTTCCCACAACTTTAACAGTCACCTTGGCTCAAAGCTATGCTAATGATGCAATTCCACTGGGCTTAAAAATCATATCTGTGAGCTAAGAATAAAGGTAAATTGCATAAACATAAAAAGGAGTAAGTTCTGATTTTTCACTTCTAAGAAGTAAAGCCTCAATTAAGAAAGCTTAGTTCAATCTGAAATTACAACAGCACTGACTAGAGCTTGCTCTACCATATTTATAATAAATTAAATGCTACTTGGGAAAAAGATACACTACAAAAAAATTATTTGGAGTGTCACATCTATTTTACTTTGATGGTAAGTTCAATAGAAAATTAAAAAGATAAACTGGAAAGTTTTCCCTGGCTAAATGCAAGGATAATTATTTTGTTCTCAGTTTAATATTGATTTTTACCTGGAATAATGTGGTTTTCATTTGCATTTACATTAAAACAAACTGTCATTTTAAACACAAGTTTTACTGCTCATTAGAGTTTTTACTATTGTGTCATATTCAATGATTCTGGCTTTAAACTGGTAACTGCTTTAGGCAAAATCCACACTAGAATATCAGACTGTGTCCTCAACACTTCATGGAGGATAAGGTAATTAAAAAAAGACTTTGCAAAGCAAAACCATTTATAAAGAAATTGCAGACCACCAGGATTTTGGATTTGGGTAATCCATTTAGATTAGCAAGGCTGTGTCTTAAAAGGACAATTCTAAGATCACAATATAGGTCATGTCCTTAACAAATAAAGTAATGAAATTAATGTCAATTACACAAACTTCCATATTTACATGACGCCAATGACGACAACTAAAATAGATTAAACAAAGCTTTCTAATGTGCTCACGCCCAGCAGAAACAAGAAGGAAAAATCATGTCATAAAGCTGAAATTCTTTTTAATCCGGCTCTGCAAAAAAGGTAAAATTACTGTTTTTAAAGAAAAAGAGTGGCATCCAAAGTAGGAGGGGGGAAAAAAACCCAACAACTTGGGCTTATCATTTCAGATTGAACAGCTAAAAACTTTCATATGAGGAAGCAAGAAAGGAGGGAGACAGTGGTGTTTTGCAGGGAGTAGGGGGGAAAAAAAGAAAAGCTAACCTTAAAGGTTTTGCCAAATATAATAATCAGGTTTGGGTGGCAGGTAATATCCTTCAAAGTACAACTTCACTATTGCAGAACACAACTTTCAAAATCCCCAATATGAACCCAAGTACTTAAAACAAATGCTGCCAACATCTAAGTGTACTATTAAGTTTTAATTATATAGTGCCAAAAGACTATTGTCCAACATAAGTAAAATCTGCTTAAAATCACTACTTTGTCATATTTTTTATTGCCACACGTATAAATGACTGTTAAGACAAATAGTCAATTACAAATGTCTCCGAAAGACATTTCTGCCCAGAAAGCAGAAAACATATAATGCCTGATGTCACAAAGACATTGCCAAAACTGACAGTTAAAACACTACTACTTCTTTTTTTGATACTGATGCTTTTTCTGAATGCTTGCTCCTCAAAATGAGCTGAATAAGGAAAGCCTGGATGCCCCTAGAAACACAGGAACTTTCTTCTAGATACAGATGTGTATTTCCTGGACAAGGGGATAAAAAATGTCTCTGACCAAAGAGGCTTTGTGAAGACTCCTTGAAGAGAATTACCAACTTACCCATCAGATTTGAGTTCATGAAAGGTGTTGGGGACAAGCCTTCATGGGCCCCTAATCGACTGTCATTCAAGTGATCACTGTAATGAGGGCTGTCTGTAAAACCCTAGGGGGAAAAAAAAGACCGGAGTATTAAAGAGATTATTTGGCAGTCCTGCTAATTGAGCATAATGACACTCATCTAATTAATATACAGACTTACAAATGGTCATTCCTAATCAAATTCCTTGTTCATTACTTGAAAAACTAAAGAGAAATGCTCCTTTTATTCCTTTTAAGGTTTTAAAGTAGTTTCTTAATGATCTTAAAGAAAATTAGCCCTAGGAACTCTTTACATCCAAAAGGAAAGTTCTATAGTTCATCTTTTTTTTTTTAAAGGATAAAGAAAATATATTTTTAAGTTGTAATAAATAAGGAAAATGTTTATCTCTCCCCTCCATTCTGTCTCTAAACCCTACCAATTATTTAAAATACTAAAATAATCTACAATCAGTATATTAGAATTGAATCCTTTCCTAAATGGCAAACAAATATTTAACAAAAAAGATCTGTTTGTACTCTTTTGATACTAGTATAACAAGATATACTGCTAGAGAAACTGAATCATGTAAAAAGGAAAACATTTATTAAAAATAGCTGATTTAAATTCTTATGAGTTTTAAAAATGAAATTGTACACCATGAAAACAATAAAACTAATGTTATTATCTCACAAGAGCTGTTATTAAATTTCTCCTTATAACTTAAAACATGTTTTTTAAAAGCAAAGGAGGAAAAAGATACTAACGTTTACAAATAAATGTTACAAAAGCTCTGTGGATTAAAAACTCTCCTGGTTCTCAGTCTCACACATACTAAGTACAAAGTCATACTGTTTTTAAACACGGCTTTGAATCCTGGTTAATTAAACCTCGGGTGGATACCTACCCTTCTGCTAACTTACGATGGTTTCAGTAAAAATCAGAAAAACCTCCTAGAGGCCCAAACAAGAATACAAACTGCCTTGGCTCCCAGAAACAGAAAACACCCAGAATCCCCTGGGATTATAAAATCATCAATCACTGAACATTTATCATTACCGAGACCGCAGGCTAACATTCAAGAAGACATTAATGGGGCTGAAACAGGCCTCACTATCTTTGCAGGCATGCTGTCAGTTCAACCAAAGGGCTAGGAACTGAGGGCTAAGTAACTGTCAAATCATTACAATTGCTTATGGATGCATGTCACAACTCCTTCTGCTGTTCTGTTTTAAAACTAATCTTCTGGGAGTGCTAACTCCCAGATGAATCTTTGTTTCATTTTTACCTACTTTAGAATTACTGATACACATGTGACAGACATACAAGAAGAATCTAGGTGACATTTACAACTTGGTTATGACCACAAGGATGTCCTCTGGTAACCACAAGGAAAGTCTCATCTGTCACAGCCACATGCAGTAGAGGCTTATACAAAACACAATGGCTCCTAGCTAAGGTCACTCCTTGGAGTTTACTTTTGTTGTTTAAAACTTAACACTCTTGAGGTGCTAAGTGACATGTCACTATCTCACAGACATCTGGGTATTTCTGCCACTTCCTCCCCCTGCCACTTTTAGGTATGTAAGTAAAAACAAGGCACTGAAACCTACAAAACACTCACTGAACCAGTGTTTAACATCATTACACAATGATATTACTCCAGAAAAACGCCAAGAGAAATGTGTTTGTAGGTGAGCCACACTGTTCACACTTCACTTAAATGCAAAAGAACAGCAAAAGATTAATTCTGTATGCTCTCAGAACTCTTCATTCTTGAAGTACCAAAAAAGAACTTTTTTCTATCCTGACCATAAAAATAAAACATTCAAGTTTTTAAAAACTATCTCCTAAAGCACAAGAATACAACTAGATCTAAGTTTTAGGGTAACAATCAAATGATTACACACACATAGTATATTAACTTCAAAGATTACGTGTAACATAGATTAACAGAGAGGATAGTTATCTTTAGGCTTCCATTAATATGTGCTCAAAGAACACAGAAATTATTTTACTACCAACCACACATAAATAATAGTAAGTACTATCCCTTACCCATGGGCATCCATATTCTGCAGGACACAGTACAGAATTTACTACAAGATTATTTTCCAGTCTACTGATAAATTCTGGGATTGTCATACTGCATGACAGAGAAGTAGTCTAGAAACTTTTTTTAATACATACAAGCAAGATTTGCATATCAAACTTCAGTAAGGCATAATTTTGCTCATGTAAGATCAAAAATTAATAGAAATTTGAACATTTTCCCTACACCTCAAAAGTTCATCTTAATGTATACAATTTTCTTGAAAAGTTACAGCCCAAGAGGCAAAGAGAAATAGTACCTCATCCACAGATGCAAACTGATGCAAGAGGACAGGACAAAGAAAACGGACTTATAAAAGACTGACATAGTTTTGGATCTAATATATACCAAAACTTCACCTGAAAGATGAACTAGCTACTGTTTCTAGATTATTCATCATTCTTTCCACAAAGTCGTAGTGATATCTACCAGAACAGAACTTTTCATGAACCAAGATGCACAGTTAAAAACTAATTTATAAACATTTAAATAAGATCACTATAGGTCACATTTTTAAGATTAGTTCTAGAAAAGTACAGTTATCTGTCAGCTTGTTAATGTGTCAACTAGCTGGATGATACCTAGAACAGTGTTTTGCAAACTTCAATATTCATATCAACTGACCGGAGATCATGTTAAAATATAGATTAAGAAGCATAAGGTCTAGGGGTGCCTGGGTGGCTCAGTTAGTTAAGCAACTGACTTCGGCTCAGGTCATGATCTCATGGTTTGTGAGTTCGAGCCCACACCAGGCTCTGTGCTGACAGCTTGGAGCCTGGAGCCTGCTTCAAATTCTCTCTCTCTCTCTCTCTCTCTCTCTCTGCCCCACCCCTGCTAGTGCTCTCTCTCTCAAAAATGAACACTTTAAAAAAAAAAGAGAGAGAAAAACATAAGGTCTAGAATGGGGCCTAAGATTCTGCAGTTCTAACACAAAGGTAATGTGATGCTACTGGCCCACAGACCACACTTCCAGTAATAAGAACATAAACAATCTGGAAATACAGATCTCTTTCACATAGAGAGAAGAAAAATTCAAGTCTAGGAAGGTGATAGCCAGGTTTGCCCCAACCCTGCCTCAACCAGAACCACATTAAAAATACCAGAAGTTTCCAGAGAATTATGTTAGGAAGAAATCTCACAGTTAAGCAAAAGATCTAAAGCAATTAGAATAAAAAATATTTTTATGTATGTAGGTCTGTATTCCTCCATATAGTTATAAGGTGAAGACAGATGTCAAATAGTACTTTAATGAGACAAATTTAGTTGACCTGGAATTTAAACAGACTCCATGAGTACCACACAGATTTAGGCAATGGGGATGGATGCTGATAGAAAAGGCAAAAGGAAAGAATGCCATACATAATACAGTTTTGGGACAATAGAACAGCAGGGAAGAAAGTGGAATAATGCAGTGGCCAGCCAGAATATTAGAGGGTAGAGAAAATAAGGGAAAGGTGACTGGCCTGAGGGAGGGGGTAGAGTAAAAAGAAGGGAATAAAAAACAAGCAAGCAATTGTTAAGATGAAGCCCAACAGATCAGTCAATGGTATTGATAAATGAATGCTATTTCAATTTTAGGATGAAAAGGAAGTAAGCCAGTAAGATCATTAAATACAGAGCTATCAAGGTGCATATTTTTTTTTAATTTTTTTTTTTAACGTTTATTTATTTTTGAGACAGAGAGAGACAGAGCATGAACGGGGGAGGGGCAGAGAGAGGGAGATACAGAATTGGAAGCAGGCTCCAGGCTCCGAGCCATCAGCCCAGAGCCCGACGCGGGGCTCGAACTCAAGGACCGCGAGATCGTGACCTGAGCTGAAGTCGGACGCTTAACCGACTGAGCCACCCAGGGGCCCCTCAAGGTGCATATTTTAAATTGACAGAACATTACTATGTTAATAAAAATGGCCAATTCTGTAAAACGGCTTTACTATTAAAATAACCATTAATAAAATAGACTTTTGTACATAAGAGATGATAAACGTACATTATACAGGATAGCACAATATTACCAAAATCATCTATCACAGCAGCTTTTTAGTCATAGTATGCTAAATCCATAAAAATATTTCCAAATGTACTCTAAAAAATTACTGTTCCTGTTTAATGATAAAAATGGAAAGCACTCAAAAAAAATCAGTAACTGATAAAATCAGTTGATACACAGATTACAAAAACTGTTCAACTCTATACTTAAAATCTGTCTAAACTACAATTTAATTTGCAAATCTTAAAAAGTCTCGTCTATGAATGCATAACACTTTGCAAAATCTTTATATTGTGAAACATGTTCTATAAAAACGCATTTAGTACTTTTCTCTATGTTCATTTCATGATACAGAATTCAGAAATGTTAATCCCTGCTATAATATGACAAGAGACCTGACGCAGTCAATCAGATCTTCCACCATTTTTAAACTAATTTAAAATACACACAATAAGTCAAATCTTTTCTGCCACAAATAACAAAACAAAAGCACCCAGTATTGTTTACATAATTGTACTCTACTCTGGTTTGTCTCCTCAAAAATACAAGAACTTTCACTGTTGGTTAATTTTTTAAATATTTCATTTAAAAAATTTATTTCACCCAACAAATAAAGTGTAATCCACAGAGTACCTTCCCAGGTTGGTAACAGACTCATGGTTTTTCTAATCTATATTGCTATTTCTTTGTATGAAAACCAGTGCCTAACCCTATTTTAAAATATCCTTTCCAATTCTTTTCAATAGTTAAAAAGGGAAGGGCAGGAAAAGGCTATTTCAATAAAAATTTACCTTCTCAGAAAAGAAGGTATTGAAATTACTTAACTATCCATTTAAATTATACCATAATTAGCTGTTATAATTGCACTGTTCAGTGTAGTGGATAAATGTAGAATTTTTGAGCCAGAATGGTAGATGTGAATTCCATCTTTCCATCCACACATACTAGCTGTGTGACTTGAGGCAAAGCAATCTTTCTTACCTCAGTTTCATTATCTGTAAAATTGGAATAATAACAATATCCTCATCTCATGGGTTGTTGTAAGAAGTAAACAAGTTAACATACTGTACCAAATGGAAAAGTGCCTGGCACATAGTAAGCATACAATAAACGCTGGTCACTATTTTATCATCTCATTTAGAAATTGTTGTCTAACAAATTTTGAGAATGCATGGACTGTGTCTGTTTTTTTCATAATTACATCCTCAGAACAATGACTATTGCATACACAGCAGTTGCTCAATAAATGATGGATAGGAGATTTTAGCTGCTAAATGCTGCAGAGGTTCAGATATTATAAAGGTTCAATCAGTTTTTCTATAGAACAACCAATAACTCGTAGCAGAAAGAAGGCTGATGAAAAACTAGCTTATTTAACTGGATTGAATAAGAACCCACAGACCTTTGGTATTTAGAGAGCCACAGGATTTTGCACCATGTATTGAAATCCTATAGCTCCTAAGTAGTCAATGCCAGCAGCATCAGTTAAAAGCTATAAGCCATCAGAAAGTTTTGGACAAGACTAGGATGCAAATGGATAGTCACATCTCAAAGACAGGTAAAATTGAAATAAAAATAAGTAGCAATAGCAAATGAAGTTTAAAAGAAAAATGGTGGTCTTATTATATTTCTTTCTATACACCTATGATAAATTACCAAAATAAATGTCTACATAAAGAATGTTATACTTTTTAAAACAAATGCTTGAATGTGATTTGTCTCTCTCCATTAAAATGCACCCATGAAAAAGACAAGTGAATTGACTTGATCACAGTAGTCTATTATCTGAAAGCAGGGACTCTGTCTATATCTATCACTAGTGACAAGCACACTAATAGGCACACAGAATGTAACTAATAAAATCTGTTAGTTTAATGAATGAATTAAATGAATCAAGCTTACACATGAAAAAGCTACTTAATATTCAACAGGTTAAGGTTCTGTTATCCTTTAACAGGTCAGATGCTAATACATAATAAATTTTCCTGACAAATAGATTTTGTCATCCAGGTTCATAAATTCCTGGAAGGAAGAATGTTTTCTCTTTATGATCCCAAAAGAGACTGGCACAGAATTTTGCATGTAGTAAGTGTTCAAGCTTTTCTTGAGGATGAATAACCTTTCCAGGTAACTTTTTGAAGTTTTTTAATTTTAAATTTTTTAGTAATCTCTATATCCAAAGTGGGGCTCAAAATTACAACCTTAGGATCAAGAGACATGCTCTTCCTACAGAACCAGCCAAGTGCCCCTCCAGGCAACTTTTATTTTAACATTTATTTATTTGTTTATTCATTTTTTGAGAGAGAAATAGACCACAAGTGGGGGAGGGGCAGAGAGAAGGAGACACAGAATCTGTAGCAGGCTCCAGGCTCTGAGCTATCAGCAAAGAGCCTGATGTGAGGCTCAAACTCACAAACCTCGAGATCATGACCTGAGCCAAAGCTGGACACTTAACTGATTGAGCCACCTAGACATCCCTATTTATTTTTGATTGGGGGGAGGGGGAGAGAAAGCAGGGAAGAGGCAGAGAGAGAAGCAGACAAAAAAATCTGAAGCAGGCTCCGTGCTATCAGCAGAGAGCCCGATGTGGGGCTCGAACTCATTAACAGTGAGATCATGACCTGAGCTAAAGTCAGACGCTTAACCGACTGAGCCACTCAGGCGCCCCAACCTCCAGGTAACTTTATTTATGAATGCTAAGACATGGTTTCATACAATTACTATAACCCCAGACTGAACAAGAAAGTCTTAAATTGTCACAGGTGGGAGGAGAGGGAGAATCAAAATCTTTTAGAGGTGAAAAGGATCCTCAAAAAATATGATGGACACATGAAATACTGCTTAGCACAGGGACGTGAAATACTTGTAAACATGAGATTTCAGAGGACCACCTAAAAAAGCTCACACAGGTTCAATGCTAAGTTAAGCCCACTCACGTTCACAAATTTATCCAAGTAACTGCTAATGCCATCTGTCAGAAGCAAAGCTGATGCTCTCTTGTGCTGGCCTATAGCTTTGTTGTGTTGGAAAGTTTACAAGCAGAAATGTTTCTACATTTTACTTGTTTAAAGTTCATTCTCTACATGGAGAAACAAAACATCTCCAGGCATCACACGAAAAAGAATACTGAAATGAGAAAAGCAAAAAATACATTACTGAATCCAGATGTTACGTAGGATTTTAGGGCCCTAATACACCATATAGTTCACACTCATTTTACCTACCATACAGATGAAAAGACACTAGTGAAGTTCAGTGTCTTGCTAAAGATCTGGAAGTGAGGGAACGGCACTGAGGTTAATAAGAATTCCACATACCTAATAATCCATTCATAGTGGATTGATTATATGAGGCAAGTGTAGCCAAGATTCTCATTTTACATATTAAAAAACTAAAGTTCAGAGTAATCAAGATGACAAAACAAACGGACTTAAACTCTGAATCATTAACTTCTAATTAGAAGTTTTCCCTTATTCTGTACCATTATTCTATGTTACATAAAAAAAGACTTGCTCCTTGAAGTTGTTAAATTCCTTGATATTAAGTTCAAAAAAGATGAGCAAATCTTGTTTTGGTGGTTTTCAGAGAGTTAATTCTAGAAAACTTTTTCCATATTATAGGTCTACATATTCTAGGTTTTTCAATTCTAAATTCTTAATTACCATCCTCCTGAAAGATTTTTAAAGTTAATTTCTCCACCAATGACTATATCAAAATCATAAATCCATGAACACGTGAAACAGAAAAAGTGAAGAATATCTTTTCACTACAAATACAAAAGAATGTAAAATAAATTACTTTGTCAAAAAATTATTAACCCATATGTACTGTAACTATTTTCTATATAAAATTCAATGGCAAAATGTCATTGAGTACTATTACGTTAGTTTGTAAGATTATAAATAAGCAGCACCAACAACTGATGTTTGAAAGAATACAGAAAAACAATACTTACATAGAGGAATTCCACTCATTTTGTTTGTTTGTTTTAGCCCCACATATTATGTGGCTCTCCCCAAAACTACAGACAGTAATGCCAGACAAGAAGTATACTATTCTGTCGATGGTTTCTAATGTTTAGATTTTGGCTGCTTCTCAGTAACTAGCCAAACTTACATAGACTGTTAGTTCCTTTCAGTTCAGAAACGGAGGCTCCATTTAGAACAAAAATTTTAAAAAGAGTGAAAAGTAAACTCAATTAGAAAATTATCTATCTTAAAAAATTATACTATAAAATACAGTACAACATATGTAACATTTTTAGGACATCTGTTAATTTAGTTTATTCCTAAACTAACATCCTGACTTTACACTTAAAAAGTATTTATTAAAAGATTACAAAATTAACTCAAAATGGATTAAAGAACATAAAAGCCTAAAACCATAAAACTCTTAGTTGAAAATATAACAGGTAACCTCCTTGACATCACTCTTGGTGATGATTTTTTGGGGTTTGACAACAAAAGCAAAGGTAACAAAAAGCAAAAATAAGCCAATGGGACTACATCAAACTAAAAAGCTTCTGCACAGCAAAGGAAAACCATTAACAAAATGAAAATCCCACCCCAACCTATGGATTATAATATGTGCAAATCAGGTATCTGATAAGGGGTTAATATACAAAGTATATAAAAAACTCATACAAGTCTTCTATGGTGACAGATGGTAGCTACCCTTGTGTAGCATAACAAAAACTTGTCAAATCACTATGTTGTACACCTGACATTAATGTAATGTTGTAGGTCAACTACAATAAAAGGGGGGGGGAGGGGAAGAGCTCATACAACTTAATAGCAAAATAACCCCAAATGATCTGATTTAAAAATGTGCAAAGAATCTGAATACATTTTTCCAAAGCAGATCTACAGATGTCAGAAGGCACATGAAATGGTACTCAACATCACTAATCAGGAAAATGTAAATCAAAACCACAATAGGGTATCACCTTATACCTGTTCAAAATGGCTATCTTCAGAAAGACAAGAAATAACAAGTGCTGGTGAGGATGTGAAGAAAAAGTAAACCTCTCATGCACTTTTAGTGGGAATGTGAATTGGTACAGCCACTATAGAAAACAGTATGGAGGTTCCTCAAAAAATTACAACTAGAAATACCATATGATATAGCAATTCCACTTCTGGGTATTTATTTGAAGAAAACAAAAACACTATGAATCCCCATGTTCACTGCAGCATTATTTACAAGCCAAGACATGGAAGCAATCTAAGGGTCCACTGATAGAAGAATAAAGAAACAGGTGAGGAAACACACACATACACACACACAGTGGAATATTCTTTAGTTGTAAAAAGGAAGGAAATTTTTCCATGTGCAACAACATAGATGGACCTTAAGGGCATTATGCTAAGTAAAATAGGTCAAACAGAGAAAGACAAATACTGTATGATCCCATTGATGTGTGACCTTACAACAAAACAAAACAAAACAAAACAAAACAAAACAAAACAAAACAAAAACCAAGTTCATAATTACAGAGAACAAACGGGTGGTTACCAGAGGCAGAGATAGCGTATGGGAGATATGAATGAAGGGAGCAAAAGGTACAATCTTCCAGTTATCAAATAAATAGGTCTGGGGATGTAACGTATAGCATTTTGACTACGGTTAACAATACTGTATTGTATATTTGAAAGTTGCTAGGAGGGAATCTTAAAAGTTCTCATGGGAAAAACAATTTTGTAACTATGTGTGGTTATGGAGACTTGTTGAGGTGATCATTTTGCAATATATATACACAACAAATAATTAGGTATATACTTGAAAACTAATATGTATCAGTTATATCTCAATAAAAAGGAAAAAGATTACATTCACATTAAATACATAATTTTACCCACTTTTCTTCCTATATATCCTTTTTGCATTTTCAAAAGGTATTAGCCTATGATGTATTAGATAATATTTTTTTTTAAAGGTAGTTCTCCACAGATAGTTTGAGAAGCACTAGTCTATATCCTTGGTACTAAAAATGTGGGCCTAGAATAGCAGTACTGGCAGTTTTGTGAGACTGTTTAAATGCAGAACCTCTAAGTGCATCTGAAACTTAAAAACTCACAGTCTACATTTTCAAAGGACTTTCAGGGGATTCATATGCAAATTAAAGTTTGAGAAGAACTAGTCCATATTATCTTGTAAATCATGGAACCTGGTACATGGCAAAATAATATTAGCTCATTTTATTTCTTCTCCTCCTACCATTAGCACTTCATTAAGATCTAAAAAGTTCACATTTTTAAAACCAATTCTTTCATTGTCCCTTTCACATACTATATATAACCAGGGAAAAGTAGATAAAAGTGTTAAAATGGCAATCTACTGCAAAAAAAGTCTCAGATTTTACACATTTTATAAAGCTTTTATCTTCTACTACTGTATGTCAACAGATTAAGACTAAGCATATAATAACTGCTCAATAAATATTTTTAAATATTTGCTATTTGTGAAATCAATTCAAATAAATCAAACCGAGGAACAAATGACTTTATTAAAACCCATTCATTAAGAAGCAATAACTAATTGCAAGAAGGAAATGAGCAAAACAATGTTCTGACATTCAATGCAATGACATACAGGCCCCATGCTCAGCAAGGAGCCCAGAGTAGGGCTCAATCCCACAACTCTGGCCACCCAGACTTCCTTTAAACAGTTTTAAAACGCCGCTTCTATATGTTAAATTTTGTTAAATGATAAATGTTTATTTTATAAGGTGAGAAAAATATAAGCAAAAATCAATTCGTATATAAACTAACGTTTTTAAAATTTTTTTTTTAACATTTATTCATTTTTTGACAGAGCGTGAGTGGGGGAGGGGCAGAGAGAGAGGGAGACACAGAATCCGAAGCAGGCTCCAGGCTCTGAACTGACAGCACACAGCCCGACGCAGCTGGAACTCATGGACCATGAGATTATGATCTGAGCTGAAGTCAGACGCCCAACAGACTGAGCCACCTAGGCTCCCCTAGACTTTTTTTAACCTCCATAAAATTTATAAGAAAACGACTAGAAAAATTGTATGTATTAAGAGTTTTAGGTGGCTCAGCCAGTTAAGCATCTGACTCTAGATTTTGGCTCAGGTAATGGTCTCATGATTTGTGAGTTCAAGCCCTGCACAGGGCTCTGTGCTGACAGCGTGGAGCCTGATTGGGATACTCTTTCTCACTCTCTCTGCCTCTTCCCTGCACTCTCTCCCTCTCAAAAATAAATAAAAAACTTAAGAAAGAGTCTTAAATTTTCTTGCCTATATTTTCTAAAATTTCTATGAAAACCATTTATTGCTTCCTAAAAAATATATAGTTCCTCAGTTTTTTTCCTGTAACATGGTTAAAGTACCATACTCCCATTATAGAAAATTGATAATTGTACAGAAATAGCATCCACTTTGTAGGAAAAAAAAAAAGATTCCTGTTATCTCAACTGAGATGCAAAATCAACAAAATTTGGACATTTTCTTACAATTTTTAAATGTTTCTAAACTAGTTTACACATATAAAAATGTATGTAACAAATAGCTTTGTATCCACAATTTAACAAATAAAACATTGCTAATATAGTTTGAACCCCTATGGAATTGCCTCAAATTCCCCTCCAAAGTAAACAATACCCTAAATTTGTCTTTTTTTTTTTAATTTTTTTTAATGTTTATTTATTTTTGACACAGAGAGAGACAGAGCATGAATGGGGGAGGGGCAGAGAGAGAGGGAGACACAGAATCGGAAGCAGGCTCCAGGCTCTGAGCCATCAGCCCAGAGTCTGACGCGGGGCTCGAACTCACAAACCGTGAGATCGTGACCCGAGCTGAAGTCGGACGCTCAACCGACTGAGCCACCCAGGCGCCCCTAAATTTGTCTTTTTAACACTTTCATGCATTACTTAATACTTCTATTATATATGCATATTCCTTAAATAATATATAGCACCATTCCGCATGTTTTAAAATGTTATCTAAACAGTATCCTTTTTTTCTTTCTCACTTAACATTCAATATGTAAGACTGACATGCTGAAAAAATGTAGCACTGGTATAGACATGTTGGTACTATATAATATTCAATTTATAAACATACCACAATTTATCTATCCATTCTCCTTTCAATGGTATTTGGATTTCCCATTTCCTCCTATTAAAGATAAGGCTACCATAAACACTTTAGCATATAACATGGAAATTTATGTGAAATTTTCTCTAGGAGTATGCACACCTTCAAGTTTACTAGACCTTACCAAACTGTTCTGTAGGATAGAAATACATTCATTTAAGAAAAAAGTCTCCAATTTTATACTGAATCATGAAGTTCTAATAGACAGCCCCAACTTATGGAAAGAAAGCTTCCCAAGTCTACTTAAAAGTTGTATGTAATTTGTGATGGACTTCCCAGATGGCAAAAAGCAAAGCAATCGCAATTACTTATTGTGTTTACTTATAAGTTCAATTACATAGTTTTTTTCTTATCTAAAACAGTCTGTCCTGGGTTAAAAGGCAGTCCTTTGCTATAATAAATATTCAAGACCGCATTCGTTAAATGAGTTACTCTTCTCTAGGCTCCTGAGTTTATCTTAAGGTTCTATAAATAAAACTGCATCCATTACTCCAGGTGTTGATCAAGCAAAACTTGACAGAAATACAATAATATTTTTAGTTTGTTGCTAGTATCAGGTCTTGATGCTCAGCGAATAGGCTGTTATAGCCACGTAACAGTGTGGACTGATGTTGATTGTTAGATTATGACCCACAAGCCTAACAGACATGATTAAAAGAGCAATGTATATCCTAGTAATATCCATAGGACAATACTTTTGAATTCTCTTGTCAGCTACAGTGATACTGACCATGAACCAGCCATTTCCTGCTCCTAAACTAAAGCCACTCATATTTAAGGGTAAGCCTGAATTAAAAGTTTAACAGTGAAAGAATGTTCTTTTGACAACTGGCTTATATGGGTGGGAAATCCGTGGCCTGGATTTATCTCCCTGAAGGTAAAAGTAAGTAAAACACAGATGAAAGATCAGGGATTCCTTGTAGGAATACACATGAAGTTTTTACTCAGTCTAACTAATTCAAGGTTTCCTATGCCAACCATAATAGCATAGATTTGATGATACTATTTGCCAGAACATGAGTTAAAGGCTTTACTCAATCCTCACAACCTCACAAACTACTATTCCCATTACATAGATAAGAAAATGTGTGCAGAAAATTTACATAATTCACATGATATCCAACAGTAAGTAGCAGACCCAAGCAGTCTGACTCCAGAGCCCACCATGCAATGTTGCCTCTCTAGTAATAACTGTTCCTCCTTAGAATTATTGTGAATTAAATGGCTCAATGACAGGCTAGAGCCACACAAAATGAAAAGTGTGTGTTCAAACAGTAATTCACAAGTGATAAAGGAATTAAGCCTGGAACATGCAACAACAACAAAACAAAAAAAAAATTAACACCCAACTAGGCAAGTGGTATTTGAAATAGCAGAGGCAGTCATAAGAGCTTTTGAGAATTTGTGAACCTGTGGATTCTGATGGAGAAAAAGCAAACAAAATGGGAAATGGAAAAATTTCCTTTGGTAAGTGGATATCAAGTACATTCATTCATTCCTCTTATAGAATACTCCCCTTGCCCAAAGTGGAAATAAACTGTAGCAACCTTCAAATGATGCTGAGATAGTTCCTGGTGAAAAAGTAAACAGAGGCCCCAACAAACCTAGAAGCAAATTTATATGCCAGGACCAGCAGCTGAGTGTCCCCATGTAAGATGGAGTTTATGATGACATGCCAATTATAAGGAAATGGGGCAAAAACTCTAGAGAAAGGCTATGTAACTCTGTTTCAACAAACTAAGGCATTTTATCTGAATGGCAACGAAGATTGCAACAACAACAGCAACAAAGATATGTATCTCCTACAGAGGTAGGAATCTTTAGGGTTAGATCCTTAAATCCAACTTCAACTGAGGCTCACCCAGAGAAAGAGTGTCAGAGGAGGCACCTCATCTTCCTTAGAGAATTGGTTACTTACTCTGCAGAACTGAAGCTACCCAGACATAGCAAATGAATGCAAAAGGACTTTTAAGAAAAAGACCCATTATGCCCTTCTTCAGTTCCTGGATCTCTGGAATTCCTGATAGGTACCTAGCTAAAGTACCACAGGTGCCATATAGATACTCTGCCAAAGAGAGAAAACTTTACTTCTACCTAGTACTGGAGGAAGACAGTGTTCCTGATTCCTGATTTATAGTTTCTCTTGCAGAGTTCTCAGCAGCTAAAATGTTAGGACTTTCTTAAAAAAAAAACAGAAAAGCATCACCATCAGATAAGTGAGGTAGGTGCAACTACTCTGTGACTATATCTGTTATACAAAGCCTAACTTTTAGAGAAGAATGATAAATGGGCTTCTGAAAACTAAAAATGATCCTCTTAGCAGAGACTTGTATATTAAATTTTTTTAAATGTTTATTTATTTTTGAGAAAGAGACAGACTTGAGCAGGGAAAGGGGAGAGAGGGAGAGAGGGAGAGGGAGAGGGAGAGGGAGAGGGAGAGGGAGAGAGAGAGAGAGAGAGAGAGAGAGAGAGAGAGAGAGAGAGAGAAAGAGACAGAATCCAAAGCAGGCTCCAAGCTGGGAGCACAGAGCCCGATGCAAGGCTCAAACTCATGAACCATGAGATCATGACCTGGGCTGAAGTCAGATGCTTAACTGACTGAGCCACCCAGGTGCCCTGAGACTTCTACACTAAATGAGTAGGTTAGTGAAAGAGTTCATCAAATTTTTCTTGGTTTTTGTAAAATTCCTCATTTTTAACTTTTAGAATTTTTAAATTTGACAAAGCACTAAAATTTGAGAAAGCTTCTAATTTTTTTTAGTTTAGGAAAGCATTTTAAAGTTATATTTGTAAACAGGACACATGTGCAACTTTAGAATCACTGCTTCCCATCAATATGTTAATAATATTTCAAAGATGTATTTAACTAACTTTTCTCTTTTTGGTTAGCATTTATTGCTGACAACATCAATGGAATTAGACTCTAAATACATGACCTCTCCCATTTTCATGGTCCTTTTGTAACAGAAGACCCATCACTCATTTTTGCATGCTTGGCAGACTTTGTTTTACATATCAGTAAATGAAGCTATCTCTTTCTCCATCAGCTGCCTAACCCAGAAGGCCTCTGAATAACTCCAACATCCTGCTAAGGAATGACTCCTGGGGGAGTACTCACTTATCAGTTTGAGGAACACATACAAGATTTGAATATGGACAAACTAACTTTTTAAAATCACTAAAAGCAGGATCTTTGTGGCTATTCATGTGTCCAGATATCTTAGCTCACTCAGATCACATATTTAATGAAATTAAGTGAATTCATTAAAAAAGAAGAAAAAAATTAATGTAACAAAAGTAGTTTCACCCTTCCTCTATTCTAAAAACCATGTACCCTAGAGGAAGTATGAGAAGTAGAATCTATTGTTCTGTCCATAAAGGGTTTTTGAATGCTTCTCAGGAGACACATCTCACTCCATGGCTATTCTATTATACAAAGATAGTATTCTTCATACAATATGATATTAAAACATAAACCAGCAACTTCGTTTAGTAAACAACCACACAAATAGATATCTGATCCATTATGAGAGGGAAATTCCACTCGGATGTGTGTATGTACATTCTACTTATCCAATTAAATGAAATTGGCAAGGCAAGATTAAGTGGTATTACTTTATTAGAATACTTTTGGCAGGGCACCTAGGTAGCTCTATCAGTTAAGTGCCCAACTCTTGATTTTGACTCAGATCATGGTCTCACAGTTGTGGGATTGAACCCAATGTCAGGCTCTGCACTGACAGCACGGAGCCTGCTTGGGATTCTCTTTTTCCTTGTCTCTGCCCCTCCCCTGTTCGTGCTCTCTCACAAAAATAAATAAATAAATAGATAGATAGATAGATAGATAGATAGATAAATAAATAAATAAATAACACTTTAAAGAAGAATACTAATATACACAGTTAAAAGTAAAAATAACAAGAGTTACTTCTTTAAAGGTAAAATCATACTGTAAATGAGACATGCAGTCCAAACTGATACTGTTTTACTATATTTTCAGATACTTACAAAAATATGATACTAGTTAACTATATTTGCACATAATACAAACTTTTCAGATACTTACAAAATCAGGAGACCAGAATTCCTTTGATAATCAACAGTAGTTCACAGTATTACCAGTCTTTTTTTTTTATAAACCTCCTAAGAGAGACTGGGAGATGTACCACTTAAATAATAAGACTAATAGTGGCACAAAATGAATTATCATCTACTTGATCAAATATGATGATTTTATTTATACAGCTATAACTGAACTTGATTTTCTTTTTTTTTTTTCCTGCTCTCTGCTTTGAGTTCTTATGTTTTCAGCGTATACTATCAATCTCTAACCTAGATGCCATGAAGTGTGCTTGTCAACACTTCTGTGAGCTTCTCTTCTTTTGTCTTTCCTGCTCTTGGAAGACTTCCTTCTCATCTTCCTCTTCCCTACAGCCTATCTCTTTTACCTGTCTTTCATATCATTTTAATCTAGTTACTTACAAAATTAAAGAGATTAAACTGTGCATATGAAAGTATGACAATGCATATGCATACCTAAGTATTCCTGCCAATAATTTATCAGACAATATGCTAGGTGCCTGGATACAAGAATGAATAAAAGTCTTTCACTTCAAGGAGTTCACAGTTTAGAAAAGAAAAACAATACCTAAAAAAATTTTAATAAATTGAGTAATTTGCATGAGGCCTGGGCCTAAGGTGTGTCACAGTATAGCTTCCAAAGGTTTGAGAAGTATTCTCAGACTCCCTAATAATCTAATGGGCAAGATGGCATGACCAGTAACATTTTAAATGATGCTCAAGCCAGTGTGCCAACTTCCAAGTTAAACCTCCTGGGCTGACTAAGGATAGAAGATGGTAACATATATCAGCAAAACTTCAGATGAGAACAACAAAGCTGAATGAGCACTCTGAGGCAGGCAGAAGAAATAGCATTAAGATTTGCTAAAAATGCCCTAATGCATAATGAAACATGTTGATAACTAGAAAACAAAAATGTCAACCAACACACTCTGGTGGCTTCATGTTCATCACAGCTAACTTTTATTGCATGCATTCTATGTGCCACCATTGTGTTAAAGGCTTTCTTGTAGTATATCAATTAATTTAAACTATCTTTATATAGATATCATATTTTCCCTATCTCAAAAATGAGGAAATTTTGTCTTACAGAATTTAATTTTCTCAGAGTCCGAGAATGGTAGAGAACTGATTTAAACATGGGAACTATGACAGCAGATGACTTCATGTTAGTCACTAGATTTTTCATTTCCAGTACCAAGAAATCTGGCAACAAAGTATACATTTAAAAAGAGAATAATTTCCATTAGGCAAGCCATTTTCAAATTCTCAGAATCCTTTCAGTCTCAGGACCTGTTGTATAAAAATATTTTGTCTTAAAAAATATTGAGGGACGCCTGGGTGGCTCAGCCGGTTAAGCATCCGACTTTGGCTTAGGTCATGCTCCTGAGGTTTGTGAGTTTGAGCCCTATGTCAGGCTGTGTGCTGACAGCTCAGAGCCTGGAGCCTGCTTCAGATTCTGTGTCTCCCTCTCTCAGCCTGTCCCTCCCTCCCTCCCTTCCTCCCTCTCTCTCAAAAATAAATACACATTAAAAAAAATATTGAGAATCCCAAAAAATTTTTGTTTATGTTTGTTTATCACTCAAGTGATATTTACTATATTAGAAACCAAACCTGAGAAATTAAATACACAAGAACTCAGGGCAAAGACATCAGCATATTATCAGGTACATTTGGAAACTCCACAGTACAAAGAATAAGACTGAAATGGCAAAGAGTATTTTCACAGTACAAAAATAGTTTTAACCTTGTAAACACTCTGAATAAAATAAAGGGCTCATTTCAAAGGAAAACGAAAAAGATTCAGAGAATTCAAGGGGCATGCCTAACATCACATAGCTAGCTGATGGCAGTTATTTAATTTTATTAAAGAACAGATTTTTGTCTTCTGATTACAAAATATCAGTAGTCAAATATTTGGAGACAGTTGATAGTATGGAAAGGAACTACACAATAGCAAATATAGTCAAAATTACAAGGATTTCTTGACTGAACCAGCTTTCAGTCTTCTGCAGAAAAATCTGATAGTGCAGTCTTCATTTCTCCATTCACTCTTAATTTGCTGCCCTAGGGTTTCCACTTATAAAGCAAATCCATGGCGCTTATCAGATCAGGCGAGATGAAAACTCCATTTCTACTTCTACTTCCAAACAGGATAGAATAACAGAGACCAGATTAACCCTCACACTTGAAACAATCAAAAAACTAAACAGCAGTTCTGAGACATTGCACATGGGCAGCGCAGGATACTGACCCCTGACAGGGGAAACAAACAAAGTGAATCCTAGGATTGCAGAGGGGGTTAGGGAAGAGGGGGATATCTCCACTCAGAACTCTATACCTAGCAAAAAAAATAAAATAAATAAATAATAAAGAATATTTCAAAAATACAGAAAATGAAAAACTTCATCAGCACCAGACCCTCACAAGAGGAATGTTAAAAATGTTTTTGAATCGTAAGAAAAATAACACCACCTAAAAAATGGACCTACACGAAGGACTACTGCATGTTCTGTGATCACAATGAAATTAATTATCAATAATAAAAATATCACTAGAGAATCCCCAAATATTTCAAAATTAAACAATACACTTGTAAGTAACCCATGAGTCAAAGAAGAAATTAATAGGAAAATTATGAAGTATTTTGAACTGAATGAAATGAAAACACAACATAGCAAAAACTGTAGGATGCAGGTAACACCAAAGTCAGAGGAAAATTTATAGCACTAAATATGTGTTAGAAAAGATAAAAGGCTTCAAATCAACAACCTCATCTTACACCTTAAGAAACTAGAAACAAAGAGCAAATTAAATTCAAAATAAAGGTAAGAATAATAGAAGTCAAACATATTGAAAACAGAAAAACAACATAGAAAATCAGTGAAACAAAAAAACTAGTTCTTTGAGAATATCAGTAAAATAAGCCTCTAGCCATATTCATCAAAAAAAAAAAAAAAAAAAAAAAAAAAAGAGGAATCAATTTACCCATATCAGGAATGAAGTAGGGATTCTAACTACAGATTCTACAAATATTGTGCCAGATAGACTCTAAGATGGTCTCTGTTTTCTAGTATTGACATCCTTAAATAAACAATTCCCCAGAAGTGTGAGCTGGCCTACTGATTTGCTTCTAACCAAAAGAATGTGGCAAAAGTGAGGTGATGTCATTTCTATGATTAGGCTCCATAATGTGTCTTCTATCTTGCTAGCAGACCTTCTCCCTTGCTATCTTCAATGAACTAAGCTGCCATAAGGCCCAGGTGGCAAGATACCTACGGAGGCAGTTTCAAGCCAAGAGCCAACAGGGAACTGTGACCTTCAGTTCAACAAATCGAAGAACTGAGCCTGCCAAAACACATATGAGCTTGGAAGCAGATTGTTCCCCAACAGGTCTTTCGTATGGGACCCCAGTTCTGACCAATATCTTGCTTACAGCATTGTAAGCGACTGAACCAGAGGACCCAGCTAAGCTATGCCAAAATCGTCATAAATAGAAACTGAGACAATAAATGTGTGCTATGTTAAGCCACTAAATTTGTGGTACTTTGTGTATGGATCAAAAGATGACTAATACAAATATTTAAAAGATAACAAAGAAATATTATGAACAATTTTATGCCTATAAATTCAACTTAGATAAAGTAGACAAATGGACATATTTCTAAAATACACAAAGCTCACTGAAGAAAAAATAAGTAACTTTGCCAAAAGAAAACTCTGGGCCCACATATCTTAACTACCAAATATTTAAGAAGAAATAATACCAATGCTACACAAATTCCTCCAAAAGATACCTGTCATTTTTGAGGCCAATATTATAATGATACCAAATTCTGACAAAGATGGTACAAGAAAAAAAAATCCTACAGATCAGTATTACTCAAATATAAAAATTCTTGGGGTGCCTGGGTGGCTCGGTGGTTAAGTGTCACTCTACGTTTCGGCTCAGGTCACGAGGTCATGCGATCAAGCCCCGCACTGGGCTCTGTGCTGACACCAAGCAGCCTGCTTGAGATTTTTCTCTCTCTCCCTCTTTCTCTGCCCATCCCCTGTTCATGAGCTCTTTCTCTCAAAATAAATAAATAAACACTTACAAAGTATAAAAAATTCTTAACATTTTAGCAAACTGAATTCAGGAACATGTAAAAGGCATAATATATCATAGTGCAGTGCTATTTCTCTCAGGAATGCAAAGTTCATTAAGAATTTAAAACAGTAATTACTATAATTCCCAGAGTAACAATCAAGATATTCTCAACAAATGTGGAAAAAACACTCCATATAATCCAAAATCCATTTTTGATAAATACTCTCAACATATTTGGAATAGAAGGGAATGTCATCAATCTAACAGATCACATCAATGAAACTTATAGCTAACATCATACTTAATGGTGAAACACTGACTGTTTACCCAACATCAAGGACAAGTCAAAGCTATCCACTCTATTTCTATTAAAAACTGTACCAGAAATCATAACCAATTCATTAAGAGGAATGAAATCCAGATTGGAAAGGAAAAAGTTACTCTCATTATTCATGGATGACATACTATCCAAATAGAAAATCCTCCAGCATGTACAAAAAAAGCTACCACAGCTAGTGAGTTTACCAAGATGCAGGATACAAGATCAATATACAAAAATGTATTGTAGTCTTATGCAAGATATGAACACCCAGAGATTGAAATAGAATTATAATACCATTAAAAATTATGAAAGAGAAACTAAACAAAAGATGTGTAAAATGTGTTCACTGAAAACTATAACACATTACTTAAAGAAATTAAAGAACTAAAGAGAGAGATATGCTATATTCATGGATCAGAAGACCCTACTTTGTTAAGGCATCAATTCTCCTTAAAATGATCTATAAATTCAACACAATCCCAATCAAAATCTCAGAAAAAAATTGTAGAAACTGATATACTGGTTTAAAAATTTTCAATTTATATGCAAACTGCCTAGGATTTATAAAACAATTTGGAAACAAATAACAAGATTGGAGGGCTTACAACACTACCTGATAGGAGGATTTATTTTAAAGGAACGGTAATCAAGATGGTACAGCATTGGTGTAAAGATTTTGAAAAATCAGTAGACCAGAACAGAGTTCAGAAATTGATTCTCACACACATGGTCAATTGACTTTAACAGAGACAACAAGAGAATTCAATGGGGGAAGATAATCTTTTCAACAAATGGTGGTACCAAAACTGGATAGCTTTATGCAAAAAAAAAATCACTTTCAACCCTCACTTCACACCTTATACAAAATGAAGTCACAATGGGTCACAGCTCTAGATGAATGGTTGAACATACAAGTCATCTTATGTACTATTTCTTGAGACTATTAACTGGCAGTCAAACTTCATTCGTAAGTAATACAGAAAGATTCTACGGTGGGGAAAAAACTGTAAGAAGTATATTCTATTCCTTTCTTAAGGATTTATAACTTGCAATAATTTATTAAAAACTGAGAAATCTAACAACAAAGAAGTCCAACTTTGTTTTACCCAATAATACATAAATATTTGGACTATGGAGCTCTGTTTTTACACATATCTTATTAAGCACAGTTTGAGAAACCATGATCTTGTTGAAAATTTTTGCTTTACATATTAGGAACTAATGTCCAGAATAAGTAACTCTTTTGACCAAGTATGCTTGTCTAATGGGAGAAGTCTCCAGGCTTAAGTCCTTTGTTCTTTGTATTTTACAACAGATTACCATTTTCAATTGATTTGCCCTAGAGGTTTCATAACCAAGTGTTGCTTCTATTTCTCTGCTTCTACTCTCCCTGGGCCATCATTATCATAACTTTTATCATTCAATAGTATTATGATGTTTTTCAAGAGAATGAACACTCCTTTTGTCCAGATAATATGGACTGATCATTTTTGTTTTGCTTACCTAATTCCAGTGACCAGAAAATTGTAAAATCTCAATAAATGCTGCATAAATGAAAGAACTAAGAGAAAAAAGGATTCCATGTGAACAGCACAGAAAGAAGAGTTTAAGCCCAAAGAAGAACACAAAATTTCAAATTGGGAAGAAAGATACTAAAAGTGATCTAAGAGAGTAAGGTAAGGTTAGTGGGAAATCAAGAATAGTATTTACAGAGCACGAGCTCAGAAAACTACAAACTCAACGAGATGTAACGGTATCACCGATGCAGAGAAAATATTTGGTACAGAACAGTTGATACCTTCTTGCTAATCACTAAATAATTTACATTAAACACCAAGAAGAGGGTCTATCTACTTCATGCAAAAAGTAGTACAATGACTGTGATATAAAACCACGTTAAAATAATTACTTCATTTGGTAGTATAAAGGATTAAGCATCAGTTCAATACACTGAAGCAAAGCACTCTAAGTTTGTTATTGTCGAAATAAAAATGTTATTAGAATATATGACAAAAGTATATCACAAAAGGAACTAACATCAATTGATCACGCTAAGCTTTTGATATAAATAAGCTCACTGAGGTCTCATTAACCATCCTGTGAAGTAGATATCCTTTCAAACAAATTTGAGGAACTGAAGAATCTACATTCTGTCAAATCTGGGTTGCCCAATTTTTCCCCCAATCATCTCTAAATAGCAAGATGTATAATGCAATAAACCTTTCCAATCATTTCAATATTGTGAACAATCTACTTTACTTATAAGAACCTCTTGTTGGTCATTTAAAACCTGCAACAAGTTCAAGACATACTCCAGGAATTCAAAACTGCTGCCTAAGGAGCATCTGGGACTTGTAAAATTCCTACATGGTTTTGTATCAGAATGGATGTATAATTTTTTGTAAGACTGGATGTAAAAAGAGGAACTCTTACAGACTACTTAATAAATTCCAGATATTATGATTTATAAAATTTCCTGTATTTAATTTTCATGCACTTGTTACAAGATAAATCTCTTTGCAGATGAGAAATCCGAGGCTCAGAAATGAAGTATCTTATCTTTTCCAAGGTCAAATATAGTGGTGAAACCAGGAAGCAAATTTACCTAATTTACTCTGTGGCTTATATTTTTTTAAGTATAAAATGTAAATAATATTTCTATAAGAAATAATGACAGTACAATCATCTTACAACTTCTAGAGTATCTTTCATTAAAGTCCTGGACAAGGAGAAATAACAACTGTTTTGGGGTCTCTTTTATACTTTGCCAACTTGATATGGTAGAAAGGGACAGTAATTTAGAGTCATGTTTAATATCTGGTAATTTATCCACCTTCTCTGAACTTCAATCTCCTCACTTCTGAAATGGACAGGATTTAAAATGCCTTCTTGAAAAGCTGATATAAAACTTAAAATAGGGAACATGTGAAAGGTTTTAAATAATGTTGTCATAAATGCTAGTTATGATTATTGCTATTAATAAAAATAGGCTGGGGTGCCTGGCTGGCTCAGTTGGTAGAGAGCACGACTCTTGATCTCAAGGTCCTGAGCCCAAGCCCACAGCCATTGGGTGTGGACTCAAAAAAAAATTTTTTTAAGATAGGCTAAGTAGACCTAGAAAGGTATTCAGCCAGAATCTATCCTCCATCCTGTTCTTACGAATAAGAAATATGTAAGTCCATAAAAAATAATTTTAAAAAGCTGCCAGAAGTAAAACCTCAACAATTTTATGAAAAGGGACATAAGAGATATTCAAAGATTAATGTTTTGACTTTCACTAAAGACTAAACAACGAGAAGATTAAAAAAAAAGAGAATTGTAAAGGATCGGTCCTGATAAAGATGCTATTTCATAAGCATGCAAAGTTAAGTGAAACTTACAGTGAGGTAAGAAACTGACAAAGGCTGGTTCCAAAGCTATGTGACAGCATCTGAATGGACACTGTCCCTGGAAGAATGGCTAAATTGAAAGAAAAACAAAAACAAAAACAAAAACCCAGAAGATCTGCCTAGCTTGAAATAGAAAAATAGACAACCTAATAGCTGTGTGATTTCTTTCATTTTAAATATCTGCTAGCAAGAGATTTAAAGGAGCTTATATCATCCTAACCCAATTTTTTCCTTATCTAAGAACTAAGATTAGAAGTTATAGGCAGGTTTGTATGTTTTGAATACAAAGAGTAACCAACAACACTTTCCCTCATGGGTTTATTTAAACCTAACTTTAAAATACACCCTTTTCTTACCCATAGTTTTTCTTCACATTCAGAACATTCAGAAGGAGCAGTTACATAACAAAACAGAGATTAATGGGAACATAGATGCAATATATAGAAAACACTTACTTTAATTCTCTGTCCCTCCTGTCTTGCTTTGCTATTTAACTGCTTCATCTCCTGTTTTGTACCTGAGATCAAGAGGCATAAAATACTATTTCAAAATTTGTGTGTCCTTTCTAATTATTGCATTTGAACTCGCAGAAGCTATAAAACCTACACCATTTTTCCCTTCAAAAATAAAAACATTAGCAAACCGTAAATAATCTAGAGAAAATATCTACTCTAAACAAGAAAAAGTAACACTAAACTTTATTACCCATCAAAGCTGTCAAAGGAGGACAATGAGCACAAAGTATTTTATTCACACAGCTACATTTTTTCCATTTATAAGGGAAACTATTTATCAAAATCAAACAATCTGGTAGTTGTAGAACACAACCACAGCTAACTTGTCAAAGCCTGAATAAAACACATGGAGTTTAATTCAGGAGTCATCATTCTGCGGGGTGAGTTAATCTGTATGATTTTCAATCTTCCTCAGTCACCAAATGTGTCAGTTTTTTTTTTTTTTCTCCTTTGAGACATCTCTCCATTTTCAATTATTTTGTGATCTTGACCCTATCATCCTACTCTAAGTTTAATTTCATTGCAAATAGGTCTATGTAATTAACATCTTACCCGATCATCCTAGTACTCTTTACGCTTTCACTTTGGATCCATTCCTCATACCACAATATACTGATCTTTATAAAACCCGTTGTGTCATTCCCTGCATAAAAATTTATTTTTAATTGGCTCTCTATTCCCCAAAGGATACACTACATTTCTTGAACAGAAAAGTTAGCTGCCTTACCACACTATTTACTAAATGATTCCAAGATCATTTATTATTTACTGAATTTTGTAATTTTGAGGTTTCTACACTTGTGGTCCCATCATTCCACATTTCTGGAAGGTTGTCTTCCTTCTAATCTTATTCATACAAATACTGTCTGTCCTATAATATCCTACTCAAACACCTCCCCTTTACTCTTTCCTGATGACTCAAAGTAATCTCTCCATCTCCTGTAATCCCACAGTAATCAGTGAAATTAACTTGATAATTAACTATTTGCTGCCTAATTCTTCTTCACTGCTGCCTGAAAAGAGTTAACGTTTCATAATTAACTCTTCAGATAAATATGACCTGTATTTCTAACCACAGCTCCTGAACTCTAAGATGAACTAAAAGATTATTCATTTTTAATGATGTATAAACTGAATGCATTCACAAATCTCAGCATCTTAAAAATGGAGACCAGAGTAAGAACAAGTTTCTTAAAAGCAGAGAGGCAACATCATTATCCTTATTTACAAGGGTAGCTCTCATGCCACTGTGCTCTACTGGGAGAAGAAAACTACAGGTTCTATCCACCCCTAGATATTCCCAAGGCCTCTACTGTCAAATGTAAATGAACTATACCTTAGGCTCTCCCAGAACTGCAGCCAGTATAACCCTTCCTAGGGTAAGAATGACCTCTGTGAATTATATATAGATAGCACATGAGGGGAACTGAGGGTCTTATCTCCAACTTGTTATCCATCAAACCATATAGTGGCTGTTTGCCAAGCTCATCCACATGAATGAAAAGATACTGAATACCTGCTAAGAAGAGAGCACTAAGCAAAATTAAAGATCTCTTTAGCTGCATCAGGTGGGAATGGCCCAGGAGCAGCTAGACAGGTATCATTAAACTCATCCGGATAACCTTATGGACTCATTTTAGTTTCCACAGAATCTGCAAGCTGTATGTCTATTTCAGTTGAATTTTTACTTTTTTTTGTTTCCCTTATCCAAAGTACCCAATCTATGGCTTTGAGTATGAGTCTTCGAAGACTAGAGCAACTCCTTAAAAGGCTACAGCAACTCTCATATTCATTTTCTACCTGACCTGGATCATCAGGCTGCCATCCATGTGTATTCCTGACAAATGGTCTGAGAAATGACCACTGCTGGTGTTTTTTTAATAAAATGAACCTTCATTCTACCTCATTATAACAGGTACAGATGTCAGAGTATGTATTAAAATGAAAGATCTCAAAACATACTATTTATTTCTTAATTAGAAGTCTGAAATTATTTTGTGCTGAATCATAAACAGCTGCTAAACCTAGTATTTTAAAGCCAACTCATTACCACATAACTGGTTTTCCCTTTCTCCACGAATAGGCCTAAGTCCGGAACTTTACCAAGGTAGTTATTATTAGTACCACCTCCCTCTATCAATGGGCAAAGGAAAAAGGAAAAAGAAAAAAAGTTTGAGGCAAAGAGAAATAATTTGCCCAGAGTCATACAACTAGGAAGAAGAAGCACCAGAAATAGAACCCACACAACTTGATTTCAATGTTAAAGCACTTAAATTCTATGCTAGTCTACCTCACAATATACTATGCTGGCTAGCAAACTTTCTTTTTTGTTCTATCATGTCCCGTGTCTTCTTTTGAAATATCAATTATAGATCCTCTTTTCACGTTTCTCCTCTCTTCTCCCCTTCATTCGGTGTATGGCAAAAAATTTAAGACAGTTAGTTCTTTTTTGACTTGGGAAACACTAAGTTAAGGGAGTTAAAAGGTAACTGTATAATATTTGGTATATCTGAGTTCTAGGCCAGAGTCTATCATTAACCAGGCAAACTGTCTAGCCAAATCTTGTGTGTATTTTGAATCAACAGCACATATCTCAACCTGGCCAAATCTCAAACTCTCTTAGTTTCCTCATCTATGAAATAAAAGGAATAGATATAAATAGCTAGCACACTTTCTAGTTTTGAAATTCTAGGATGCTGCAAAATGGGAAGGAAAGGAAGAGCAATATAGACACAACTGTTTCACTCTGCAAACCATATTTATAACGAGAAGGGAAAACCACGGTAGAAATTTAGCAATTGGGAAAAATAAGCACTCAAACTCTATGCAATTGAATATTGCTTCTCTCCCCCCAAATTACTACCACAATAGACTATACAGTACCTAAAAAATACGCAAAATTAAAATGCCAACTGCTGGTCACTGCTGGTACTTATAAACATAATTACTATTAGCGGTTACCTACCACTGATCTCTTTTACTTTTTTTTTTTCATTTACTTATTTATTAATTTACATCTAAGATAGTTAGCATATTGTTATAATGGCTTCAGGAGTAGATTCAGGGATTCATCCCCTATGTATCACACCCAGTGCTCATCCCAACAAGTGTCTTCCCTAATGCCCCTTACTCATTTAGCCCATCCCCCTTCCCACAACGCCTCCAGCAACCCTCAGTTTTTTCTCTGTACTTAAGAGTCTCTTCTGTTTTGTCCTCCTCCTTGTTTTTGTATTATTTTTGCTTCTCTTCCCTTATGTTCATCTGTTTTGTATCTTAAATTCCTCATATGAGTGAAGGCATCTGATATTTGTCTTTCTCTGACTGGCTAATTTTGCTTAACATAATACCTTCTAGTTCCATCCATGTAGTTGCAAACGGCAAGATTTCATTCTTTTTGATTGTCAAGTAATACTCCATTGTATGTGTGTGTGTGTGTGTGTATACATATATATACACACATATATATACATACACACATCTCCTTTATCCATTCATCTGTCAATGGACATCTGGGCTCTTTCCATACTTTGGCTATTGTTGATAGCACTGCTATAAAACATTGGGGTGCATGTGCATCTTTGAAACAGCACAACTGTATTCTCTGGATAAATACCTAGTAGTGAAATTGCTGGGTTGTAAGGTAGTTCTATTTTTAATTTTTGGGGGAATCTCCATACTGTTTTCCAGAGTGCCTGCACCAGCTTGCATTCCCACCAGCAGTGCAAAGGATGATATCTTTTACTTTTTAAACTGAGGAATGAAAAACTCTATATTTTAGGGAATACTGTCAACAAGAAGACTTCTCCCCTTTCCTGTGAGCCCTGTCATAACTCCAGGGTACAAACCCCAATGATACCTCAGTACTTAAAGCTTGACCTAAGTTGGGTAACAGAGCTACAAGGGCAGGAAAACCAAGATGACAGGGGCCCCTTGGGATTTTCATCAACTAATATAATCACACAACATTTTAGAAATGGAATTTGTACATCAGGAAATATGACCATGAAAATGAACATGAAATATTAGATATTTGGAGATAATAATGATGATAATTATAGTAGTAGCAGCTCTCATTTATTGAATAAATAAATGAAATGAAATACTTCATAGCTATTATCAGGTTTCATCTTTACTCAAACCCTACAAGGTATGTGTAAAATTATCATAATTTTAGAGATGAGAACTCTGAGGCTCAAAATGACTTGGTAACTTATCCAAGGTCACAGAATACAATTCTCCAGAGTCGGTGATCTTAAATGCTTTACTAAGTAGTATCATCAATCAGGATAATACTTTGTAAGCATAGGAGAGAGGAGGCCTATTTACCATTAATACCACCACCATCGACTTTGAGATTCACCACCATAAATCAACTTTGATTCTTTTCTCCTCGATCTCCAAACACAATTAATCTAGTAAATCTAAGAATTCTTCCCCAATCTTCCCCAAGTATTCAGCAAATACTTATAGAAATCCATGATATAAAAAGCATTATACCGGACAGAGTAAAACTTTTATATCTAAGTTTGTCACAAGACTTCTCCTTTCCCAAAGAAAGAAACAGATAACTGAAGGGGAAAGGAAATTGATTTTATGTGTTTTACAAATCTAAAGGAAGTATATTAAGCATGACAGAATCACCCAGTAATTCTTATTCATTACACGTAGAATGCAGCACATCTGCAAATGTATTCATTCATTTAAATTATTACATATAGATCTAGTTAATAAATTCTGATATACATAGTATTAAACTCAACACTTACATAGCAGTCACTATGTACCAGACACTGACCTAACCACTTTATATAGATTTATCTAATTTAGCCATAGTTTTACATACATTTAATCCTTATGACAGCCTTATAAAGTAATTATCCCCAATTCACCGACGAGTAAACTGAGGTAAAGTGAATTTAAGTAAGTTGTCCAGAATCATACAGGTAGTAAGTGGCAGAGCTGGGATTCATATCCAGGTACTCTGGCTCCCGTTCTGTGCTCTTGACCACTGCCTTCTAAAGAGGAGGGGGAAAAAATCTAAAACTAGAATAAATCATTAACATGGTGGTAAATAACAAAAATCATGGTATTCTCTGGCTTTTATACCTGCTGCAATGTCAAATACAGATAACATTTGTTTGTAGGAAAGGATAAAAACTAAGGGAGGGCGGGGAAAAAACTCATTAACTATACCTCTTGCCCAGATCTAAACTATTTGAGATCTTAATCACTCCTTTCAATCTCTGGTGCCTTAACCTCGATCACCACTTTTCACATATTTCTGAAAATGAAAGTGTTATTCACATCATGATGATGCTTTTATCTGTTCAGTTGTGTGTTTTGTTCTGCAGAGGTGAGCAGGTCAACAATGCAGAAACCAGGACTAACAAAAGTGAAGAGGTTTGAAGTACATGCCACAAATGCTCTTACTTCCTTATGAGTGTCTCAGACATGTGTCATCTTCACATTTCCTAAGAATACTGACCATGTCTACCATTTCTTCTGTAACCACTAATAGGTACATGCATTTATTTTTGTCTCTACCTAATAAAAATACTCTATTGAATGATGTGCTACAGCAGGTTCTGATAACCATAAACTTGGTATATCACCTATATATTGTGAGGCTACTTTTCTTGTGGGTTTGGGAAAAATGGGCAGACAGGAGCTCTGCTGGCTTTTCCTACTTCAGAAAGAACATGTATAACACTAAGTACACTTTTGAGAAGTTTGTGGCCTCTTAACCATACAACTCTGGTAGAGCTCACTTAGGCATCAAGGTTACTAGAGCAAAATGCCATCTTCGTTAGATTTAAAGTAAGTACCTATAAGACAAAAAGTGTACAAAGCAAATATTCCCCTTAAAAAGGTGTTAAATAGATACTAAGTTCAACCTATGTGATTTTGTGTAGTCAATCTTGTACGGTAAAATGCATAGTTATGATACATGAGTAGAGAACTATTAACAGAGTTCATGTACCAAATATGTTTTTACAGTAATGCAAAACATGATTATTTCTCCCTTATAGTTTTAGTGGAGGCATGGAGGATGGAGAACTCAGCTCAATCCAACTAAACTATAAGCATATGCTTTATGACTCCACCAAACCACTCATTCTGCAGTTTTTACATACTTTTTATTGTAGCCTACTATGTTTCAAGCTTTACAAAAAGTAAAATAAATTTTTTTCCTATCAGTATTGTAAAATCAAATTATTTTTTAAATGATACAACCTGCTGTGATGGAAATGTATTATTTATACAATATGGCAAAGTCTAAATACATTTCACTGGCAGAATTTCTACAAAATACTTGCAAATTTCATTAAAGTTTAAATTGACTTGTTAATGATTTTACAAAGTATCAAAATTGGTTTTTAGCCAATATCAATATTTACTTCTGAATTAAAAAAAACTCAACAGACTATGATACTCAGTGGAATAAAGTATTTTGGTAAACTGAGACTCTTATTAACAAAATTATATCTATATTTAGGATTATGAAAAAAATAGTCAACTTGGTAGATGGGGTTTAATGATAAAACCCAAAAAGTTCATAAACTTCCTATTAAAAGTGTATTGAAGACAGCTTCTAAGATAACCATAAATGTCTTTCCTTGGTGAAAAGATTTCAGGAGAGAATTAAATTGTTCAAAATTATAAATAAAACATAACTTAACTAGATAAACCATTTTAGGTTCAAAATCATGACCAGCATAGAAGAAGCAAAGTTAGTGGAAGAATGGATTTCAATGAGAACAAAAATAAAGGGTAATATATATATATTATATAAAGGATATATATATATCCTTTATATATATATATAGTATATATATATATAGTATATAAAGATAGATATATGCTATCTATATAGCATATATATCTATTTATACTATACACACACACACACACACACACACACACACACACGGTTGCATGGTAGATTGGGAATATTTAAATATTAATCTTGGGTTTTTAAACAGAAAACTAATTTACTATAAAATCAATTTAACTTTGCAATGCACACAATATACATTCAACATAGCATAGCAAATAGCAAAAAGAAAAGTAAGAGTAACTGTGAAGTCCATCTCTAGAGGCAAACTTAATTTCACGATCATGAAATATGTAAAACTTTGGATGTACTAATATGTTCTCTTCTCCTAGAATCTTATTTACTACTCAAGTACAACAAAATTGAAAGTCTAAAAGGAAAGTACACATAAGGTACAAAGGCACCATTTAATACATTTTAAGAAATAAGTTATCACACAGTAACTCAAGTCTTTGAAAGAAAATAATCCAATAAATAGTATTGTGTTCTCCACTATATAAAATCCATACTTCACAATCTAAACAGGAAAACTACCTTTCCTACTCACAATGGTATTTAAAGAATCGAAAACTTCTGAAGGTAGAAGAATATTTGGACAATCAGTTTAACTAGCCCCAAGGTTAAAATGAGGTGCCCAAGGATTACACAGGAGAGAGGATAGTAAATCCAAGTCTTGTGATACCCATAACAGTACTCTTTACACTACAACCCAGCTTTCTCATCACAGATTCCCAAAAGGGAAACACTAAAACCATGTTTAATTGTCTCTTTAATAATTATTCTTAATTCTCCGTGACTATCCTATTTTTTCCCAAAGTATTTAAAATAAATTAAACATAGGCTACAGTCAAATATAATAGCAAACCACATATTTTAACTCAACATTAAAAAAAATTTTGTTAATGTTTATATATTTTTGAGAGACAGAGAGAGACACAGCATGAGCAAGGGAGGGGCAGAGAGGGAAACAGATTCCGAGGCAGGCTCCAGACTCTGAGCTGTCAGCACAGAGCCTGACGCAGGGCTCAAACCCATGGACCAAGAGATCATGACCTGAGCTGAAATCCGATGCTTAGCTGACTGAGCTACCCGCTACCCAGGCACCCTTAATTCAGCATTTTTTAATGCAAAATGACATAACCCATATGGAGATTATGGACTACAATCACATACTGTTTCCTTCCACTTATGCCAATATGCTTCTAGGGTTAAATATCCATAAATTTTATGCTTGTCTATCTTCTAATGGTTAATTCTAAGAGAAGTAAATAGTTCATTATTTATTCAAACTATGACATTTTGGAAAAGGTAGCTCTTAACCTCGGCAATTTACTGCAGAGTCTGGAAACACAGAGTTTAATTTTACTGCCAGCTCTTTGGTCTAATTTTTAATCTTTCAGTCTCATTATTTTAAAGTTTGGGGGGATTTGTTTGTTTACTGCTAAAAAGAGGCTCTAATCTTATGACCTCACTATGTGTAGAATGTTAGCTTGGTCCTATTTTCTCTTAACTGCCAACCGAGAAATGTCATCTGTTATGTGTGTTTTGATATGCTTCCAAGAGACAGAGCTATAGAGTCCCAGATATAAACAGCTGATGACTACTGGAACAAGAACGGGAGAGGGAAGACTGGAAACTGATACTCTGAAAGTCAGTGCCATCTCTCAAAGGTAATACACGAAGAAAACAATACACAAAGAAAAATTTATGTATGGAGAATAGCTAGGCATTCTAAACTCTTCCAACTCTAGTAAAGAGTATTATAGGTAATCCAGGTGTAGAAATATTTCCTTCATTGTAAGAGATAAAATAAACTCCCCAAATATGACAATAAATGGAAAAAAAATAAATCTACCATGAAGGTACTGCGTATTCTAGGATACTCCCATGTAAATACGTAATCTTCATTTCTCTTAACAGAGTTCATATATAAAAAAACTTATTTATTCTGCCAAAGTACTTCATAGTTTTAATCAAGGGTGATGAACAAACTTACTCTAGATGAGTCATAAGAGGGGCTTGGTTGACCACTTGTTCCCCAAGATGTCGTACCTCCTCGTTCATCCATACCTGAGAAGAAAGTGAAAGATTTAAATCCAGAAGGATAGTATGATGGATTTTTTTAAAATATAGTATAGCAGAGAATAAAATTCAGCAACTAGTATTTGCATTTGCATGGAACTAGCTGTGTATCAATTCTTGTCTCAGAAACCTGAAGAGCATAAGTTACCTTGAGGGTCTTCGTCACTGCTCCATACAGTGTCCAATATACAATGGAGAATTTCAGAACCAAAATATGTCTCTGGAGACTTTAAAATAGGGCATAATCTAGATTTCCCATTTCTGTCCGTACCCACTGCTACTTCTAAGAGTAAATGAAACTTTTTTTTTTTTTAACGTTTATTTATTTTTGAGACAGAGAGAGACAGAGCATGAATGGAGGAGGGTCAGAGAGAGAGGGAGACACAGAATCTGAAGCAGGCTCCAGGCTCTGTGCTGTCAGCACAGAGCCCGACGCGGGGCTCAAACTCACGGACCGCGAGATCATGACCTGAGCCGAAGTCGGCCGCTCAACCGACTGAGCCACCCAGGCGCCCCGTAAATGAAACTTTCTATAGTTTAGTCCTGCCTACATGAAAGTATGGAGAATTTAGTTCTTATGGATAAGTCTTAAAAAATCAAGCAAGTTGAACTGTTCAAGTTAATAAAACTGGTTTCTAACATAGCACTAATGAGATATTCTTAACTGAAGATATCAAACTAAATCAAACTATACCAAATCATATCATATCTATATTAGTTATATCGAAACTAATAAAAAATGTGACAACTCATGCTTATTTTGGAGAGAGACAGAGACAGCGCATGTGCATATGTGCAGGGGAGGGGCAGAGAGGATCTGAGGTGGGCTCTGTGCTGACAGCAGTCAACCTTATATGGTGCTCGAACTCTTGAGATCACGACCTGAGCCGAAAGTGGGACGCTTAATGGACTGAGCCACCCAGGTGCCCCTAAAATCTGATTCTAAATGAGTAGGTCTACACTTATGAAAATTGCAAAGGAAAACTCAAAGTGAAAAAAGATAAGTAACCATTTACAAAAAATCAGTTCATTGTGCTCCTTAATGTGCCTTCTGAAGCTCTGGTTCCATTATTTTACCTTCCAATCAATCCCTAGAAAAAGCTGAAAAACCGGGAGACCTCTCAATCCATGTATCTCTCCCTTTTCTGTTCTGAGGACCAGTCTTTTTTATCCTTGACTCCTAACAGCTTATGCTTTCCCAACCCTTGCCAAGTTTTCTATGATGAAATAAACACAAATAGTTGCCTTTTTTACATTCTTGCATGAGAAAACTGATGCTACAAAGACAACATTCTGCTAAGTTTAGAACTTCTTTTTCTTAAAAACAATTTTTTTTCAAAATCCTCTGTGATTTAGAGGAGAACGTGATCTGTAATAAGTTAAATACCACAAATTTTCCAGTAACCAGCCAGGATTCCCAAGCCACTTCACATGGACAGAACTGCCAGCTGAAGGGACAGAACTGCCAATTGTCCATAGGTGACAAAAGCAGGCAAGGAGGAGTGAGTTTCCGAAGCAGAGTATACGAATTACTAATTCAGCTGGTAGGACCCTAATTTATTCTTTTTATGAATCTGTACTTCCTATATTAAGTGACTGATGTATAATTTTAAAAGTTTTTAAAAATACTATAGAGAAAAGATGGATACCTACTACAGAAAACACTCAAGGCATAATTTCAAGAGAACCAGATACCTTGAAAACACAGAGATCACGAATAAAAATACACAGTGTTTTGTTCATGCTTGGATAATTCTTACTAAAACTCTAGATTTAAAAAAGATTCTACAAATTGGGGTAATAGCATGTAAAAACACACTTCGTTACCATCTCTCCAGTATCACCAGTTATCTGTAGGCTATATTCCAAGCATTTTCCTTGTAATCAACACTGCAGAACAGAAGCCAGAATTCCTATGAGGCCCAATCCAAGACAAAGGCTATTATTAACACACAAAATAAATACTACTTATGAATTGCTAATAATTTTATGTAAAGTTTTTTTTAAATCATACTTTTCATTTGCAACTATGTCTTTTTAACATTTTTTATACTATATAGCCAAAGTGAAATACAAAGTCAAATTGGCTATTGAAAGCAGAGTCTCAAATATTTGTACACCCATATTCTATTCCATTATTTACAATAGCCAGAAGGTGGAAGCAACTCAAGTATCCACTGACAGATGAATGGATAAACAAAATGTGACATATACATACAATGGAATATTATTCAGCCTTAAAGATGGAGGGAACTCCTACACATGCTACAAAATGGATGAACCTGAGGACATATGTTAAGTGAAATAAACTAGTCACAAAAAGGACAAATACTGTACAATTCCACTTACATCGGTGTAAATTCATGGAGACAAAAAGTGGAATGGTGGGGTTGAGAAGAAGAGGGGAATCATACAGTGATAGTTAAGAGCAGAGAATAGAAACTTATTTTGATGACCCTATCTTAATGAAAATGATCAGACTATAGTTTATTCTTTTTATGACTCTGAATCATCTTACATCAAATGAGTAACAAATATGAGGCCTATGTGTTATTTACATATCTCTGTAAAAGAGAATGCAAAAAGGTGAGTGCCTATTACAGAAAACATCTCAGACAAAATTTTTTAAAGATCTAAAATTATGTGAAAACACATACTCAATTTGCATCAAGTGACACTACTTCCACAGCATAAAAGAAGAGTAAAGATTAATTAAATGAGATGGTAATTAAGTAAGCCAACAGCTAAACAGTATGACATACCAAGGACAGTGGACACGGCAGGGGGCTCAAAGGATGCTATAGAATAACAAGGATCTGGGTAGGTTTTAAACTCAGAGCTCTTTAGTTTTATTGTTAACATAACCAGACTCTAAGTAGAAGGTCGTGGCTGGCACTGACAAAGGCAAGAGTCATCTTTCAGCATCAATGACTCCTTTCTGCTGAAGACAATGGCTGTACAAACAGACATATGACAGGAATAATAAATTTTCCAAAGCCTCAGATATAAGACCAAGATAAGCAGAGAAAAAGAAATTACACACAGAAAATAAACTTAATATAAAACTGTACAAACTGATCAAAATTTATACAAATTGATCAAAATCAAATTTATCAACAAGAAAATATAGTTGCAATACTGTGATTGGGAGAAAAACGTTTCTATTAAGATATGTCTGAACCACCATTGCCATATATTTTCTTTCCTTCCCATTTCTAGTCTATGCATTCCAATTTAACAATTTTAGAGAAGCTAGTTCCACGACTGATAGATTAAAATGGTGGATATAAGAGAAAGTTTAACAATCACACTAAGTAGCAGAAACCCTTGGGAGTCTTGCTTAACTTTCTAATAAACTATTCTATTTCTATTCAACAAGATTAAAAGGGTTCATCAATATTTTAATATAGAGACTAAAGGACTCTTTTCTTTTTTAATCTTTATATACAGATTCTCTTAAGTCCCTGCTTTTTTATATGGAACCAATTAAAATCCAATATATATTTTGATTCTGTAGGTCACAATTTAAAAGGTATACATATTATTTTTTAATATCTTCCAGTAAAGAACATTATATTTTTTAAGCTTGTATCAAAAAATAATGGCTTGTAAATTCAGTGAAACAATTTGCTACTTTCTCATTTAATAGGAAAAGTAACTAAAAACAAATCATAAGTCACTACATACACAGGCAATTTTTTAAGAGGCTAGGACCCTGGAGAAGGAATTAGAGGTAAAAAAAAATGAGTTTTTGAGATGTCAGAGAGCAAAATTCTTCAAGGAGCAAGTAAACTTCTTGGTAAAGTTTAACATATGACATTACTCTTTTCTATGAAGAACTCAGATATTGGTCTACACCTGCTTCCTCTCTCCTGCTACCATCTTTAGTTTTTGACCAAAAGTGCTCTCTCAAGTTAACCATAAACTATGCTTACAACTTCATCTTATCTCTTCTTTCATTCTCCTAGCACAGAGTCTTATAGATTTCTCTAGGTTTTTAACCACCAGGGAAAAACTGAAAACAGATTGGGAGGGGGAATGATTTTTCTACACCCTCAGCATCTATTCTGCTCCCCATGCCCTCCACCATATGGGTCCAAAACAGTACAGAGTTTGTATACATAAAGCATACTCATGGTTTGGTGAGGCTCAGCGAAGACCTCCCTGCCTGGAGGTAAAAGGGGTGAATGAGGAGAAAAGCTGCTGAGCAGTTCCATATTTTCCTACTTGCCACTATTACCAATAACCTGCTGCCAGAGACTAAGACTAGGGTAAAGTGACACACAGGTCTAGAATTGGGAAAATATTTCTAGTAGTAGGTAGAGAGACTACTGAGCAGAGAAGGAATAAAAGGAAGAAGGGGGACAATACTAAGAATGGAGTGAAGATGAATAAGGGTATCTCTGTAGTAAAGCTGGTAAGAAAAAAAAAAAAAACCACTACAGCCACTTGCTTAGTATCTATCCTTATGAAAAAGGGCCATATATAAAGTTGGAAGGAAGAGCACAGGAGACTGTATCTTTCTCTCTCTCTCTCTCTCTCTCTCTCTCTCTCTTTCTCTCTCTCTCTCTCTCTCTCTCACACACACACACACACACACACACACACATACTGCTCTAGGAGCAGTGAAATCAAGTTTTCTTATCTTAGCAAGTAAAACGTACTTCAAAAATATCAAATCCCAACACTGTTATAAATAAGGGAAAGATAATGTAGACTGCAGGATTGCCATCTGCTATAAGGTGATTCAATAAATGATTTGATGAAAGAAATCTGATTGGAGATGACTATGTCAAATAACCAAAGCTATGAATGTATCTCTTCAATAGTTTCCCTCAATTTTATTTGTGGAGTAATGACACTTGTTTAGATAACACTCCCAGGTTGCCATCAATTGTAAAACAAAACACAAGTAAAACTCATCACCATTTCTATTGTATGATTTTAGATTCTCATGAAATAAATCTACCAATGTGTTTTTCTCGAAATTCATTGTGAAATAGGATCAATTAGAATATAATAGCACACCTTTGCTGTTATACTAAACATCAACAAAAACAAAATGGAAAAGCTATGATAATATTAAAATTGTAAGTGTATTTAAGAGAATTTAAGACACAGTGCCTCATATGAAAAATGTAACAGTGATTATAAAGGTTTGTTAAAGTTATGAAATATTAGGGTTCTGTACCTAGAGCAGTCAAAAGAAACAATTTAATTCTTTTTAAAAGTAGATAAGAAAATAAAAACAGTAAGAAGAGCAAAAGGAATCACAGGTCACCTTTTAAAGTTCAATCACAATTTCCATTTGGTATTATTAAGAACAAAGATTTACAAGTAGGGATATTCTAGTGCCAAAATACACTACAGTAAGGTAGTAAATACATGACTAATTCCAAGAAAATGAATAATTTTGAAAATAACGTTCAAACACAGTTATTTTGCTATGTTATTAACCACATCATTCTAAATAAATACCCTGTAAAGATACAATTCAGCAGGACATTCCAGTAATTTAAACAGAGTAGAGGATCCAAAGAAAATGGCAAGTCTACCTATTTACAAACAAGAGATACAGCCTGATGGCCAGAGACTGAAACGAAATTCCAGAGGGCAAGCAGGTATGTTGTACTACCTTGGGAGCTATCTGGTGACCTGGTATTTTGTTTCTCTTGCTATCTGAAAGTAGAACATTCTTATAAAATGTCCTACAAAAAGACTTTTGTAAGTTGAAATGGCAAAAAGTAAACAAGCAATTACCATTTGTAAAAGCAAATATCCTCTTCCAATTTCTTTCAATTACCAAAAACAGGTACAAATGTAGGTCTTTAGTAAAAGCAAAGTGGCATAAAGTGAACTTTTGCAGAGTGGGGGAAACCTGTACTCCTCCTCTCCAATACAAATACCAAAGCCCTATATCTAAACAACATTGTCAGTTGTTTTCCTCCATAGAGGCACTTAGGCAGTCAACTCTTAAAAACAGGCTTGATTGTCTCTCTCACACTCTGGAGGACTCTCAGCAAAAGGTCTCTCAATAGTACAATCCCATTAGATTGATATTACACATTTCCAAAGTCTGTAACTCACTATATTTAACATGATCATTTCAGTTCAAGCCATCAACCATCTCTGACATATATTACTGTAAGAGTCTCCTAAAGGGTCCCTATTCTTCTTTTCCTTCTACAGTCTATTCTTTACACAGCAACTAGAATGACCCTTTAGAAACAAATCATGTCACTCCTATGCTCAAAATCTACCGAAGTCTTCCTTCTCTTGGATCAATCTGTTTCAACAACATGGCCCCTGCTTTTGCTTGGTGTTTTTGAGCAAAAGCAAGGGGCCATATTGGGATCTTTCCATTTGCCCTTTCCTCTTTATAAAATGCTCCCACCCAGATATCTGAATGATCTCTTAATTTCCTTCAGGTCTCTGTTCAAATGTCATCTTATAGGTGGATGTTTACTGTCTTTTTCCAACAGATTGAAAAATCCATCAAAATAAGGATGTAGTTTGTTTTGTTCAGCTTTAACCATTTGGTAACTAGAACATGCTTGACACAAGTAGGTATTAATAAATATTTACGGAAGAATGAATGTATAGAGTGGAAATAATAAAATCAGTTTAATAAAAGTGAGGCTATACCAGGTTCCCTATTTGTTAGCTTATCATTACTTTTACACAGTAATCAAAACCAGTCTTCTAAATAAATATACTTTTTTAAAAACTCTGTGAGAAGTAGTTAGATTGCAAATGACTCTATAAACCAGATGACTACTCCCAAAGAGCAAAAATTACTAACAACTTTTAAAGAAATTAAATCCTCACTAGGCTTGGTAGCTAAAGAAACTACAGACCTTAAATATCACAACTGTGAAATGACCTCATCACATGTCCTAAGAAAAATCACTTTGTATTCATTATAGTACAGCCTATAACACATTGCTATAAAAGGAATTTTAAATAAAACATGTTCCAAAAAGATTCATATACTCAGCATGATGTTGGGATATTTACAAATGTAGTTAGAAACGTAATGATTCTCTTTAACTTGGTAACATTCTTCTTTCCTATTTCCTTAACTAGTCACTCTTCATATTAATTTCTACCTCATCAATTTTCCAACTATCACATTTGTTCTTTTTACATACACAATACCCTGGGGTTCAGGTACTGTGTATTGCTTGTTCTTCTATTATGTTCCCATTTCAATCCACAGTTAACACTGCCAGCACATTTAACTTGCCATAAACACAAGTTGGGTCATATCCATTCACTACACAAATGTGATCCTCTCTCTGCTGCTTCAGGTTTAACATTCACACACCTGAGGGTGGCATTCTTCAAGGTGGCCTCAATCTGCCTTTTCAGCTTCAGTACTTACTATATCCCTTCAAAACCTCAAGGTCCCCCAACCTCATCAGGACATTAATCACTCCCCAAACATGCCAAATTCATCTTCTACCCCTATTGTTCCCTAGCCCTAGAATATCCACCTTCATCTAAACCTTAACCTATTAAATTTCTAATTCTGATTCATCCTAAGATCAAATGTCCCCTCCTGAGAAGTGTTCTCCAGCAACTAAGCCTAAATTAATCACACTTCTTTAGAAGTTAATTTGTACTTATTCTGTCTTAAACACTGATGGTTGTTTTCATTTACATTCTACCAATAAAACTTTATAATAGGGAGCATCTCTTGTTCATCTCTATGTTTTTCTGGTACCTAACAGAAGTGTGGTATTCTGCATTCAAATGTTTACTGAATGATTCAGAACATATAAAATTAGGGATTCATGTAACTGTCTGTCATAATAATTCAATAACTAAGGATGGGTTAAAAACAAGAGGCCCAAAATAGAAAAATTATGCCTAGCAACTCAAAAAATAATAATTACTTTTTAAACAAAGTATTATTGGGGCGCCTGGGTGGCGCAGTCGGTTAAGCATCCGACTTCAGCCAGGTCACGATCTCGCGGTCCGCGAGTTCGAGCCCCGCGTCGGGCTCTGGGCTGATGGCTCAGAGCCTGGAGCCTGTTTCCGATTCTGTGTCTCCCTCTCTCTCTGCCCCTCCCCCGTTCATGCTCTGTCTCTCTCTGTCCCAAAAATAAATAAATGTTGAAAAAAAAATTTAAAAAAAATAAAAAAATAAAAAATAAACAAAGTATTATTTTTAAAAGCAGATGACAAAATGTGTTGCAGAAACCTCAAAAGTGACCTAGTAAGCTCAGCTTCCAGTACAATGCAGTAAGCTCTGATAGACAGGCTTCTATAAATTCTGGGGGAAAATACAAATATAAAACAATTACTTACAAGCTCTAGAAAGTGAACAAAATCAGGCTGATTTTGGATGAGAACATAAACTTGGAAGAAAAGACCAGAATGATCTTTAACAGATTTTAGGGATCAGAACAAGTGAATTTCCCATTCTTAAAGCTTTATCCTACACATAAGCAGTAGCCACAGCATGTAAGCACTAAAGTTCCAATAAAAAACATCTTTTAGGGGCACCTAGGTGGCCCAGTCAGATGAGCATCCTACTCTTGATTTCGGCTCAGGTCATAGTCTCACAGTTGTGAGATCAAGCCTGTGTTGGGCTCTGTCCTGGGCATGCAGCCTGCTTGGGATCCTCTCTCTCTCCACTCTCTCTGCCCTTCCTCCCTCACTCTCTCTTCACCTAGCTCTCAAATAAACATTAAAAAAAATCTTTCTAGCTAGAAGAATGGTACAGAGCCTGGAAAGCAACAGTCATCACAAAGTAATGACAGAATGCCCAAGAGGAGAGATGCAAAAAAGAAGAGTCCCAAATTTTTGGTATATTTCTACCCAAGTCTTGGCTGAGTCCTGTAGCACATTCACAGGGCAGGCCCAAGGCAGTCTGCAGCTGAGACTAAAACAATCAAATCAAGACTTGAGCAGATGCCAAACTCAGGCAACAGAGAGTTTTCACTTTAAGTCTAATCCAATTAATGGCTCACTTAAACAAAGAAATCAAAACTCTTTGGAGGAACATGAAAGAAAACAAAATTTCCACAAATACATTCTTAATACCCATAATAGAATCCCAAATTCCTTGATAATGAAATGTGATCCAATCTCAAAGGAAAAGATAATCAAAAGAACAACCTCAAGATGGCCCAGAGAATGAGATTTTCAAATAAGGATATTAAAACAGATATTGTAAGTGTGCTTAATGAGATAAAGGACCTACGTTCATAATGAAGGAAAAAATGGAAAATTTCACAGGGAAAAGAAAACAAAAAGAAAGCACATATAAACCTTAGAAATAAAAATTAAAATACCAAAAATCTTAAAAAAAAAACAAATTTCCTGATAAATGAATAGATAGATAGGTAGATACACAGAGAGACAGATATTGTTTTGAAAGTTCTTTAGGTATCAGCTCTCAGGATTGGGGCTCAAAAATTGCTTGTTCATGTTTATTGTTGTTATAACTTTTGAAGATACCTCTTCTTTCAAATGTGAACATTTTGGGAGACAGCCAAAGCATAAGAGACTCTTAAAAACTGAGAACAAACTGAGGGTTGATGGGGGGTGGGAGGGAGAGGAGTGTAGGTGATGGGTATTGAAGAGGGCATCTTTTGGGCTGAGCACTGGGTGTTGTATGGAAATCAATTTGACAATAAATTTCATATATTAAAAAAAATAATTAAGGGGGCGCCTGGGTGGCTCAGTTGGTTAAGCGGCTGACTTCAGCTCAGGTCATGATCTCGCAGTCCGTGAGTTCGAGCCCCGCGTCGGGCTCTGTGCTGACAGCTCAGAGACTGGAGCCTGTTTCAGATTCTGTCTCCCTCTCTCTGACCCTCCCCCGTTCATGCTCTGTCTCTCTCTGTCTCAAAAATAAATAAACGTTAAAAAAATATAATAATTAAGAAAATAAATAAATAAATAACCCACAAAAAACAAAAAACAAAAAACAAAAAACAAATTTCCTGGATGGACTTAAGGGAAGAATAGTGATGACAGATTAAAGAGAGTAAATTTGATGAGCACTCAATAGAAATAATTCAATTTGATAAAAAGAGAAAAACTACTAAAATAAAAATAAACAGGACCTTAGAGACCTAAGGGAAGACATTAAAAAGTCTAACAGAGGCATAATGATATAACAAAGAGAACAGAGTAGGAAAAACATATTAAAAATATTTTAAAAATATTTAAAAATATAAAAGCAATAATGATAAAAAATTCCACAAACGTGATAAGAGACATAAACTTACCAATTATAGACACTCAGTGAATCTAAATAGGATAAATATGAAAAAAAAACCATGTAGGCACCTAACAGTCAAACCTCTGACAACTAAAAATAAATACAGAGAAAAAGTTGAAAGTGGTTAAGAAAAAGAGACACATTACATAACAGAGAAGCAGCAAATACTTATGTAGAAGCTGCAGCAAGTTATCCAGAATATCTAACTAAGATTAAGGAAAGTGGCTACACTAAACAACAGATTTTCAATGTAGATGAAACACCCTTCTGTTGGAGAAAGATGACATCTAGGATTTTCATAGCTGGAGAGGAGAAGTCAATGCCTAGCTTCTTCTCAAAGCTTCAAATGAGAGGCTGACTCTTCTGTTAGGGGCTAATGCAACTGGTGACTTTTAGCTGAAGCCAATGCTCATTTGCCATTATTAAAATCCTTAGGGCCCTTAAGAATCATGCTAAAAATACTCTGCTGGTGTTCTACAAATGAAACAACAAAGCCTGGATGATAGCACATCTGTTTACAACATGGTTTACCGAATATTTTGAACCCACTGTTCAGACCTACTGCTCAGGAAACAAACAAGAAAAAAATATTCCTTTTAAAACATTACCACTCATTGACAGTGCACCTCATCCAAGAGCTCTGATGGAGATGTACAATGAGATTAATGGTGTTTTCACGTCTGCTTGCCACCGCTTCTGTTCTGCAGCCATGGATCGAGGAGTAATTTCAACTTTCAAGTCTTAGTATTGAGAAAATACATTTCATAAGGCTAGAGCTGTCATAGACAGAAACTCCTCTGGCAGATCTGTGCAAAGTCAGTTAAAAAACTTCTGGGAAGGATTCACCATTTAGATGCCATTGAGAACATTCACAATTCACGTGAAGAAGTGAAAATATCAACATGAATAGGAGTTTGGAAGAAGTTAATTCTAACCCTTGTGAATGACTTTGAGGGGTTCAAGACGTCAATGGAGGAGGTAACTGCAGATGTAGAAATAGTAAGAGAAACAGAATTAGAAGAGGAGCCTGAAGATGGGACTGAAATGCTGTTGTTTCATGATAAAACTTTAACGGATGAGGAGCTGCTTCCTATGCATTAGCAAAGAAAGTGATTTCTTGAGATGGAATCTACTCCTGGTGAAGATGCTCTGCAGATTGTTGACATGACAACAAAGGATTTAGAATATTACAAAAAATGTAGTTGACAAAGTAGTAGCAGAGTTTGAAAAGACTGACTCCAATGTTTAAAGTTCTGCTTTGGTTACAATGCTATCAAACAGCATCAGATGTCACAAAGAAATTGTTTGTGAAAGGAAAAGGCAATTGATGCAGCAAACTTCACTGTCATTTTATTTGAAGAAATTGCCCCAACCTTCGGCAACCACCATGCTGTTTGGTCTGCAGCATCAAGACCGAAGCAAGAACCTCTACCAGTGAAAAGATTACAACTTGCTGAAAGCTCTGATGACAGTTAGCATTTTTTAGCAATAAAGCATTTTTAAATTAAGATGTATACATTGGTTTTTTTAGACATAATGCTACTGCACACTTAACAGACTATAGTATAAATGTAACTTTTATTTGTACTGGAAAAGCAAAAAATTTATTTGACTCACTTTACTGCAATACTCGCTTTATACCCACAGTATCTCTGAGGTATGCCTGCATAACATCTCTCATAGGACTTAGAATGTATTTAGAAGTAATAGATATGAGAGGTACCTGGTGGCTCAGTCAATTAAGTGACCAACTCTTGGTTTCAGCTCAGGTCATGACTTCACAGTTTGTAGGATCAAGCCCTGTGAGAGGCTCCATGCTGACACTGCATGAATCCCACTTGCTTGGGATTCTCTTTCTCCACCCCCTGCTCATGCTTGCTCTCTTTCTCAAAAATAAATTAACTTAAAAAATAAAAGAGAATACACATGAAAAATACAGCATAAAGGAAGGCAGGGGTAGGGTTAAACAGACTTGTGAGGTCACAAGATTTCTGCATCTTATGTGAACTGGTACCAATATTAACTCTAAACAGACTGTGAGAAGTTAATGATATATATTAACATCCTTAGAGAAGCTACCAAAAAGGCCCAAGGAGATACATCACTAAAAAGCTAACTAATAAATTAAAAGGGAGTCCTGAGAAATAGTCATATCCAAAAGAAAGAACAAAAGTACAGTCCAAAAAAAAACAGAGAAAAACAGAAAAAAACTAAATTAGTAGCACTAAATCCAACCATACAATGAAACTTTCCATTTTTGTCTAGGGAGGAAGACAGAGAAGCAATCAAATAGATACTACTCCTTTCAATGAGAACACACCTCACTGCTCTGTGCACTCATCAAGTTCACGGTACCACTCTTTGTGAATGAGACAATTATATTTGGGTTTGGTGGTGGGGAAAGGAAGATGAAAACATTACAATTGTACATTAAACAAAAAACATACAATAGCATACCAACGTAAAAACTGCATACATAGGTTTTTAGTTTGTTTGTTTGTTTTTATAGTACCCATTAGGATCATAAGCCAGTACCAATAAAACAGCTTCTGCATAACTATCAAGTACATTTTAGTGGATTTTTGCTGATTACCTAACACAATTTGCTATTTAAAAACAGCTGTGTGAGCAATTACTATTCTTAACTTAATTCCACAAACAATTCTATTCATTTCCTGTAATGAGGCCTGTGTACTCCCTGCGTTCAAGTCTTAGACCATTAATTCCTGCAATGGAAACACACTCTGCCTCTCAGAAAAACTCCATAAAAATTTTTCCTTCATGTTTTCCCTATTATTTAAAAATCTCAGATTTTTTTTTTTTACTCAGATGCTCTTTAAATTGCCACTCATTTCTTTCTAGACTCACAAAACAAAAATTTACATTGACCACCTTCACTCCTTACAATTCATTCACTGACTCACTAATGAATCTCTTGCTAGTTTCTAGTCTCTTCCTAGACCCAGGCCCAAATCTGAATGTTAGGCATTGAGAAGGCTCTCAGTAAATGTTTGTTTTTAAGATAAAACTGAACTTTTTCAGATCATCAAAGGTTATCCTGAAATGAAATAACAAAGGCCCCCTGCTGGTCTTCATTTCTCAGCTCTCTGTATCAGAGGTCTGCAAACCTCTACTGTGAATGACCACAGAGTAAATATTTGAGGCTTTGTGAACCATACACTCTCCTTACCAATTATTCAACCCTACTATGTAGCACAAAAGCAGCCATATATAAAATGTAAACAAATAAAAAGTGGTTGTATTCCAATAAAACTTTATTTACAAAAATAGGTGACAGACCATGGACCATATTTTGCCTACCTCTGCTTTATGGCATCCAGTCCTGTTAACCACGTTGCCTCTCGAGGCAACATTAACTTTTGGGCCTCTATTTCTGCATATTATCACTTCCTTTTTTATATGAAAATTAAAAGTATCTGCTCTTCATCCCATGTTCTTCTCATTTTATGCTCGACCCTTGGACAACTCATGCAATTTTGTGATTTTAACGGTCTCCATCAAATGATATTTCCAAATGCACATTCCAAGGATTAAGCTCTGTTCCGTATTTTGGGTCTAAAATCATCAAATTCTTGCTGGAAGCTTTCATTTGGTTTTCCTGCCATTACCTAAAAGCCATCACATATCTAATACCAAACTCTTTGTATGCCCTTCATCTCTTCCTCATATGCTTCTGGGTCCTAATTATTAGTATTTCTAATACTGCAGGTACAACTATAATAATTTAGGTCAATTAGACTTGTAAAATGGTATCATCTTTGATTCTCCCTTCTCTTCTCCCTCCACTCTCCCTACGCTGAGTGTTCTTTATGAATGTCTCCTGAGGCAGCCTTTTTGTTCCATATTATTCTGGGCTTTCATGATATCCTACTTAGATTTTTTTTGATAGAGTCTCTCTGAATCTTCCTAAAACACTATTTTATAACGTTTCACTAGCTTATTATACCCTGCCCATATAACCTTCCTAAAACAATCTTTTAAAACACATTACCCCCAGATTTAAAAACTAAACAGTTCCAGTGCCCTACTGCCAAGAGAATAAATCCCAAATTCTTCAACCTGAAATGGAATATTTACTCATCAGTTCTACAAATGTTTACTGTCAATTGTGCAGGGTTTTATCCCTCCTATGCTCAAAGCCTTTGAAAATCCAGTTATACTGCCCCTTCCCTCCAACCCTAGGAGTGAAAACACTTACTAATTTCTTACTATGACATACACACTCATGGTCTAGGGAGGATTCTAGGCACTGGTGATACAGAGACGCACAAGACACAGAAACCCTGCCTTCAAAGACTTGTCATTCAGTGTCTTACCTTTCAAACTCTCAACTGTAACTATGAGGCAGATTCACTGTACACTGAATCATTCACGACCATTTCACTGCTCTTATTACTCCTCTTAGCACTTCTACCTCCTGTACATTTAATTAAGTCTTGTTGGTTTAATGCTCACTTTAAATTCCACCTCTGCTATACAGCTTGCCCAGCTTCACTAATTCTTACTCAGTCCTGTTCAATACTAGTATAGAACTTAAAAATCTATGTCACACAGCACACAAGTTCTTAACTGTTCTTAAGTGAATACCATTCAACAAGGGGTCTCAAATTAATCTGAGTGAAGACCATATTCAGCTCTTATTCTAGATCATCTAAAGTCCTGAATACATAGAACAAAGTCACTTTAAAAAAAAAGCTCTTACGTAAAAATAACACTGCTAATTACTGTAAGGGCAGGTTTATTAATAGCAGGTATAGCTTTTTACTTATCTACTTGTACTGATTCCCCCCACTCTCACTGGTGAACAGCATGTTTGCAAGGGAGCCTTCATAAAGGGCATGACTAATGACCAAAACACAAAAGTAACCACATTAAGAAGACACTCAGCTGAGACCTCTGACATTAGCACAGTACTCTAATGGAATGAACTAAAACTCTCCTGTTCACAATCGTGCATAGTGTAGCACCACGTAAGCAAAACTTAGTGCCATGTACAGATTTCTAAATCTTGAACTCTCATGATTAGGGTCTAATTCATAAAAAAAATTAATTGAACTTAAGTCATTTAAGGGGCGCCTGGGTGGCTCAGTTGGTTAAGCATCTGACTTCAGCTGATTTCGCGGTTCATGAGTTCGAGCCTCCTGACAGGCTCTGTACTGAGCCTGGAGCCTGCTTCAGATTCTGTGTTTCCCTCTCTCTCTGCATCTACCCACTCATGCACTCTCAAAAATGAATTAATGTTAAAAAAAAATTTTTGTTTTGAATATCTATGGCTCACTTGGTTGAGCATCTGACTCTTGGTTTCAGCTTGGGTCATGATCCTAGGGTCGTAGGATCGAGCCCTACTTTGGCCTCTGCACTGAGAGTGGAGCCTGCTTAATTTAAGATTCTCTCTCTGTCTCTGCCCTTCTCCCTTGTGTGTGCTCTCACTCTCTAAAATTAAAAATTAAAAAAAGAGATGTACAACTTATAAAGATGAATAATTAGATCAAAAATTTACCACAGCATCCACCTTTAGAGCTGTTAAAACTAGCTAGAAAAGTTGGCCACTGCCTATGTAAATAAGTCATACCATTCTTGAAACCTCTACCTCAGAGTACTTTTAATTTAAAAATATAGGAGTGTTTATCAAAATTATTTATCAGCAATTAAGAATATACACTAAAAATGACTTTCATTAAACAACAGAATATAATCTTGACATAAAAATAAAATCTGTACACCAATCTTACATATTGTCTGTGGGCATGTAAAATGTTACAGTTTAGAAAACTGGCAGTTTCTTTTTAAAAGATAAAAACATATATACCCTGTGATACAACAATCTATCCTCAGGTACTTGCCCAAAATAAAATGAAAAAAGCAGTCACAAAGAAACCTTTACAGTAATATTAAGGGCAGTATTCATAATAGCTAAAACTGGAAACAATCCAGATGACCATCAATTTAAAAAAAGAATAGAAGATCTGTAGTTTGCTCATTCAAAGCAATACTGTTCAGGAACACAAAGAAATGGACTAATGGTACATACAACAACATGCATAAATCTCAGTAACTTTATGCTTAGTAAAAGAAATCAAATACAAAAGATTCCATTCATATGTTCATCTAAAATGGAACAAACAATATCACAGTGATAAAATAAAGACAGTGGTTGGTTGCTTCTCAAGTAGTTGACTAAGAAGTAGTACATGGGGGAAAAAAAGAAGTAGTACAAGGGATATGTATGGGGTGAAAAATAAACTTTTAAAGAACAAAATGTTTTAGTGACCATTTTCCTAAGGTATTCAATTGAATAACAATTATAAACTAAGGACAAAAATTTTTAAAGCAACTATTTAAACTTCTTTACATTTATTTGAGAGAGCACAAACAGGGAAGGGGCAGAGAGAGAATCCCGAGCAGGCCCCACACTGCCAGGGCAAAACCTGATGCAGGGCTGGAACTCATGAACTACGAGATCATGTCCTATACCTAAGCCTAAGAGTTGGACGCTTTACCTACGGAGCCTCCCAGGTACCCCTAAAAACAACTATTTGAAGGCAAGAAGAGTGAGCAAAAGTAGACAGAAATTAGAGAGGATCTGATTAGTGGGGAAAAACAACAACAACAACAAACACATTCACTGAATAAGATCCAAATCTACGTGGCTGGTCCAATGAAGACACTCCAGTCAGCATGGCATGTGGTGTGGTTGAATAGTAAGCAGAAAGCTACTATCTTCTTAGCTTAGGAAGCCAGAAAACAAAATTTGGGAATGTCAGTGTGGCTAGAAAGTAAGGAGGGGAAACACAGAAAGGATAAAGCCGCTGTTGGGCAAGTTCCAAAAATTTATATTTAAACTCCCCTCAAATCCTTGGCTGAACTCTAAATGAAATAAACATAGGGGACAATACAAAAAACCCGACTGAAAGCAACATCTAGAAGGCTAAAATAACTGAGCATAGATTTCAGCTGCTGGTACCACAGAGGAAACTAATTAGGGATGCTTGGTAAATAATTTGGGCTTTCTACAAACCTGCTTTAACAAAGCATAAAACCAAGCCTCAAGATAATTGACCAATAATGTAACTACTTACCAGAGCAAAAACAAACCTCTGCAGAAGAGAAACTAAAACCTCTATGATACATCTTGTACATTTTCTAATATAAAATAAAAAACTTAACAGAGGCAGAGAAAAATAAAAATATGACCTATAGCCTAGAAAGAACACTACATACACACATACCTCAAGATGACACAGATGCTAGAATAAGCAGCAAAGGATTTTAAAGCAGCTATTATGTATTCAAAGACTTTAAGAAAAAGATGGTCAAAATGAATAATCAGATGGACACTCAGCAGAAAAAATGGAAGTGTATTTGAAAATGGAAATTCTACAATTTTAAAATATATTATCTGAATAAAAAAATTCACTGAATAAGCTAAACAATGGACTGGAGCCAGAAGAAGAAATTGTAAATGAAAATGAACAGAAATCAATAAAGAATTATTCAATATGAAGTAGAAAAAAGAAAATAGAGCCTTAGCTACCTGTTAAACAATGTTAAATGGCCTAAAATGAATGTAATTAGAATATGAGAAGTAAATAAGCGAGAAAATGGTGTAGAATATACATCTGGGGGAAAAATTGCAAAATTTCCCCAAATCAGTGAAAAATATCACTGACTGCATGCAGATCCAATAACCTTAGTAATCTCTAAGGAGGAAAAATACAAAGCAACTGTCACCAATGCACACAATCATCAAAATGCTGAATACGAACACAAAGAAAGAAATCTTGAATTCAACCAGAGGGAAGAAAGACAAATTACATAAGGGGAAAATCATATAAATAAAAGCTTGCCACTCATCAGAAACAATGGAGGCCAGAGCCAATAAAATGACATTATTATAATTCTAAGAAGAAAAGAAGTCATCTGAGAATAATTGCACAGAGATCTGAAATAAAAGAAATACTAACTAAAGTTTCATGCTGAAGAAAAATGATACCAGATAAAATGTGGATCCACAAGAAAGGACAGAAATGGCAATTACATAAGGATAAACGGCTATTTTTCCTCAATTCTCTCTGAAGTGCATATGATTGTTGAAAGTAGAAACTATTAAGTTGTTTTGAAAGCTTTAAACATTTTTATAACAAAGAATAAAAAAGGGTAAATGAACTAATTCTTTTCAAGATTCTCAATTTTACATTGATATAAATATAAAGTAATGTAAACTGTGATGAGTGTATACTTTAATCCCTAGAGCAACCCTTAAAACAATTCGAAGCAATACAGCGAAAAAGTCATTCAAGAAATTAAAATGGAACACAAGGGGCGCCTGGGTGGCGCAGTCGGTTAAGCGTCCGACTTCAGCCAGGTCACGATCTCGCGGTCCGTGAGTTCGAGCCCCGCGTCAGGCTCTGGGCTGATGGCTCAGAGCCTGGAGCCTGTTTCCGATTCTGTGTCTCCCTCTCTCTCTGCCCCTCCCCCGTTCATGCTCTGTCTCTCTCTGTCCCAAAAATAAATAAACGTTGAAAAAAAAAAAAAAAAAAAAATTTTAAAATGGAACACAAAACATAGCTGATTAATCAAAAAGAAGTCAGAAGGGAAACAAGAACCAAGGCACAAAAAAATTAAATAACAACATGATAAAACAAAATATAACATATGAATAAGTTCCAAGTGCTGGAGAGATCACAGAGCAACTAGAACTCTCACACATTATTGCTGGGAGTATAAAATAGTGAAATTACTTTGAAAAACTCTTTAGCAATTTTTTATAAAGTTAAACATTTCTATATTGTAACTGAGAGATTCTACTCTTCATACTTACCCGGAGAAATAAAAACGTTTATGTTCACAAACTGAATTACACAAGACTGTTCATAGCAGCCTCATTCATAATAGCCAAACACTTAAAACCGTCCTAATGTTTGCAGACACCTAAATGGATAAATATATGACAGTTTATTAATGCAATAGAACACTGCTATTCAGCAGTAAGAACGAACTACTATACCCAAAGTGGATGAATCTTTTAAGCAAAAGAGCCAGACACAAAAGAGAACATACTATTATGATTCCATTTACATAATGTTCTACAACTGGCAATACTAACCTAAGGTGATCAGACAAGAATGATGGTTGTTTAGGTAGATAAGGGGTTGTTTGGAAGGGGCCAACAACTTAACCACTTAACATGAGGTGTTGCACATAAAGTTTCCCAGGTAACAGACTTTTAGATGGATATTTGTGTTCATGAAGTTCACTGGGAAGTGCTCTTATGTTCAACATCTACGATGAGTTGAAGGAAGCATAAGTGAGTACAGGAAGAAATTGAATTGTGATACAACATCAAAAAATGTCTTAGCTCAACACATGGGGAGTTCTCTAACTCGAACAGGCCCTAGGAACTATTCCAACTGCAGCAAGTGGACCAAGATCTTTATACCTCTCCTCCTACCCTACCATTGCATTGAGCAGCCATTGGATAGACACTACCCCCGAAGACTGGTATGACAAGGTCAAGATGGCCCCCTTCAGCAGAAGGCAACTCTTAAAAAAGGGACTCCGGTGAGAGTTGTCCAGCAACATTCCAGCAACTTGAAAAATAAATGTTTAATCCTGGAAGCACTCCACTGCATTCACAACATGGCATGAGAGAAATGTTTTATATCTTGATTGAAGTATTGATTATATAGGTGTGTATACATTTATCAAGTTCACTGAAATGTATATTTAAGATCCATTTATTTCACGGTATGTAAATTCTATCCCCCCTCCTCCCACTATGTGCTTTAAAAAATGTTATACTCCTATTCTGAACCCCCTCTCTCCCCAAAACACCCCAGACCTAAATACTAACAAAGTACAACTTGGAATGAAGAGAGACAGAAGATTTAATTTTAAAAACAAGGAATAGTATGAGTCAAGCTACAGCTTTTGAAACAGTAGTGGGTACCCGTAGCGATTGCCCCCCCCACCACCCCCATACTAGAGGCCAGGAAAGAAAAAGATGTTATTTGAAGTTCAAATAGAAGTCCACACTCATGTGGCAAGGATGATATAGTGATGTGCTATAAAGCAGCAGGTGAGTCTTTGTTGAAGCAATGGAAGGCAAACATATGGACACTTTTTTCATTAAAAAGTACAAACCCAAGCCCTATCTTTCCATTACCTTTCAAATATTATTGATTCCCACAATGAATATCTCTTTTTCCCCAATTTTGGGACTGGCAATATGAAATAAAATAATTGATCATTACCAATGTAAACATTATCATGCTATCATATATTTAAAATTACGCTCCGAAGAACTATACAAAGAGCCTAAAAGAAGATTGTTCAGATGGTTAATTCTTTCAGAGGTTTCTGAAGAATTAATGTATGAAGGCTATTTATATGTGAAAAGTGAAATATTATTTTAAATCAATATCAGATTAAAAGTGAATTTTATCGCCTTATGAGCACATATGGTTCTGTGCACATGTTTAACTATAAATTTGTAGGTTTCCAGAGGATAAAGGATACACAAATAAGTAAAATAAATAGTAGCAAATTATGTTCACTAACAATGTTAAGTTAGTACAAACCAAAATGATGTACTAAAACCTACATAAATGACAGCAAATGCAAGCCTTTTACAAAACAGTAAAGAAGATTTGGTCTTTCGCCATGGTTACAACTTCACTGAAAGAATACGAATGGTGGCCTAAAGTTGGTAAATCCATCCAATTACATTCAGGAAGTAAACTAAAATTAAAAGATGAGACGGTAAATACATAGTTACTTTTGAAAATTTAATGCAAGTCAAAGGTAGAAAAATTGATGTTTAAAACCATGTGTTTTGGGGTGCCTGGGTGTCTCAGTTAGTTAAGCAACAGATTTTTGCTTTCAGCTCAGGTCTTGATCTCAGGGTTGTGAGTTCAAGCCCCACACTGGGCTCTGCGCTGGGCTTGAAGGCTACTTGAAAAACGTGTGTGTGTGTGTGTGTGTGTGTGTGTGTGTGTGTGTGTGTGTGCGCGCGCGCACAACCAGTATTCAAGAGGAAGGTTTTTTTCAGCTAAGGATAAAGTTTTGTTTATAAAATTTTCGGAAATATTTGTTTGCCTTCACGATCCACAAAGCACAGCAGGGAGGGAAATGAAGAATACTTTAGCAATGCTTTTGTGCTACTGCAGCAAGATACTACTTCTCACTCCTAAAAGATGACCTTCAATATCTGCTCAAGGCAATGTTCTCCATAACCCAGTCAACTTGTGGTCACTTACCTCCATTACAATTTATTATATTAAGTATCTCCATTAAATTATTCAATTTATTATTTTAAAACAGTTTTAAGTATATGACATCATTATCTTGTTCAGTCTTTTTGAAAATAAGATGATAATCAAGATATAAATAGAAATGAGACTAACCTAATGCAACTGTTTACAGACCTACTTCTTTGGTAACCTTGATATACAGATGGAGGTCTAGAATTTCACAATTTTATTTTATAAACATCTATGATAAAATAAACTGTACTCCTGAGTATCATTTAAAATATTTTTAAAGTATCATTTAAAATACCTTTAAGTCTTTGAAATCCTATGGAAAAAGTGGTCAACAGTAAAATGCTGGTAAAATATTTTTAGTTGGCAATATTTCCTAAAGCAGGAACCCCATTCATTCTGACTTTGTTCTGAGTGAGTTTGGGTGAGTTAGCCATCATTTTCCCATTAAAACCCCTAAAACCTTCAACCCAAAGAATCTGTAAAGATGAAATGTACAATTTAAATATATTTTTGCCCAAGAGCAAGGAACTAGACTTGGATTCTTGACCTCCTCAATTATTCATAACAAGAGAGAATAGATGGATACATATGACCTTATAAATTGTTCAGAGGTACTTTAGCAGAGAAGAGGAAGGAAAAAAATCACTATACTTTGATTTCACAGTAATTAAAAACAAATCTGTGTTTTCTATCAACTCATCAAACGAACACACTCAATTCTAAGTGGTGCTATCTATCCCCCCTTGTCAGTCTCAAAGTGGAAAGACTTGAACTGTACTGATTTACCCAATTCTATATCCATACACAATATCAAATATCTTCATTGTTTGGTATTCCTCCCACCTCTTTTTAATATATGAACCCGTGGTCTAGTTTCTTCCTCTGACTTTTTTCAAAACATCATTCCTCTTTGATCAGGTTGGCTTTCAATTCTCCTGGTGTCCCAGAAAAGCCTCTCAATATCTCCCTTGGATTGATGGGTGTGTATACGTTTATCAAGCTCAGTGAACTGTACATTTAAGGGAAAGATATTTATTGAGAATGTGAAGAAAACCTGACATATTCTAAACATTTAATGTATTTAGGAGTGGATCTAGCTGACTTCCCCTCAATTTCTCTCATCAGTCTGTCTTTTCAACTCAACAAAGAGACACAATACATAAACTGTAACTATCAAAGCCATACCAGGAAAATTTGCTTTACAGTCTAGCTGGATCCAAGTACAATCCCTGACTTTTCCATTTACTAGGCATATGACGACTCTATTAAGACTGTTTCTTCCAAGGGGCAGCTGGGTGGCTCAGTGGGTTAAGCATCTGACTCTTGATTTTGGCTCAGGTCATGATCTCAGAGTTTGTGGGTTTGAGCCCTGCATCAGGCTCTGCACCAACATTGCGAAACCTGCTTGGGATTCTCTGTCTCCTTCTTTCTCTGCCCCTCCTCTGCTTGTGTTCTCTCTGTCACAAAAAAATAAACATTAAAAAAAAGACTCTCTTCCTCAAAAAAAATGGAGGTTGGTAACAGTACATAACTTACAGCCTAAGTGAAAATGAAATGAGATGATACTTGCAAGGCACTTAGTGCAGTATCTGTCACATAGTAAATGCCCAATAAATGTAAGCTGTTTGAAAGTTCAGAAAAGGCCTTTTCATTCTCATTGTTAGACAACTCATCTAACAATCTTGCCATTGAGTAAAATTGGGGAAGGCAGGTATCTGATGCTTAATGAAGTGACTGAATCTAAGTTGGATTTCCCATTTGTGGTACTGCTTCTTCTTCCTCTCTGACTGGAATACTGATAACCTGCTGAAGCAATTATTTTCTGTGTTTAGAAATCCTCAGTAGGAATGACTAATTACTTACAGTAAATCATGTCATCTTTAAAAATCTAACTATAAAGTACATCTGGGTTATACTGTAAAGATAATCAGACTGCAAAAACATTTAAGTTCATGCCAAATCAATGTTGGTTTCCCCACTTTTATGAGAATACAAACCTAGAAAATAAAAAGGAAATGGTATCTTCATACTATGGGGGTGAAAAATAAGATTTGAGGTAGTAGGCCAAGCATAGTTCAAGATGTATGACTTGAACGGAACATCTTTTTCTTTGCTTGAGTTTTCACATTTGTGAAAATCCAGTAACACTGGCTCTGCCTACTTAAATGAGACAGCATACAAAAATGCCTGGAAATCTTGCATGTAGTAGTTCCTAAGTTTACAATTAACTATCCTCACAAAACCCTTTCCCTGCAAAGTTTCAGTGGGTTGTTTAAAAAGATTAAGGTAACACATGACAGCAAATATTATCATTATGTCATTAATTATATCTGTTTCCCAATTTCCCAATTTCTATTCAAGAAGCATTTACCGAGTAACTACTCTGACTGAGGAATCACACTTGGTCATTCATTTCCTCATCATGTTTCTCTTACTTGGCATTTTACATCGTATGTGTAATAGGCATCAGCACCACAAATGATCAAGTTAAAGTCAATAAACAGATGAAGTTACCCCCCTTACATACTTCTTTACATTTTATATCCACAGGCCTCAAGACATGTATTTGTATTGAAAACATAATAAATCTATGAACCTTTAAAAATACTGCATTATTTCCAAGCAGAAGATGTGGCCTTAAAAATAGTTCTGTAAAAGAAACTAACCTGAAAATCACATGTGAATTAAAGTCAGAATGAAAGCTTTAATTCTAACACAGTAAAGTTAGAGGCATTTAATTCTGGCCAGAAAAAAATGTATAAAAGCAAGACTGATAAAAATATTAGAATAGTTAGAAAAGAAGAAATATTAGTAAGGTGAATCAGTCACAAAGCTGGAACTCTATCTGAGCATGATGATTCATTCAACAAGAATATATACCCTGGAAGAGTTTCTCTAATGAACAAGAAGTTTACTGGAATAAAAATATAGTTGACCCTTGAATGACATGGAGAGGGTGGGAGGGAATAGGGGCACCAACTACCTACATGGTCAAAAATCCGTGTATAACTTTTGATTCCCTAAGAACTTAACAGCTTACTGTTAACAGAGGTAGACTTGCTGATAACACAGTCGATTAACACATTTTTATATGGATTATATTTTATTCTTATAATAAAGTAAGCTAGAGAAAAGAAAATTTTATTGAGAAAATCGTGAGATTAAGTATTTGTTTCCAATTTGAAAGTATCCAATTTGAATATACAAAATCATTCTATTTTCCTTTTATCAGTTAAGCTTCTTTTAATAAAAATTTTCTTTCCATCATAGTTTAAAGTAAAAAAATCAAGCTACAAACTGCATATTCATCATGGTAACTGTAATGCCTCAGGGTGAAAAACTGGAAGAAATGCAAAAAGTGTTTAATAGCTTCATGTGAAAAGTTGGATTCTTATTGTTTTCCTTTTTATCATTTTTCAACTTTTCTAAAAGGAGTTTATATTATTTGAAAATTTTAAAATAATTTTATATAATTTAAATTTTTTTTTTTTCAACATTTATTTTTGGGACAGAGAGAGACAGAGCATGAACGGGGGAGGGGGAGAGAGAGAGGGAGACACAGAATCGGAAACAGGCTCCAGGCTCTGAACCATCAGCCCAGAGCCTGACGCGGGGCTCGAACTCACGGACCGCGAGATCGTGACCTGGCTGAAGTCGGACGCTCAACCGACTGCGCCACCCAGGCGCCCCTAATTTTATATAATTTAAAAATAAGGTTTTTTTTTTAAAATGTAAGCTAAACTAAAAGCAATCGCTGAGCAAATAAATACAGAACTACTTCCAGTTTAACATACATTTAAATATTTTCTCTCAATTACATATAACTCAAATACAATCACAAAAAAACTTCAAGAAATTCAGTATCTTTTACTTCACTGACATTTCAGTGACTTCAATATTCCTCTTTTTAAAAATTTTAAATTTAAAAAAATATTTTATTTATCATTTTTTGAGAGAGACTGTGCACAAGGGAGGGGTGGAGAGAAGGGGAGAAGCAGAGAAGGGGGAAGGGACAGAGAGGGAGACAGAGGATCCGAGGCAGGCTCTCTACTGTCAGCACAGTGCCTGATGGAACTATGGAATCAGGAACTCAGGAACTCAGGAACCATGGAATCATGACCTGAACTAAAGTCAGATGCTTAACTGACTGAGCCACTCAGATACCTCTTAAATATTCTCTTAAATGAATTAAGAACACCAAATTTCTCCAAAGAACACATACAGATAGCCAAATATGTTTATTTATTTTTTGTGACAGAGAGAACACAAGCAGAGGAAGGGCAGAGAGAGAAGGATACAGATATAAAATTCTTAACATCATTAATCATCAAAGGAATGCAAATCAAAACCACAATTAGGTATCACCTCACAACTGTTAGGATGGCCATTACAGAAAACAAACAAAAAACAAAAAACAAAAAAAGTATAGGTGAGGATCTGGAGAAATTGGAACCTTGTACACTGTAGGTGGGAATGTAAAATGGTGCAGCCACTGTGGAAAACAGTATGGAGGTTCCTCAAAAAAATTAAAAATAGAACTACCATATGATCTAGCAATACCACTTCAAGTTATTTATCCGAAAGAACTAGAGAGGATTTTGAAGAGATATTTGCACTTACTCTCATGTTCACTTCAGCATTATTCACAATAGCTAAGAGATAACAAATATCCATCAGTGGATGAACAGATAAAGAAAATGCAGTATATTCATCCAATGGAATATTATTCAGCCTTAAAAAACAAAGGTCTTTTCTTATGTTACAACATAGATGAACCTTATGCTAAGTGAAATAAGTGACTCACAGAAAAGACAAATACTGCATGAATCCATTTATATGAGATATAAAGTAACCAAATTCACAAATACAGGAAGTAGAATGATGGTTGCCAATGGCCAGGGGAAGGAATGGGGCGTTGTTTAATGGGTACAGAGTTTCAGTCATGCATGATGAAAAAGTTCTAGAGATCTGCTATGCAACAATGAGCATACAGTTAACAGTACTGTACAGTACACTTGAAAGTTTGCTAAGAGAGTATATCTAATGTTAACTATGGGTTGTTTTTTTTTTTTTTTTACCACAATTAAAAGAAAAAAGAACACCTAATAACTTGTAAGGAAAAATATTCATATGTAAATAACCCCATCCTATGGGGGGTGAAATCACTGTTTTCTGAACATAAAGAAAAGTGATAACCATTTCTTAGATCTTTTTATTTCTGTAAGAATGATCTGTTTTCATTCCTTAATTTTATCTTTGAAGAGACCTTCCTACTTGTGTTTCCCTTTCTCCACGGCCACTTGATGAGCTACAACTGAGTCAGACTTGTAACCAGCTAGGGATTCACTTTATTTTATTTTATTTTATTTTATCCCTTGCCATAAAATAAGGTAAAAGGCATTTTTGTAATTACATCAAGTAAATGCCACACAGGCAAGGGTTGGAAAATGGCAATTAAAGTTACAATATAAAATACACTGCAAACATAGCAGATCCTATGGGCCCCAATCCAAGACTTAAAACAAAATGTATTCAGTAAACTTTTGATGTAATAGCCATGTCTTCTTCTTGTGTCACCCAAAATAACTTTAATGAATATGAAGAAAGACAGTACGCTAGTAATGGGATTAAGTAAAACAATAAATGGATTTTAACAAAAGTGAAAGGCAGCATTCTTCATACAAACTAAATGGCTACTATAAATTTCGAAAGACCATTTTCTTTAAAAATTACCCCAAAAAACACCCTCAATTACTTTTGCTTATGTATAAGTGATGTCTTTTGTATTTAACTCCAACAGTTGCCAAAATAAGCCCATTTACATGTGATGCCTGTCAACTAGCAAATTTACATTTGGATTTTGTTGGCTTTGGACCCTGCATTCTGTTCTCTTCTTTGTGCCATTGTTGTTTTTAGGTTTGGCAGTACCTCTAGATCTTTGTTTAACTTAGTTCCTTTGTCTAACTTCTGCAGTATATACACATTATAAAATTAGCATGAAACAACATTTCAGTTTCCATCACCACAATTAATTCCTACCATGGCAGAGGTCTTGCAAATTATGCTTATGTGAACCCAAAAAGAACACACACACACACACACACACACACACACACACAGAAACACAGCACCTGATTTCTCCACCTAAAGATGTAAAAGCAAATAAGAGAAAGAACTATTTGGTTCAATGGTACACACAGAAGATTCATCATGAAGATCACATACAATTTTAATGTATTAAAAGTTAAGTAATCAGAGATGACCCCAACAGTCAGAGCTAAATTTGTTTGGCTGCCAAAAAGCCCATCTTTCTCTTCACCTTGTTTTCTTCCAATGTATTTTTAGCTCTGTCTAATACAAAAGTACTTCATGTCAGGTAGAGTCTCCTGCCTCAAATTCATCATGTAACTGTGCAAATGATAGCTTAATTTGTTAAAGTTAATACTTGAAAGACTCAGGATAGATTCACCTAAATGGATCATGCAGTAGATCAATAATTTAAATACCACTTACGAAACACTGTGAATTTGATCTTCAGTACTTTATGGTGAAACTTAAAAATTTGTATGGATATCCTACCTACACATAAGCAGAGAACTTGACTGTAATAACTTTTATAATACACATTTATATTATCATGAATATACTTAGTTTCGTTCATATTCATATTATGAGTAAGTTAATTATCCTAAATGCAATTTTTCATCCTAATCAAGGCAGGAATTTCATTAGGAAAATTCAAAAGACTTTTCCCAGCTATGAACTATGTTCTTGTACTTACATCTGATTGTGAGATATTCTCGATGTTCTGAGAACTCACAGCCCTTCAAAAATAAATCAATCACTGGGCTAAGACTTCATATGAAAGGGCTTTTATCCCCCACTGAATACAAACCTAAAAACAGCTATTCTTTCATTTGAAGGTTGAGCTCTTATTCATATCACTTCTGGAGGGGAGAAAAGCCAGTAAAGCTATTTTTCAGAAAGTCAAACTCAGTTCCTATGGAACTCCTTTCCATCTGTTCCCTGACATTTCAGTCAGGTTATGCACTTGCCAAAGAGCTCTCTTTGAATACTGAATCCACTGGTAAAGACAAATGGGGGAAGAATCAATTTGTTACTAAATATCATTAATTTAAAATATGAAAAGCTATCATGCATTATGTCAAAATAGGCTCTACAATCAAATATACAGTCCGTGTTATAAACAAAATCAGGAATGTAGAGTGAACAAGAAATTAATGGTTCAGAAATTTTTGCTACTTACTTGCACTAAAAATTTATTCTATGAAGGACAGATAATAAATAAGAACTGATACAATCACATTTTCATGGAGAAAAGAGCGCATCCTATAAGAAAATAAGGCTCCTGAAAGGAGCCTGGGAATCATAGTGCAAGGAACTTTTAAAAAAGTATTTTAATAATAAAAGTTTCATTCAGGGAATAAAGTGAGAAGAGATACTCATGCATTTCACGTTTCCATATTTATTGGAGAAGTTGATCATAAAGATACAATTTTTAAAGCAGAAGTTAAAGATACTAGATCAAAAAGTAATAAAGATAATTGATACAAAGAAATAACTAAGTCTGAATGACAACTAACCATGACTTCACAATCTCAAAGAACTGTGACTACTTAGTGATCAGTAACTACTGTGTCAGAAGGAAGGCAGATTAGTAACTCTACTTGTCCTTAAGGTGCAAAAGAAAGCCTGAAACTGTACAGATTAATTGGTTCATGATTCTTATAAAGCTGGTCTGGAACAAAGAAAATCCACTGATTCAGTAATCAAGCATAATCCACAGACAGCCAGGGAACAAAGTTTATTGAGGTGGGGATGGGGAAGGACAGGAAGGAGAAAGACACAAGACCAATCTCTCTTAGATTTCCTCCTGAGGGGTAAATATAATGTCAAAAGTAACTCTTGGGCTTAATTTATTTATTCTTTATTCTTTTTTTCCCCCAGCATGATAAGTGTACTCTTTAATCCCCATTCCCTATTTCCCACTTCCCTCCACCCACCTCCTTTTTGGTAACTACCAGTTTATTCTCCGTGGTTAAGAGTCTATTTCTTGGTTTCTCGCTCTGTCTCTTGCACACAATTTTCCTTTGTTCATTTGGTTTGTTTCTTAAATTCCACATATGAGTGAGATCATATAGTATTTGTCTTTCTCTGACTGACTTCACTTAGCATTATACTCTCTAGCTCCAAGCATATTGTTTCAAATGGCAAGACTTCATTCTTTTTCATGGCTGAGTAATATTCCATTGTGTGTGTATATATGTATACCAATGCATGTATGCATGCACGTGTGCGCGCGCACACACACACACTACATCTTTATCCATTTATCTGTCAATGGCCCCTTGGGATGCTTCCACTGTTTGAGTACTGTAAATAAAGCTGCAATATTTTTCTTTTTGAAGACTTTAAAAATATTTCAAAGCAACAGTAAAAACAAAAGCCTAAGTTATGATGGTATAAAGGGTATTTCTTGTCCTGGTTAAAGGCCTGACAGACAACAAAACCAAGGAGAGTCAAAACATTTGCTGAAATAGATGGAAACAGAATGGATTCTGCAGTGATCAGAAAAGATGCATAACCTGGACAGGGAAACCAACTTTAATGGCTAGGTGTACAAAAAACAGTGCAGTAACTCTGGCTAACAAAATGCTAAGGTCACTGCTTGAATATTTCATAGAGCCTCCTAAATGAGGTAAAGTAACACATGAGTTTCAATATGGGCAAATATGTAAGAAAAAAAAAACCTCAAAGTCTGTTTACATGGTATTATTCATTAGTGAACTCTCCATGAAATCATCAATTACCCAGAGAGGTGAACATGAATAGGTCCACTCAACCCTAACATACTAGAAGACAGTCTACAATGTACTTTGAGACATCTTAATTAAAATAAAAAGGACTAAAAAATTTTAGATAAATTTTTGTGAATTAAAGATCCAGAACAAACATAAAATCATACCAAGTAGTCTGGCCTAAACACTCAAGCTGGTTATACATGTGTCAGGAGCATAGGAGGGTGAGGGGAGGCAATCATTTAACAATTAAGAGCTAGGCAAGGTACTTCACCACAAAAATCAGAGAATATGGAGTACATTTTCCTCTTTCCTTGTTCACACATTGGAACACACACACACACACACACACACACACACACACACACACCACGCCAGAAAGGCTAAATCACTTACTCAGTGTCCTAACTCTCAATCTACTGTAGAATAGAAGACATACGCACACTTGCATGTATCCAAGGAGCCACTGTACTTTAATACAATTCTAGGTTTTACCTCCTGGTCTTCAATATACTGAACAACTACTGGCTAAAGAAAACTATGAATCTTCCTAATCTTCCTTTCCCTTGCTCCTAAAGTAGCAGTTTCCAATGAAAGGTAACAAAATTACTTCTTTAAAAGAATGAAAATATTTTAGATAAACTCCATGGTGTGTCTTTTTTATTTCCATACAAGTTATATTTTAATTATCCTTTCCAAATTAAGGGACAGACATGCTTTGGCAAGAAGGCAGACATGAAAGTAGATTTTTATGTAGGTGATACAGCTCTAGAGAGCTGAAACAGTAGATCCCCCAAACTCAAACTGTGAGTAAAGCAAAATAGTACTCAAGACACTTTTCTGTTATTAACAGCTTTCCCCACACTAGTTTCCTAATCAGACATTGTGAGTTAATAGCTATTAACCCCTTCCCAATAAAATTTTTCATTAATTTTGGTTTTGCTTGAATGCATAATGTAATATTAATTCATTTTAAAGACTATACAGGGGCGCCTGGGTGGCGCAGTCGGTTAAGCGTCCGACTTCAGCCAGGTCACGATCTCGCGGTCCATGAGTTCGAGCCCCGCGTCAGGCTCTGGGCTGATGGCTCAGAGCCTGGAGCCTGTTTCCGATTCTGTGTCTCCCTCTCTCTCTGCCCCTTCCCCGTTCATGCTCTGTCTCTCTCTGTCCCAAAAATAAACAAACGTTGAAAAAAAAAATTTTTTGGGGCGCCTGGGTGGCGCAGTCGGTTAAGCGTCCGACTTCAGCCAGGTCACGATCTCGCGGTCCGTGAGTTCGAGCCCCGCATCGGGCTCTGGGCTGATGGCTCAGGGCCTGGAGCCTGTTTCCGATTCTGTGTCTCCCTCTCTCTCTGCCCCTCCCCCGTTCATGCTCTGTCTCTCTCTGTCCCAAAAATAAATAAACGTTGAAAAAAAAAAATTTAAAAAAAAAAAGAAAAAAAAAGAAAAAAAAAATTTTTTTAAAGACTATACCATTTTGTAATAGAAATTCCTTTCCCCTAAAAATCTACCAATGTGTTTTAAACATGGCTTATTACAGGGGTGCGTGGCTGGCTCAGTTGCTAGAGCATGTGACTCTTGATTTCAGGGTTATGAGTTTGAGCCCCACATTGGGTGTAGAGATAACTTATAAATTTATAAACATGGCTTGTATCTTATTACACTGTTGATAGTGATATACCATATGATTTGGTTCAATAACATGTGTTTAACACTATAAAGTCCTTTCTAAATAAGGAATACTGACTTTCTGCCATGTCTATTTAAATTACAGGCATATTCACATGTGTGAGAAGAGACAGCACAAGGAAGAGATCAACTACATATTCATAAGAATGAGGGGGAAAATGGATTCGATCTTTCAGTTAATTTGTCCATTAAAAGCAAGGGTACTTCTTGCAGCATCAGAAAAACAAAGAAATAGAGAACACATGTACCTAAAATATTAAACAATCTTCCAAAGCAGTCAGAATTGCTACCAAGACCCACTACGATCATAAGACAATGACAATCTGGACTGCCTCTTTTAATTCTCTCCTTTAATTCATTCCCACACTGGATTCTTTGACCCTTCCACTGCCCTCCCACCCACCTTACAGTCAGGTAGCCTGTACTATTCCTTAAAATCTACAGAGGAAGTCATTTTCTAAACTATTTTGTTTTTATTACTTTACATTTTATCACCTCACAGTCATCAATTTAAGAAAATGATCATGCTGTAAAGTTTTACTTCTTTGTCCATGGAGAAATCCCTTAATTAACTGACCTCTCCTCTTAATTAAACCACATGATCCCAACAGTCAAGTTATTTGCAGCTGCCCAAATCCTATGACTTACTATAAGTAAAGCCTAAAAACATTCTTCCACAGACTGAAAAGTGATATAGGGCTTCCTGCTTTCTTTCCTCTGCACCATTTAAAAGTCTTTCTGACACGTGACACCAAGAAGGAACACAAGCAATAAAGGAAAAAGTAGGTAAATTGGACATCATAAAAATAAAAAATTGAAAAGACAACAGAATCCTATCTCTGATAAGGGACTTGTATCTAGAATATACAAAAAAATATGATAACTCAATAAAAAATTATTATATGGGAAAATTATCTAAAAAGATAGTTCTCCAAAGAAGACAACACAGATAGCCAATAAGCCCATGAAAAGACGTTCAAAATCATTATTAGCTATTAGGGAAATGCAAATCACAGCCACTAAAATGGCTATAATCAAACAGGCAGATAATCACAATTGTTGGCCAGAATTTGGAGAAACTGGAACCTTCATACTTGGGTCAGTGATACTGTAAAATGGTGCCAGGCACTTTGGAAAATACTCTGACAGTTCCTCAAAATATTACAGATGGAATTATCATAACCCAACAATTCTACTCCCAGGTAAATGCAAGGACTAGGTAAATGTCAAATTACAAAATACAGTCAGCCTGCCCTTTAAAAGAGCTCCTTTCCAACTCTTTTATTCCATTCCTATTATTTCCCTAACCCAGGTCTTTATCTACATAAAAAAGCCTTCATCACCCTCAACACTGGTCTATTTAATCCATTCCATGCCATACTTAGTGAAGACCTCACAAACACTGCTTCAAAATAACTGAAGAGTCCCTCAGAGCCCCAAACTACTCAATTTGTCAGTCAAGTATTCTCACAATCTGATCTTGACCCACTTTTCTAATAATATGCCATGAGATTCCAATTAGGAGTTTTCTAATCCTGTCAGGCCAGGATCTTCAGTGCCCCGCCTCCCCCCAGAATATAAACAAATTAGAAAATAAAGAAAATTTTAACCCCTATCTAAGATAGGGTATCTAAGGTACCTTTCAGAGCCCATCCAAAGCACTTTGGTATGTAATATGACTTGAATGCAAACACTTTTCATATTATTATTTGAATAAAACTACTCTTTCAGGAAACACTCCATCATTTTAACAGTTTGAATTTTTTTTTTAACGTTTATTTATTTTTGAGACAGAGAGAGACAGAGCATGAACGGGGGAGGGGCAGAGAGAGAGGGAGACACAGAATCGGAAGCAGGCTTCAGGCTCTGAGCCATCAGCCCAGAGCCCGACGCGGGGCTCGAACTCACGGACCATGAGATCGTGACCTGAGTCGAAGTCGGACGCTTAACCGACTGAGCCACCCAGGCGCCCCTCATTTTAACAGTTTGAAATCAATCTCTAATTCATTACTGTACATATATGACCTTACATAAATTACTTAGATAACAAACATTCTGTTTCTTCATTTGGTAAGTAAGGAAAATAACTGTACCTATCTCATGAGGGAGGCTCTAAGAACAAAATAAAATCATTCATGTTAAGTACACATAGAAAGCTCTCAGGAAATGTTAATTAGTATTATTATCATGCCCTAACACATGTGCAGAGGTCTGGAAACTTACATGTTGAGGGAAATATTTTATGTATAAATATGGTTTCTCCTATGGTACCCACAAAATACCTAGGGTACTATGTCCCTAAAAATAGCAGAAATCACAGCAAAAGGAATTTAAAATGGCAACAGCCCTTTTCAAATAGTAATTTAGATTCTCACTGCTTTTTAAAAGGCAGTATTATGAAATGAAAATAATGTTGAGCTGGCAGTCAACATCTTAGTTCTGTATTCAAGTCACAATTTTACTGTTTATTAACAGTATGGTTTGGGGAAAGTCATTTAAAACCCTAAGTCTTGGTCACTTATATATAAAATAGTGATATTAGCACTACTAAAATCACTGTACTGTTGTATGAAGTGAAAAATATACCTACATGAGAAAATCCTTTATGAACCACTTACATCCCCTTATAAATCCATATATGTGTGTATATGTAGAGATATACACATATTCTTATTAAAAAATTTTCTCTTATGTCGGCATAATTCATATCCATAAACAAAGATGAACATATAAGATCCATAAATGATCATAAAACCACACTTTAATTATCTATTTCACTGTTGCCTCTCAAACATTACAATCCCTTTCAGAAGTGGAAACATTTTTTGAGCTGAGCTCCAAAACCTCTTCTTGCTCACCCAGAAATGGTCAACTATAGTGACAAAACATATAAAAGAACAAAAAGAAAAAAAGGCAATGAATAAGGATACGCAGTCAATCAACTTAATCATCTGCACAAGTAGGGGTGGGGGCAGAGAGAGAGGGGGACACAGAATCCAAAGCAGGCTCCAGGCTGTGAGCTGACAGTACAGAGCCCGACGCGGGGCTTGAATTCGTGAACCACAAGATCATGACCTGAGCCAAAGTTGGATGCTTAACCACCTGAGCCACCCAAGGGGCCCCTCAACTTAATTATCTTGAGTTTCAGTACCTTATACTTAAGTCCACTAATCATTTGATAACCAGCCATCGATTAACAGGAAGAGCAGAAAAGTAAAGATTCTTCTATTCACACACTAACCAACAGCAAAAAATAGTCTTGGAAACTCAAGAAAACCTGAAAATTTTATCGATTTCAATTTGCATTACTTAGGTAACCCAAGTTTTCCCAAGAAAAGAGCAGCTATTTGGTTAAATAACTACTATATGCAAATCCAAATAGGAACTACCAAACTAACATGGTGATCAATAATGCAAGACAGCTCACTAATAAACTTGAATTATGTATTACTTATACCTGAATTTCACTATCACCATATCACTAAATAACTTCAGGACGAACAGCTTTAGTCAAGCATTCTTTTAGACAGCAAACAGCATTTACAGATTAAGTGTCAATTCATGGGATCCATTTCTGAACCACTTCTAGTTCTTCTCTTTCCTAATAGATATTCTAGTGTTTACTTTTGAACCTGTACAATCCCTGACAAATGTCTGCAGAGCTGTGAAAGTACAGGTATTTAATTAATGGCACATTTTTAGGATTAAATAAGCAATGCTGCCAGTTTCCTTGCAGTTAAGTAGGAAACTTTTACACTTTAGAAAATAAGATATAAGCCAAACTATTACACACCAAGAGTGGCTCTAAAAAGAAGAAAAAGAAACTAAACATCTTGCCACCAGTGTTCACACCAAATTACTCACTTCAGGTGATAAGGTGGGAAAAGATTAAAACATTCCCCATGGAACCAGTAATACCCAAGGGCAAAGGAGTCCAGGATTTACCACTGCTGAATAAACATTCCACATTACCACCACAATATAATATGACTTGCTTTCAAATTTTATTTATTAAATTCTCATACAGTAAAACTGAATTTCCCTCCCTTTTGGTGTACAGTTCTATGAATTTCAACATAATTATAGTTTTCAGCCAGTATTTTTTTTCAGCCAAACATGTTTTCTTTCTGTGTTGCACTGTTTCTCCTCTCCTTCTGGTACTCCAATGACACAAATGTATGCCCTTATGTCACTGGCCCGCGGTTTTCTGACAACTTTTTTCTATCATTTTTCTCTTTATTGTTCACACTGGAAAATTTCTATTGACCTATAAAGTTCAGTGATTCCTCCCTCTTTAATCTCTATTCCGCTATTGTATTGCTCCATCCAGTGACTTTTTTTACTATGACTTTTGTATTTTTCAGTTAAATTTTTATTTGGCTCCTCTTTAAACCTTTTATTTCTTTGCTGATACTTTTAGTTTAACATTTATTGCGGGGGTATCTGCAATGGCTTATTCATGTGTCTTTATAACACATGGTTTTAAGTTTATATCTATATTATAATGCCTTTTCCAATGTGATTTGAGATATTTGTGGTTCTTTTCATGTTAATTTTGGATTATATCCTTGACATTCTGAATAATATGTTATGAAACTCAGAATCTTCTTAAATCCTATAGAGTATACTGAAGTTTTCATTTTCATAGGCAGTTGACCTGATTAGGTTCAAGCTGCAAGTTCCAATATGCTTTCTATAGGTTGTGATTCCAGCATCAGTCCAGTTTTCAAAGCCTTTCCATGTGGATTTTTCCTGTGAGTGCGCCACCCAGTGGTCAATATGCAACCTGGGTGGAGTTTTATCCTATATCTCAATTTTCTGTGTTTGAAATGCTGATTAGGATCACATCTTTGCATTTGTACCAACTGACAGGGAGCTCAGGTTTTTGTACACAACTTCATGAGTCTCCTTCCCAAGTTCTTTTCTTTTCTACTTGGCACTTTCCAATTTCCTGAATACGACCCTTTTTGGCCTTCCAGCCAGGAAGAGTCTACATCTATTCCCATGGCTGTCTGATGTGAAACATGGGAGGACAAACTAAAAAAAAGCAATGGAGTTTGCCTCTAACCTCTTGGAACTACAGTTCCAGCAAACAGTAAGATTCCCTTCCCTCAGCCTTTTGACTCCTGCAGATACCTACTGCAAACTGATGTCATTAACGTATGACTCTTGAAAGGGAGTTGTGACAAAATGTAGACAAAGGAAAGAAAAAAAAAAGTGGGTGAACTTTTCATGCTTTCTCATTCCTCAAACCAAAACTAGAGGGCTTATGGATCTCATTCTGTCTGTATCACAATGCTTAGTTCCAGGTCTCTGTCTGCGATGACATTAGGTCAGGGGATCCTGAAGGTTTGGTGGTATTTTGAAAACTGTTGTTTTTTTCCCCAATCTGCTTGCTGCTATTTACCATGCATTCTATCCAGGTTTTACAATTATATTAAGTTGTAAAGAAAGAGTAGTGTGTATTTATTCCATATTATCCAGAACCAGAGGATACTAGCCATTTTTAAAGAAGTAAAAAGTACCCTATATTTCCTACTTTCTAAATTCTGAGTTATAGGGTCTCTCAGCTTAAAGATAATTTCTAATATCCAACTATGGTGAGAAATGACGTCAGAAAAACCCAGAATATTGATTTAATTCCCCAAACTTCAAGCTAAACAATCTTTTTAGCAGAGCTCTTGGCTACAAAGGTGATCACTGACTAGCACATCAGCCAAATGCAAAGAAGGAAGTGTTTATGTGAGTTCCACAAGGCCACATCAGGGCCTTAGCAATCACCTGACAAGAGTCAACATTCTGATAACAGGAGTAGCCCAAAGCACTTAATTAAAAGTAAAGGTAAGAAGTACAAAACTATGGAACTAGCAGCATGGGGTTTCCAAACTTCATAAAAACATTTCCATGTTGTTTGCTTCATGAATACAAATAATAGTATTACTTTATTTAGATGAAAAGTCTACTGCAGAAATAATCACTCACATACTAAACAATGGCAAATAAGTAGCTGCCTTAAGTGACATGGCAAGCGGCTCGCATCAACCACAGTATGTCCAAGATCAGGCAATTGGTTGGAGTCCCTAGTTGCCCAAATGGCAGGATCTGATGAGTAAAGAAAGGTTGATTAATCCAAAATATCTAATACTCACCAGTCCAATTGCCTAAAAGCCCACCACCGTAACACTTATACATATATGTATTACTATGGTTATTATGTACATTCTAGATACTATGCTGTATTCTAATTATAAAATTAATGTTGAGTGAGTGAGTGTCACATGTAAATAATGCAATTAGATATTAAGCTAGATTTTCAATGTGACTACTCCTAGGCAAAAATAGAGGAGGAAGACGAAAAAGAAGAGGAAGAGAAGGAGACAATAAGAAGAAGGAGGAGCGGAGGAAAAGATGAGGAGGAGGTTGGGAAGGAGAGGGGAAGTAGAAGGGGAGGAGGAAGCTCAAAAGGAAACATACCGAAATGTTTACAGTATTTGGGTTTCAGCAGAGAGACAGTATCTTTCCCATTTTTCTTCCTGCCTACACTTTTGAAATTTGCTCTAATAAACAGAATTACTTCCAAAATAATAAACATTTATTAATAATAAGTCAAACTACAAACAATTACCATACGACCCTGAAGTCCTACTCCTGAGTATTTAGCCTATAGAAATGAAAACTTATGTTCACAAATGTTCATTGCCATTCTAATCATACTCTCCCAAAATGGTAAACAACACAACTATTCCTTTAACAGGGGTAAAAAGCAAAACAAAACAAAACAAAAAACAAACAAAAAAACCTGTGGCACATCCACCTAATGTAATACTACTCATCAATAAAAGGGCACAAACTACCACATTCAACAACATAGTTGCATCTCAAAGTTAATATATTTAGTATAAGAAGTCAGTCTCAAAATGTTACACATTGCATTTTTTTAAGTTTATTTACTTTGAGAGAGAGAGAGAGAGAGAGAGAGAGAGAGAGAGAGAGAGAGAGAGACTGTGTATAAGTGGGGAAAGGGCAGAGAGAGAGGGAGAACAAGAGAATTCCAAAAAGGCTCCACACTACCAGCACAGAGCCTGACATGGGGCTCGAACTCACAAACCACAAGATCATGCATGACCTGAGCTGAAATCAAGAGCTGGATGCTCAACTGAGCCACCCAGAGGTCCCTACATACTGCATTATTATATTTATATAAAGCTCTCAAAAAGATAAAGCTATAGTAATACAGAACAGATTAGTGTTTCCCAGGGATTTAAATGTAAGAAAAGGGAGAGGGGTCTGGGTGGTTCAGTTGGTTAAGAGTCCGACTTCGGCTCAGGTCATGATCTTGCAGTTTGTGAGTCCGAGTCCCATGTTGGGCTCTGTGCTGACAGCTCAGAGCCTGGAGCCTGCTTAAGATTCTGTGTCTCCCCCTCTATCTTCCCCTCCCACGGTCATGCTCTGTCTCTCAATGATAAATAAATGTTAAAAAAAAAATTTAAAAAGAGGTAAGAAAAGGGGAAAAATAGCATGAGCTAGTTTTGGGGGGGGTAATAAAATTATTTTGAATCTTGATTGTGATAGGACTCACATGAATCTATACATGTGTTAAATCAATAGAAGTACACACACATACACACCAAAAAGAAGTCAATTTTATTATACATTAATTTTTAAAATAAAATTTAAAACCAACCCTACTGCAGAACTCATATAGACTGTTACAAAAATATGTATTTTTTCAAACAACAGGATTGTAAGAGTAGCAAAAAAATAATAAAAAAGAATCAATAAAATTCAAATCAAATTCTAGCAAGCTTATCTGAAATAAATGTATATGGAAATACAAAGGCTCAGAATACGCTAAATAATTTTTAAACAGAGAAACAAAGTTGGACTCACTTATAGTATCTGATCTTATGATTTACTCTAAACCAACAATAATCAAGACACTATGAGGTAGGTATCAATGACATATACTGATCAATGAAAGAGAACAGAGTCCAGAAATGGAACCATACATATGTGGTCAAATGATTTTCAGCAAAGACACTAAATGAAAGGACAGTTTCAAACATTGGTGTTAAAACAACTATTTATGGAAGAAAAAAAAAAAAGAACTTTAACCCCTATCATACATTTTACACAAAAATTTGAAAAGGCTCAGAGACCTACACATGAAATCTGAAACTGTAAAACTTCTGAAGAAAACGGGGAAAATCCTCGTAATTTTGGAATAAGCAAAGATTTTTCTTTAGACAGAACACAGAAAGCTTTAATCACACAAAAAATTTAATGAATATAATTTCATCAAGATTACGGCCTAATTGCCCTTCAGAAGACTGTTAAGAAAATGAAAAGACAGAAAATAAGAGAAAACATCTTATACCCAAAATTATGAAAAGCCCTTTACTCAACTAAAAGCTGACAACTCAATTTAAAAATTGGCAAAGAAGATACAGGAATGGACAATAAGCACATGAAAAGACGGTTAACATCATCAATCATCAGGGAAACACAAGCTAAGATGAGATACTACCACATACTCATATGAATGGCTAAACTTAAAGCAAGTGTTAGAAGATGCAACTAGAGCAATCAGAACAATCATGCATTGCTTGTAGAGGGTAAAAAAACACAACCACTTTGAAAAGCAGTTTTCCAGTTTCATAGAATATGAACCATACACTTACAACATGACCCAGAAACTCTGGGTATTTATTCAGGTATAACTGGGTATTTATTCAGGTATAACAAGTATTTATTCAGGAATAACAAAAACCAATGTCCAGGGGCACCTGGGTGGCTCAGTCAATGGAGCATGCAATTCTTGACCTTGGGGTTGTGTGCTTGAGCCCCACATTGAGTACAGAGATTACTGAAAAGTAAAAACTTTAAAAAAAAAAAAAAAGTATATAAAAAGCTGGGCACCTGGGTGGCTCAGTAGGTTGAGCGTCCGACTTTGGCTCAGGTCATGATCTCACAGCTCTTGAGTTCAAGCCCCGCATCGGGCTCTGTGCTGACAGCTCAGAGCCTGGAGCCTGTTTCGGATTCTGTGCCTCCCTCTTTCTCTGCCCCTAACCCACTCACATTCTGTGTCTGTCTCTCTCAAAAAAAAATTAAACATTTAAAAAAATTTTTTAAAGTATATAAAAAGCTATAAAGTAATTCCATAACAGCCTTATTCATAAGAGCCAAAACACTGTAAACAATCCAAATATCTACCAACAGATTAATGGATCAATAAACACTGGTATATGTAAAGCTATTACCAAGCAACATAAACAACCAATTTCTGAAGCATGCAACAACGTGGATGAATCTCAAAAACATCATTTTAAGTCAAAGAAGCCAGATACAAGAATTTATTTTATATGATTCCATTATTATAAAGTTATTTCTAGAAGAGCCTAAAACTAATCTACAGTAACAGATATAAACTAATTCACAGTGATAGATATCAAATGAATTGTTCCAAGGAATAGGTCTTAATGAAACTGAGTACAAAGGACTATAATAAGACAGCTTTCTAGAATGATGGACATGTTCTATACATCTGTCAAAATAAATCTCAAAAATGCTAAATTACATACTTTAATAAGTGTATGTATTTACAAATAAATGGATTCAGTAAAATTACAGGATACAAAATCAATATAAAGAAATCAGTTGTTTTTTTATATGCTAACACCAGAACAGCAGAAAGAAAAATTAAGAAAACAATACCATTTACAGTTGCATCAAAAAAATAATAATAACTAGGAATAAATTAAACAAAGGAGTTAAAGACTATACTTTGAAAACTATAAGATATTAATGAAAGAAACTGAAGACTGCACAAGCAAATGGCAAGATATACCATGATCATGGACTGGAAGATTTAATACCGTTAAAGCTCCAAAGCAATCTACAGATTTAATGCAATTCTTATCAAAATACCAACATCATTTTTCACAAAACTAAAACAAAAAATTCCTAAAATCCAGATTTCAAACTATACTACAAAAGCTGTAATAATCAAAACAGTATGATACTAGCACAAAAACAGACATACAGATCAATAGAACAGAACAGACTGCCTAGAAATAAACCCACACTTACATGGTCAATTAACCTACAACAAAGGAGGTAAGATTATACAATGGGGGAAAAGACAGTCTCTTCAATAAATCATGTTGGGAAAACTGGACAGCTCCATGCAAAAGAATGAAACAGGACAACTTTCTTAGAACATATACAAAAATAAACTCAAAAGTAATTAAAGACCTAAATGCAAGACCTAAAACCATAAAGCTGCTAACACACACATGCACGTAGACACACACACAGGCAGTAAAACTCTTGGACATCAGTCTTGGCAACATTTTTCTGGATAGCTCTCCCCAGACAAGGAGGAAAAAAAGGAAAAATAAACAATTGGGACTACATTGTGCTATAAAAAGCTTTTACACAGTGAAGGAAAAAACAACAAAATGAAAACAAGCTACTGAATGGGAGAAAATATTTGCAAATGATACAGCCAATAAGAGGTCAATATGAAAAATATATAAAGGACTTATACAACTCAATACCAAATATATATATGATCTGATTAAAAATGGGCATAGGACCTAAAAAGACATTTTTCCAAAGAAGACAGATGGCCCACAGACATATGAAAAGATGCTCAACATCACTAATCATCAGGGAAATGCAAATCAAAACCACAATGAGATATCACCTCACACCTGTCAGAATGGCTAGAATAAAAAAGACAAGAAATAATGAGTATTAGCAAGGATGTGGAGAGAAAAGGGAACCTTGTGCACAGTTGGTGGGAATGTAAATTGGCGCAAACACTCTGGAAAACAGTACAAAGGTTCCTCAAAAAACTAAAAACAGAAATACCATACAATCCAGTAACTCCACTTCTGGATATTTACCCAAAGAAAACAAAAACCCTAATTAGAAAAGATATATGCACCCCTAAGCTTATTGGAGCATTATATTTAAAAAAAATTTTTAACATTTATTTATTTTTGAGAGAGAGAGAGAGAGAGAGAGAGAGAGAGAGAAAGAGCGTGAGCAGCGTAGGGGCAGAGAGAGAGGGAGACACAGAATCCCCGAAACAGGCTCCAGGCTCTGAGCTGTCAGCACAGAGCTGGACACGGGGCTCAAACCCACAAACCACAAGATTATGACTTGAGCTGAAGTTGGATGCCTAACCGACTGACTCACCCAGGCGCCTCCCCCACCCTTGTTGGAGCATTATTTACAAGGGAAGATACAGAAACAATGTAGGTCTCCATCAATGGACAGGATGGACTAAGAAGATATGGTATATATACATAGTGGAATACTACTCAGCCCTAAAAAATAAAATCTTGCCATTCACAACAACATGGATGAACATAAAGGATATCAAGCTAAGTGAAATAAGTCAGGCAGAGAAAAACAAGTATCATATAATTTTACTTACACATGGAATCTAAAAACAAAAATACAACAAACAACAAAAAACAGCAGCAGGCAAATAAATATAGAAAACTGGTGGCTGCCAGAGGGCAAAAGGGTGGTGGGATAGGTGAAATAGGTGAAGGGGATTAATAGGTACAAACTTCTTACACTTATCACGATGAGCACTGAGTAATGTACAGAATTAACGAATCTCTATATGGTACACCTGAAACTAATATAACACTGTATGTTAACTATACTGGACAATAACATACATACATAAATGGTGCAAGCTTCCAGTTATAAAGTAAGTCAGTCACAGGGATGAAAAGTACAGCATATGGAATACAGTTGATAATGTGATAATTTTGCAGGGTGACAGATGGTAACTACATTTATCATGGTGAGCATTTTGTAATGTATATATAATTGTCAAATCACTATGCTGTACACTTTAAGCTGTCAATTATACTTAATTAAAAATTTAAAAATATGCATTTTACTGTGTATAAATGAACACACATGTATATATAGTATATATACTATATATACATACAACAAAATATACATTTTAAATATATAATTCAATGAAGTATATAAATGAATACATAAAATACATATTGCATTATTACATGCAACAAAACACATACATAAAATAGAATTCTGTACTGAATTAAATTCAATAAACTAAAATTAAGCAAACTCATATAAAGCAAAGTTTAAAACAGACCTATTTTCTGGGTTGAATCTTTGCCCATTAAGGTGTAAATATTCAAACAACTAAATCAAAGAATCTTTATCAGTTACAATGCGAAAGAGTGGTGGGGAAAAATTAACAGAAGCCTCAGGAGTCATCTGGTCTTCCCTTCTGTTTAGTGCAAGAGTCCTACCAACAGCATGCTAGGCTGATGGTTAGAGTAAGTCAGTGAGAGTGTGCTCAGACCTCTCAGGCAGTCACTCTCATTGCTGAAATCTCTTGTAAAATTCTCTTTGAAAATTCTGATAAAACTGTACCTTTTTGGAGCAGGAGTTGGCCTGTGGATAAATCCAGCCCATTGTCTGTTTTTATAAATAAAGTTTTTTGGAATACAGCCATGCCCACTTGTTTCCCACATATTGTCTATCTATGGCTGCCTTTATGTTTCAGTGGCAGAGTTAAACTGCTGCACAAAACCCAAAACATTTATCTGGCTCTATACAAAAGTTTTCCTCCCACTGTTCTAGAGGAACACCACAGAAGTCTGTACCCTTTTTTATATGACAGTGCTGAAAAACTTGTAGACATTATTAGTCCCATTTGCTTTTAGTCTTTCCTTCCCATTTATTGACTATCACGCCGATGTCACAATTTTCAGCTCAAATCCTAAACATGTACTTCCCAACACTATAACTGATGAATGACCCTCATAAAGTATGAAAATGAATTTATCATCCCATCTAAGATGACAGTGGAACCATTACATTCCATGATTCATAGCCAACATTTCTATCAATGAGGTTTAAGGTTTCCTTTACCCTTCATGTTCATGAAAAAAATGTTTCATTTACTTATTTCTTGCTCCTTCACACTGCTGACACATATTTTTTACAATAATAACTTTTAAAAAATAAAACAATGTGCATACATAACACTTTTATAAACAAAAACACTTTATGAGGAGATATCCACAAATTCTTTCAATATAATTTGTCTGGATCTGGAGACCAGATGTTATTTCACATATTTAAAGCTCCTACGTGACAATTTTCTCTTTCTCTACCCTTAGTATTCAACGGTTTGATACAAGCTTTTCCTTTTGAGGATTATTCTGCTGAATGAAACAAAACAGTCTCTATAGTCAAAGTACCAAGGGGAAATTCAGAGAACTGGTACATTGATAAAGAGAGAGCTTAAAAAGAAGCAGAGGGTATCAAAAGAAACCTCAGCAAGTGTGATTTGGTGAAAAGTGCAAAGGCTCATAGATTAGGCAAGACTAAGCTGATACAGGTTCTGTTCCTTCTTACCTACATAACACATGATCATAATTTCAAAAGGTAGATGAAGGTGAAGATACAATGAATGAGCCAAGCATTACCTTAAATATTTTTAATTTTTTTTTCAACGTTTATTTTTATTTTTGGGACAGAGAGAGACAGAGCATGAACGGGGGAGGGGCAGAGAGAGAGGGAGACACAGAATCGGAAACAGGCTCCAGGCTCTGAGCCATCAGCCCAGAGCCTGACGCGGGGCTCGAACTCACGGACAGCGAGATCGTGACCTGGGTGAAGTCGGACGCCCAACCGACTGCGCCACCCAGGCGCCCCACCTTAAATATGTTTAAACATAAAACTTACTCAGTATTTTGATGTAGGAATCACCTTTATCTACCTTCAGACCTCTATCTGGAAGAACTCCCTCCCATCCCTTACCTGTCTTAACCCAAAGAAGAATAATGAGCTTTCTGACTAGTATGCATATTTCTTGAATATGTGTAGCTAGTATCATTAAAAAAAAAAAGCTGACAACACTACTGATTGGCACTATTCTTCCAATCAGGCCTTGGGATGGTATAAGGCAGAAATTCTGGGTATTTTCTATGTAGTGTTGGCAATGGGCAACAGCAGCTCTAAATCCATTAACTCTAATCATTGTATCATTAATAAAGCTGACATTTTAATCTTCATATGCAACTTTCTTACATCTTAATTTTCATTTGGTTCCAAACTCAGGATCAGGACCCTTTTTTTTTGAGTATGGGTCCTCTAATTAGTGTTCTGCATTGCCTTTCTTGCATAAATCACACTCATAATGCATTCTCCACAGTGTTCAGCTTGTTAATTTAAAGTATAGCAAAAACTAATGCATTGGCAAAGAAATACATTCAGAAAATTCCACATTTGTGTTTTTCCTCCAATTTATTAACAGTGTCTCATTATATCCATCTCAATAGCAAATGTTTTGACTCCGTATCATCCAACTCAGCTTTCATAATAAAACAACCTTTGTTAGGAATTCATCAGTTTAATTTTAAATAAATAATTATTAACAGGTCTGGGAACAAATACGACTGACTGTTGGTAAGGACACAACTCATATGATTAGAGCGCAAGCATGAATGCATGCTAGAGTATAACTGATCAGACAGAAATGACCAATAGAGCCATCATCATCAGTCCATGTAGTTTCTAGTGGGAAAACTGGTAAAGAGAGCTTCAATGTCTTCAATATCTTCATGTTTAAAATGGAGATACCACTATCCCTCTTTTCAGATTCCCCTGAGGGTTGGGGCAACCAGGTGGCTCAGTCAATTAAGCATCTGACTCCTGATTTTGGCTCAGGTCATGATCTCATGCTTTGTGGGATGAAGCCGCATGTCAGGCTCTGTGCTAATAGAGCCTGCTTGGGATTCTCACTCTCCCTCTCTGTCTCTCAAAATAAATATATGAAAACTTTAAAGATTCTCATGAGGGTTAAATGAAATATTAGGTATAAATTGCCTAGAGAAGTAAGTGGCACAAACCAGGTGCTCAATAAATACATGAGGCCAGCAATGAGCCAAGCCCCATATCTAAACAGAATCTTTGTAACACAAGCTAATTTTATCAGAATAATCTACTTAAGGTAAAAACTGGGAATGTTGTTGGCGGTCATTTCCCATAAACCAAGGTAACCTTTCAGTATGGGCAAGAAAAACAAACTTTGAAACTTCCCCAAGAGCATAAATATGACATTTAATGCCTCTACAGATCAATAGAGAAGAAAACCCTCAACATCCTAAAAAACCACCTGGCACTCTGCAGATTACTCCATTCCCACCTGTATGAGCCAGAAATAACAACCTGTTCTCCTTTCAGTTCAGAAATCCCATAAAATCAGGATATTACTATTTCCTTCTACTAGTCTCATAGTCTGATAAGACAGAATCCATCTAGGAAATACAGTCACCAGGGTCTAAAAGGAAGAGGGAAAGGGAAGGGGAAGGGAAGGGGAAGAGAAGGGAGCATGGAGGGAGGGAGGGAAGGAAGGAGGGAATTATTCAGAATTACACTTATTACCATTATAGGCCAGGCCTAAAGTATACTAAATATAACTTCATATCTGCTAGGTTTCAGTCACTGCAGTAAAGTCATATAAAGACCAAAAAAGTCACCTCTTTGTAAAGAACAAGACTTTTGCCCTGGTTCCTATGCTACATAAACAACGCTTTTCTGTTATAGATTCTGAGGCACAGATTTTACTGTGAGCACCAGTCCTGACTGTTTCCTCACAGTGGGTGAGAATTCTGATCCAACCTATATACTAGGCCACTGTAAATGCCAATGTTTCCTTTCCCACTAGTCATGTAATCTACTGTCTTCCAATTTCACAATGATACTCTATGATACTCTAACCTTAGCTTGGCCCTTGAATCTAGAAACACTTTAAAGGTTCTGCCTCACTCTCAGTTCCAACTAAGTCCTCTCTTCACTCATATTCTGTCCGATAGCCAAGAAAAATGCTCAAACCTTACACATTTGAATTCTTAAACTTTCTTTAAAAAAAAACTGAAATTTTTGTGAGCATGAGTCCATAATTTTGTCCTATGTGGGGCACAAAAGAAGCAGAAAAGATAATTCCCACCCTCAGAATGCTCTTAATCTAATTAAAGAGAGAATACATGGTGAAAGAAATAAACATGAAATTAGTATTACATCAAGTCTAAAAAAAAGTAAAGGTACTATGTGTCTTACCTCCACCATCCACCTCATGTAATACAAAAATTAAAGCTTATTACCCTTAACTTGAAAACTGATTGCTCCTGTTGATTTTGAAGCTCTTTACAAGGATAGCAGTACCACCCTCTGCTTCTTATTCACACTTACTCATCCCTCTTCCATGAAGTCTTCCCCGATTAACTAGAAGAGAGCTGAGCATTGTTCCACCTACACACAGTCTCAAAATTCTTCCATGTCTGCCACCTGAAATAACATGCTTTCCTAACTGCCCATGTAGAAAAATAAACCACTTAAACAATCTATTTATTTAATTGAGCACATTTCCCAAGTGATATTATTCAGCTAGCTGGCTATTTAGCTTTGGATAGGTCACAATGGTTCTCTATTGCTTGTCTACCATAGAGTCCTTGAACATTTGCAAACTTCATGTTTGAGGCAAAATATAATCTAAGGAAATTACGCAGCAAGTTAATAATAATAGGGTTCTCCCTCACTGCTTTTACATTTTTTCAAAAGGGAAAAAAAAAGCACCTTTTAAAAAAGACATCCCTACCAATATGTGTCAAATTTTGCCACGTAAGGTATTACTTCCCTGACTTAGGGAAGTATAAACACAAGGTTTATAACATAAAGGACTCTCCACAAGAGGACCTCAAGATGCACTCAATACATTTGCTTCTGCTTCTACCCAATTATCTGCAGGTTCACCACTTATCTCCTGACCACAATCTGTAACATTGAGTGAGCTACATAAACACAGCACACATGTTCTAGATTTTCTTAGACAATCTCTAGCTCATATGTTTGCTTCCCACCACCATGGGAATGTCAAATGTACAATGAAATGTGATTGAATTATTACAAATTTTTAAGATTTTATGAATACAAATAATGTCTAATGAAAGGAATTAAATACTACTGATTTGCTGTTCAAAACACACGGTCACTACATTTACAAATAAAAGGCAGTGAGCAAAATACATCTGAAACATCTTCAATATTGCCCACTAAACAGCTGTGCTTTGGCCAATGCTGGCCACATATTAGAACGTGGCATTATTTCTCCTTAGATGGATTTCTAAAATTCAAGTTGATACCAGGCTAACTCCACCCCTTCCTATCAGACTACCAAACTCAAAAACAGTTTGGTCTTGATTTCTTTACAAAAGGCTCAATAAAGTACAGTCCACCCAGGATCAGCAGAGGAGGGTAGGACAAAAGATGATACCCAATGTGGTCAAAAATTTGCATGTAACTTCTGACTTCCCCAAAACTTCACTACTAATAGCCTACTGTTTACTGGAAGCCTTAGCAATAACATGAATAGTTGATTAACACATATTTCACATATGTATTATATACTGTATTCTTACAATAAAGCTGGAAGAAAAAAATGTTGAGAAATTATACAGAAAATACATTTACAGTACTATACTGTGTTTATTGAAAAAAAAAAAATCCTCATGTAAGTGGACCCAAACAGTTCAAATCCATGTTGTTCAAGGGTCAAGTGTAAACTTAATCCTCCCCTAAATGTTGGTCAGCATAGACCTTTTACCTCATTTAAGGTTTCTATCCTCCTACTTGAGCACACAATCAGAGGGTTCTCCTTAATTGAAAAGAATCAGTACTTAAGTGTGTGGCTCATCAGTATCAAAAGCAATACCTTTGTTGTTCCTAATGTAATTCCAGTCTCTTCTGCTTGTTTGGTTTTGTTGTGTTTTATTTTGTTTTCCCAATGACTACCTTTTGATTGGCTTTCAAAGATCTTTGGCCTAAAATGCAAAATTTAACAGCTTCTTACTGGGTTATCCTTGCACTCCCTGTAGTTTACAGAGGCTTGCCAAATTAATCTGGTGTCCTTTGCCTTCTCTCCCAGATTGTATTCATGGACAACCCCTTATCCTGGGCGAAGAAGAAATGAGTAGAGAAGGAAATAGTATTTTATAAATGTTTCAGTCCAAGTACATAAATGTACTGTCTCAGACTCACTGGGCAGAGTTCAGTCCAAAAGATGACAAGAAAATGTGTAGAATAAGTGCATTCTTCAGGCAATAAATCTAGACTTCACAATTCCTGAGGCTGTTTCCATTTTTGTTGTTGTTGTTTTTTACTATTATCAACAACCCTGCAGTGAACATCTTTGTACATCTATCTTGCAAGTATATTTAAAGGAAATAATGTTGGGCTAGAGTAATACAGCACGGTTCTACAAAGTTTTTCTTAAAGGGACAGGTAATTATTTTTGACTTCCTGGTCTATACAGTCTCTGTTTCAACCACCCAACTTTGCCTTGTAGTACAAAAGTAGCCATAGATAGACAATACAAATAGAGATGGGTGAGACTGTATTACAATAAAATTTTATTTACAACAGGCAGCGAGCCAGATTTGGCCTCAGGACTAGGGTCCCTTACTGGAGGTAATATACCTTTAAAAAAATTTTTTTTCAACGTTTATTTATTTTGGGGACAGAGAGAGACAGAGCATGAACGGGGGAGGGGCAGAGAGAGAGGGAGACACAGAATCGGAAACAGGCTCCAGGCTCTGAGCCATCAGCCCAGAGCCCGACGCGGGGCTCGAACTCACGGACCGCGAGATCGTGACCTGGCTGAAGTCGGATGCTTAACCGACTGCGCCACCCAGGCGCCCCGAGGTAATATACCTTTAAATGGCAGTCCCAGGCTGAAAGTTACATGCATTTGACATCTTTACTGCTATTCAAATGGACTGCTTTTTAAATAGACATCTGGGGCCCCCAAATGGACACTCCAGAGACAGCAGTCATTATCTCAGTGCTAAGAACAGGGAAGGATCTGAGATTTTGCCGTACTTCTAAGCTAACAAGGTAAACCATCACAGTTTCATAGATGCAGGCAGAGAGGAGACTAGTGACTCAGAGATAAACTACTTTATTAGTCATATAATAGCACACAGCATGAGCATCAGCATATTTGCGTCAGATCCCCATACCCCCACACCCCATAGCAGCCACTTGATTAGTCCAAATAGATATGTGCACAGTGGGTTTACAGAAGAGAAAATCTGAGTTTAAGGAGCCCAAATCTTTTATGGTATGCAGTGAGCATGCCTGACCTTTGCCTAGAGAGACATCATTATCTCTATGATACTGAACAGTAAAACATACCTGACCTTTGCTCCAGAAAAAGACACTATGTCTATTTTCCAAGACTGTTTACTATATAAGCATCCTTGAAAGGATATTCCAGAACAAAGGCAGTCAGTGCCTCTGCTTGCAAAACATGCGGAAATGTAAAAGGCCCATGGAAAACTTCTAATACTATGTATCCCTTGTTTCTATATTGTCACAAGCTCCTAGCAAATTTTTCCAAAGCATTCCACTTTATTGACCAAGGTGATTAATCTGATTAACAAAGGTAGAACCAGATCTATTTTATTTGTCTTACTGATCATGAAACTAAGACTACTACTATAAAAAGGGCTCCAAAGCAACAAGATAAGGCCAACCTGCAATACTGAATCCACCATGCCCTCCAGGGTCCTAGGTCAAAGAAGCTGAACAAATCCCATAAACCATCAAGGTCTACTTCAGAAATCCAAGTGGCTTTCTCCTTATGTGTCTGACCTTTCCACTTAGATGGAAAGCATTAACCCAGGTACAAGAGCACGGATTAGCAATTACAGAGAATCTGCCTGGCCCGCAAGGAAATCTAAGGCAATTCTGTCATCCATAATAACCCTGGCTAGTGACTTGTGGCTGACTTGAACACCTTCTAGAGACATGGTGGTATCATTGATCACTTCAGCTAAAGTTAGAGACCGGTTTCGTAACACCTATCCTAACTGGATGACTCCACCCCAGGGATAAATGCCTGCAGAGCACAGAATTAGTCATCCCTCCAAGAAGTTCCCCCAACTAATCAAGATTAGCCTAACTTTGGAGGAATCTCTAGAAGCATTTGAAAACTATGTTTCATTAAATACTCAAAGGTTTCTTACAACTTGTGTTTACAGTACAAGTCACTGTTTTTGGTAAGGAAGCAAACTGATGCCTAGCTTCCCATACAAGAAGTACAATGCCAGTAGTGCTTAATGTACCCCTGGAAAGAGTGTTGTTTACAATCATTGGAGACCCACAAATGGGACCTAAATCAGTCAGTGGTACATGCTGACAGTGCTTCAAATGCCATTTAACAGGCCGATGTGCTTTCGGATTTCCAGTTTAGTTTGAACAGTTTAGTTCTTATTCTTTGGAAAGACTGCTTAAGAAAAGTCAGGCCAACCTATCTTGTTTGTCCAAACATCAGCCAGCTGGCATTTAGCCACTTCATGGAATGACTGAACAAGGGCTACTGGAATGGGTGCAAGGAAGGCATGTGGAGGTGTTGACAGGTGTTTTGTGTGGGAGGTACAGAAGTTGGGGTCATCCCCTGCTGCTTCCAACAGACTTCTCAATAAAGTTAAGAGGAATGACAAATCATGGTCAGAGCCATGTAGAGATGGACAGCATACACAGTACTCAGTTCAATGTAAGGCACTTGTGGCAGTTTGGGAGAGCTGCAGCAGGAAGTTTTCGTTCTTAAGGAAGGCTCTGGGGGAGATTCTTCAAAGCGAAGACAACTCCTACTTCCCAGGTTTTAAGGTATTCCCTACTTAGGACCCAGGGAAAACTGGTGTGTCACATTCCAGTAACCATACATTCAATCTACATCTAATAATTTCCTCCTCAGACCCCAGACTTTTCATCTGGAAAAGTAAAATGCAAAAGAAACAAGGGCTTTTTTTTTTTTTTTAAATAAAAATTCCAGGGAACCACAATGCACTCCCCTACTTTAATCCCCATGAGGGAAACTTGCTGATCAGTATATTTGACCAAATGGTCATTATTCTTATAACCTAGGACCCTAGAATCCAACAAAAAAATTTATGTGGCTGAAAGAGAATTTATTTTGAATCCCCTAAGACCTTTTTATATAAGATAGGTTGCCACCTGAAGGGTGTACCTGCAGCTACTTTTAGGTTATTTTTTTAAAGTTTACTTATTTATTTTGAGAGAGAGAGAGAGAGAGAGAGAGAGAGAGAGAACGCACATGAGCAGGGGAGGAGCAGAGAGAGAGGAGGAGACAAAATCCCAAGCAGGCTCCATTGTGTCAGCAGATAGCCTAACATGGGGCTCAATCTCATGCACCTCAAGACCATGACCTGAGCCATAATCAAGAGTTGGAAGCTTACCCAGATGAGCCAGCCAGAGACCTTTAGGTTATTTTTAAATTATTTTTTTAATGTTTATTTATTTTTGAGATACAGTGACAGAGAGTGAGCAGGGGAGGGGCAGAGAGAGAGGGAGACACAGAATCTGAAGCAGGTTCCAGGCTCTGAGCTGTCAACACAGAACGTGAGGCAGAGTTCAAACCCACGGACCGTGAGATCATGACCTGAGCCAAAGTCAGATGCATAAATGACTGAGCCACTCTGGCGCCCCTCCCCTAGGTTATTTTTAAAAAGACCCATGATGCCCAGTGATATTCAAGGTGGGTTTGTGTAACTCTCCACCCCCTTTATCCTGATTATCCAAAAAGCAGCCAAAAAGAGATGATCCCCCTTTCTGGGGATATCTTCATTCAATGACCAAACCACTTACTAAAGTACGTGGATTAGGAGGAAGTGAGGGGAGGTCAGAAACTTTTTGAGTCAATTTTTAGACAATTCCAACACTAAACAATACTGGATGCCTGTAGATGATTGGCAATGTGAAAGGTCCTCTGAATACCTTGACTCTCAGCCAACTGTTGAGTGGCTTTGGGAATTAAAGGTGTATCATTGCTAAGATGTACATGGTCTGACAAACTGAACACATGACACGGATTAGTTTCAAGGGCCACAATGGTGTGGCTAGAACTGGCTGATCAGACTGGTACAACAACACTGTAATCCGAAAAAGGGTCAACAGCAGTGAGGCACTACTAATAGTTCCAAGAAGGAGTCAAAGGTTTAATGTCACACAGAATGTGGCTTCTATCACTGCAAGACAATAGGACCAACTTCTGGAAAGAGCCACAGTGGGGCATACAGCAGTGGCCTTTGCACAAGAAACATAAAACTGTTTTACTCTGTGCCCAACACCAGTACCTTACACCTAACCATTTTTAAGAGACGATTATCAACTTGCTAAGCCATTTAGATTCCACTGACTCCATTGTAAAGAGCAATGTTACCACTTTAACTTTAAATGTCAATACCAAACACCCAAATTACATCCTTTACAATTATTAAACTTATAATTAAAAGTTTAGATGTCAACTTAAAAATGTACAAAGAGTTTCTTCAGATTTAAAAAAAAGTCTAAAGAATTTCTCTGTATTATGGTATCTTGTCTATATTATGGATGAAACCCTATAATTTCAGTACTTCAGGCATGGTTTTTGAGAAAACATATGACTTTCAAAATGCTTCAGGGGCGCCTGGGTGGCTCAGTTGGTTAAGCGGCCGACTTCGGCTCAGGTCATGATCTCTCTCGCAGTCCGTGAGTTCGAGCCCCACGTCGGGCTCTGTGCTGACAGCTCAGAGCCTGGAGCCTGTTTCGGATTCTTTGTCTCCCTCTTTCTGACCCTCCCCCGTTCATGCTTCGTCTCTCTGTATCTCAAAAATAAATAAAACATTAAAAAAAATTAAAAAAAAAAAACAAAATGCTTCATTTTGCTAAAAAAGCCTAGTTGTTAAGCCCATTTTCTTGCTGCAAAATCCTATTATCCCCAAAGTCTGTGACAATACCTGATACTTAGTAGGCAAAAATATATTCACTGAATTCTGCCTTCCTAACACACCCCATCCCCACCTCACCCTAAGCAGATTAAATGCCTCAAGACAACCAGGGAGAAGATCCTGTATACGGAAATGCAAAAGAGAAAAACACATTATCTTTCTTTTTACTCATAATTTTATACAATTTCACAAGGAAACAAAACTGTAGCCTCTCATATAGAAAATTCTCAAAACATTTTTAAAGCATTTATTCTTAGCAAAGGGAACCCTCATGCACTGTTGGTGGGAATGTACAATAGTGCAACCACTATAAAAACAGTATGGAGGTTCCTCAAAAAATTAGAAATACCATACCATTCTATTCCATTACTAGGTAGTTTTTACCCAAAGAAATCAAAAGCACTAATTCAAAAAGATATATACCCTCCTATGTTTATTACAGCATTATTTACAATAGCCAAGATGTGGAAGCAACACAAATGTCCATCAGTAGACAAATGGATAAAGATGTGGTCTATATACAATGGAATATTACTCAGCCATGAAAAAGAGGAGATCTTGCCATTTGCAGCAACATAGATGGACATAGAGAGATTATGCTAAGTAAAATAAGTCAAAGACAAATACAGTATGATTTCACTTATAGGTGGAATCTAAAAACAAAAACAAACAAAAAACAGAAATAGACCCATAAATATAGAGAACAAACTGGTTGCTGACAGAGGAAGAGGTTAGTTGGGATGGGCAAAATAGGTGAAGGGCAGTGGAAATATAGGTTTCCAGTTATAGAATGACTAAGTCACTTGGGTAGGATGAAAGGTACAACATAGGGAATACAGTCAAAGGTACTGTAATAGTGTTGTATGGTGGGAGATGGTAGCAACACTGGTGGTAAACATAGCCTAACATATAGAGTTGGTGAATGTTGTACACCTGAAACTAATGTAACATTGTATGTCAACTATATTTCAATAAAAAATTGTAATAAAATAATATTTAATCCTAAATAAAAAACGGATTTATTCTTAGAGGCTCTCAGTAATTCTTTAAGGCAGTTAAAGTAAGCCAGGTCTCATACCCTTCCTCAGAAAAGGAGAAAGGAAAATGATGTAACTTATAATAAAGGCACAAAGGTAACCACAAAGAGAAATAAGCCAAAAAAGTAACTACACCAGACTCAACAAAATTTTCCTATAGAGAATATTATGGTGTGCCACCCAAGCCCTCTTAATGAAGGACTCACTGCCTCACCTACTGTGAGTGCATGAACAATAGAGAACAGTTTTGCCTATGTCTCTTTCTAGACAGCCCACATACAATGACATCCATGCAAAGCTATGAAGGCCTGGCAATTTAAATCCAATGCAGGACAACTCTGAAGGAACAATCTACCTACTGAATTCACAGTACGCTTGGTCAAGAATGTCACTCGTCCTGAATCACAATTAAACTTTATCATCTGTACAATCCTGCTTCCTTCCTTTCCTTTTCACAGATGTTGATCCCAAGGACATTCGATGAACATCCTGTAAGCTAAGCTCTATCTCAGGCTTCCCATCGAATCTGCAATAATTCCCAAGAGCCACACCTGTGGATTTGTAGAACACACAAGAGTTAAAATACCTTTAAGAGTTTCTACTCATACATTCTAATGGTTGGAGAAACAACACTGTAAAAAGAAAATACCATCACTATTTCTCTGACAGTCCTAATTGAACCAAAATAATTTCCTTAAAAAAAAAATCAGTACACTGCAAAAGTTATGAACATGTAAAAGACCTCAGTGTTTACACCTACTAGCACTGTTTTCCAGGCTGGGACAACATTTCTTTCCTTCGAAATCCAAGCAGCAGTCATTGAACATACTAATTTAGTTTATTAAACGTCAGGTTATTCATAGTCTTATGTTTTACATGATCTTCATATTTTAATTTCTAATTATAATACATATTCTCCATTTACATATTCTATTGTCTCTAAACAAATTAAAATTCAGAAAGATATTCTGCCCATTAAGATCCCTTAAGAGGAAGGAAATACTTTCCTGAAATGTAACAGCAGAAACTAAACATTTAGAAATCATTTAGTCATCATACTGGTAAAAGTATCATTTCATATAAATCTCATTCCAAAAAGCAAAATTAGAATAAGAATTAATTACAAGGAGAAATGTAGGAAAACACTTCCTAGGTCTACTTTCCTAGCTAGCTCTCAAAATGTAATTTCTTCTCTTAGAAGTCCTTGAAATCATAAAATTCTGTAAAAATTGATGGAGGGGCGCCTGGGTGGCGCAGTCGGTTAAGCGTCCGACTTCATCCAGGTCACGATCTCGTGGCCCGTGGGTTCGAGCCCCGCATCAGGCTCTGGGCTGATGGCTCAGAGCCTGGAGCCTGTTTCCGATTCTGTGTCTCCCTCTCTCTCTGCCCCTCCCCCGTTCATGCTCTGTCTCTCTCTGTCCCAAAAATAAAATAAACGTTGAAAAAAATAAAAAATTGATGGAAAGTCTTCAGACTCTGTAAATATCTGAACTGAAAATTAGTTTTTGCCAACACAAGCAATAGGAAATGTGGGTAAGAGGAGAAAAGGAGAACATCCTTTGGTAAAACACAGTTTGTTTTCTTTAATATTTAATCATTTCAAAAAGATACAATGACTACAATGGTGAACAGAACTTTTACTAAGTATTTTATATACTGTCTATACTGCTGCTGTCAAGGTAAGTGCAGTATAAAGCAGTACAAACTCAAAGGACATTTCCCTTTACCTTAAGAAGGATCCTAGGCATTTTTCCAAGACCTAAACCCTATAAAAAGCACCAGCTAGGGGCGCCTGGGTGGCGCAGTTGGTTAAGCATCCGACTTCAGCCAGGTCACGATCTCGCGGTCCGTGAGTTCGAGCCCCGTGTCAGGCTCTGGGCTGATGGCTCGGAGCCTGGAGTCTGTTTCGGATTCTGTGTCTCCCTCTCTCTCTGCCCCTCCCCCGTTCATGCTCTGTCTCTCTCTGTCCCAAAAATAAATAAAAAACGTTGAAAAAAAAAATTTTAAAAGCACCAGCTAATGCCCCTTCCTGCCCACCTCTCAGACCTACAACATTATGACTAATGAAATAGGGCTACATGAACTGCCAGAAATTCTACTTTAAGCAATCAAGAAAATCTGAGGACTCATCCAGAAGACTGGCTGATAGCCATCCTCCCAAATTAAGAGGGCCTTCAAAATTTTCTGGAACCAGACTAACTATGAAAGCTCTATCCATGCACCCCAGTACCCAGGTGGATCTCCCGTGACCTGGGGCTTTTTTTAGATAATCAACAAATCAGGCAATAACTATTTTCCTTACTTTTGCTTTAAAAATAAAAAAAGAAATTCTTATACATAAGATCAGCTTTGACCAACTATGAATTAAAAACTCTTCTGCAAATGAAAGTGAACTGATTCTACAGTGTCTCTCCTAGTCTCTTGTCATGTCAGTGTTAAGGTGCACTTGCTTTAAAATTTTGCTCTTATAAAGAATTTGCTGAAGAACTTTCATTTTTTCACTAAAAGTTAGGTCATTCAAGCCTCAGAGTTTACCAACTATGCCATCTCCCATTACACCAGCAAATGAAATGCATGTTACCAATGTTTTCTATCTGGGTCCATGTTTTAGACTTTGCACCTTTCTTGGCCTTCACTTATTGTCAAGGAGTCTTGGCTGCGGGGGGGGGGGGGGGGGGGGGGGAGGGCAGGCAGAAGGAATAATCAAGTAAAACATATTGCATGTAAAGGTAAGTAAGATCAGATACACAAAGAAATCAGAATTTGTCATAACCTCACAGTCCAATAAAGGTGATACCAGTATGTCTAATAAAATATCAAAGGTTTGGTAAAAATATCTTGTAATAAGATTATTGTAAGAATCCTTTTGAGGGCAGAGGACAGTTTACTTGGAAAATAAAAACCTTACAAGTGATACTGAGCTTCTTTAAATACCCAAAGGAGGCTATTATGTAGAAGAGGAAATAAATTCACTTCATTGTGCCACAAGAGCAGAAATGAGATCCATGGGAGGAAGTTGTAGGGAGGCTGTCAAAGCTAGCATTTCCCCAAAGTTTATTCCATAGACCACTGACCCCCAACCTACCTCTCAAAAAGAATTCCACATTCATATAAATTTGGGAAACATATGCAGTGTGTTTATGTAGTATATAAAGTATGTGAGTTCCTCCGGGAGATGAAAATGTACATGAGTACTAAAAAGTCTTATACTGAGAAAGGCTATTTAACTTTGTTTAATCAAGTATTCTTCAAATATTTCACCATGAATTTTGTTATAATTGTACCTACTTTTAAGTAACACCTAGAAATATTGAGAAGTGTCAATATAATAATGCCTTTCTAAGGGTAATACACTGATCACAAATCCTCAGTAAGATGGATTTCCTCAAGAATAATAGATATTTATACTATTCGGCTGGGATCTGTTAGGCACAAAGTATTAAGCATAAAACATTCTTAATGAACAGAAGAAAAATAGATCTCTAAAAAAAGACATATAGGACAGCTACTACTTTAACGACCAGAATTAATTTCTATATTTCCCTGAAAAGTTAGCGAGAACGGAGAACTCGGTGTTCTGAGTAGAGGATGGAAAAAATTAAATTTTCACATAAAGTCAGAATTTTAGTTTCTGATAACTTGGGAGTGAGAATCAATCCTTACAGGAATTTTTATCACTGACAACAAAAGCTATATTGCTCACAAAAGGTCACCAGCCCATCCACCTATCAAAATGAAGGGAGACATGCATTATTACCACATGAGCAACCTGAGCCAACAAGCTTTTAAGAAAGGGAAAAGTTCCATTTGTTTCTGTTTGTAAGACCAACCAAGCAGAGAAGAGAGAAAACTAAAAGGAGGGAGGAGAAATAACATTATTTAGTTCCCTTTCTCAGTATGCACAGGTACCCAAGGACCATTAGATTCCATTGATCCCCATTATTCACAGATCCTATATTTGCAAATTTGCCTACTTACTAAAATTTACTCATATATTGGTTGGGCTTTCCAGTTATTCATGGACATGTGCAGAGCGGTAAAAAATTGGGAATCAGGTAAAAAATTAGGAATACCTAACATGTATGCTCCCAGCTGAGGTCAAACAAGGCCTTGTTTTAGCTCTCAGACAATAAAAAAGCATCCTTCCTGCAGACTACTCAGTGCCATGCTTACTGTTTTGTCTTCTTTTTTGTTGATTTCCCTGTTTAAAATAGCTCCCAAGCCATTTTAAGTGCTGGCTAGTGTTCGTAAAGCACAAGAAGGTTGGGTTCTTCTGGAGAAAAAATGTGTGCTAGATATGGTCAGCTTCAGGGATGAGTTATAATATTGTTGATCATGAGTTCAATATTAAATCAATCAATGAGATATATTACATAGTAAGTCCTTAAACCGAAACACATAAAACATAAAACAAGTTTATGTATTGATTAGTTAACAAAAATTTTGTGACCAGAGGCTTATAGGAACCTAATTCTATATTTCTATTAGAAGCACTGGTTCATTATTCATTAACTTAGTGTCTATGCTGACTTTACAGAACATAACAATCTCAAATGAGAATTGACTATAGTTAACTGTTACCCTATACTGCAACACCTTCATGTTACCTCAACCCATGGAAAGTGAGGATTTGAAATTTTTCAGAAATTAATAAATGTTGGTTAAATTTCTAATATAAAAGTCCTTAGGAAATAATCACATTCCTCTTGTAGAAGAATAAATTTTTCAAATATACTATTAACTAAGTAGTGATACACTCTGGAAGAAGTACAATACTTTTAACTGATGAACTCTCAGCACACCTATAAAACTAACTCACTGACTTCAGAAGTGATCTTATTTTCTTAGATGCAGAGTTCATATTATCTGGTTTTCCAGGTGTGAACATGATAAAGGATTAATCTCAATCAGTCATCACCCACACACTATTAAGTATTATGCATGAGTAGTGCAGCATTAAAGGATCCATACATAGACTATGATTGTTCTATTTTATCTGTTTAAACTTGAAGCTTTTATAGAAACATACTGAGTGGAAAACTGAGTTTCCCTTTAGACTGACAGCCTGTCAGTCAAAAGAAAAGCTTTTAGGACATTCTCCCAAATCAGTTAGCTTTCTTTTCAGATTGGGATATATCTGTGTAGGACTCTAGAAATGACATGCTTGACTGGTAACCGTCTTTTGATAGTTAATACTCCGTGCTGTGTCAAAAAAACACATAATCAATTATTTATAGACAATCAAACATGGATTTCTCATCTATGTAGAAAGAAATCTCAGGTTTATGAATATAAAGTACATGTATTAGATGGATTACATTTATTTTAATAGACTTCACATGTTAAGTAATCTTAACATTAATTGTGATTGAATATGATTTTACATGTGCTCACCTAGAGAGGAAAAAGAGAATGCTATTTCTTTGAAGGCATATTTGGTTATTCCTCTTGGTGCTCAGTTTCTGGAGAGTGAAAGGTGAAAGAAGTGTTTGTTTTCTCATGAAGCATGTTGAACACCCCCCCCAACCATCAACTCCATCCACCACACACACCCCACTATCACCATCATGTCGTTGCCTGTATAGCAAGAGCTTCTGGTTTTTCACAATATCAATATACCCAGATCCCAAAACCAAATCTCATTGGTCCCTCTTTTTCTAGAAATAGTTTCATATTCTCCTCAATCTGGTTATGCTATGTTATGCTTCCATACCTGGACGCAATTCAGGCTAGGTTATGCTTCCATACCTAGATGCATTCTTTTTTTCCTATGAATTTACAGGGACAGTGGCAATCCTTCCCTTGTATCTTTTCCCTTGAACTCTTAAAGGAAAGACAATCCACAGAAATATGGGAATAAGTTAAAATAAAAATGAGTCATTTAATATTATGCACCTCTTGATGTTATAACACGCATAATATTATTATAAAGTTTTATTGACAAAAAAATGTTTGTTTCAAGAAAAAAATGGGAGATAATGGAACACATCTAAAGATACTTCAAAGGGTGCCTGGGTGGCTCAGTTGGTTAAGCTCCCTACTTTGACTCAGGTCATGATCTCATGGTCCGTGGGTTCGAACCCTGCATCCAGCTCTGTGCTGAAAGCTCAGAGCCCAGAGACTGCTTTCAGATTCTGTGTCTCCCTCTCTCTCTGTCCCTCCCCCTCTCAAAAATGAACATTTAAAAAAATTTTAATACTTTTTTCATATATACCTGGCTTTCACATGTTATGTAGAAAATAAGATCATTGAAACCAATGCTTTATTTACAGCCAGACACAAATTCCTGAATTTGGTACAATTTGGTCTCTATCACCATCTTTCCTGCCCATTTCCCCTAACTTTTATTTTTAGTTCTTCTTAAAATTATATTTGGCAAATTATCATAGAATAAAATTAACTTCAAAATTGGAGAGTGCAGGTCTATGAACGGTAACATATGTTCTTAGAGCCAACACCAAATCATGATAGAGAATAGTTACACCACACAAAAACAATCCCTCAAGCCTTTGTAGCCACATGCTCCCTCTAAAGGTAACTCCAGCAAGGAATGACTGACATGTTCTCTATCACTACAGTTCTGTCTTTTCAGAATGTTGTATAAATGGAACCAAAGAGTACTGAATCTTTAAAATTGTTTCCTTCATTTATATAATGTCTGTGATATTCATTCAAATTGTTGCATGTATAAGCAGTTTTTCCTTTTAACTGCTGAATATTATACTATTGTATGGCTTGCCCACATTTTGTGTAACCCTCTACCTACTGAAGGACAGCTAGGTTGCCTCGGTTCTTTTCACCTATGAATATAGCTTCTATAAATATTTGTATACAGGCTTCTGTGTGAACACAAATTTTCATTTCTATAGGATAAATACCAAGAAGTGAAATTGTTGGGTCACAGGTTAAGGGTACGGTTAACTCTAGGAGAAGCTGTCAAACTGTTTTCCAAAATAGTTATGCCATTTTGCATTCACATCAACAATGTATGAGAAGCTCCACTGATCTCCATCCTCAACAGTACTTGGTATACTGTCAGAAGATTTTTTAATTTTAGCTATGTGAATAGGTATTTAGGGGTATTCATTTCAACATGGTTTTCACTTGCATTTCTGTCATGGCTAATGATGCTGAACATCTTTCCACATGTGTATTGTGCCAACCTTTTATCCTCTTAGCTGGTATGTCTGCTCAAACTTACACCCATTTTTAAATTGGGCTGTTAGGGACGCCTGGCTGGATCAGTTGGATGAGCGTCCAACTTTGGCTCAGGTCATGATCTCACAGTTCGTGAGTTCAAGCCCTGCATCAGGCTCTGTGCTGACAGCTCAGAGACTGGAGCCTGCTTCTGATTCTGTCTGTCTCTGTCTCTCTCTCTCTCTCTCTGCCCCTCTCCTACTCGCACTCTTTCTCTCTCAAAAATAAATAAACATTAAAAAAAATTTTAATTGGGTTGTTAGCTTTCTTAGTGTTGAGTTTTGAGAGTTATTTACATGTTTCTGAATACAGGTCTTTTTTAGAGATATCTATTTGCAAATATCATTCCCTAATCTCTAGCATGTCTTTTTGCTTTTCAACATTGTCTTTGTAGAGCAAAATTTTTAGTTTCAATCAAGTCCAATTTATCAACTTCTCCTTTTATGAATCCTGCTTTTTATGTCATGTCTAAGAACTCTAACTCCACATCAGGAGGTTTCTCTTGTTTTCTTCTAAAAGTTTAATAGTTTACATTGTACATTTAGGTCTATGATGGGTTTTGAGTTAATTTTTATAGAAGATGGAAATTTAAAATGAGGGCTTTTTTTGCAAATGAATGTCCAATTATTTCAACACTGAGTGGTTTTTTTGCCTTAAAAAGTATGATTTTTAAAAACCATTTGTTGATAAGACTATTCTTTATCCACTGAACCTCTTTTACACCTTTGCCATATTTGTGTGATTGTTCCTCAGCTCTCCATTATGTTCCACTGATCTATGTCCCTATCTCGTCACCAGTACAGCAGTCTGGTTTACTATAGATTTATAGTAACTCAAAATCAAGAAGTATAATTCTTCTAACTTTATTCTTTTTTTTCAATATTGGTTTAGTTACATTTTCCTTTATATTTTCATATAAATTGTAAAGTCAGACTGCCTACATCTACAAAATGTACTGCTGGAGTTTTCACTGAAATTATGTTAGATCTATAAATCCAACTGGGAAGATTGGCATTTTTACTATTTGAGTCTACCAATCCATGAACATAGAATGCCTCTATATTTACTTAGGTCTATCTTCTTTGAATTCCTTCATCATTGTTTAGCAGTTTTCAGCATACAGATCATGTATACATGCATATTATCTTTATACCAAAGTATTACATTCCTTTGGAGCTAATATAAATTGTACTTATTAGGTCATTTTCCCACTATACATTGCTAGTATACAGAAATACAATTTTTTATGTGGGCGCATGCGTGTGTGTGTGTATGATAATCTTATATCCAATGACCTTACTAAAATCACTTATTCTAGGTCTCTGCAGATTTCTTTGGGATTTCTTATATAATCATGTCTGCAAATAGGGACAGTTTTGTTTCTTCCTCTTTTACTTCCTTTTGTTGGCATATGAATAATAACTAGGACTTCCAGTAAAATACTGAATAGGAGAGGTAAGAGTAGACATCCTTCCCTTGTTTTTATTCAAAGCATTGGGTCCCTCATAATGTATAATGTCAGCTGTAGATTTCTTGGTAGGATTTCTGGCCATGGTACATTATTCATTTTGTAGATTTAATAAGATTTGATTCGTTAATCTTTTGTTGAAGATTTCTGTAACTATGTTCATGAGGTGTATTGGTTTCATTGTTTTCTTTCTTCTTTCCTTTTTTCGCCCTTTATTATTTACTGTGATTGTCTAGTTTTGACATCAGGTTAATTCAGGCTTAAAGAGAGATGGAAAAGTGTTCTTTTCCATTTTTTGGAAGAAATGGTAGAGAAAGAATGTTATTTTATATCTTCTTTAAGTATTTGGTAGAACTCACCAGTAAAACCATCTTGGTCTGAAGAGTTCTTTTTTGGAAAAGTTTCAACTATGACTTCAATTCTTTTAATAGTTTGAAGACTATTCATTATACTCTTTTTCTTCTTGGGTGAGTTTCGTTAGTCTGCTAAGGAATTAGTCCATTTTAAGGAATTGGTCCATTTCACCTAATTTGTCAAATTTATGTGCATATAGTTGGTTTCTATTTTCCTCTGGATTCCTGTGAAGTCTGTAATGATATCCTCTCTTTCATTGCTGATAACTAGTTCTATGTGTCTTCTCTTTTCTTTTTGTTAATTTTGTTAGAAATTCTCAACTTTATTAAACTTTGCCCCCCAAAATCCCAACTTATGGCTGTATTTTTGCTATTGTATTTCCACTTTGAATTTTGTTGATTTATCATCTTATTTGGAATTTATTTTCCTTTTTCTAGTTTCTTGAGATAGAAACAAATTGACTTCAGGGCTTTCTTTTTTTCTAATAAAAGCATTGAATGCAATAACTCTTCCTGTAAATACTGCCTGAGCTGCATAAATTTTTGACATGTTATATTTTCATTTTTGTTCAGTTCAAAGTATTTTTTAATGTCCTTTGAGGCTTCCTCTTTTACCCAATAGATTATTTAGAAGTCTGCTATTTAATGTCCAAGAGCTTGAAGATTTTCCTTTTATCTCTCTCTTATTGATTTCTAGTTCACTTCGGTTACGGTCTGAAGAACACACTTTGAATTCAATTCTTTTAAATTTGTTAAGACTTGTATTATGACCAAGGTATGTTCTATATTGGTAATATTCCATGTTTACTTGAAAAGAATGTATATTTTGTTGCTCTTGTTGAGTAAAGTATACTATAAATACCAACTAGCTCTGGTTGGTGTAGTGTTATTCAGGTATTCTGTACTCTTTGGTGACTTCTACCTGCTAGTTCTACCAATTCCTAAGAAAGGAGTGTTGAAGTCTTCAACTGTAATTGTTAAGTTCTGTATTTCTCCCTTAAGTTCCGTCAGATTCTGCTTCATGTATTTTAAGTTTTCTTGCTAGATATACACACATTCAGGATTGGTAAATTAATCCTCTCATAAATGTGTAATGCTCCTCTTTATCCTGAGTACTTATCTTTTCTCTGAAATCTAGTTTGTTAGTAATAAAGCAACTACACTTTTGATTGCTGTTTGCATCGGGTATCTTTTCTCATTCTTCCACTTTTAACCCACCAATATTATATTTGAACTAGTTTCTAATAGACAGCATGTAATGGCATCATAATTTACGCACTGGCAATTTTTTAATTAATGTGTTTAGAGCATTTAAAATTTCAATGCAATTACTAATTTGTTACAATTTACACCTACCATTTCATTATTTGTTTTCAGCTTGTTTCCTTTATGTTCCCTTTTCTGCCTTCTTTTGGGTTGAGATTTTTCTAATATTCCATTTGAATTTTTTCATTGTGATCCCAACATATCTCTTTATTGTGTAAGTGGTGGTTCTAGGGATTACAAATACATACCTAACTTTCCAGAGCCTACTTAAGAATCAAACTTTTATCACTTCAAGTGGACCACAGGTAACATATATTATACCACATCCAAGAAAAACCACATCAATGTTACAATTTTTACTTTCAACTATCAAATATATTTTAAAGAACTCAACAGTCTGTTATTTACACAGATATGTACTATTTCTATTGCTTTTCTTTCATTCCTTATGTCCAAGTTTCCTTCTGGTACCATTTTCCCTTCTATCTTAAGTTTTCCTTCATCTGAATATGTCCTTATGTCACTTTCATCCCTAAAAAATATTTTTGCTGGTTATGGACAAGTCTTTTCTTTCAGCACTTTAAGAGTGTTTTGCCTACCTCTTCTTGCACCCCCCCCCCCATGATATCTAACAAGAAATCCTCAATCATTTACATCATTTTTCTCTGGGTACTTTAAACACTGTTTTCTTGCTTTTAGCTTCTGATTTATTATGACCTGTCTGGATATGGAATTATTTGGGCTTATACTGTTTTGGGTTCTCTAAATCTGTACGTTTACAGCTTTCACTAAATTTGTGGTATTTTAAGGCAATTTTTCTTCAAATATTTTTTAGCACCACATTCTTTCTTAAAAGGTCTTAAAATGCCTGATACTTTGTTATTTTCCCATTTTCCTTGAGGCTCTGTTCAATTTTTAAAAATTTCTTTCCTTTTGGGGCTCCTGGGTGTCTCAGTTGGTTGAGCGAACGACTTCAGCACAGGTCACGATCTCACAGTCTGTGAGTTCAAGCCCCACGTCAGGCTCTGTGCTGACAGCTCAGAGCCTGCAGCCTGCTTCAGATGCTTTGTCTCCCTCTATCTCTGCCCCTCCCTGGCTCACACTCTATCTCCCTCTCTCTCAAAAATAAATTAGGGGCGCCTGGGTGGCTCAGTTGGTTGAGTGTCCAACTTCAGCTCAGGTCATGATCTCATAGTCCGGGAGTTTGAACCCCGCATCAGGCTCTGTGCTGACAGCTCAGAGCCTGGAGCCTGCTTCAGATTCTGTGTCTCCCTCTCTCTCTGCCCCTCCCCTGCTCATGCTCTGTCTCTCTCTGTCTCAAAAATAAATAAAAACATTAAAAAAATTTCTTTTAATTAATTAAAAAAAAGCCATTAAAAAAATTTCTTTCCTCTCTGCTACTGAGTCATCCAGTGGATTTTTTCCCCCTACTGTATTTTTCAGTTTAACAATTCCATGTCTTTTTTTATATCTTCTCTTTCTCTGCTGAGATTTTCTACTTTTCCATTTATTTCAAAAACGTTCACAGTTGCTCACTGGAACATGTGTATAATAGCTACTATAACATCTCTGTCATGTAATTCCAACATCTCTATCATAATAGTATATATATCACCTCTTCTCATGTAAAATGAAAATTTTGATTCTTTACATGCTAATACATTTGGATCATAATCTTAATATTTTAAATACGAAAATCTGGTTCATTTAAATCCTGTGGATAATGTTAATATTTTTGTTATAACAGGTCATCAGCATGGTGAGGTTCAGGCCACAAGTTCTAACATGGCTTCCATGGGCAAGGTTCCAGTATCAGTTCAATTTTCAAAGCCTTTGAGGTGCTATTCAAATTTGTCCCACCTTCTATCATCCAATGAACAGAGGAGGACATCGGTGGTAGTATGTATGCACAGCTCAGGGGTGAGTCTAGCAATTCATAAACAACTTTATGGTATTGTCTTTCCAAGTTTTTCCCTCTACAGGACCTCAGTACTTTCCAATTCCCTGGGGCATCCCTTTTCATTTCTTCAGCCAGAATGCTGGGGCTTCAGGTAACCTGCTTGGTCACATACTTCTATTGTACCTGTTCTGGGCCAGGCACTGAAAAGACAGAAAGAGGAAACAAAAAGGCAGTGAAGAGCTGCCAACTGAAGAGGAGGGTTCCCATCCCTCAGTGGTTTTCACTGTAGGCTACTGCTGAAGTCTCTGCTGGGACTATGGCATGAGAGAACACAGAAAAGAAAAACGATGAAATTTCCACATTCACACTGAACATTGGTAGTTAACTTTCCCACTCCTGGAGTCAGAACTACTGGGCTTCTTTTGAAGCTCTCTCTGTCCATACCTAAGTGCCAACTTGTAGCTTTCAGACTGTGCCAAGTTCAGCCTCAGCGATAATGAAAAGAATGAAATAGTAAACCCATACACAGTTTGGTGGTACTCTGAATTCTAGTCTTCTTTCCCAATCCACCTGTTATTATTTTTTCTTCAGAGTCCTCAAAAGCTGTTCCATTCATTTTGTCCAGGTTTTATAGATGCACTCAGTGGGAACAAGTGTATATACTTAATCTAGCATACTTGAAAATGAAACTATACTCTAAATTCTATTCTTCCTCAATTCTCACTAAAATAAAGACTCCTCAAATATCCTTATTAGCAGATATCAGTAATCATGCCCTGGCCAAAGTCGGATGCTTAACAGACTGAGCCACTGTTTAGCCACCCCTAAAAGAGTGGCCCTTAAACTCTTCCAAACTCTTGACTGCTGACTGACAGGAAAATTAAAGTTTTAAAATTTCCTTTTTAAAAAACAAAAAAAATACATCAAAAGCAGAAAGAATATGACAACAAAATTTAAGGGGGCTTGGATCTGAGAGCAAGGCTTAAGTTTAAGGAGATCGATTTTTAAGATAATCTAATGAATCACACACGCAAAAAAAGGTGATTGTTTCTGTAATAAACTAAAAACTGTGCTGACTTATTTTGATCAACTTACTTTTTCTGTACTCCTGAATAAGACTGTTAACTATTGTAAAATGTATTAGCCAATAAGGATGAATTTACAAGAACACTATGATTATTTCTAAGAGATTCAGCTCTGTGGTTCTAACAAAAGAGATAAGGTAGATAAGGAACACAAAAATATGTACTGATTTTCATTTCTTTAAAAAATATTAAATGCAGTGCCATGAAAAATTATTAACCCTACAAAAGTCTTTCTGAATCTTTAGACCATCATCATTTAAGCAGTAGGTAGTTTGCTACACCCACAGACTAAAAGAGACATTTTTTATAACATATATTGATGAGATCTTATTTCCTTCAAACTTTTAAATAGGCCCATCCTTTGCTGTTAACCAATTAAACATCTGAATGGAATAAGACATTATAATGCAGCAATTAGAATTGCAAGGAAGATAACATAAGGTCACAAGTTTAATCCTTGTCTATACTAGTTCAATAACCAGCTTTTTCCTATGTTCACAGATCTGGTCAACCATTTTATCTAGTCACTAGGTGGGAAGAGAGGGTCAACGAGGTAAGAGGAGAGAGAAAAGGCAAAGGAATCAGAGAAGAATGGATGAATAAGTTCAAATCCTTTACCATTAGTGAAAAAATAACTAAGATGGTGGGACAAGGATATCTTTCATTCCATGACCTAGTCCCATAATAAGGGGCCTGGGAAATTAAAACAAACACCTGAGAATTTAGTTAGCAAATATGAAGAGTGATGTGGAGATTTTTATAGGCTTTTTAATAATTTTTATTTTTATTGAAGTATATAGTTGACATACAATATTATATTAGTTTTAGGTGTATAGAATAGTGAAAATTTTAATTTAGGTCTTCTGCTCAAAGTAGTTAAGAAATTTTGAAAAGTTCACCAACAATATTCAGGGCAGCTGGGTGGCTCAGTCGGTTGAGCATCTGACTTAGGCTCAGGTCATGATCTCACAGTTCATGGGTTCCAGACACGCTTCAGGCTCTGCACTGACAGCTCAGAGCCTGGAGCCTGCTTCAGATTCTGTGTCTCCCTCTCTCTCTGCCCCTCCTTGCTCACACACACTCTCTTTCTCTCTCAAAAATAAACATTAAAAAAAAAGTTCAGCAATATTCCAAAACATATTCCAAGAACACACTGGCCCACCAAAACTTCCTCTGCTCTAAGTTCTGTAGGAAGGATGCTGCAGGCCAACAGACATGTAGGGTAGTAATTAATAACAGCAAAATTGCCCATGTTAGAAACTAACTATCACCCTTTCCTTATTAAAATAAGTACATTCAGTATTACAGGAAACACAAGCTATGAAATGCAATCTAGAATTTACCAACTCAAATGTGGGGTTCCAATATGTATAAACTGCTGATTAGAAGGGCAAAGGAAAATACAAGGACTGTGTCCCTCTAAATGTTCCTGTGAAATGTAAGCACCACAAAGGAAAACCATCCTAATATGGAGCTTTATTTCAGTATATAATTGCCCAATAACTACAAGTCTATAATCCGACCAAGAAAGGAGGCACAACACTGGCTTTGTATCATATCATTAGGGATACAGCTTGAAACAATAGCATGAATTCTTATTTTACATCTACTGTTCTGCTCCAAACATTTTCTTTCACTGAAGACACATAAAATACAACAAACAGACAAGAGGTAACTGGAAAACTTTGCACATAAACTCTCTCTCACTCTCTCTCTCTCTCTCTCTCTCTCTCTCTCTCTCTCTCACACACACACACACACACACACACACACACACACACACACACACACTATACCTAACAATAAACAGTATCATTGCAATACCAGAGCCAACAGCAATTTTCCCCTGCTGGATACATTTTAAAACAAAAATTTTTATCCTAAGACAAGATAAAATGCTTTTTGAGACTTAGTTTTAGCTATTTTATTTTTTCTATCTTTTCCATCTTTACTCCTTTACATGCATATAAATAATAAACTTTTTATTACTGAGTTCCAACTTTGAAGTCAGAAAAATGGATACAAAAAAGAGAATACAGCCAGGTCAAGGTAAACTAGATTTGGGAGAGTGGACTTGACATTTTCAAGGCTAACTAACACTTTTAGGTAGGTCTGTACCACCTACACAATATCCTCATCTCCTAGCATCAAGCCAAAGTACAATAGTTTCCTATTTTCTGTAAAGGATGAGTGATGTTCACTTCTAAGCTCAAGTTAGTTCTACTAAGGAGACAGCAAGTCAAGGTCTTTTACCAAGTCAAGGTCAGACCTCCTTCTTGGAGCCAGCAAATGATTTTGTGTAGCAGTAACACTGGAATTACAATCTAGGTTCCTGGGTTTTCACACATAGACTCATTCAGTGCCTTTGAGGTAGGAATGTCAACTGTTGAAGAAAAGTTTACACACACACACACACACACACACACACACACACACAAATATAAACAGAATATAAGCAAATAATCTTCTGAAGCAGAGGTTGGGCTGATGGGTCAAATTCAGCAGTTTCTCTGTTTTAAGTCACACAAGAATGGCTTTTACATTTTTAAATGGTTATGAGAAACTATTATAACCTAAATTTTGCCTTGGGCATCTGGGTGGTTCAGTCAGTTAGATGGCTGATTCTTGATTTTGGCTCAGGTCATGATCTCACAGTTTTGAGATCGAGCCCTGCATCTGGGCTTTGCACTGAGCATGGAGCCTGCTTAAGATTCACGTGCGCGCGCGCTCTCTCTCTCTCTCAAATAAATAAATAAATAAATAAATAAATAAATAAATGTTTGTTTGTTTGTTTGTTTTGCCTCTTGGCCTGCGAAGCCTAAAATAGTTGACTATCTGTTCCTTTCAGAAAAAGTTTGTTGGGGCGCCTGGGTGGCGCAGTCGGTTAAGCGTCCGACTTCAGCCAGGTCACGATCTCGCGGTCCGTGGGTTCGAGCCCCGCGTCGGGCTCTGGGCTGATGGCTCAGAGCCTGGAGCCTGTTTCCGATTCTGTGTCTCCCTCTCTCTCTGCCCCTCCCCCGTTCATGCTGTGTCTCTCTCTGTCCCAAAAATAAATAAACGTTGAAAAAAAAAAAAATTTAAAAAAAAAAAAAAAGAAAAAGTTTGCTGACTTCTTCTCTAAAGCAAAAAATATGTTCCCCTATAAATTCTAACTATGGGATGTAAATATGATTACAAAGAACAGCTAATATTTTTAATGTTAAAATCAAATACTATTATAAAAGTAGTATGATCCCAATTTAAATGTTGGTATAAACATGCATAATGTTATATATATGTATACACACACACACACACACACACACACACACACACACATATATAACATATATATATAAAGGGCAGGAATGAAATCAACATCAAAATGTCAATGTATAGTTAACATATCTTGGCAAATGTTACTGCCTCCTTTATTTTTTCTGTACTTGCCGAATCTTAAGTGAGCATATCATTGCCATAATCAAGAAACAGTTTTAAAAGATTATAGTGTGCTTTTAGAAGACTACAGTGCACTTTTTAAAAGATTACAGTGATTTGTAGTTATGTGGCTACTTACATGTAGGTTAATTCTCTGGTATTCACCACTGTCATAAATCAAACTGTTACACATTAAAATGGTATCTTCACATCTTTCACCATACACAAAAAAGGAAAGGCCCTCGGGGTGCGTGGGTGGCTCAACTGACTCCTGATTTGGACCCAAGTCATGATCTCATAGGTCCTGAGATCCAGCCCCACATTGAGCCCTACATCAGGCTCTGCGATGACAGCACTAAGCCTGATTGGGATTCTCTCTCTCCCCATCTGCCCCTCCCCTGAGCGCTCTCTCTCTCTCTCAGAATAAATAAATAAACTTTAAAAAGAAAAAAAAAAGAGAAGGCCCTCTCTCTGGATTATCAGAAGACAAAATTGCTGATTTGGCCTCTCAAGTTATTACTTTGCAATTAACGTTCACGCACATTATAAAATATTTAATATGAAAGCACAGTTCAAATATTAACTGACTACTATATTCATGTCAGCTTCAGTGTTTCTTTCACAACATGCTTTTTAAAAACTTTCACTGGGGCACCTGGGTGGCTCAGTCGGTTAAGCATCCGACTTCAGCTCAGGCCATGATCTCAGGGTTCAGTTTGTGACTCTGAGCCCTGCATAGGGCTCTCTGCTCTAGGCACAAAGCCTGCTTCAGATCCTGGTCTCCCTCTCTCTGCCCCTCCCTGGCTCACACTCTCAATCTCTCTAAAATAAATAAATATTTAAAAAAAGAAAAATGAAAAACCTTTTACTAAAACCCTAAATGTATTCTACATACACTGCACATATTCTTTGTAATTATAGCATTAACATTTAAAACATACTAGACAGAACAATTTCTTGTTAACAGTCACTAAACAGTTCAAACAAAATTTTTCCTGATATAAAATGTTACTATTAAAATATTAGACAGGTATCCTGCTAACACTAAAGTACAATGAAACAATCTTGGTTGTTTTCATAAACAGTATTTTAATTTTTTGTTCAATAATTATTGCTTATGTTTCAGCTGTTATTTTGAAGCACATTAACTCTGTAAACATAATACAACATACTAATATACTTCATATATGCCATATCATTACAACCAATTTATCTCTAACTTGATAAATAAAACATTTATTTTAAATGCTTAGAAGGCATTTCAAAGTCACAACTTCAACTATGTTCTGAAACAAAAACCAGTCTTTATTATTTATCTCTCCTGGGTTTATCTTTCAAATATATATTTAAGTATTAACTTTTGAAGATGTTAAAGTCCAAATGTGAATCTCTTAAACCACAAATATAAATCAGAATACAACCTATCAGACTACAAAAAATAGCTTTTCTTTCCAAGTGCCACAAAATATTTCTGTTCCCTTTATAGTACAGTTAATTTAATCTCATTAAAATGTAATATCATTAAAATGCAAAAATGCCAACTTTTTAGAAGTAAACAGTACTGATCATGCCAAGTACCAAAACTGCAAAGTAATAGATTCCACAGCTATTTAACATTGACTAGAGTCTGAACTTCATATAAAGTAGCAGCTACAAGAGTTTTCCTCCTCTCCCTCTCTTTCAGATGACAGAAGAAAGCACTGAGAGAGAAATGTTTTATTCGGAAAACACAAACCACATTCCATAGCCTCTATCAATAATTTAAATCTTAATCTCAATTATTGAATTATGGCACTTTGCAAGTAGACATCAAAATTTAAGTATTGTATTGACCTTATCCTCAAAAACATATCTTACTTAGGTAGACTAATATTACAAATCCAAATTCTTTTTCTGTTATCAAAGCTAGTCAAATATTCTCAAAAAACCCAAAGACAAATTATTTAACACAAAACAAATTTTGAACACCTTTTGTTCCTTCCAAAGTAAGTCTATCCTGCTAAGTATTCCATAAGTCTTGTCAGAATTATATTTAATTAACATATCTTATAGGTTACCAACATTTCTCACAGATATACTAAACAGAGACAATTTTGTCACTTACTCTAGGTTAGGCCCCCTTAAAAAAAAAACTGTAGACGTGACTTAGTAAATCAAGTAAAAAAAGACCTTTTGTGTATAAGAATATACAAAGTAACTCACTTGGTTCTATAGTCAACAGTCTCTTTTAAAAACTTTTAAAACTAATTTATTCCAAAAGATATGCAGGAATTCAATAGATTATAAAATTGCTGGTAGATTTCTATTTCTGGTTTCTGCCATAATAAATACCAGGGGTTTAAGCTGAGCTGCTTTTTTGACTTTAAAGATTTTTCCACAGTCAGCAACTTACAACAGGACATACTGTAATACCAAAATGGAAACTACTTAATCAACATTTCCTCATGGAAACACAGATCATACATAATAGTCTATAAGGGCAAAGTTTTATTTTAAAAAGTAGCATTTAAATTTCATTGAGCAACACAAGCTCAATCTTTCCCCCTGGTTCTGTCAACATATTCAGTTAATTTTAGTCAACACTGATATTACACACGCCAGAAAACTGACATGTAAGCAATATAAGGCAATTTATTTGTAATGCTGAATAAAACCACACTTTCATTTTATTAGAACAGAGGTCACTGGTTTTCCAGTCTTATAGAATAAATATGACCTTGTGCTCATGCTATGGGTTTTTAAAATTCTCTCTCTATAAAAATTTAAGCCATGTGGAAAAACCCAACAGTATGTGAATCATCCAAAACACAAATCTTTCAGATTTCAAGTTTCAAACTGCAGTCATCTATAGCATCACAAAAGGCTGACAAAAGATTGAGAACTGTTGGGCACAATTTCAAAATGTTCCTCTACCCTTTCTGTACACTCTGTAAAACATACAGTTTAAATTAATAAAAAATAAAAACTTCATACCTGAAATTCCCTCAGCCTCATAGTTGGTCCTGGTTGGCTTAACTACATACAACCTCTAAATTCCATCATTTAAAAAAAACTGCAGGAAATAACTTTTTAGTCGTTGAGCTCCACACTTATACAGGAAAAATAACTGTTCAGAATTAAACAGGTTATAGAATTCCTAAGCTTTATATTCTAAAAGGAATAGTAAAAAATAGATTTTATTAAGTAGGCATCATAGGGTAAATAAAGATACACCGTACAGGCAAGCTTTTCTTCACTAAATGCCATCTATTGTATAATCTTAAATTACATGGCTCAAGTTTTTAGTATTCTTTTTATGGAAATAAGACCTGTAGTTACAAGCAAACTAATTTAGCTTTTGGTATGAAAAAGAAGGGAATTTGATAATACCAATTTGCTACCATCTACGGATCTGGATAAACTAACCAGGTAAGCCAAAATAAATCATAATACATATATGAAGACTGGTAGACCCAAGGGAAGTAATATTAATTTGGCCCTGACTCACACTTTTAAACAGTCCTTTGCAATACTCTTCATTCAATTGCCTCATTCTTTAGTGCTTCCTCTTCACAATGTCTAAGCTTACTTCCTAAGAGCTTTCTTCTTGCAGGAATCAGCATTTATTGACCTCACAAAGCACACACAATTGCTGCTGTCAGCAAAGAACACAGAGTTTGGAGAAAAAGCATTATAGAAGCATTGGAAGGGTATGAAAGTGTAGCTTCTCATACAGTAATGTTTGTAAAAATCTGGGACCTTAAATTTAAGAAATACTGAAGATTGTGAATATTGCAGAAGAAATAACATTTCAACCCCAGACTTCATTTCATCTGATTTCATCTGACATTTAGTTTATACAACAGAGTAGAAAGATAATTTCTACTACATTTACTGGTACTTACACAGTTAAGCAATATGAAAGCCTGAGTATTTTTTACAGTGTCTTAGAACAATCTTACAAAGGTTTTTACAAACACAAGTGCAAGCCTCCTGAGGTCATCTGAGATCTCATGGGGCTTTTCATAACAGGAGAGTGTTAATCCCCATTGCCCTGCCTATTTCCAATATGGATCATTAGTTTCTGCTTACCTAAATTCCTATTACCATTCCAACTGGCTCATATATTCATCAATTCCTGTCTTGAACCACAGTCCATGTACTAATTATTAAACAGGCAAAATGAAATGGCTTCTTTGGGTGCCTATATACTACCAAAAACATTTCATACCACTTTAGGATTAGTAAAATAGTAGTTTAAACCATATTCTAAGTGTTTAAACATTTTTACTATTATTTTGTATGGCACAAGGAATATTCTGATTGCAACTTTACACCGAATTTCTAGATTTTATCTGTCAACAGAGTTTGTTAATGATGAGCTTAAGTGCTAACAAAGCTGTGAAACTACAATTAAGGTTTCATTTCACACCATATTAGTAATCAAACCTGAGCTAGCACAAGGATGAAACATAGCTAAATAGACCCAGTTCACCACTCCCTGTCCCTACCATCCACATCCACACACACATTCTCAATCTCTCTTTCTCTCAAACACATACACAAACATAATATGCACATGCTTCTCTAAATCTGTGTATGTATATGTATGTGTACATATACTACATAAATTTGTTTCTATATATACACATCATCTCAACCAGACACATATATAATTCATAAAGATCAAAACGGAAGAGAAGTATTATCTTTCTTCACAGGAATAGGTGCTATAGACCTTGGGAATATTAAAACAAAGACGGAGAGACTCAAATCCCTTATTCAAAAATTCTAAAATACAGGGCACCTGGGTGGCTCAGTTGGTTAAGTGTCTGACTCTTGGTTTCTGCTGGGGTAATGATTTCACAGTTTGTGGGTTCAAATCCCACATCAGGCTACACACTGTAGTATGGAGTCTGCTTGGGATTCTCTCCCCACGCCTCTCTGCCTCTCCCCAGCTTGCACTCTCTCATCTTTCTCTCTCAAAATAAATAAATAAACTTAAAAAAAAATCTAAAATCCAAAAAATTCTGAAAACCAGTTTTACAGAACTCATTTAGTGGTAAAACCTGAAATGAACTGAAATAAGGATAATTATAATCCTCATTTTTCCCACTCAAAGTGTATGTCAATATGTTTCAATTGAGAAACACTGATGTATTTGATTATAAGGTTCTGCCACAGATCCGTCTGGGGAATGTTACATAATATATAGTATATACTGCTATTTTAGTTTTTAAAATTCAAGAAATTCTGGATTCTAAAGCAAATCCAATTTCAAGGTTTGGGGGCAAAGGAACTGTGAAGTTATACTTTTATATGAAAAAAAAATACAGTTTAGGGGCACCTGGGTGGCTCAATTGGTTAAGCATTCGGCCCAAGTCATGATCTCAAGGTTCGTGGGTTCAAGTCCCGTGACAGGCTCTCTGCTGACAGCTCAGAGACTAGAACCTGCTTCAGATTCTGTGTCTTCCTCTCTCTCTGCCCCTCTCCCTCTCATACTACTCTCAAAAATAAACAATAAAAAGGTTTTTTAAAAAAAATAGTTTATATAATTATCTGCTTTCCCTCTACAGCTTTCATTAACGGCAATCTTCCATCAATTCTAAAGGAAGGGAGGGAGGAAGCCACAATAAGGTTCATGTTTTTAACTCTTCTCTTTAATGCTTATTCATCTCTCTTTTGCCAGGAATGGTTTACCCTGGACTAGAGGCAGCAGTAGCTGCCAAAGGATGAACAGGAGAGACAGAAGTAACAGAAGAGGGCTTAATACATAATAAAGTTCAGAAAAAATATTCAAGCCAGGAATCTTGAGAATTTCCCTATTTTCAATGCTATTATGTCTAATAATAACAACTTGCATTAATAACAATGTTTTATTTCTTTGACTCGGCTTTCAAATATGTCATCTGACCTTCATATTCTATAGTCATTCTACAGTCACTGTATATAATTCATTTGTAATACTGGTACATATTTTAATCCCAGACAATCTAAAACCTACAACATATCTAATACCTACCCCAAAGATAATTCAGAAGGCATATCTATAGCAAGAAAATCAAGCAATGTATTATAAGATATTATATAAATAATTTTTCCATTAGCAGTTACATTGGGATTAGATGAGGTACTATTAACCTCTCAGATAAGATTTTGTTTTCCATTAAATCAATTTAAATCACTAATCAAGAAGATTCCATTTCATCTGTTTTCTACAGAGAACGCATTCTTCTTCCCGGAAATATAAAAGTATGTTCTATATAATCAAAATGTAGACATAGAGATTTTTTCTTTAAAAATATAATAATAAACCATTTAAAGTAGTAATGTGTTTTAATATATAGTGAAGTTAATTTTGCAAATTTGTCTGAAACTGAATGACTTAGCTATTTCATTCACAAAGGCAAATTAAGCAGATAGTACGTCACTGCAAGGGGAATCGGCTCCAATTCAACAAGCTAATTACTGATCTTATGGAAATCTGTAATTACATTTGCATTAGATATAATCACCATAAATCAGCAAAAATTTTGAATTTACCTGTATGTTTTAAAGCATAAAGATCCTAAGCCTTGTTTAGATCTTTTTTAAAAATATTTTTAAAAACTGATTATTTATTTATTTTGAAAGAGAGCAACCGGGGGGGGGGGGAGGGGCAGAGACAGAGAGAGAGACAGGAGTGAGAATCTCAAGCAATCTCTACACTGCCAGTGTAGAGCCCTATGCGGGACTCAATCTCTCGGACTATGAGATCATGACTTGAGCCAAAACCAAGAGTCAGGCACTTAACCAAATGAGTCACTAGGGACCCCTACAGCTTTTTAAATACATTAGCTAGACATATAAAATGTGATTACCTACATTAAATTTATTTTAGTGATAGTAACCAAGAAGCTAAAATTTTGGATTATTCAGCATAAAATCATGGTTTATCTTCTCCATTTTTTTTTTTTACATTTTTATCAGCTCCACGGACTTACATGTGTCTTGCTTACCACCGTACCTCTAAAGTGTACATAAGTGCCTTGAGATTATGCAATAAATATTTGCTAAATAATGAATAAATTACATCTAAATTTAGAACGGGTAAAAACTATATATATAAACTTTCTGTGAAAAAACTACTGTTTGAAACTTATTTCAGCAAACTCTGATGAATTTAGTGTCTTATCAAATGACTTATTCATGTTGTTACATGAGTCACCATTGGTCCTCAATTTATTACTGAAAATACAAAAAGATGAAGACTTGTAGCTCTAAACATAGATAAATCCAAAAAAGTGATGACCATGTCATAGCTTAATCTTCCACAAATGTCAAAAACTAACTTCCAGTTCTGAGTATTAAGAATTGAGGTAACCGGGGGCGCCTGGGTGGCGCAGTCGGTTAAGCGTCCGACTTCAGCCAGGTCACGATCTCACGGTCCGTGAGTTCAAGCCCCGCGTCGGGCTCTGGGCTGATGGCTCAGAGCCTGGAGCGTGTTTCCGATTCTGTGTCTCCCTCTCTCCCAAAAATAAATAAACGTTGAAAAAAAAATTTAAAAAAAAAAAAAGAATTGAGGTAACCGAATAGTTTACGGAACAACTATCTATTATGTGCCTAGTAATATGCTGTGCATCCCAAATACGTATATAAATAATATCTATCCTCAAGAAAAGCACAAATGTGAGAGTACAGCCATAGGAGTAAATAATCAAACATGACTGGCAGGATGAATAAAATCTTACAGGGAAAAAAAAAAAGACTGAAATTGGAAGTCATGTTCACAGATGAGATGGCAACTGATCTGGATGACACAGGAATGCGGAGTAGGATATGGGTGTTGAGAAAGTGGTAAGCCCAAGGTGTCAGAGAAAGGCATTATGAATACAGGGCACAGTATAAACAAAGGCACAGAAGAATACACACAAACATGCACATGCACACACATACAAAAGAGAAAGATAATAAAACTTATTTGAAAAAAAAAATGACAGTAAACTATTTTGACATGGACATCCCTTTTCATAAAAAAATTCTTATAAGAGCCTTTAACAAAATAATTTAACCAAATATTATTTTCTTAGAAATCTACAATTCTAGGACTAGCACAAAATTTATGAATAGTCCAGGAAAAGTAACTCATTCTATTATCTAAAATACATAGAACAGACCTTATTTCTTTTGATGTTTAAGCTTACGTCACCAAATGAGCAATAGCTTCAAATCCTTACCTCTCATTTTTACCACTCCCCATGAACCTTATGTCATGTCACTTATTCTAAAACTCACAAAATTTCAATTCTTTCACAGCTATTATTCTTGTCTTTCAAAAAGGACCATAATTTCCTTAAAGGCAAAAAACATTTTTTTGTGTGTGGCAAAAAACTTTTACTAGTCTTTACATATCCAAAGATCTAGAATTATAGTGGATATTCAAGTAAATATTTCTTGACTAAATGTTTGAGACTGGGATTTTACCTTTTTAAAACACATGCTACTTTAAAATATACTTGATATTATATGAACTTGTAGCTTTTCGTTCTAGTTGACCATACTATCTAAGAAAACAGTGAGAGTTAGTCTTTCAAGAATTTTTAACCTGCATCCTGTCATCATAACCTGGCATCGGGTTTGATTATAACCTTGTCCTTCACAGGTAATTCTATTAGTCAGCTAGCTTAACTTACAGCAAACACAGGAGAGACCCTAACAGTAAGGTTTGCAACCTGGAGTTTATACATTAAAGCCAACATTCTAAATAAAATAATGCAACACTGAAGTTTAAATGTTTTTATACTTTGCAATTCTCATACAACCATGAAAAACTAAAGAAAAATGTAAGATATAAAGATTCTTAACTTTTCTGTAGAAAGGCACAAATAGAAGACATTCCAAAATATTTACTGAAGGAGTAAATAAAATAAATATAACTGAAATTAAAAATACACTTAGACTATTCTGATAATATTCAAAAACATTTGGTGGGGGAAAAAAGTATTTGGTGAGCTTCAGCAAAAAAAGAACTAGAGCATTCTTTTCATGACTGAAGGATAAACATATAATTGTAAAGGTGATTATGTTTGGCACAACAGGTAGTAATCTGTGAACAGACCTGTGTATTTTTAAAAAAGGAACAGGTTGAGATAAACACTTGCTAAGAATATGTGTAATATAATACACAGTACTATAAATTTGAGAAGTATAAAACTAAGAATATTTCCTTATAAGGAAGGGAATGAATTCATTTACTACAATTATATTACAAGTATACCTTGCTTCCAGAAATAAAAATGTTCCTAGAAACTGTCTATAAAGTGATTTTAATAGAGAAAATTCTCATTAATTTTAAAAACAATTTTTAAATATTACAAGACAGAATTTAAAAGAGAATGAAAAGGGTAAAAGATTAAAAACAATGGAAAAAAATCCATGGCAAAACTATTAAAGAAATAACACATTCTGTGAAAATGAAAATTTTCTAATGATTATATAGATTTTTAGTCTTTGAGACTTTCATTCTAATCTTTTCATTCTACTGATGGCTCCAAACCAAGCCCAACTCTTTAAAAAAAAAAAAAAAAAAAAAAAAAAAAAAAAAAAACAAAACAGCTTTTAGCTTCTAGACCAGTTTATTGCAACTGATTATTTACCCAACAGCCCTGGCTATAGCTGGCTAAACTGGTCTTGATTTGCTTTGGTTTTGTTACCCTTTGAAAATTCTGAATGATAAAGAAACTTGGGCCTACTGTTAACTTGGGTAAAAGAAAAAGTACCTTCAAAAAAGGATTATATAGTTTACACAATAATATAACCATGAGCCTCTGAAAATACAGCCAGTGTCCATTTCCACTCAATCTATACCATGATCTATCTATGGAAGGAATATATTACACGTAAATGAAAGGGACCTGAGTTTATTTATCTAGTTTTCTTTTTCCAGCAAGCCAGATTGTTGATATATAATTACTATCTCAGAAGCAGTAAAGTCTGTTCTTTTAAGCTGCCATGACATAAACACTAGAAGCTTCAATTTTGTTTCAGATGCTACAGAATGTATAATACCTGACTTTAAAATGCATGAGCCAACTTTTATTTTTACTGAACTAGTCATCACTGATTCTTCTACATTGTTATTTCTAAGAACTCAACAAGTCCCAAAGTGTTTGACTTAAAAGGTGGCTGAAATCAAAGGCATAGAAAACTCAGTTTGATCCTGAAAACTAGACCAAGAGTTCTGTACTTCATCATGGAATCATGAATTGCATCCAACAGCTGTTCCCTCACTGGCTATTTTAAACCATTTAATATGATCTGTAGCAAGACTAATTCTTTTCGAAATAAGCATGTCAACACTTATACCAAAACTATGCTGTTCTTCAAAATTGTCTCCTTGAAAAGCTTAATACTTATTTCACTTATGTTGCCACTTTTCAAATAATTTCAGAACTTTCTTTCCAGAAATATCCATCATAGAAAACTCACTAACCACATAAAGAAATCACTATCGTTACTGTGTATAGATTAATACCCTTGACCTGGCTTTTCCAACTTTCCTTCTGATTAGCCCATCTATTCCCATATTTCCTTAAATCAAACCCCTGTCTTTTTTTTTTTTTTTTTGATTTGTTAAATCAATACTGAGAATTTATTGGGTGGGAGTGAATATTTAAGAGACCCAATAGTATGCATGGTAGAACAAAAGAAATAGATCTGGAAGCAATCATTTTCAGGATTAGTTGCTAGGATCATAGGTAAAAATGTGCTAAAGGTCATGAGTAAGTATTTTTTTAAAAAAACATAAGTTGTATAATGCCATACTTTCTCCTGAAACAAACAAACAAACAAAAACCTTCCAAGCCAGCTTTTCCAAGTCAGCATTCAGGGGAATTAGAAGAAGGATGTTTCCAGAATGTTAACTACAATCAATATTCTCTAAACTCTGCCCATCTGGAGATGACTTGTATCTTACTTCCTTTCCCTCCAACACATTCCATAGTCCTTATCACTCTGCTCATCATGCCCTGCACTAAGATTAACTTCCTCCACAATAGTCAGTACTCTAAACTTAAGGCCAGCCTAAACTACTAAGAGTACTCAAATACAAATGAATGATGCTCAATAAGTATTTCCAAAATTGGACTTTGGTGGAAGGGCTATGAAATCCCAAGAATTTCTGGTAGGCTAAGCAAACTCCTATCACAGCTGCTATTAGCACAGGTGCCCTTTTTATCCCCTACTTTCTAAAATGGTAGCATATTTTTAAGGATGTTGAGGGTCAATAACCAGAGCAGATGAGGACAATGTGGTCCATTACTAAGCAGTGTAACTGGATAACTCATTTAAATCATGGGTATGAAGAAAAATCTGTATTTATTAAGAAAACAACTAAAAGCTCATTTTCAATAAATAAAATTTAAACTGCTTAATTTGGTAAGAATTAAGTTGGATGGGAGAAATTTCTTTTGTTTTGTTCTTGTAATGTTATTTTCATAACCTGAAAAAACAAGATATCTTTTTACAACTCAATATATTAATATGCTACATGTAAATATATACACATTCTTGCCAAACTATAAACTCTCCTTACCTGCTAACGGGCAATTAATTACATACATGTATATTCACTTCTGATTGTTTTACCTCAACAAAGTGATTCAAATTCAGTTATTTAAGTAAGGCATACTTTGAAAATGAGGTACCTAAAGATTATTAAAAAATATGTATGACACAAAGTGGAGGACCAAACAGGTGCAGAGGTTTTTGCAATTCAGGCTTAGGAAAGAAAATTAAAACAAGGCCTTAGAAATAGGATTCTTATGTCTGATATGGGAGGGAATTTGGATTTGGAAAGAATATTCTGATCTAAGTCAGAGAACTCAGCTATGCTTCTGCCTTAAGTGTGAAAAGTAGAGGATCAGAAATTATCACGGAATTAAGTGAAGATCTTCCAATGTTTCTTCCTTACTCACACATCCAAGTCTGTCTCTGGGTCCATAATGGGATAGGAGGTGGCAACAATTACTTTTAAGGAATAATATCAGAAAAGTAGTAAGCATCTGAACGAAGAAGACATAAACCACTCAGTTTGCATGAGGTAAAATTGAATATAACCACTCCACTGAAACATTGGGGGAGGGAGTCTTGAAACGGTTTGAGTAACCAGAAATAAATAAAATAATAAACAAATAAAATAAACAGAAAAATAAATGAATGATGTTCACGTAATTAGAAATGTGTAGAATTTTCATAAATTATTTGTTTAGAGTCTTCTTTGTTTTGGCTAAAAAACCATGACACTATATAAGGACTTGTGCTTGTTTGCAATTTAAGTTGCCCAAACCTGTTTTTCCCCCACAAAGTTAAGTTCCACAACTGTAAAGTCACAATGGGATTTTCAAAACTACAAGCTTCAAAGTTCCTACTTTGTAAGCTTTTAGATACATATTTTCATATTTCTATCTTTTAGCAGTTTGTGGATGTACACTTGCATCCTAAGATCTAGTGTGACAGAATCTTTCCCAATTACAAAGAAAAGTAAGAAGTAGTAGAATCCAAATACATATTATACTAAAAATATCCACTCTGTTAGGAATTGATTTCTTTAAATAATCATTAAAACATAAAGCTCTTAGAAGATAACATAGGCAATAATGTCTTTGACAAGGGCCACTGCAACATATTTCTAGATAGTGTCCTCAGGCAAAGGAAAAAAAGCACAAATAAACTATTGGAACTACACCAAAATAAAAAGCTTTTAATACTCAAAAAATATAAAGAACTTACGCAACTCAACACCAAAAATCCCAAATAATCTGCTTTAAAAATGGGCAGAGACCCTGAATAAGTATTTTTCTAAAGAAGATACACAGATGGTCAAGAGATACATGAAAAGAAGCTCAACATCACTAACCATTAGGGAAATGCAAATCAAAACCACAATGACATATCACCTTAACACCTGTCAGAATGGCTAGAATCAAAAAGACAAGAAATAGTAAGTGTTGGTGAGGATGTAGAGTAAAAGGAACCCTCATGCACTAGCAATGGGAAAGTAAACTGTACAGCCATTGTGGAAATCAGTAATCAAAATCAGTAATCAAAAATTTAAAAATAGAAATACCATATGATGCAGTAATTCCACCTCTGGGTATTTACTCAAAGAAAACAAACACTAATTTGAAAAGATATAGTACCCACATGTTTAATGCAGCTTTAGAATAGCCAGGATATGGAAGCAACCTAAGTGTCCATCAATATATGAATGGATAAAGAGGATGTGGTACATTTCTTACACACACACACACACACACACACTGAGCAATATTACCCAGCGATAAAAAAGGATGAGATGTTGCCATTTGCAGCAACATGGATGGCCTTGAGTATATTATGCCAATAAGTGAAACACATCAAGCAGAGAAAGACATGTGGAACCTAAAAAACAGAGCAAGTGAATACACAAACAAGCAAAAAGCAAAAACAGACCCTTAAATACAGAGAATAGGTTGCCAGAGGGGAGAGTGTTGGGGGAATTGGCAAATGAATGAAGGGAAGTAGGAAACACAGGCCTCCAGTTATGGAATGAATAAGTCACAGGGATAAAAGGTACAGCATAGGGAATATAGTCAGTGGTATTGTAACAGCATTTTATGGTGACACATGATAAGTACACTTGTGGTGAAATAGCATAGTGTACAGACTTATCAAACCACCATGTTGCACACCTGAAACAAATGTAACTTTGTATGTCAACTGCAATAAATAAATATAGATAAATAGACAAATAAATCTACCGAAAAATAATAATTAGAACATTTTGAAATAAGCAATATTATGCATTTCCTATGGTGATGTAAATTTTAAGGCTTGATTCTTTAATTAAAATGTTCTGATTTGATCAATAATAGTTACATTAATATAAGGCAAGGAATGCAAATTATTGCATTCCACCTAGTTCACATCATTTTTTTTTTAATTTTTTTTTTCAACGTTTATTTATTTTTGGGACAGAGAGAGACAGAGCATGCATGGGGGAGGGGCAGAGAGAGAGCGAGACACAGAATCGGAAACAGGCTCCAGGCTCTGAGCCATCAGCCCAGAGCCCGACGCGGGGCTCGAACTCACGGACCGCGAGATCGTGACCTGGCTGAAGTCGGACGCTTAACCGACTGCGCCACCCAGGCGCCCCACATCATTTTATTTTTAAAGAAAATCTTAATTTAAATGCTTCATTAAAAATTTTTAAAGAAAATCCCAGCGATAACTTCAATTTACACTCAAATAGATTATCAAAGGCTAAACATAATAGTATTTGTGGATATAAATGAATCTATATTTCCTCTTTTTATTAATTTATTCTAAACTAAGAAACTTACACATAATTTATGAAAACTCATCTCTCTTTTCTAGTCTTTGAACAAAAATGAAGACAAGTATTAAAATCATTCAATATTTATAGTTACCATACTGATCTGGTTGAAAGAGTAATTGGAGAGGTTATGTTTTTAGTTAGATTTAAAATTATACACATTTATTTTTTTAAATTTTTTTTTAACATTTATTTATTTTTGAGACAGAGAGAGACAGAGCATGAATGGGGGAGGGTCAGAGAGAGGGAGACACAGAATCTGAAACAGGCTCCAGGCTGTGAGCTGTCAGCACAGAGCCTGATGTGGGGCTCGAACTCACGGACCGCGAGATCATGACCTGAGCCGAAGTCGGCTGCTTAACTGACTGAGCCACCCAGGCGCCCCTATATACTTATTTAAAACAGAAGATACAGAGAGCTGGGAGAAAAAAGATACACGATATGAAGGAAAAAGCTAAATGGCACCAAGGGGAAGCAACCAGACATGCCCTCCTATTCCCCCCTCAAAACATAACAAAAGGCAAGGCCTAATCAAAAAGTCAGTACTATGAAAAAGGTAGGGATGGCAGGGGAGAACTAGGTTAGATTTAAAAAGATATGAGGGGAAATAATTAAAAATGCAATGAGTCATCCTGGATTGGACCCAGTCTGGACAGATCAACTGCAAATAGTATTTTTCAGAAAACTGAAAAAATGGGTATATGTGTTGGGTATTAGATCAGACAAAAATATGCTGACGTGGAAAAGTACAACAGTTAGCTTAAAAAAGCATATACCAAAATAACATGTACAATAGTATAATTTTAGTAAAGAAATCCACGTTTGTGTATGTGTGTGTGTATATATATAAAATATACAGAAAAACATCTCAAAAAACATACACTAAAGTATTGATGGTGTCATCTCTAGGTGGTAGGAATATGGTGTTTTTACTTTCTTATTTTTTTTAACTTTCTGTAAGTATTTATGCATGTATGTACTGCTTTTGCAATGTTGAAAGTATAATCTGAGAAAAATTAATGTATATGCTTTCCTCCAAATCATTATATGAATGACATTTTAAAATTGGATTAGAATCCATAACTATACCATATCATTCATTACAGAAATATAATATAGTAAATAAATAATATATATTTATCAGCCACCTTTCTGAAGAGTAATTTTAGTGATGGGTGTTTTAATGTAAAGTGCCAATAGAAAAAATTAAGTAGGAGACTCACTCATCTAATAACACAGTCATCCAAATGTGAGCACTTTATTTAATAGTAGATGACTTATAGTCAGTGGCATGTATCTGTCTCAATTGAAAAACAAAATAATCATTTTCAGATTTCCCAAAAGAACTTCAGAAAGTAACCTAACTTGGGGTGCCTGGGTGGCGCAGTCGGTTAAGCGTCCGACTTCAGCCAGGTCACGATCTCGCGGTCCGTGAGTTCGAGCCCCGCGTCAGGCTCTGGGCTGATGGCTCAGAGCCTGGAGCCTGTTTCCGATTCTGTGTCTCCCTCTCTCTCTGCCCCACCCCCGTTCATGCTCTGTCTCTCTCTGTCCCAAAAATAAATTAAAAAAAAAAACGTTGAAAAAAATTAAAAAAAAAAAAATTTAAAAAAAAAAAAAAGAAAGTAACCTAACTTTAAAGCATAAAATGTCTGGGTGCCAAATAATACAACCTGTAAGCTGACTTGGAGAAAAAAATACACAGACTTATGATCATACAAGTAACAGGCACATTTCCTCCACATTAATCATTTAATAATGACTTACAAAATTAAATTTGAGTTAGTATTAAAAAAATACCTACACGATCAACTTTATTTTAAAAAAATAAAATCTAGTAGAAATAATGTGTACAAAGAATGCGTATGTATAAAATTATAGCTTCAAATATTTGAATGGAAGTTCAAATGTTAAATACAAATAGAAAAGTAAAAATACAGAAATGCAAAACAATGTACACAGAAATAACCTGATAAAAAGGTTAAAGAGAGCAATAAGTAATATAATAAAGGACAATACATTTAAAAATTACACAAAATTTATGTTTACATAAAAAGAAAACAAAGATCAAGTCTCAAGAAAAAGACATGTCCTCCTAGGCTGGAATAGTAGGAAAACATCACAGTCTTTCAAAAATAAAGATTACACTAAAACTGAAGGCAATCTAGGCAGACATGTTTGTATGAATTAACACCATGTCCCTAACCCTAATGAGATGAGACATGGGTAGCCAATCCACGACTAGTTAATCCACTGGCTTAATAATCACCAAATGCTCTCCTGCAAGTTGGACCCAAGAGTCAGATACAAAGATAGTGGGTTAAGCTGGAGGTCTTAAGAATTTGGGCAAAGTGATAAGTAAAGGAAGCTGTTCTGTAAAAGGAACAGGAGCAAAAAGTAGATATCCACCTGGGAGCATGAATTTAAGAGATTATATGGTCCCTACAGGAGAGAGAAAACTCTGTTCCTATTTTTCAAGCCCTGTAAGACCTAACTATATTTGTTTAATGTTGGATTCCCAAGGTCTAAATATCTTTACTTGAACCAGCCTACGTGGGTCCTTTTTTTTTTTTTTTTTTTTTTGCCAACATGTAAGCCTTTACTATAACAATTTTACACTCCCATGGCTATTTTCACTCTCCACAACCAACAAAAAACTTTTAAGGTTTCAATTAACATCTGTATGCAGGCCTAAAGGCCTAAAAATGCTTTTCTAAGCACTATACATGACAAGTATCAGACATATGGAAACACCTAGCACTATGAGAAGCTATCAACATAAGATATTAGTGTACTACATTAAAATTAAATAGGTAAAGTCAATAAACATCACAGTCTTTCACATAAGCAGCAGAAAGGATATAAGAATCATTAGAATAGAGAAGTTTCATTAGGAGGGCCCATACCATTTGCAGTACCTTTTATCACTTGGCTTGATGCTCTTGAGATTCAACCATATAAGCATGTATTAATATTTTGTTCCTTTTTATTGCTGAGTAGTTTCCCATTGTTATGAATAGGGTTACAATGAACAACAAAAAAATTGTATACACGTTTCATTTCTCTTGGATAAATTACATGGAGTGGGAATGTTGAGTCATATTTAGGTAAGCATATGTTGACTTTATAAGAAAAGGCCAAACTGTTTTTTCAGGATGGCTGTATCATTTTTCATTTTTGCTTACAACACAGGAGTTCTAACTGCTCCAAGTCCTCAGGAAACACTGAGAATTATCATTTGTTGTTGTTGTTATTGTTGGTTTTAATTTAGCCATTCTAATCAGTGTGCAGTGTTATCTCACAGTGGTTTTAATTTGCTTTTCTCTAATAATAATGTTAATGACATTGAACAAGTTTACACGTGTTGGTGGCCATTCATAGATCTTTCATGGAATGTCTCCTTTGATCCTTTTTTTTTTTCCAATTTGGTTGCTGGGTTTTTTTATTATATAAGTTATTCATATATTACAAGACCTTTTTGAGACATAATATTGTGCAAATTAAAAAATTCACAACATTTAGATGGTAATAGCAACAGTGCTAAGAATTCTTTTAAATGTTTACTTATCTTGAGAGGGGGGAGGGGCAGCAAGAGAGGGAGAGAGGCTCTGTCAGCACAGAGCCTGACACGGGGCTGGATCTCATGAATCTTGAGATCATAACCTGAGCTGACATCAAGAGTCAGATGCTTAACCAACTGAAACACTCAGGAGCCCCAAAACAGTGCTAAGAATTTTGATGATCTCCTTTACTATCAAGTGACAAAATAACAAAGTAGAAATATGTAAGTATTTTTGGTTGGTCCCTTCCCAGTCATACACTTTCTTACTCTCATTCCTCCAGCTATTATATGACTATTCGATGTGTTTCTCTCAGGCACATTCTGCTTCCTAAAAATACTTCCAAAAATACTCACAGCATAGGTCAGAGTCTATTTCCTCTATCATTCCCCATTACTCAGGAATGCATAATTCACAATAAGCAAGTAATACTTACTGAATGACTCAAGGTATGAACTACATTAATCAAAAGGACTTTTGTTTAGGGGCTCAGAAAAGTCAATGGGAGAGATATTTTAAATAAAACCAACAGAAAAATTAGTAAAACTGACATACAAAAAAAGTGATTCTATGAAAACTTCAAATAATATCCTGAGTAAATATTACTGTTTTCAATAAACGTTATAGGACAGTAGCTTCTGACCCTGAAGACTCAATTTTAGGAATATAAGGAATGAAAAAGTAAATGAAACTGCTACTGAACACAAGAAGCAGAAGTAGGAGTTCAAAAAACATAACAGTCAAAAGTCAGTGACCTAAGCAAAATCTCAGCAAACCAAAATTGAATATTCTGTAGGATAATTTATTATAACAAACTAAGAACTCAAGGAAAAAACCCATGTTCTAAAATGCCTAGAGTTAGGCTGTACAATACAGCAGACAACAGCCACCTGTGCCTGATTATATACAAATTTTAATAATTAAAATTAAAAATTCAGTTCCTCGGTGGAACTAGCCATATTTAACAACACAGATTAAAAAAACAAAAACAAAAACTTTCATCACTGCAGAAATTCTATCAGACAGTGCTGGCCTAGGTTATTCACCAGGACCAACGAAAGAGTCTAAGGGATTCTTAATCAGATTTTTTTTCTAGGAAAGAAACAGAGCATTTTACTTTAGTATTTTATTATTCTTATTCAATACTTTAAAAAAAAAGAACATATCATGCATATATAGACAAGTAATAGAATATAAATACTATCCCCTAGGAGGTAACAACAACATTGATTTAATCTTTATTATTCCCTTGCTATTTAAAAATAATTTTACTAAATATGTTTCCCTAAAAATATATTGTTTTGTTTTGCCTGCTTAATTTTACAGGAGGAGAACCACACTTTTTCTTTATGCCATTTGTTCTTTTCACTATTTCCACTTACTCTGAGGCTCATTCTCATCCATTTAAATAACACTGCCATTTGAGACACTACAAAGAGCCCAGGTTTTTGTTTTGTTTTTTTTTTTAATCTTTTAGAGAGAGAGAGCACACATGTTCGTGTGAGGGGGGAGGGGGTAAAGAAAGGGAGAGAGAGAATCCCAAGCAGGCTACATGCTGTCAGTGCAGAGCCCAACGTGGGGCTTGATCCCACAAACCATGAGATCATGACCTAAGCTGAAACCAGGGGTCAGACACTTAACCCACTGAGTCACCCAGGTGTCCCTGGAGAGTCCAGTTTTGGTCAGAAAACCTAGACCTAAACCAATGCAATCATCTCCAATGTATCAAAGCTGTGCAAGTTACAAACGTAAGGTAAAGGTTTCAAATGATTATCTATAAAACAAATGAATGTGTTCTCATACACATTTAACTGCTCATAAACTAAATGAGAATAACTTTCTTATTATGCATCAAAGACAGATCTTAGTTGCTATACACACATATATCCTTTCCGTTTTTTTTTTTTTTTTTTTTAATTGTAGTGCAGTGGTTATCAAAGTGGTTTCCTCAACTAACAGCATCAGATCACAGGGGAACTTGTTAGAAAGACAAATCCTTTGCCCCAACCCAAATCCACTGAATCAAAAACTCTGGGGACAGGGTCAAGCTATGTTTAACAAGCCCTCTAGGTGATTCCGATGTGTGCCAAAGTTTAAGAACCTCTAGAGAAGTATCTCAACAATCAGTATATGCAAGGTGTTAAACACATGTACAAACAGAAATTTCTAACAGTTAACCAATAAACTCAATTACCAAAATTGATTAGCCTTTTTTCCATTTGTTGAATTTTACAAACTTCAGCTTACTCTCAAATATTACATCAAAACAACTTAACTGGTCAAAATACAAAAAACAACAAAGCTACCATCTTAACTATGTATATATACTTAATAGTTTACTTTCTCTCTCCCTCAAACCTCCCCCATACACACACACACACACACACACACACACACACACACACACACACACACACAGTTTTTATTCTGAGTGTCCAATTTTTTAATTAGTCATCTTCTAATTATGGTCTCACTTTTTTTTAAACCATTTCCCCCATATGCACCTTGGCCAGTTGCCTTTCTTTGGCAAAATACCATCTATGTGTCCTTTTCTGATTTTTCTATTTCTAAACAGGGAGGGTTTTTTTTTTTTCTTGACAACTTTTAAAGGCTCTGTATATATAAAGGCTCTCAACCCATTGTTATACATTGCAAATATTTTTCAAATGTGTAGTTTGCCCTTATACATTTTAACTTAATTTATACAATATAAAACTCATATAGCCAGGCTATTATTACCCAGATTTAACAAATGTTAACATCATATTCATTTCAGACTTCAAAACAGAGTATTACAGGGATGGGCTAAAAGGGTGATGGGCATTAAAGGAGGGCACTTGTTGGGATGAATAATGGGTGTTATATGTAAGTGATGAATCACTAAATTCTACGCCTAATAATTATATTATATTTTAACTAACTTGGATTTTTTAGGCTTAGTTTTTTCTTACTTTAAAATCAGACAAATAGTCAAATTTATTTTTCTGAAAATCTAACATATGGAAAGTTTCAAACATACGTAAAAAGATTTTAATTATTATCAATCTCTGTTCTCCTTTGTTTCCTCTGTACCAGGGGTCAACAAACTTTCCATAAAGTGCCACATAGTAAATAGTTCAGGGTTTTGTAGGCCTATGGGTCTCTGTTTTCAATCACTCAATTCTGCCTTTGTATTTCAAAAGTAGCCATAAATGGTAAGTAAATGAATGAGTGTGGCTATGTTCTCATAAAACTTTATTTACTAAACAGGCTGCCAGCTAAATAACCTGTAGCGTATAGCCCCTGATCTACATCCCTCCCCACTTCCTCATTCCTGTATTATTTTGAACCTCCAATATAATACTTCATCTCAACTTTAAATATTGCTGTACCTCTAAAAGATATAGGCTCTTTCTTTAAACATAATTACATTATAATTACATGAAAGAGTTAACAAAAACTTTTTAATATAAATATCCAGTGTTCAAATGTACAATCATCTCATAATTTTTAATTTTATGATCTGTTTGTTTGCATCAGGACCCAAATAAAGTCCAGGCATTTCATCTGCTTGATAGGTCTCTTAAATACCTTTTAATTTTCAGTAGCACAGCTGTAGTGCATTAAAATTGTTTCTCCCAAAAAACTTATGCCCAAGTCAACATCCAGTACCTGTGGATGTTACCTTATTTGGAAATGGGGTCTTTGCAGATATAGTTAGGGATCTCCAGATGAGACCATTCTGGATTTAGAATGGGACCTAAATCCAATGACTGGTGTCCTTATAAGAAAAAGGGGAGAGAAATTTGAGGTAAGAGACATAAGGGAAAAGCCTATGTAAAGATGGAAGCAGAAACTGGAGGTATGCCGCCACAAACCAAGAAAGAGTAGGCGTCAAAAGAAGCTAGAAGAGGCAAGGAGTATACTTCCCCAGAGCCTTCAAAGGAAATGTAACTCTGCCAAAACCTTGATTTTGAACTTCTGGCCTCCAAAACTGTCAAGAAATAAATCTGTTATTTTATACCACCCAGTTTATGGTAATTTGTTATGGAAGCCCATGAAACTAATTTACGTATCCAACAGAACTTTCTGCAATAATGTTTTATATGTATATGTGTATATATATATATGTATGTGTATATATGTATATACATAATAAATGTTATCTATTTATACTATATATACATATTGTATGCATAAAAAATGTTATTAATGGAGGCCCACGAAACTAATTTATCTATCCAACAGAACTTTCTGCAATAATGTTGTATTTGTAACACTATATATGTAATAAATGTTATATATCTACAGTATCCAACATGGTAGCCACCGGCCACATGTGGCTGTTGAGCACTTGAAATGTGGCTAGTGCAAATGAGAACTTCAATTTTTATTTTTATTTAATTTTAATTATTTAAAATTTCAAAATGTGTCCCTTCATGTTTTTTTTTTCTTTGAGATTTTTACAGGGGAGAGGGAAGAAACTGATAAGCTGTTCTGTAAAGTTTCCCAAAGTCTAGGATTTTTCTGATTATATCTACTTGCTGTTATTTAACATTTTCCTCTTCTATATTTTCTATAAGTTAGTGGTTGAATTTAGATGTTTTATCAGACTGAAGTTCAATTCTTTTTTTTCTGGGAGGTGGTGAGCAAGATTACTCCAAGGGAGTATTTTGTTTTATATCAGAAGGCAAATGCTGTGGCTGTTTTTCTCTGGTGTTAGTACCCAAAATGTTCAATTACATTCATCAATTTATTAGAGCTTACAAAATGGTGATACTCTAATTTTGTAATTCCTTTCCCAAATGTTAGAATAGTTCTATAAATATAAACTTTTCATCTACTGTTATCACTGACCAAAGGTACAGTTCTTATAGGAGAGACAAGTTAAAACACTCAAATCTTTCCATTTTCCAAATTAAAAAAAAAAAAAAAAAAAAGGTTTATTAGCATCCTTCACCAAAATGACCAGTAAATTTTTAAGAGTCACTATGAACTGATGTACTTAAACATATATGACATGTCTTAATCCATTGTAGGCACTATCCTTATTAAAGCTCAAATTTTCCCATTTTTAGCCAGTAGGAAGCTATTCAGATTGGACCCTGAGTCTTTAAGTTGACAAGACTCTATAGTCTTTGACGCTTCCCTATTATACAGTATGACAAGATGTTTCAGGATTATTTTGTACATTTCCTGCCTCAAATAGGAAACTGGCCATTTTCCTTAAATATCTGATTACTTTTAATAATAAATTAATGTGTAGAGACTTCATTTAAATGCAAAAAAAGGGGCGCCTGGGTGGCGCAGTCGGTTAAGCGTCCGACTTCAGCCAGGTCACGATCTCGCGGTCCGTGAGTTCGAGCCCCGCGTCAGGCTCTGGGCTGATGGCTCAGAGCCTGGAGCCTGTTTCCGATTCTGTGTCTCGCTCTCTCTCTGCCCCTCCCCCATTCATGCTCTGTCTCTCTCTGTCCCCAAAATAAATAAACGTTGAAAAAAAAAATTTTAAATGCAAAAAAAATATTTTTTACACTGAATTCTAAACTTATATTAAAATTATTATTTACAATTGTCTGTGTGTCAGGTATCTGCCATAAACGCTTAGAATTGTCTGATATTAAATAGTAGTAATCAAAAAGCCAGCTTTTTGTTACCACCATTTTATTTTTTAACATTTTCACACAGGTTGTAGAGAAAGACAGATTAAATAATTCAAGTTTTTTAGGATGGAGTCTAATAATTTGAAATCACAAAAAGTAAATTACTACATAATTTATTGACAATAATTAAACTACCTACAGTTCACACATTTTTTTTCCTCACAATATAGGACTATGATTATATAAAATCCACATGTACGCTTGTATTGCTGGAGGCAAATCTTCAGGGTAAATTGCCAGAAGCACAATTGCTGGGTCAAAAAGTAAATGCAAACGTAGTTTTGTTAGATATTGCCAAAGTCCCATTTATTTTCTTATACCAATTTGCATTCTCACCAGCAATGCACAGGAATGAGTCGCAGACACTTTAGTTATGTGGAAAAAACTTATTAGTCACTACACACAGGTAACTCACTTCTTTTAGAACTTCACTGAGATATAATTTACACACCACACAACGCACATATTTAAAGTGTACAATTCAATACTTATTAATATATTTACAGTTGTACAACCATCAAATCACCACTATCAAATTTTAGAACATTTTCATCACATAATACCTTCAAGAAATCAATATCCATTCAGTCACTCTCTTTTTCTCCTCCAATCTACTGCCCATTACCTATTCTGCCCCAGGCCTAGGTAACCATTAATCTACTTTTATAAGATTTTTTTTAATGTTTTTTATTTATTTTGAGGGATGGAGATAGAGAGAGAGAGAGAGAGAGAGAGAGAGAGAGAGAGAGAATGGGGGAGGAAGAGAGAGAGAAAATCACAAGCAGGTTCTGCACTGTCAGCACAGAGCCCGACTCAGGGCTCGAACTCCCGAACCATGAGATCATGACCTGAGCTGAGATCAATAGTCAGATGCCTAACCAACTGAGCCACCCAGGCACCCCATCCATTAATCTACTTTCTATCTTTACAGATTTGTCTATTCTGGCCATTCATATAAAGGAATCATATTATTATATGTGCATGCATATGTTATTATATGTGAAGTTTTTGTGAATGGTTTCTTTCACTTACCATGTTTTCAAGGTTCATCTACGTTGTAGCATGCATCAGTAGTCGTATTTCTTTTATCGTCGAATAATACTCCATTGTGTGGATATACAACACTATACACTGATTAGGTGACAGACCTTTGGCTTGTTTTGTGGCTATTATAAATAATGCTGCTAAACACTCATATACAAGTATTTGAGTGGGCATGTTCTCAACTCTCCTGGGTATTTACTTAGGAGTGGAATTGTTGGGTCATATGGTAACTCTATAATTAGAGAAATCATGCTGTTTTCCAAAGCAGTGTGCACCATTTTACACTGCCACCAACAGCATAATTCATTTTTAAGCTTGACTTATATTATTATAAATTGTCACATCACCTTCTATTCTAGCTCTAATAACAAGCACAAACAAAATAACTCTGAATATGATGACATATAATCAGGGCCATGTTGAGTTCAGATTAGTTAACTTTCCTTGTGGCATCATTAATCTAAATATTAATCAGCAATGCATATACATAAGACTGCACAATGTGATGGTTATGAATTAATGTGGAAAGTTTGTATTTATATAGGACATAATAGTTTCCATTCATTCTAAGTATTCTTTTTCATATATTCCACAGATTAAATGTCCCCATAACATTTCTCACACAATGCCTGTCTTACACAAACCACAGTTAATAAGGATTACTGTTATTTAATTATTGAAATAATTTCGGTCTTTCCAATCACCTGGCCTTGCCCTCACATGCCTTGAGCCAGAAGACTATGACTTGCTATGGAAGGAATAGAACAAGGGAGAGTTAGTAAATACTCAGTTTCCTATAATCACAAACAGCATTCCCATGTTGTAGTCCTGCTGTGTTGGAAAAGGTTTGTATTCCTTAATAGATGCCTTTAGCCTCTCAAAAGCCAGTCTTGGTGGGAAAGACCATGAAGTTTTCAGTAAGGTAGGCCCAAAATGGGAAGAAAAGGATGGGAATTCCCACCTCTTTCTGATCTCAGAGATCTGTGGGAAGAAAAGAAGGGATCAAAGTAGCTCAGATAATAAACTCTTCTCCTCCTCCCTAGCCCTGTTCTTCTGGAAAGAAGCCATTTCTTGAGCTGTTCTGTACCAAACTGGCGTATAGTCATATCAAAATCCCAGTCTGTACTGCTATCAACAAAGTATGAAAATACTTCTTACCTCACAGCTAACGGAGTATTTGTACTTTTACATTTTTACCAATCTCAAGTGAAAACTGGCATGTCAATGTAAATTTTAACTTGGACTTCTCTTATTATAAGTAAGAGTGAATATATTTTCAAATGTTTCAAGAAAATTTTTATAGCTTTTTGTGTGAACTGTCCAAATCTTCTGCCTAATGCGTCTCTTTCAATTTGGTCTTTTCTTTTCACCCTCTATTTTTAAAGCTTTTTTACATAGGAGGGATTATTAGCCTTTTATCAGTGATAGATAATGCAAATATTTTCTTCCAATTTTATATCTAATGACTCTGTTATTAGTAGGTGTGATCTTTTTGTGGGTTTCTTTTTTTTGCCATACAAAAGTCTTCTTTTATATTTTAACTGAGTCAAATTTATCGTCTTTCCTTTTATTGCAACTGGATTTTGAGTCACAGAGAAAACTTCCTTATACCCAGGTTACAGAAGAATTCATTCATGTTCTGTTTGATAGTTTCATTCTTATACTGAGATCTCTAATCCATTTGCAGTCTATTTTTCTGTGTGATATGAAGCATGAATTTAATTTTATCTTTTTTTCCAAATGGCTAACCATTTAGAGGGTGCCAGATTTATCATGTGCCAAATTTCCATATGTTCTTGTGTCTCTATCTCAATGTTCCTATTCTATTACACTGTTCTGTTTGCATGATGTTAAACAAAATTCTAACCTGCAAAATGAGACAGATTAGTTGTGGTTTAAGATCCCTTCCACTGTATATCTAACTCTTAAAAAGAAACTTATACCACACTCATAGTCACCATTAAGTGACCGTGCTAAAACTAACTGGTCTAATGACATAAAATTGGTAACAATTAGTTATATAAATAAGTCAAGTCACATTAGAATGTGATTTACAGATATGACCTTAAAATTTTTGCCCATCAATTAATAACGAAACCATACAGACAGATACTGACTTAGTATGAAGGACAAAATTACTTAATTAAATTCATTTCAACAGTTTTCTTAACACTAAGTAGAAACATTTCAGAGCTCTTCCACACCTTTCAATATCAACTTTATCATGGTATTCACAGGCTTATTATTAGATTTAATAGAAGCCCATGTAGAGAGAAAGGAATAAAGACTATAACAGTATGTCACTTCTGTATTTCTAAAATATGAATCACACTGATAATCTAATACATTTCACTTTCTCTCCTGCTACCACAAGCTGTCCTTGCTCTTGGCTAAGCCTATTCCCTCCACCTGTGCACTTGATCTATCCTTCTCTCAGCTCACACAATTCTCCCTCTCCCTCCTGTATCCTCAGTTCTTTTCCTACTAATTCACTTCCATGATCCTATAACATACTATATTAACTCTCAATCTTAAAAAAGATAAAAAATTAAAAGCTACTTCTGACCCACTTAGCTCTTCCCATCACCAGAGCTACAACCCCTTTCCCATCTTTCCCACAAGAGCAAAATTCTGGGATAAAGAGCCTATACTTGCTGTTTCTAATTTCTTCACTTCCACTGTCCCCAACTTCCTCCCACTAGACTCTTTTTCCCTCCACTCTACCACAAGTGCTCCTTTCAAAGTCACCAATGACCTCCAAATTATTAAATCAAATGGTCAATTCTTAATCTTCATTTTCACTGTCTTATCAGCAGCACTTAATACTGTTAGCAGCTCCTCTTCCTTAAAACGCTCTCTTCATTTGCCTTCCCTGATACCACACTTGCCTTGCTTTCCTACTGTATTTCTGCACATGCCTTCAAGTCTCTCTTGCTCATCCCCTCAACCCCTAAATGTTGGAGTGCATACACAGTCTTTTGATCTCTTCTTCATGTACATTCACTCTGATGCCATGACTTTAAATTTCATATACTCAGATAACCCCAAGTGGATACCTCCAGCATCCCAGACCAGAATATCCAATTACCTCTAATATCTCCAACTGGATGTCTAATAGGTATTTAACATGTCTAAAAGTGGATTCCCAATCCTTTTTCTAAAAAAATGAACCAGACTGCTTAGAGAGCAAACTGAAGATGATGCCAGAGGACTTGGATCTCAGCTAAAGGACAGCATTCCAGTTACTGAACTTTCAGTAAGTGGACCTTTTGAAAGTCATGATCTCCTTCAAAAAGGTTTTCCTCGTATAAAAAATGATTTTGCTCAGCTATCCTCTTGAATTATCAAAGAAAAATTTCCAGCTCAAATAAGATAAAATGACTTTTTCCACACTGAGACACATCCAGGGCCTATGTGCTCCACTAGAATTACAAATGGAGGGGCGCCTGGTTGGCTCAGTTGGGGGAGCATGCGACTCTTGATATTGGGGTAATGAGTTCAAGCCCCACGTGGGGCGTAGAGACTACTTACATGCATACATACACACATACATAAATACAAATGGAATTCAAAGCAGTGTAGCAGGTTTATCATCTTTCACTTCTTCCAAGCTCTAACCTTTCACTGGATATTTTGAGGAGTAATGATGAGACTAATGGATTTGAAGATATTCTTAATGACCTGTCACAAAGTAAACTACTGGGAGAACTACACTTGATGGTGAAATATAAACTCGGTTTATTGTAATCAATTGTGCTGTCATTGAAAATAGAGGGGCTGCATCTGGTTTACAGTAAGCTTTATACTGGGGTGCCTGGGTGGCTCAGTAAGTTAAGTGTTCAACTTCAGCTCAGGTCATGATCTTGCAGTCCGTGGGTTTGAGCGCCACATCGGGCTCTGTGCTGACAGCTTGGAGCCTGGAGCCTGCTCTGGATTCTGACTCTCCTCTCTCTGCCCCTCCCCTGCTTGGACTCTGTCTCTCTCAAAAATAAAAAAAAACATTAAAAAATATATATATAGTCAGCTTTTTACTATAATTTGATGTACAAAACATTAAAAGTACTGACACATGTGATCATTTGAAATTATGTGGGTTGTTGGGTAATGACCATGTGACAAAACACTAAAGAGGGATGACTTAAAAACTCTCAATTTATATGAAAACAATGTTTCTAATGAATATTTTAAAATGGTCCTCAGGTGCCAATCCAACCTATTTTCTCAGTATTCCATAAATTTACTTTTGAAGAACCATTAACTGCATTTGAATCTGCAACCTTCATAAGTAGCATCCTACCGAGTAAACATGTGTAATTGACTTCAGTGGCAACACTTCAAAGTAAGTACAAAATAAGATATTTATATTTTACCTTGTTTCAGTATAGCCTATTAATACTTGCAAGAATAATAGTGGGCTTTATTGATGCTATTTTAGAATTGTAGCTATTCTTTAATTCTTTCAGGTTGAAAAACATAGTAAGTTAAAAGGTTTTGATTTTCATCTTGTCTTTAAAGTGAAAAATTAAGCAACCAGCATATGTTGCTTTAAAAAAACATGAACTTACTCCCTCTTTAGTTTTCTCCATTCTCAAGTAAGAGTAACTATTCTTTCTGTTGCATCAATTCTACTTCAGTATATATCTCAAATTTAACCACATGCTCTATAGCCTCCTAACTGGTCTCTCCTTTCTACCCTATTTTCTACACAGCAACCAGGGTGATCCTCTTAAATTAAATGAGATGTCATTCCCTCCAATGGCTTCCCACTTCACTCAGAGTAAAAGCCAAAGCCAGGCTGCAGCACTTCCAAATGGCTATTTGTTTCAATGTGACTGAAAGCAATCTAATTCCTCTTAGGTTAGTGTTCTAGAAGTAATGTTATGAATAGATCCAAAATAAAACAATGGAAGCCAGCTTTTTCAACTATTTCTAATTAAACCCAATCCAAAGATAGGGATCAAAATTATTTTTTTTCAATTTATCCATTTATTTAAATAATCTCTACACCCAACATGGGGCTCAAAGTCACGACCCCAAGATCAAGAGTCTCATGCTCTTCCAACTGAGCCAGCTAGGTACCCCAGTGGGGATCAAAATTATATTTTCATTTAGTAATCACTGAGTAGCTCAAAAAATTGCTATTTTTTTAATCTAGCTAAAAAAGAAATTCCTCCACTTAACTAGCTTAATATGAAACAACACTCACATATTTTTAGCAATTCCACTATAGTTATTGTGTTCAAGTTTCCTCGGATAAGAAGTACAAGAATGTATAGACTATCGGCCCTGATACTTGACCTTTTTTCATTACATGAGGCTGAGCTGAAAAACCTGCAGTAGTGGCCCCCCCAACCCATCCTCGGTAATGAACATCCTCTCTCCTTTTATGAACTTATTTGGAACTCAGGACAAATCCTGATCAGTTGGTTCCCCACTTCCTCTCTCGTGAACGTGGTCCACTCCTTTATACACAAAATTCAGCAAAAAGCCAAGAGTGCCATAGTGAGGAAAGAGGCAAATCTGGGCCTTGGCAGACAAAGGTCTATCTCTTCCTCACTCAGTGAACCAGACAGACTGACAAATACAGACGAACGAAAGAAAGCCAAAGTCTTAAAAAGATTCATACAATAGCCACAAATTTCAGGAACTACACAGAACCATTATATTAGTAAACTATGTTTCATCTAGTACCAAAGATTATCCTTGACAAGTATTTCTAAACTGACCAATTGAGTCTCTACTGTCAATAACCAAAAGTGATGGTTTAATTTACAAAAACGCCTCTTCACACCAGAACAACCTACAAGGTATTCAAGAGAATGTTCCTTAATCAGGACATATTAGAGTTTAATGGAGTAGTCACTATCAATAATTATAAATCCAAATCAACTTAATTGTTATTTGTTATTTATTAAGTACTTGATATACCTTTAACTCACAATTGGTTGAGATTTAAGTTCACATTCCAATACATTTAGTATATATAAACTATTTACTATGATGTTTTCTCAACTAAATTTTGCTACTATATGAAAGAAAATAGTTTAAGAATTGTTTTTAACATCAAAGTCATATAAAGGAGAAATGACAATAGTCTATATAGTCTATATATCTCATAGCCACACATCAAGTGACTGCAATCAACCATATCCAGAGGCAAACAGAGAAATAAGCTAGGAAAGAAGTTCAAATAAAGCTCATACACTCTTCCCCACAAGAAAAGTAAAAATCATTCCCTGGCTTATTTTCTTATACCAAGAGAGTCTCTTGATTTTAACAAGACTTACCCTACCACATTAGCAGGTTAGATTATAGAACTAAATAAACACTGTGCAGCATAATAAAAGCCAAAAATTGGTCAGTCTTGCTAAAAATTGACAAGCTAAGAAATTACTACAGGTAATAAGGAAATAAAAAATAAAAATGCTATGTATATACACACAGAGAAATTAGAAAAGATCACATAGAACCAAACAATTTTATCAATCTTCATCATAATAAATACTCCTATATTAAAGAAAAACGAATATTCATGACTATAACCCTGGCAGAGCTAGATACCTGGTAAGCTTTAAAAAAAAACAGTAAAATTCACAATAAATTTTTACATTTTTTTAAATGTTTATTTATTTTTGACAGAGAGAGAGAGAGCGCATAAGGCGGGGGGGGGGGGGGGCAGAGAGAGAGAGAGAGAGAGAGACACAGAATCCAAAGCAGGCTCCAGGCTGAGCTGTCAGCACAGAGCCCATCGCGGGGCTCAAACTCACAGACTGCGAGATCATGACCTGAGCCGAAGTCGAACGCTCAAACGACTGAGCCACCCAGGCACCCCTTCACGATACATTTTATAAAGATTTTAATCAAAAATGACCAAAACAAAGTGATGCCTCGTCAAGAAAATTCACCCAAATATAACTTATACTGTCAGAAACAGTGAAGAATAAGTAAATTTTCAACTGTCAAATCATTTTTCATAACAGCTAATTGCAAGATCTTCTTTACTCCATTTGTATTAAGGGGATAATAACTACCTCGTGAATGGGGATTATCCCTAAAGTTTTATCTGACACAAAAGACCCTAGCACTTCCCTAGGGCCCTAGGCATTTCCCCTAGACCTGCTCAGTAAACAAAAGCCTCAAAAGCTAAATGTGAATTTTCAGCTTAATTATGTGTTGTAGATATTTCTCTAATGAATAATTACTTTTAAAAATAAAGGATTGGGGTGCTTGTATGGCTCAGTTGGTTTAGAGTCCAACTCTCGATTTTGGATCAGGTCATGATCTCAAAGTTGTGAGATCAAGCTCCAAGTGGGCTCCACTCTGGGCATGGAGCCTGCTTAGGATTCTCTCTTTCCCTCTCCCACTCCCATGCACGCATTGTCTTTCTTGGAAGGCAGGGAGGGAGGAAGGGAAAGGAGAAAGGGAGGGAGAGAAGGAAGGAAGGAAAGAGGGAAGAAAGGGAAGTAAAGGGAAAAGAAGGGAAGGGAAGGAAGAAAGGAAGGAGAGAAGGAAAGAAGGAAGGAAGAATGTAGTTTAATATTTCTAGGTATAAAATGCATGCAAATAACTAATGGACTCTTTTTCAGATGGGGTAATAAAATAATCTTAAAATATATGATTCAGCAGCAATTTTACCTTCCTCTTCTTTCTTAAATTAGAGAGAGAAAATCTTTTTACAGTTTCTGTAAAACCAAATGTTGTCCTTTTCAACTAGTCTAAAAAGCAGGAACTGTATTTTACATATGCAGACAGTAGTAGTGCTTAAAATGGGGTTATCATTTTGATAGCTTCTAAGAGATTAAAGTGGCAAAATTTCTACCTGGTCCCTGAAACGGCTTTCCTTAAAAGTTTTACTAGATTTTATTTCTTGGAAAAAGAAATAATAGAAGAGAATAATGAAATAACACATGGAAAAATTCACAAAAGTCATCCACATGAGGAAACTGAGTATAATATAGAAATGACATACACATCCCATTTTCAAATGTGATTCCACGTAAGAATTAAGCCCTAGTGCCCTAAAATCATTCACTGTACATACTGAATTAACTTCTCTCCTAGGCATCTAGAATGATGCAAGTTATAAATCATTCTTAGGAGGAATGGGAAAACAGTCATCCAAATCATTTTCTGGGTTGATCAGTTCATATAAAGAATTATGCTTGGGAAAAAAAATCTATACAAATTATTATTTGCCCTGGTATCAAGCAGTAAAAACAACACAGTATCTCCAATATAGCACAATGTCCAAAGAGACTATATATACAGCTTATTAAAAAGGTAAATAATCTATTACCTGAATATGATATTTCAAATTAAAACCACTAGTAAACTAGTTTTTACTAGGTCCTGACCATGTGTCTGGTCTTTTACTAAAAGGCACATAAGTAGAGGACAAAATTCCTAGAAACAAAAAGATTAAGAAAGTAAATCCAGCACACAACACAAAGCCCATCAACCAAAAAAATGTATAAAATCGTACTAAGCTCTCAATGATTCAATATGTAAATTTTAATCAAGAGTTGGGGAAGGAAAAGATTCCTGGAGGTTACATAGTAATCAGGGAAAGCTTAATAACAAAGGTGAAACCTGAGAATGAAATTCTGAAATGAGTACTGTTCAGGAAGGCAGAGAAATGAGAAGGCACACCATGCAGGAGGCACAACCTGAGTGAGAAGCAGACAAGATTAGCCACAAGAGCAAAACCATGAGGAAGGTTGAGATTCAGGGTGTACAACAGAAAGAGAAAGTTGGTTACATAAAATACGGTTCTTCAGAACAGTAGGCACATCATGGAGTTTGAGGATTAATTTTTGTGTTTTACTAGTTTTTAAACAAGACCAAATTCTGAACCGAGTAATTTGTAAAGATTTTTATCTACTCTGCTTTTAATATCAAAATACATTAATAGCAGAATGCATTATACCACTGATTTTACCAAAAACTGAGACAATCTTAGGCCAGTCAAAATACCCCACAGCACATGCTTGGAAACTTATGTTCTTGAAACAAAATACATGTGAAAAGAAAATCTCATATAAATATTTGTTTGCTGCAAAGATAGCATTGAGGGGGAAATTCAAAATATATTTGCCTTCAAGTTAAAGCTAAAAACTAAATGCTTATTTTCCTTGTGCTGGCCTACAGTTGCATGCTTACTGCTGACTGGATCCCTTCCTATCAACACACCCAGCATTTCAAAAGACCCAAACCACTCTGCCAAGATTTCTGCCTTGAAAGAGCCTTTGTTGCTATGGCAATCTCATGTTCTCTGGGAACCAAGTTAGCAGCACCCTAAGATACATGTATGAACAATGTTCAAACTCCGCCTGTTTCCTCCTCCAGGCACAGAGAATATCCTGTGTCACAACCGTAACAATTTTTACTTGCCGTCATACAAAGTATCAATAGTATCTGCCAGTTCATGGAGAACCAGAGTTACTTCAGATAAATAGTTGCACCCAAAGTGAAAGAATGTGGGTGGGAACTTCTTTTCATATTATAAAGCAGATGTCCTAATGTTATGAAAGCCAATTAAATAAAACCCCGAGTCCAACTCAAATCTGATCAAAGATTTCTCCCTTTTCAAATATCTCAAAAACACTTTCCTAAAAAAATAAACCAAAGATTAATATATATATATATATATATATATACGTATATGTATATGTATATGTATATATACATATGTATATATACATATACATATATAGGCATGATACCTTGGTTAAGAATATCCCCTGCCCTGGACCACCTGGATGGCTCAGTAGGATAAGCTTGGGTCCAACTCTTGATTTCAGCTCAGGTCATGCTCTGATGATTCACAGGACGGATCCTGTGTTGGGCTCTGTGCTGACAGCGTGGAGCCTGCTTGGGATTCTCCCTCTCCCCAACTAGTGCTCGCTCGCTCTCTCTCTCTCTCTGTCTCAAAATAAATACTTAAAAAAAAAAAAAGAAAAAAAAAAAGAATGTCCCCTACGCTGACTGAAGATTTAACACCTTATTTCAACCAACAAAGCTAAATTCTGCCTAGAATTATATCTTTCCTTAGAAAGAAAGAGTAGAGGCTCTGAAAGGTAAGGCTGTAAAGTACACTCTGTCAAAATTTCATAAAGAATATACTTGCTAATAAATGGCACAAGTGAAAAACCACAGCCAGAGTTCAAATATATGGTTTCATATATAAAACACTTCTGACCTAAATAAATGTTTTTTTTTTTATCTCTACTCAACTTATTCTGCCCACATTCCCAAATCAATTAAGCTGTGTTTTCTATGCTCAAGCAGCTCTCAAGTTAACAGCAAATACCATGACAATAAAATCCAAACATCAAGTACTGAAAAAGTGCAATGAAAGCAATGACCTGCTAAGATTCTGAAAATAACTTTGAGAACTATATGTGTTCCTAGGAAATAAAAGTCAGAGTAAAGAGTATCTAAATGTTGAATTCATATTTTGCAATTGATTTTCATTACAATATCAGAAAATTATGCTATGGGGGTAAAAAAATGGCCTTGACACATCAATATAAATTAAATCTGCTCCAAAGACACATTCACTTCAAGGAAAGCTCATTTTTCCCAATATGCAGGCTATGAGCATGAATTCTTCTATAAAAGTTTGTCAGTCCAGACATAAGCTCATGGAATTATTTAAATTCACACACATTAATGAATGCAGTTCACTTCCAGTTCATTAAGGGTTCTGAATTCCTGAAAGTCAAGCTGTTCATGTTATCATTTGGTGGAATTCCAGAGCTGAAGGAGAGGTAAAGATGTCTCAAAAGTTCCAAATTTTCTATCAGAAAATAATTTGAGAAATCAAGTAACAATAATCTCTATTTTCGCAAAACCGAGGTACAAGTAGGTTACAGTATTAACTGGAAAAATTTTCTGTTTGATATCGTGGTTTTTGTTTTGACAAAATTACATTCTAGTTTCTCTCTTCATGTTTCTGCGTTCTTTTCCTTAATATGGATAGAAATGTCAACTGCTTCCAATGCCAATGAAGGCACCTTCTTTCTTTAAAGGAAAATGTCTAACATGAGTTAAAGGTCGTGACTCAAAAGACTAAAGGCTACCTAGAATAAAAAAAGTAGAGGGGCTCCTGGGTGACTCTGTTGGTTAAGCGCCAATTTAGGCTCAGGTCATGATCTCACGGTTTGTGAGTTCGAGCCCCGTAATGGACTCTGTGCTGATAGCTTGGGGCCTGGAACCTGCTTCGGATTCTGTGTCTCACTCTCTGCCCCTCCTCTGCTCATGCTCTGTCTCTGTCTCTCAAAAATAAATAAGCATTAAAAAAATTTAAAGAAAGAAGAAATAGACCTTTTATCCAACACAGGAATCTGGAGTGGAGTTTAAGCCACAATGTCAAGCATTTTGCAAAGCAGCATTAACAAAGACCAAACACATCGCCCCTCAGATGTGCAAATCAAATCATTTTCACACCTTAGAAAATAGTAAAGAGAAACTGGCACTTTAAAAGCAGCTAAAAACTACTAGATGATGGCTTTCAAAGTCTTTTGTTTTTATTGTTGTTGTTGTATTTTTTTTAACCACAATCCTCTGTTAAATACATTTTATATTACCACCTCATGTACATAAATGTATATTTATATAACTAAAATTTTATGAAAACAATCCTCTAAGTACATATGATGCATTCTCATAGCTTTTGTTCTGTTGCATTTATCATGATGTGTGTGATCCACACACAACTCACTAATGGGTAATAACCTGCAGTTTGAAAATAATGGAAAGTAGAAATTAACTATTAATAACACAATGCCTCAAGAAGAACAGTTTTCACAAGCATTCATTCCTCAAATATTAATATTACATGAGTAATACTATGCATTTGACTATAATATGCTATATGTTATAAGATCTTAAGACTGCTTATACAAATAGAACTACACAGTCTTGTTCTCTAGTGGTCTTAATTTTAACAATAAGATTAGATACACAAGGGGAAAAAGGTGTGTTAACCCATTTATTCATTATTTTTTCTAACATGTGTACAAAAAGTTTATATTTGTATTACAATTACTAGCATAAGACGCATAGTCTCCCTTCTTAGATATATGGAGCTATACTAATCATATCCAATACGTCTTTCTTATCCTCAAAGCACTTGGCACAGTACCTTGCCTCAAACTGGCACTTATTTACTGAACTAATGGTTTCATCTAATCTTAAAAGAATAGTTTATATCTCAAAAAATTAGGATAAGGCACAATAAAATAGCTTTGGGTTTAACAAAAGTACTTTTGTATACAACTATCAAAATACCTCAATATCAAATCAAATCTCTAGAAGCCTAAATTTTGCTCCATGCATTTGCAAGACTTTTGAATTACTTAAAATAGAATTTTATTGTAAAAATGATTCAAATCAGATTCCACAATCCAGTTATCATTAATAAAATCCTTACTTAAAAAATACACAAGTAGCTAGTAAACTTTAATTCAATCATTTCTTTTCTAAAACAAGTGAATACATCCAACTCAAATTCTCTTGCAAACAAGTCAGAATGCAAATAAATTACATATTTAACAAATGCATTTTCAAGCTTTACAATCCAGAGATAGTGATTTTACTGGTAAAAGAGATACACACTAGATTTTAGAGCAGCTATTTACTTTCATTATTCAGATTAATCCTGTCACTTCAAAAAACTGAATGATGATTTTGCTATTTTTTTTTGAAGTTTATTTATTTTGAGAGAGACAGAAATAGAGAAAGTGAGCAAGCAGGGGAGGCGGAAAGAAGGAGAGAATCCTAAGCAGGCTCCACACAGTCAGCCCAGTGCCCAAAAAGGGGCTCAATGCCATGAACCATGAGATGATGACCTTAGCCGAAATCAACAGCCGAATGCTTAATCGATTGAGCCACCCAGGTGCCCCTCACAATTTCTTTTTAAGACCAAAGTTAAATGAAACAGATGGCCTGTGAACTTCATCTAATTCAGTATTTACTTGTATCATCACCAAAACATGACCTATTTTTAAACAATTTTATTGTGATAAACAACAAATATAAAAATTTTAATAATGTAGGTATATCATACCTGAAGGTAAAATTTTTTTCTCAACAATTAAGTAGACTGAATAGCCAAGTCAAAACAAGAAACTTAAATATTGATTAAACTGTCCCCCATTTCTCAATTTACAATAGATTAGACTCTGGGGGAAAAAATGGTCTCCTACGTGTGGAAGGTGTTTCTCCTATAAAAACTGGATTCTTGGGGCACCTGGCTGGGTCAGTCAGTTAAGCATCTGACTTCATTTCAGGTCATAATCTCACGGTCTGTGAGTTTGAGTCCCGTGTTGGGCTCTGTGCTGACAGCTCAAGCCTGGAGCCTGCTTCAGATTCTGTGTCTCCTCTCTCTGCCCCTCTCAAGCATGTGTGCGCTCTCGCTCTCTCTCAAAAATAAACATTTAAAAAATTAAAAAAAAAACTGGATTCTTGTTTCCATTTTTCATGAAGCCAGGTGGTTAACTTTCATAGGTCTTTAAAAGTTTGCAGCAAACCATCAGACACTTTGCTCTTTACATGGAATAGTTCTAACAGTCACTAGGGAAAGGAAAGAACTATTACTCCGCTGGATTGATTATAAGGCAGCTCACTTATGCCATCCTACCTTGTAGAATGATTAGAAATCTAGTTAAAGTTTTCAGAATATAGGTTCACTCTATTTTAAGGTGTTGTAGCCTCTCTATGAAAACAATGGATACTCACAGCCTACTACATTTGCAGCACAAATTAGTCTTTCATCCATATATCACAGACAGAATGCCAGGCTCATAGTAAGTGCTCAAATATTTTCTGAGTGAAAACGTATTTTAACAGCCACTACATGCCAAGCACTGTCTTAGACCTGGGAATATAAAGGACACAGAACATTATCAATTAGAATCCTACTTGCCATAAGAAATTAACAAAAATTCAAAGTAAGACATGACCCAATAAGCCAGAGTTTTCTCACTCTGCTTCAGGAAGGCAATGTAATATAGTTAAAAAAAAGCTCTGAAGTTGAAACCTATTCCCAGTTTCACAACCCAGTAGATAAGTAATACAAACTTGGTAACAATATTAAAAAGCTGGATTCGTGGGGTGCCTGGACGGCTCAGTCCATTGGGTCTCCAACTCCTGATTTCAGCCCAGGTCATAATCTCCCAGTTCACGAGTTCAAGCCCCACATCAGGCTCTGTGCCGATGGTGTGGGGCCTGCTTGAGATTTTCTCTCTCCCTCTCTCTCTCTGCCCCTCTCCTGCTTTCTCTTTCTTTCTCTCTTTCTCTCTCTCTCTCTCAAAATAGAAAAATAAAAAGCCTTTAAAGAAAAAGCTAGATTTTTATGTGTAAACAGAAATACATAAGCCTAAATTAAACATAAATTCAATTATGTTTATGCTAAAAAAAACCTAACTGCAGTTTTTATGTGAGCTTTTAACATATATATGAGCCCACTACATACAATACATGGCCTAGCATAGCATAGTCCAACAGAACTTTCTACAATGATGGAAATGTTCTATATTTGCACTGTCCAATATGGTAGCCACTAAATACATGTGGCTATTAGGCACTTAGAATGTGGCTAGGCCAAGTGTGGACCTGAATTTTTTTTTAAATAATTTAAAGAGACAATTTATACTAAGACAGTCTCTTCAAAAAAGGATGCTGGAAAATCTGGATAGCTACACACAAAAGAATGAAATTGGACCACTTTCTTACATCACACAAAAAAAGTAAACTCAAAAGAATTAAAGACCTAAATTTAAGATCTGAAACCACAAAACTCTTAAAAGAAAATAGAGGCAAAAACTCTTGGATGATGGCATTAGTAATATTTTCCTGCATATGTCTCCTTGCAAGGGAATAAAAAACAAAAATAAACAATAGGGACTATATCACACTTTGCACAGCAAAGGAAACCATCAACAAAATAAAAAGGCAATCTACTGAATGTAAGTAGATATTTGCAAATGTACATCCAATAAGGGGAGTATCTAAAATATATAAAGGACTCATACAATATCCAAAAAATAAATAATCCAATTAAATAATGGGCAGAGGACCTAAATTCACATTTTGCCAAAGAAGATGTACAGATGGCCAACAGACCTATGAAAAGATGCTCAACATCACTAATCATCAGGGAAATGCAAATCAAAACCACAATGACATATCACCTCACACTAGTTAGAATGACTAGTATCAAAAAGATGAGAAATAACAATGTTGGCAAGGATGTGGAAAAAAGGGAATACGAGTGTACTGTTAAACTGGTGCAGCCACTGTGGACAAGAGTATGGAGGTTCTTCTAAAACTTAAAAATAGAATATACAACCCAGTAGTTCCACTTCTGGATATTTGAAGAAAAAACACTAATTCAAAAAGATATGTGCATTCCTATGTTTATTGTAGCACTATTTACAACAGCCACACTATGGAAGCAATCTGTATCTATTGATACATGAATAGACCAAGAAGATGTGATATATATGTACAATGGAATATTATTCAGCCATAAAAAAGAATGGAACCATGTCATTTGTGACAACCTGGGTGGATGACCTAAAGGGTATTATGCTAAGTGAAATAAGTCAGAAAACGACAAATACCATATGATTTCACTTTCATGTGGAATCTAGAAAACAAAACAAATGAACAAACAAAAATCAGAAGTAGATTCAGAAACACAGAGAATTTGTGGTTGCCAAAAAAAGGAAAAGGGGATAAGTGAAGCAGGTGAAAAGGGATTAAGAGGTACAAACTTCTTATTAAAAAATAAACAAGTGACGGGGATTAAAAAGTACAGCATAGGGAATATAGTCAGTAATGTAATAAATTTTCACAGTGACACACAGTAACTATACTTACTATGGTGAGCATTTAATAATATATGTAATTGTTGAATCATTATGTTGTATGACTGAAACTATATAGTATTATATGTTAACTATACTTTAAAAATTCTAAAATACTAACTTAAATGTAAACAGGCAGAACTTCTGTTTCTAGTAAGGACAGAATAACATGGAGTTAAGGGGACTGGATTTACATTCTTGCCTGGAAAAAAAGCATAAAATGAAGAAAATGAATGTCAGTGATTTTCAAGACACTGGACAACAGGCACCAAAGACACTGATCTCAGAGAGTCAAGACACAAATTACATAAGCCCTACAAATGACCAAACTTACTGACTTGAGAAAGTTTCCAAGCTGAGGTGCAGGAAGCGGGGAATGAAGATGAAGAATAATGGGCTCACTGAGAACATGGACATGGGCCTCACAGATTGAACAGGACAGAGAATCAATCAGAGAGCAGAATTGAGAGCAAGCAAATTCCTGCAGAGCACTAACTGGCACATGCATGTGAGGAAACTACCTGAAGCCTGAGAAATAATAACCTCCCCCAAAAAAGGTAACAATACCAGGCGCACATACTGGACCAGTAATAGTGTCTGTTCCCAGCAGTCAGACTGGAAAACTTCATGAATCCTGGGGTAGTGGTAGAAAACACAAAACAGATTCCCTCAGTAGTGAGGAATAATCAGCCCTAAACTAAGCACTACTCTGCATCTACCTAACAAATCTTAAAAAGCAAGACCAGAAAGAGTCAAGCAATTTCAAAGTAACTAAACCACAATCTAAAACAAAGTTCAACAACATTTTTAGTAAAACAGAAATATGCAATAAAAATATGTTGCTGCATTTTAAAATTCACAATGTCTGCAACCTAATAAAAAATTACTAGGCATACAAAGCAGAAAAGTATAAATCATACAGAGGGGGGAAAAATCAATAAATTAAATCCAGCCACAACTGAAATAGATAAAAAGAGTAAACAGACCAGAATATTAACTTAGTTATTATAATGTATTCCATATGTTTAAAAAGATTAGAAATATGAAGGTATTTAAAAAATACAAATCAAGCTTCTAGAGATGTAAATAACAACGTCTAAGAAGACTGGAAGATGGTGGAGGAATAGGAGGACCCTACGCTTTCCTGGTCCCCTGAATACAACTATATAACTATCAAATCATCCTAAATACCCAAAAATTGACCTGAAGACTAGGAGAACAAACTCCGTAACAAAGGTAAAGAAGAGGCCACAGAAAGAAAACAGAAGTATGGAGACACATTTTGGAAGGGAAACAGATCATGGCTGTGCACTGGGGAGGGGGTCTTCTTCATGGAGAAGGGTGAGAGACAAACTAGCATATAGGAGGACACAGGGAAAACCAATCACCATAGCACCTGGCTTGGAAAATGAGAAGGGCCAAATTTTGTGAGTTCTTGAAACCAGCAGGGCTTAAAGCCTGGAGTTTTAAAGGTCAGCGTGTTTGACTCTGAAAGCCAGGAGAGCATTATGATGTTCTTAGAGAGAGGGCAAGCAAACAACCTGCAGATATACAGCATAGAAACAGTGATCTGAAAAATGTCTGAGGAACACAGTAGGGAGGTTATTCATCTCGGAGCACATCTCAGAGACCTCTCCAAGAACAAAGGAACTAGCTGTCACCATTTCGTCTCCTACCCCTCAGCATAAGCAAGGGGTGACCTGTGGGAACAAGCACAGTGCCAACACTCGCTACATAACTTGCTTACATCAAGCTCTACCCCCCTGCACATTGGTGGAACTGCCCTTTACAGTTACATTTGCCTCAGTCCTAGCATAGCAGGCTCCCTCCGCAAGAAGACTGGCCCTAACTCCTGCTCACACCACATCTCCAAAAGGAGGAGTTTTACAGAGCCTTGGTTCTGCAGATGGTGGTGACAGGTCTCATTTCACCAACAGACCAGAGCACACCTAATTAAAACACACCACATTCACACCAGGGACCAAACACTGTCCAGAAAAGGCAAAGAGAGGCTCCGTAGATGACCAACCTGAAGGACAAGGTGGCCAGGACAAAACATCAGGACACACTGGAGACACTATTGGAAGTGCCAGGCACTGGAGAACAGCAGGGCATGACAGGACCTCTTCTCCATAAGGCTATCACCCTCAAGAAGAGGAGATGAAGCTGACATCCCTAACACAGAGAAACAGACAACAGAGACTTAGACAAAAAGAACATATAGAAATTTATCCCAAGTGAAAGAATAAAACAAGGCCATGGCCAAAGATTTAAGCAAAAGAGATATAAGTAATATGCCTGATAGATAATTTTAAGTAATGATCATAAGGATACTCACTGAACTTGAGAAAAGAGTGGAAGACATGAGTAAGACCCTTAACACAGAGATAAGGAATAACACAGCAAAGATAAATGGTTCAATAAATGAAATGAGAGAGAAACAGAGGAACAAATAACACAGAAGACAGAGTAATGGAAAGTAATCAAGCTGAACAAAAGGCAGATAAAAGAATTTTATAAAACAAGAACAGACATAGGGAAATAAGTGACTCGGTCCAAAAAAGTAACATTTGCATTACAGGAGTCCCAGAAGAAGAGAATAAAAGGGGGCAGAAAATTCATTTGAAGAAATAATAGCTGAAAACTTCCCTAATCTGGGGGAGGAAACAGATATCCATATACAGGAGGCACAGAGAACTCCCATCAAAATCAACAAAAGCAGATCCACATCAAAACATAGAATAATTAAATTGGTAAAATATAGTGAAAAAGAAAAAAAATTTTAAGCGACAAAAGAAGATGGTAACTTACAAGGAAAAACTCATTAGGCTACTAGGGGGTTTTCAACATAAACTTCCAAGCCAGAAGGGAGTGGCATGATATGTGCTGAATGGGAAAAGTCTTCAGCTAAGAAAACTCTATCCAGCAAGGCTATCATGCAGAATAGAAGGAGAGATAAAGAGTTTCCCTGACAAAAACTAAAGGAGTTCTTAGACACTAAAACAGCCTTGCAAAAGAAATATTAAAGGGAACCTTTTGAGTAGAAAGGAGACCAGGAGTAACAGCATAAAAGGAGGAAACACAAAAGCAGTAAAAAAAATTTTTTTCTCTAAAAAATAACTCACAAAATAAGTTTGTAAAATATAACAACATATACCTAAAACACTGGGAGGAGTAAAGAATAGTTTCAAAATTGATTGACCATCAACTTAATATAGACTGCTATATGCAGAAAAGGTTATATACAAACCTAATGATAACTATGTATCAAAAACCATAATAAATATGCAAAGAATAAAAAGAAAGAATTCCAAATATATCACTAAAGAAAATCAGCAGACCATGAAAAAAATAAGAAAGGATTAGAGAAAATCTTCAGAAACAACCACAAAACAAATAATAAAATGACAATACATATCTATTAATAATTACTCTGAATGTAAATAACCTAACTACTCCAATCAAAAGACAGAGTGACAGAAGAATAGATTAAACAAAAAACAAAAAAACAAACCAAACAACACCCATCTACATGCTGCCTGCAAAATAATGATTTTAGACCTAAAGATTGATAGAGAAACATCTATCATGCAAATAGATGTCAAAAGTAAGCCAGGGTAGCAATACTTATAACTAATAAAATACACTTAAAAACAAAGACTATGGGGTGCCTGGGTGGCTCAGTCGGTTAAGTGTCCGACTTCAGCTCAGGTCATGATCTTGCAGTTCATGAATTTGAGCCCCGCTCTGTACTGACAGCTCAGAGCCTGGAGCCTGCTTCACATTGTGTCTGCCCCTCTCTCTCTCTCAAAAATAAATAACCATTAAAAAAATTTTTTAGAAAAAGTTTATAACAAGATACAAAGAAGGACACTATATAATAATAAAAGGGCCAACCGCAAAAGAAGATATAACAATAGTAAATATTGTTGTGCCCAACATATGAGCACCCAAATACATAAAACAGTCAATAACAAACATAAAGGAACTAGTCAATAATTATACAATAATACTAGGCAAGTTTAACATGCCACTTACATCAATGAGCAGATCACCTAAACAAGATGGTTAGAAAACAATGGTTCTGAATGACACATCGGAACGGATGGCCTTAAAAGATGTATTCAGAACATTCCATCGTAAAACAAAATATACTCTCTTTTCAAGTGCATAGGAAACATTCTCCGGAATAGATCATGTATTACCCCACAAAACAAGCCTTAACAAATTCAAGAACATCTAAGTCATATCAGATACCTTCTCTGACCACAATGCTTTGAAACTACAAGTCAACCACACACATACACACACACACACACACACACAAATCAGGAAAGACCACAAAAATATGGAGGTTAAATAACATGGTACTAAACAATGATGGGTCAACCAGGAAATAAAAGATGAAATCAAAAAGAACATGTAAACAAACGAAAATGAACACAACAGTCCAAACAAAACGTCTGGGATGCAGCAAAAGCAGTTCTAGGAGGTAAGTATAAAGCAATACAGGCCTAGTTGAAGAAGCAAGAAAAATCTCTAACAACTTACACCTAAAGGAGCTACAAAAAGAACAACAAACAAAACCCAGAAAAAGGAAGGAAATAGTAAGGATTAAAGCAGAAATAAATGGTATAAAAAATGTAAAAAGCCATAACAACAACAAGAAAAAAAGAACCCACAAAACAACCAATAGAACAGATCAATGAAACCAGGAGTTGGTTCTTTGAAAAGGAAAAAAAAAAAAAAAAAAAAAATCAATGAAACTGACAAACTCCGAGCCAGACTTATGAAGAAAAAAAGAGAAAGGGCTGAAATAAAATGACAATGAAGAGAAGAGAAATAACCATCACAGAAATACATACAATTGAAAAAAATACTTCGAAACTCTATATGCCAACAAACTGGACAACCTGGAAAAAAAAATGCATAAATTCCTAGAAACATATAAACTACAAAACTGAAACAGAAAGAAACAAAAAATTTGAACAGACTAATAACGTAACAAGCAAAGAAACTGAATCAGTAATCAAAATACTCCCAAGAAACAATAGTCCAAGACCAGACGGCTTGGGACACAGTCAAATTCTACCAAACATTTAAAGAATACATGCTCATCTCAAAATATTAAGAACAGAAGAAGGAAAACTTCCAAATCCATTCTATGAGAGCAACATTACCCATTTACCAAAACCAAATAGATACCACTATAAAAGAGAACTACAGACCAATATCCCTGATGAACATAAATTCAAAAATCCTCAACAAAATACTAGCAGACAGAATCCAACAACACATTAAAAAGATTATTCACCACAATCAAGTGGGATTTACTCCTGGGTTGCAAGGATGGTTCAATATTCACAAATCAATCAATATACATCACATCAGTAAGAGAAAGAGTAAGAACCATATGATTATTTCTTTTTTTTTTTTTTTTTTTTTTTAATTTTTTTTTTCAACGTTTATTTATTTTTGGGACAGAGAGAGACAGAGCATGAACGGGGGAGGGGCAGAGAGAGAGGGAGACACAGAATCGGAAACAGGCTCCAGGCTCTGAGCCATCAGCCCAGAGCCCGACGCGGGGCTCGAACTCACGGACCACGAGATCATGACCTGGCTGAAGTCGGACGCTTAACCGACTGCGCCACCCAGGCGCCCCACCATATGATTATTTCAATAGACACAAAAAGTATTTAACAAAGTACAACATTCATTCATGATAAAAACCATCAACCAAGTAGGTTTAGAGGGAACATACCTCAACATGATAAAGGTTATATACAAAAAACACACAGCTAACATCATCCTTAATGAAGAAAAACTGAGAGCTTTTCCCATAAGGTCAGGAACAAGACAAAGATGTCCACTCTCACCACTTTTATTCAACATAGTACTAGGTCCTAGCCAGAGCAATCAAACGATGACAACAACAACAAATAAAAGGCATCCAAATCTTTCAGGAAGAAGTAAAACTTTCATTATTTGCGATGACATGGCACTCTACATAGAAAACCCAAAAAACTCCACCAAAAAACTTCTAAAACTGATAAACGAATTCAGTAAAGTAGCAGGATACAAAATCAATGTACATACAGAAATCTCTTGCAGCTCTATAACACCAATAATGAAGCGGCAGAAAGAGAAATCAAGGAATCAATCCCATTTATAACTGCACCCAAAATAATAAGATACCTAGAAATAAACCTTAAACCTAACTACAGAGATGAAGGAATTGTACTTTTAAAACTATAAAGCACTAATGAAAGGAACTGAAGATGACACAAAAAATGTTAAGACATTCCATGCTCATGGACTGGAAGAACAAATATTGGTAAAACGTACACATTACCCAAAGCAATCTACAGATGCAATGCAATCCATATGAAAATACCAACACCATTTTTCACAGAACCAGAACAAACAATTCTAAAATTTGTAGGGAACCATACAAGATCCCAAGTAGCCAAAGCAATCTTAAAATAGAAAATCAAGGCTGGAGGCATCATAATTCCAGACTTGAAGTTATATTACAAAGCTGTAGTGATCAAAAAGAGTGTTGTACTGGCACAAAAACAGACACATAGATCAATGGAACAGAACAGAAAACCCAGCAATGAACCCACAACTATACATCAACTAATCTTCGACAAAGCAGGAAAGAATATACAACGGGAAAATGACAATGTTTCAACAAAAGGTGTTGGGAAACTGGACAGTCACACGTTAAGGAATGAAAATGGACCACTTTCTTACACCATATACAATAATAAACACAAAATGGATTGAAGATTTAAATGTGAGACCTGAAAAAATAAAAATCCTAGAAGAGAACACAGGCAGTAACTTCTTTTGACGTTGGTTGTAGCAACTCTTTACTAAATATGTCTCCTGAGGCAAGGGAAACAAAAGCAAAAATAAATTCTTGAGACTACATCAAAATAAAAGGTTTCTGCACAGCAAAGGAAACAATTAATAAAACTAAAAGGCAACCTACAAAATGAGAGAAGATACTTGCAAAGGAAAATGGGTTAGATCCAAAATCTATAAAGAACTTATCAAAAAAACACCCAAAAAAGAAATAATCCAATTAAAAAATGGGCAGAAGACACGAACAGACATTTCTCCAAAGATGACATACAGATGGCCAACAGACACATGAAAAGATGTTCATTACCACTTACCATCAGGGACATGCAAATCAAAACTACAATGAGATATCACCTCACACCTGTCAGAATGGCAAAAATCAACAGCACAAGAGACAACAGGTGTTAGCAAGGATGTGGAAAGAAAGAAATACTAGTACACTCTTGGGGAGAATACAAACTGGTACAGCCACTGTGGAAAACAGCATGGTGGTTCCCCAAAAAGTTAAAAATAAAACTACCCTACAATGCAGCAATTACGCTATTGGGTATTTACCCAAAAATACAAAAACACTAATTCAAAGGGATATATGCACCCCTATGTTTACAGCAGCATTATTTACAATAGCCAATATATGGAAGCAGCCTAAGTATCTACAGATAGATAACCAGATAAAGAAGATGTGGTATATACACTGCAATATTATTCAGCTATATAAAGGAATGAAATCTTTTTTTCAAAAATTTTTTCAACATTTTTTATTTATTTTTGGGACAGAGAGAGACAGAGCATGAACGGGGGAGGGGCAGAGAGAGAGGGAGACACAGAATCGGAAACAGGCTCCAGGCTCCGAGCCGTCAGCCCAGAGCCCGACGCGGGGCTCGAACTCACGGCTCGAACTCACGGACCGCGAGATCGTGACCTGGCTGAAGTCGGACGCTTAACCGACTGCGCCACCCAGGCGCCCCTATAAAGGAATGAAATCTTACCATTTGCATTGACATGAATGGAACTACAGAGTACACAATGCTAAGCGAAGTCAGTCAGTCAGAGAAAAACAAATACCATACAATTTCACTCATATGTGGAATTCAAGAGCCAAACAAGCAAAGAGGGGGAAAAGAGAGAGAGACAGAAACCGAGAAACAGACTCTTAATAATAGAGAATAAACTGATGATTATCAGAGGGGAGGTGGGTAGAGGGATGGGTGAAATGGGTGATGGGGATTAAAGAGTGCATTTGCTGTGCTCAGCACTGGATGATGTATGGATTTTTTTCAAATGTTTATTTTTGAGAGACAGAGAGAAACAGAGCACAAGCAGGGGAGGGGCAGAGAGAGAAAGGGAGTAACAGAATCTGAAACAGGCTACAAGCTATGAGCTGTCAGCCCAGAGCCCGACGTAAGGCTCACACCCAAGAGCCATGAGATCATGACCTCAATCGAACTCTGACACTTAACCAACTGAGCCACCCAGATGTCCCAATGTGTGGAATTTCTGAATCACTATATTGTACACCTGAAACTAATATAACACTGTATGTTAACTAACTGGAATTAAATTTTTTAAAAAAAAAGAAAATTACAATGTGTGAAATGAAAATTACACTGGACAGGATTAACTACAGATTAAACATTGCAGAAGAGAATGTGGTAAACCAGAATACATAGCAAAAGAAACCATCCAATGAAACACAAAGAGAATTTTTTAAACAACTCAAGAGTCCTACATATGTAAGTTGAGTTTCTGAAGGTAAGAGACAGTAAATTACTTGAATAAACAATTTCCAAAATTTTTCCAAATTTGATAGAAGCTATAAACTTACAGAAAGTTCAAACACCAAGCAAAAGAAACATTAAGACGTGCCTACATCAAGTCACATCATAATCAAATTGCTCAGAATCAGTAAGTTTTAAAAAATCTTAAAAGCAGATAGAGAAAGGGGGACCTGGGTGGCTCAGTTGGTTAAGCATCCGACTGTTGATTTCAGCTCAGGTCATGATCTCACAGTTCGTGAGTTTGAATCCTGCACTGGGCTCTGTGCTGACAGCACGGAGCCTGCTTGGGATTCTATCTCCCTCTCTGTCTACTCCTCACCTACTGATGCACGCTCTTGCACACACTCTCACACAAGTAAATAAATAAACATTTTTTTAAAGCAGATGGAGAGGGGCACCTGGGTGGCTCAGTCAGTTAAGCGTCCAACTTCAGCTCAGGTCATGATCTCACGGTTTGTGGGTTCGAGCCCTGCATTGGGCTCTGTGCTGAGAGCTCAGAGCCTGGAGCCTGTTTCGGATTCTCTGTCTCCCTCTCTCTCTGCCCCTCCCCCATTCACGCTCTGTCTCCCTCTGTCTCAAAAATAAACATACATTGAAAAAACTAAAAAATAAAATTTAAAAATTAAAAAAAAGATGAGAGGGGCACCTGGGTGGCTCAGTCGGTTGAGCATCCGACTTCAGCTCAGGTCACGATCTCGCCGTCTGTGAGTTCGAGCCCAGCATCGGGCTCTGGGCTGATGGCTCAGAGCCTGGGGCCTGATTCCAATTCTGTGTCTCCCTCTATCTCTGTCCCTCCCCTGTTCATACTCTATCGCTGTCTCAAAAATAAATAAACGTTAAAAAAAAATTAAAAAAAAAAAAAGATGAGAGACGGAACAAAAATAACAATTTAGGGATTTATTACATATGTAAAAGTAAAATATGTGGCGACAATAACACAAAGGTTGTGAAGAGAGATGGATGTAGATTACAGTGAAGTGCTTATACTATATGTGAAGACAGCATCACTGAGATAAGTTGAAAATGTAAACTATAAATTCAAAATAATCACTAAAATATAAAACATAAAAAAACCAAAAAATTGAATACAAAACGGAATTATAAAAAAGTCAATCAAAAAGAATGAGAAAAAGGAAAAAGGGGACAAAGAACACAAGATAAACAAAACAAATGGCAAGATGATGGGTTTAAGTGTAACCATATCAACAATCACATTAAACGTTCCAATTTGAAGCCAAGGTTTCACACTGGATAAAAATGTGAAAGTCAACATTATGCTGCTTACAATCAATGCACTTTTTTAAAAAATTAATTTATTTATTTTGAAAGAGTGAGAGTGTGCACATGAGCAGGGGAGGGGCAGAAAAACAGGGAGAAAGAGAACAAGATGTGGGGCTCGATCCCATGAACTGTGAGATCGTGAATTGAGCCAAGATCAAGAGTCAGATGCTTAACCGACAGAACCACCCAAGTGCCCCAATAAATCCACTTTAAATAGAACAGTTAAAAGTAAAAAATAAGGAAATTTTATTCAATGTTAATTATCAAAAAAAAAGTCTACATATTAATATCATACAAAGTAGATTTATAAGCAAAGAACATTACCAAGGACAGAGGAGGCCATTTCATAATGATAAAACAGTGAATTCATGAAAAAGACATAGTAATCATAAACATTAATGCATTTAATAACAGAGCTTCAAAATATGTGAAAATAAACTCATGTAACTGCAAGGATAAATAAAAAAATACACAACTCTAGTCACACATTTCAATTCCCTTCTCTCAGCAACTGATAAATCAACTACCCAAAATATGTGAAAGGATATAAAAGACTTGAACAACACTATAAACCAAAATGACCTAACTGATACTTAAAAAACACTCCACCAAACCAGAGCAGAAGATAAATTATTTTCAAAGTTCATGCAGAACATCTGCCAAGACAAACCATATCTAAACCATAAAACAAGACTCAATACATTTTTTTAAAAACTCAACTCATACAAAGTATGTTCTCTGACCACAATGGAATTAAACTAAAAATCAGTAACAGAAATACTGCTAAAATGAGTATTCCCACCAAATTTGAAACCTGAATAACACACTTCTAAATATTCCATGGGTCAAAGAAGAAATAAAAAAGAAATCAGAAAATACTTTAACCTAAATGAAAACAACTCAACGTATCAAAATTTGTGAAATGTCAGTAAGTACACTTAGGAAGGGAAGGAGGATTTATAGCACTAACGGTCTATATTAGAAAAGAAAATATTTTGATAACCTCACAATCTATCTTAAAATTTAAAAAGAAGAAGAAATTATACCCAAAGGAAACAGGAAAAGACAAATAATAAACCAGAGAAAGCATAGCAAAAATCCAAGAAATGGGGTAAAAAATAAAATAAGGCAAACCTGTGAACACACAAGAGCTGGTTCCTTGAGAAAACAATAAAACTAATACATCTTTAGTCAGAGTGATCAGGAAAAAAAAAAGAACAAATTACCAATACCAGGAATAAGAGTAATGACATTACTATAAGTTCTACAGATATTAAAAGGATATTAAGCAAATATTATGAACAACTCAACATAACACAATTTATATGATAAAAACAAGTTCCTTGAGAAACACAAACTATCAAAATTTAATCAAGAAGAAATAGATCACCTAATTAGCTGAATCTGTAGTTAAAAACTTCCCAACATAAACAACCTTCAGACCCAGATTGTTCCACTGGTGAATTACACCAAACATTTTAGGGAGAAATAATAACAATTATTTACAAACTCCACCAAAAAATTTAAAAGAAGGGAATACTTCCCAACTCACTCTATGAATCCAGCATTAATCTTGTGTGAAATCCAGATAAAAACATTAGAAGAAAAGAAAACAGACTAATATCCTTCATAAAGACACATGAAAATTAAAAAAAAATTTTTTAGTGTTTATTTTTGAGAAAGAGAGAGAGAGAGAATATCTGAAGCAGACTCCACGCCCTGAGCTGTCAGCACAGAGCCTGATATGGGGCTCGAACTCCTGAACCGTGATATCATGACATGAGTTGAAGTCAGACACTCGGACACTCAACCGACTGAGCCACCCAGGCGCCCCACACATCAAAAATTTTTAAACAAAATTTTAACAGATAAAATCCAATGACATCTAAAATGAATAACTATTCATTACTACATGGGGTTTACTTGAGGAACACAAACTTGGTTAGATAAAAAAATCAATCACTGTAACTTCTCATATAACAAATTAAAAAAGAAAAACCATGTGTTCATTTCAAAAGATGCAGAAAATGTATATGGCAAAATCCACATCCGTTCCTGGAAAAATCTCTCATAAGTAAGGAATAGAAGGAAACTTCCAAAGTCTAATTAAAGACACTCCATAAAAGCCCATAGCTAACATCACACTTAATGGTAAAAGACTACATGTTTTTCCTCTAAGATCCAAAACAAGACAATGATGTCTGTTCTCACTACTTATATTCAAAATTAGTGTCTGGAAAATGCGATCAGGCAAGAGAATATAATAATAGTAACAATAAGCTATCCAGAAACCAAGAAGTAAAACTGTCTTCATTCACAGACTACATGATCCTCAAAGTATAATAGCTCATGGAATGGAATCTACCAAAAAAATATTAGAATTACTAACAAGTTTGTGCAGGATACAATGTCAACACACAGAAGTCAATTATATTTCTATATCCTAGTAACTAACCACTGGAAACTGAATTCTTAAAACAATACCACATAACAACAGCATTAAGAAATATGAAGTACTTATAAATCTAACAATATATGAGAAACCCGTACAGTGAAAACTACAAAATATTGCTGAGAGAAACTAATCTAAATGGGAAAAAATATCACCGTTCCATTGAATCAGAAAACTTGATATTGTTAAGATGTCAATTCTCCCCCAAATTGATCTACAGAGTCAATCCAATCCCAATTAAAGTCCCAGTAGTCTTTCCTTTTGTAGAAACTAACATAATAGTACTTAAATTTTTATGGAAATGACTTAAATAACCCGAACAATATTGAAAAAGAACAAATTTGGGGCACTTGGGTGGCTCAGTCAGTTAAGTGTCTGACTCTTGATTTCAGCTCAGGTCATGATCTCACAGTTGTGGGATCAAACCCCATGATGGGCTCTGTGCTAACATGCCTGCTTGGGATTCTCTCTCTCTGCCCCTCCTAGCTCATGCACTCATCTCTCTCTCTCTCTCTCTCTCTCAAATAAATAAATAAATAAATAAATAAATAAATAAATAGCAAATTTGGAAGAGTAACACAACAAGGAAAACCTTAGATTGTAACTAACTTGTTCTGTGAGTGTTCCACAATGCGAGTAAACATTTCTAATAAATTTTACCTTGATAAACGAGTGATGTCTTACAATACAAGTACTATGTGACAGGCATATCACATGATCACAACTGAGCCAAAAGTTTTCTCTCTCTCTCATGCGCTGTGGAATTGTGGGTGATCATCTCCCATGCTTGGATGCTCAGACTCAAGCCACAGTGTTTGGCAGAAAATCAGTGATTTTTCAGAACAATGGAAGATGCCCACAACTGGCACTAGTGTATTTTTTTGACACTTCAAAGCACCTATAGACAGTCCTTTGCTTTTCCATATAAGAGTAAGCTGAAGAATGTTCTGCTCCATTCTACATCAGGCTGCCTGCAGATATAGACACTTTCCTCTGCTGTCTTATTGCCAGTTACACTAAACACAACATATGACAAGAGTTTATTAATACTGTACTGTAGTCAACATCCATACAAGCATATACAATGGCTCCCATGTAGAAAAAGATTCCATCAAGCCAAAAGACAGCAGTGATTCCATTAGTGATAGTGAAAGTCATCCTACACAAAAACCCTCCTCTCTCTTGTCTCTCTCACATGAGCCACAAAGGTTTTCAAAGGTAAATACAGGTTAATCTGTTTACTTTTCTTTATATTTTACATTTTCTTTATTATTTTGCATTATATTACAGTACTGTAATCATTTTTATATGAGGATTTTTTGGTTGTGGAATGAATTATCCATTATTTCTTACTGGGAAATTCACTGATACACAAGTGCTTTCGATTACAAGCATGTTTCTGAAATGAATTATGTTCACAAACCAAGGTTTTACTATACGTGACTTCACGACATATTACAGGGGTACCCGGGTGGCTCAGGCAGTTAAGCGCCCCACTCTTGGTTTTGGCTCAGGTTACTATTTCACCATTCATGAGTTAGGGCCCCACGACGGACTTTGTACTGACAGCGCAGAGCCTGCTTGGGATTCTCTTTCTCCCTCTTTGTCCTTTCCCTGCTCACTCCCTCTCTCTCTCAAAATAAATACACTTGAAATGAATTTCAATCCATACTTCATACCATACATATTAAAAAGTTAAATCAAAATGGGCTCCTGGGTGGCTCAGTCAGTTGAGTGTCTGACTCTTGATCTCAACTCAGGTCATGATCTCACGGTTCATGAGATCGAGCCCCACATTAGGCTAAAGAGCCTACTTGGGATTCTCTCTCTCCCTCTGCCCCTCCCTTCCTCTCTCTCTCTCTACTCCTCCCCCCACAAAATAAACGTTTTTTAAAAAAGGGATCATAGCTCTATACGTAAAACCAAATTTTAGAAGTTGCAGAAGTAATATAAAACTTTCGTGACCTTTGGTTTGAGTAAGTTATTTAAACAATACCAGAAGTACAAGCCATAAAAGAATAACTTGAGGGGCGCCTGGGTGGCGCAGTCGGTTAAGCGTCCGACTTCAGCCAGGTCACGATATCGCGGTCCGTGAGTTCGAGCCCCGCGTCAGGCTCTGGGCTGATAGCTCAGAGCCTGGAGCCTGTTTCCGATTCTGTGTCTCCCTCTCTCTCTGCCCCTCCCCCGTTCATGCTCTGTCTCTCTCTGTCCCAAAAATAAATAAACGTTGAAAAAAAAAAAATTTAAAAGAATAACTTGATCAACTGAACTTAATCAAAAATACTTTTGTTCTTCAAAACATGCTCTTAAGAGAATGAAATGAGCACCCACAGAGTGAGCAAAAAAAATGTTAATTACATCTCAAAAGGACTTGTACCCAAATTATGTAAAGAAAGAAATCTCAAAACTCAGTAATAAGAAAACCTAATTCGTTCTGAACAAATTAGGTGTGAATAGGTGTGAACCAATATTTCACAAGATAAAAGATGGCAACTAAGCACATGCAAGCAAAGATGCTCAACATCATTACTAATTAGGAAAATGCAAAAGAAAATCACAGTAAGAGATCATTACACATCTATGAGAATGGCAAAAATAAAAAACAATGACCTTACCAAGTATTGGCAAAGATACAGAGGAACTGGAACTCTCATACACTCCAAGTAGAAATGTAAAAGTATACAACCACTGTGGAAAAAAGGTCTGGCAGTGTCTTAAGAAGTTAATTATGTACAGATAACTATCATATGAATGTCCACACAAATACTTCTGTTAAGAATGGTCATTAACAGTCTTATGTATAATACTCAAATTTTGGAAATAACCCAAATATCCATCAAATGAAAAAGGGATAAACAGTATGTGGTACAGGGATCACCATTTCAGCAAAACAAACAAATGATATATGAATAAATCTCAAAATAATAATGCTGAGAGAAGCTAGACAAAAGAAGACATTCTGTGCAATTTTACTTATTTAAAAACTCTAGAAAATGCTAACTAATCTATTATGACAAAAAAATACATCAGTAGTTACCTCGGTGTGGAGCGTGAAGTAGGGAGAAAGGATTTACAAATAGGCAGGAAAAAACTTTTGAGAGTAATGTATATGTATGCTGTGTCTGGATTGTAGTAATGGTTTCATATTAAATTTTACACTTTAAATATGTGCTATTTATTGTAAATAGCTTCCAGAAATTTAAATAGTCACATGTTGCTAGTGGCTGCTATACTGAATGGTACAGGCCTAATGTAAAGCACATCTAGAGCCTTTTCCTGTCTTCCCCACTCACCATGCCTTCACCTAGCATGTTAACAAATCATGCAACAACTCTATGGACAGAAGTAGCTGTTTTAGTGTCTGTAGGTCTATGACACTTTAATCACTGCTGTTAAAGCACTTTCCAGATTGTACTGTTATTTATCTGTTCACATGACTGTCTTCCCCAACAAATCAGAAGTTCTTCTAGAACAAAGGTCATACCCATGTCATTTTATATCACAGACACCAAGCACAGAGCCTGGCACAGGTAAACGTTGAATAAATACTTGTCAAAGCATATAGTTCAAGTGTTTTATGTAAGTTTTTTGTAAACTAATCTTTTAACATTGTTTTCTGTACCAAGAAAGACTATGACAATTAGGTATGCATATGTAATAAGTAAACTGTTAAATCATCTTTGCCTAAAGAAAACACTTTTAATTGATATGACTGAGTTTCAAGACTTTGTTGTTGTTGTTGTTACACACTGGGTTTTACATCTGTAATTTTTCATCAGTAAAATTACTGAATCCTGGGGCGCCTGGGTGGCTCAGTCGGTTGGGCGTCCGACTTCGGCTCCGGTCATGATCTTACAGTTCATGAGTTCAAGCCCTGTGCTGGGCTCTGAGCTGACAGTTCAAAGCCTGGAGCGTGCTTTAGATTGTCTCCTCTCTCTCTACCCCTCCCCAACTCATGCTCTCTCTCTCTCTCTCAAAAATAAATAAAAACGTAAAAAAATTTTTTTAATTAAAAAGTTACTGAATTCCTAATACATGAAATATTCTATGTACTTGAAATAAATTATAGAAACAAAGGACATCATATTCTAATGAAATAACTGAAGAGTGGATTCTGATGTTTTTTGGTGGGTACTTCTTAAAAATTACTGAGATAACAAAACTGTGTATTAATAAATATTCATAATACTAACAAATGTAGTAATATACAAATTATGTTCACTAGCATACAGAGTAATGCAGCAATCGAGATAAATAGCCCAGAACACGTAAAAAAACAGAGATATCTAAAATAACTTCAAGGATTTCAACTATATTTTTAAGTATTAAAAACCATTTTTGTGGGGTGCCTGGGTGGCTCAGTCGGGTAAGCATCCAAGTCTTGATTTTGGCTCAGGTCATGATCTCACAGTCATGCGATGGAGCCCCGTGCTGGGCATGGAACCTGCTTTAGATTCTCTCTCCCTCTCTCTTTCTGCCCCTCCCCCCCTTTCCCTTCTGTCCTTTCAAATAAAAAAACTGTTTTACATTTTAAGAGGGCTATGAAAATGACCTTTTCTGGAAGTCATGAAATTGAACATTTTCTCTCATAGTAACCAACAAAATCTGGCTTGAATTAAGAGAAATCAGTAGAAAAATTCAGTTAATTTAAAGATAATCTGTATCTGGGTGTTGTCCATTTCACAGATTATGATTTCTGAGGGAAACAGAGTGGGACTTTTCTGGTCTTTACCAAGGAACCGTATAAACATTCTCTTCCCTGTAATGATATACAGAAAGATGAGTGCAAGTAGAATATGTAGACAAGTGAGCAGGTAGTAACACTTAGAATAATGGAACATGCTGATATTCTTTAGAGGCCTTACAGGCTGCTATTACTTCTATAGTTTTGGCTATGGCCTTTGAGCTGATTCCATCATAAGCTTTAATCCTCAGCTTCATTCTAAGATGATTACACACTGAAAACAATGTTTTATCTTCCTCAACCTACATAAATGTCACTTGTATTTACTACTCTACTGGTATAAACAGTCTAAACAGTCTCTTCTGGAGTCAAGGGATTTTTTTTAAAAAAGCTGTCATAGAGATTGCCCTGAAGCCCAGAAATTCTCATATTATTAGCCTAAATTCTTCAAAGAAAGAAAGAAAACTTCTCCCTGGATATGAATTCCTATGTTTTGAGTTACAAAAACTTTTTCAGGTCACTATGACACCAGGGCAACATTATACAGGCCTTTACATAGAGATCCAGAGGATGAACTTTAGCAATAAACAATACTTCAAACTCTATATTGCTTTGTCACTTAAAAAGCAGTTCCACATACATGATCTTGTAAAAGCTTAAAGAAATCCTTAAGAACTGGGCTTATTCACTACCATAGTGATAAATAAATCACAAAAAATAAAAATTGTGACATCATCTTGGATGGTCCACTTACCTCATAGTAGTAACTCATTTAAGAAGAGATCCTATCAACTCCACATAGGCATGCTCTCACTTCTATCCTCACCCAGCTCTGCTCCATGCAAAGTTGTCATTTAAGCTACACACCACACACGTCCAGGGGTATCACTCACAATACAGTGTAATACATAACCAGATATATGTGGTTGTGGCTGTCCTAGCTTAATGAACACTACCCTCATTCAAGAACACCATCTCCACTCTGTTATACATTTTGTGTCAGCCACATAACCTTCTAATTTCAGCAATAATGTAGTAACTGGAACTGAATTTAACTTCCCACTACAAACAATTAGAAAACTGGAAAATACATGTCAAATGACTGCTTTCAGACATTGGAAAACAAATAGGGTAAGACTGTGATCCCTGAGAAAAGAGAAACAATCAGGAACTCTACCATCATTCTACTTTCCTGCCTAGACATAATTTGTGTATCCCTGTGCAGGGAAGGATCTCAAGCAAAATGGAGGGTATCAATGACTTGAGGGGACAGAGATTAGAGTTCTGGAAAACAAGAGCAATTAGAATTTGTGGGGTGGAGATCCAGAGGAAGGAACTACACAGAGAAAGATCTCCAGAAATTTGCATGGAGTCCCCTTGAGTATGTTACTAACAAGTTATCACACAACCATATGGCACAACTCCACAAAGGCAGGCAAAAAATGACTCAAGGGTTGTTAAACTCAACAATTCCCAGAACTCACCCAGGACTGGGTGATGTTTTAAGTTGGAAGTAGAGTGGAGCAGGAACATCAAAAACTTAAGGCATTCAGTAAAGATCTCAGTTTATGACTTCGTAACGGTAAAATACTCCTACCATAAAAGATACTCTAGATCCACTATAACAAAACTTAAAAATAAGACTTGAAGGGATTGAGTTGATCTCCAGTAACTTAATTTCCTGTCATAACAAAAGTTTACATTCTTTAAAAGAAGACAACAAAATCCACATACTCAACAATACAAGATTCATGGTATCTAGATTCTAATTGTAATTTATATGACATGCGCAAGATAATATGATCCATAACCAGAAGAAAACTCTGTCAATAGAAATAGGCCTAGAATAAAGAGGTAAGGGTATTAACAAACACAGAATTGAAAACAGAGTAAGAATAGCAACATCAAGAAGACAGATGCAAAACCAAAACAAAAAAAGCAGCAGGGGCTTCTAGAAATAAAACAGAGTATCTGAAATGAAAATTTACTGAATAGAACAAACAACAGATTAGAGACTACAAAAGACAAGTAGTTTGAAAACACAATAGAAACTATTAAAACTGAACTGTAAAGAGAAAAGAAGACTGAAACAAATTTCATGTAACCTCAGTAATTTGTGAGATATCAATAAAATTAACCTATGTGTAACTGGAATTCCAGAAATAAAAATATTTGAAGATCTATATATAATGGTCAAAATGTTTTCAAATTTGATGAAACACTATAAACATACATATCAAACAAACATACACACATACAAACCTCATAATCAAATTACTGAAGACTTATTCCAGACTTGTCATGGGAATGAGAGCCAAAAAAAACAATGGAGAGACATCTTTATGTTGTCAAAAGAAAAAAGTCAATCCAGAATTCCAAAGCCAGCAAAAATATCCCTTAAAAGTAAAGGCAGGATAACTTTTCAAACTAGCAACAATGAAGGGAATTCACTACCCAGAGTCCCATACTGTAGGAAATTTAAAGGAAATTCTTCTGGCAAAAGGAGAATGATAAACGATAGAAACTTGGATATACACAAATGAATGAAGAATGATAGAAATGAAAAATATAAAAATAAATATAAACTCTCTCTTAAGAGTGACTATAACAAGAGAAAAGACAAAACTACCAATATCAAGAGGTAAAGATAAAACATGAGTACACATCCTATACACAATAAAAGGATAATGGAATGTTATGAATAATTTTAGGGCAATAAACTCATTAACAAATGAAATGGAGAAATTCCTTGAAAGACACAAATTACAAAACTTGATTCAAGAAGAAACAGAAAACCTGAATCACCTTAACAACTAAAGAAATTTAATTCAAAATTTAAAACCTTCTTACAAAGAAAATACTAGGCCTAGAAGTTCTCACTAGTGAATTCTGTTATGCACCTAAGGAAGATATAACACCACTTCTACACAAAACTCTCAGAAAACAGAAGAGGGGAAAGGGAACACTTCATAATTCATTTGACGAGACCAACAGATTCTGACACCAAAACCAAGACAAAGACATCACCAAAAAAAAAGAAAAGACAAAAACTACACACCAATATTCATCATGAATATGGGTACAAAAACCCTTGACATGGGGCGCCTGGGTGGCTCAGTCGGTTAAGCGTCCGAGTTCAGCTCAGGTCACGATCTCGCGGTCCATGAGTTTGAGCCCCACGTCGGGCTCTGGGCTGACGGCTCAGAGCCTGGAGCCTGCTTCCGATTCTGTGTCTCCCTCTCTCTCTGCCCCTCCCCCGTTCATGCTCTGTCTCCCTCTGTCTCAAAAATAAAACGTTAAAAAAAATTAAAAAAAAAAAAAAAAAAAACCCTTGACAAAATATTAACAAATTTAGTAATATAAAAATAATACATCAGGGTGCCTGGTGGCTCAACTGGTTAAGTGTCCAACTTTTTTTTTTTTTATTTTTTGAGAGAGAGCATGCGCAAGTTGGGGAGAAACAAAGAGGGGGAGAGAATCTCAAGCAGGCTCCATGCTCTGCACAGAGCCCAATGCAGGGCTCAATCCCATGACCCTGGGATCATGACCTGAGCTGAAATCAAGAGTCAGACACTCTGGTGCCTGAGCCACCAAGGCACCCCACATCCAACTTTTGACCTCAGCTGAGGTCATGATCTCCTGGTTTGTGAGTTTGAGCCCCAGGTTGGGTGCAAAGCCTACTTGGAATTCCCAATCTCTACCCTTCTCTCTGCCCTTCCCCTGTTCTCTCTCTCTCAAAATAAATAAACTTCATAAACAAACAAACAAACAAACAAACAATCATCATGACCAAGAAAAATTTTGTTCCAGGGACATAAATTTGGTTTACCATCAAAAAGTCAATGTTATTCACTATATGAACAGAACAAAGGAAGAAATCAATCTCATGATCTCAATGGATTTAGAAAAAAAAATCTGACAAAATTTCAATCCACTTGTGATAAAAAAAAAAACAAAAAACATTCAGCAAACCAGGATTAGAAGGGTATTTCCTCAACCTGGTAAAGGGCATCTACAGAAAATCCACACTTTAATACTTAATGGTGAAAAACTGAATGCTTTTCCCCTAAAAATGAGAACAAGACAAAGATATCCATTCCCACCACTTCTATTTAACATTATATATTTACTATAATTGCTGGTATCCTAAATCAATTAAAGAAATAAAAGATACACAGATGAGAATGAAAAAAAATGTACCAGTCTTAATTTGAAGACATTGATTATACACATAGCAAATCCTAAGTACCCATTTTTAAAAAGTTATTATACTTGTAAGTCTATTTAACTTAGTAAGGTTACAGGATATAAGTTAATATATAAAAATCAACTTTGGGGCACGTGGGTGGCTTAGATGGTTAAGCACTGGATTCGATTTTGGCTCAGATCATGATCTCACGGTCTGTGAGTTCAAGCCCTGCATCAGGCTCTGTGCTGACAGTGTGGAGCCTGCTTGGGATTTTCTCTCTGCCCCTCCCCAACTCACATGTACTTTCTCTCTCTCTCACTCTCTCAAAATAAATAAACTTTAAAAATAAGATTTAAAAAATCAACTTCATGTCTACATGCCAGCAACAATTTATATTACAAAGCGGCAGTGATCAAAACAGTATGGTACTGGCACAAAACACACACACACACACACACACACACACACACATCAACGGAACAGAACAGAAAACCCAGAAATGAACCCACAAGTATAAGGTCAATTAATCTTCAACAAAGTCCAAAATATCCAATGGAAAAAAGTCTCTTTAACGTATAGTATTGGGAAAACTGGACAACCGCATGCAAAAGAAGGAAAGTGACCACTTTCTTACACCACACACAAAAATACATTCAAAATTGAGGAAAGACCTAAATGTGAGATTTGTAAACAGAAAAATCCTACAAGAGAACACAGGCAGTAAGTAAGCTCTTTGACATCAGCTGTAGCAACTTCTTTCTGCATGAGTCTCCTGAGGCAAGAGAAACAAAAGCAAAAATAAACTATTTGGACATCATCAAAAGAAAAAGTTTCTGCACAGTGAAGGAAATAATCAACAAAACTAAAAGGCAACTTGTGAATGGGAGAAGTTACTTGCAAATGGCATATCTGAAAAACAGTATCCAAACTCTATAAAGAATTTATAAAACCCATCACCTAAAAACCAAATCATCCAATTAAAAAATGGGCAAAAGACATAAAGACATTTTTTCAAAGACATACAAATGATCAACAGACACATGAAAAGATGCTCAACATCAATGATCATCCAAATCAAAACTACAATAAGATATCACCTCACAATTGTCAAAATAGCTAAAATCAACAACACAAGAAACAACAGGTGTTGGAGAGGATGTGGAGAAAGGGGAACCCTTTTGCACTACTGGTGGGAATGCAAACTGGTGTAGCCACTCTGGAAAACTGTAGGAGGAGTTCTCAGAAAGTTAAAAATAGAACTAGCCTATGATCCAGCAATTGCAAAACTGAGTGGGTAAAATAGGTGATGGGGATTAAGGAGTGCACTTGTTGTAATGAGCATCAGGTGTTGTATAGAAGTGCTGAATCAATATATTGTACACTTGAAACTCATATTACACTGTATGTTAACTACATGGAATTTTAAAAAAACTTTAAAAAAATTAATACCATGTATATCAGAATTAAAGAATATGAGGGGTGCCTGGGTGGCTCAGTTGGTTAAGCGTATGACTCTTGATTTCAGCTCGGGTCATGATCTCACGGTTTGTGAGTTCAAGCCCCACATCAGGCTCTGTGCTTACAGTGTGGAGCCTGCTTGGGATTCTCTCTCTCTCTCTCTCTCTCTCTCTCTCTCTCTCTCTGCCCCTCTCATACTTGTGCTCTCTCTGATTAAATGAATAAACTTAAAAAAAAAAAAACCAAGAATATGAAACACTTAGAATGAATTTAATACAATACAGACAAGACCTCTACACTGAAACTGCGAAACACTGTCAAGGAAAATTTATGGCAGATCTAAATGAGAAGATAAACCATGTTCACATATTGGAAGACCCAATATTGTTAAGATGTCAACAATCCCCAACTGAAGCATATAGCATCATCTGCATTCCAACCAAAACCTCAGTAGGCTTTGTTTGTAAAATTCAACAAGCTGATTAAAATTTATATAAAAATGTAAAGAATCCAGAACAGTCATACACACATACTTACACCAGATTAAACCATTCACTATTCTTAGAACACATTGCCCATTTTCTACTTGAGACATTGCTTATGTGATGTCCTTATTCTACAAAGTCTTTTCCCCAATTTCCAGGCCCTAAGACAATCTTTCCCTAAAATTCCATCTCTTCCACAGTTGCCCTTAATATATAAAATAGAAGATTTAATCCCTTCCTCTGAACAACTCTATTTTACAGGTTTTATCATATTCACTTATTTCCCACACTATTTGGCAGTTAATGTAACTCAGTAAATAGTGTCTGCTGAATTTAATATGACCTACTAACTTCACTGTCCCCAAGGTAGGAAAGCTCACAAAACAGACAATATTGTAATACTTTGTCCACAAAAAATTAATGCCAGAAATACTGCCAATCTCTCTTCTCCGAATCCCCCAGCAAGGAGAATTTCTAAAGAAGGCAAGAGAATATTTATTTCTTACATCCAGGCTTACCAAAATACAGAAAAATAAACAAAAAAATGAAGCCATCAAGTGATTTATTTTTGAATTCTCTTTCCTTAGAAGCATGGTAATATAACCTCAACATTTAAAGCAATTACAAGGTAAGAGATCTAATGCACAATTATTTCTTTGGATAAGTATTATCCTGCTCTCAACTGAAAATGAAGCTGATAAACCCATTTCTAGACCTTGTGAGACTTAATCACTTAATTTTGTTTTCCAGTCTATATAGTTTAGAGATGTATTTACAAAACGTTTCCACAGTACTCACCCCTGCAAGAGACAAGACAGGCTTCAGTTTAACTCTGTTATAGTGTGACCCCATGAAAAAAGCAAATCCTTATAGCACAACATAATATAGCTCAAAAAGTGAAGTTTTGTTTTGAATACACCACTAAATGAACTTTCAAGTTTCATACACATAACATACATGTGTGTTATATATAAAGTAATGGCTCATGATCTTCAGAAAAAATAAGTGAGAACTAAAACCTCATATTCAGCAAAGCTACGTTGGTTGCTTAAGAATTAAGCAGCAACTTGTTAAAAATTCAGATTCCTAGGGTCTACCAGAGATCTGTGCAATATGAATATCCAGGGTTAGTGGTCCTGGAAGAAGTATTTGTTAAAAGTTCCCCAGGTGGTGCTAATCACTGTTGAGTTTGGGATCAGGAAGGAGACAATGCCTCCATTAAATACATTACAACAATGATGATTTCACCAATTTTGATATTAAAGAACTATGGTATTTGATAACAGGACATTAGACAACTATCCATGACACTAGTTTTTGTCTTGTTGTTTTTTTTTTTAACAATCTGAATAAATAGCTACTGCTGAATAACTGCATCAATCAGCTTTGAAACCTGATTCTGCCTTTTAGTAAATGTGTTACTCAACCATCTGAAGCCTGTTTCCTCATCTGCAAAAACAGGAGTAAAATAATCTGCCTCAGAGTTATTATGAAGATTGTTAAGTAGCTCATGTAAAAATGAGTCCTGTGCACAGTGCCTATACATAAGGAACTAATATCTTACCAAATGCTTTCCATTATAATAAAATCCATTCATTTGTTTTCTAAAGGGGAGAACAATTATTAAGTGGATAAAACTGAAATCTTAAGACTGCCAACAAATGCTAATGCTTTGGGGCTTTTCAGTTTCATTATGTCATATGTACTATATAATTATGTCACTTTCTTTTTTTTTATTTATTTTTTAACGTTTATTTATTTTTTAGACAGAGAGAGACAGAGCATGAATGGGGGAGGGTCAGAGAGAGGGAGACACAGAATCTGAAACAGGCTCCAGGCTCTGAGCTGTCAGCACAGAGCCCGACACAGGGCTCAAACTCACGGACCGCGAGATCATGACCTGAGTTGAAGTCGGCCGCTTAACCGACTGACCCACCCAGGCACCCCTATGTCACTTTCTGTAATAGGTCAAATCATTATACATATCTTAGGAAATCAAGTGTTCTCATAAAATCAGTATGAGTTCAAGAATGCCCTTTATATAGTGATTCCCAACCTTCCCTGTCATAAGTAAAAAGGTTAAGTTGCAGAACTGTTGTTCCCTGTGTAAAAACCAAAGCTACGCATCATTTTGCAAATGCATGAAAAACTTTGAGAATGGGGCGCCTGGGTGGCGCAGTCGGTTAAGCGTCCGACTTCAGCCAGGTCACGATCTCGCGGTCCGTGAGTTCGAGCCCCGCGTCAGGCTCTGGGCTGATGGCTCGGAGCCTGGAGCCTGTTTCCGATTCTGTGTCTCCCTCTCTCTCTGCCCCTCCCCTGCTCATGCTCTGTCTCTCTCTGTCCCAAAAATAAATAAATACGTTGAAAAAAAAATTAAAAAAAAAAAAAAAAAAAAAACTTTGAGAAGAAACTGAACGGTATTAATCTCTGCCAAGGGAGTGGAAATGGGGAATAAGAAGGAATGACTAGAAGAATTTTTGGTTTTCACCATATACCTTTCTATGCTATTTAGATTTTCCTTTTATTTCTACAATTTTTCAAAAGTAGTTTATTTTTTCAATATATGAAATTTATTGTCAAATTGGTTTCCATATGACACCCAGTGCTCATCCCAAAAGATGCCCTCTTCAATATCCATCACCCACCCTCCCCTCCCTCCCACCCCCCCATCAACCCTCAGTTTGTTCTCAGTTTTTAAGAGTCTCTTATGCTTTGGCTCTCTCCCACTCTAACCTCTTTTTTTTTTCAAAAGTAGTTTAAAACAAAAATATTTTCAGTCACTTACATGTAGGCTCTCAAAATTAATTTAAAATTCAACACTTTCTTCCCACATGAAAACCACATAAATAGATCTAACATGCTTCCTCTGGAAACAATAATACTTCCATACCTGACCAAATAATTTCATTTAAAAAGACAACAAAAGTCTTTTTAAAAAGAAGAAATTGGATGGGGCACCTGGGTGGCTCAGTAGTTGAGTGTCCGACTTCAGCTCGGGTCATGGTCTCGCGGTTCGTGAGTTTGAGCCCTGCGTCGGGCTCTGTGCTGACGTCTCGGTGCCTGGAGCCTGCTTCAGATTCTGTGTCTCCCTCTCTCTGCCCCTTCCCCACTCATGCTGTCTCTCTCTGTCTCTCAAAAATGAATAAACGTTAAAAAAATAAATTAAAAAAAAAGGAAGAAATTGGAGAATACAAAATCAACCACTTTGTCTTAACAAAATCTGAAGATTCACTTTAGATTTTGCCTGAACATTTTTACATCATTTATTTATACCTAAGCCAGTAGAGCCATACCCAAATATTTTTCTTTCTTTTTTTTTTTAAGATTTTATTTTTAAGTAATCTCTGCACTCAACGTGGAATTCGAACTTACAACCTCAACATCAAGAGTCACATGCTCTACTGACTGAGCCAGCCAGGCGACCCATACCAAAATATTTCTGTTTTTGGTCCAATACCAGAGCAACTTATTCATCTTATGTCAGAGCACTAAACAAATGCTTTTCCAGAATTTCCCAAGACTATTTTCACACTGAAATACAGTGTTTATCATACATTCTTCTAAACCTATACAACAGTTGAAAACTCCAAACTCTCAGGAATATTGGATACTAAGAAAATATTTTCCTACCACAATCCAGTCTAAGGATTATTTTCAATACAAAAGGTTCTAAAAATCAGGTACTCTTTAATCAATGAGATAGTCAATGAAAACAGTTAGATTATTATTAAATGTTAACAAAAGCTCTTTTCTGAACTTTCTTGCTATTCAGCGAACATCTTTACTAAAAAGTGTCATTTATATTTTTGAAATGTGTTTACAAACACAGCTTTGTTTCACAAAATTCAAAAACACAAAGCCTCCATTCAAATCATAAAAATACCAATTATCTCATCTTAGACCCACTGAATAAATGCAAACCTGCTCCTTTCACAGGGAGCAAAGGGGGACTTTGAGAGAAAAATCAACCACAAGTCTGGAAAGGTGGCATCTCAGAAATCTGCAAGTTTTACAAGCAATAAAAATTACTATTTGAAGTAAAAAACCACTCACCAGACTACACAAGAAAACATATTCTACATATCTCAGAGGTAAGCTATAAAAGAACTAAGCCATATTAAGAGTATTCTAGGAGCCAACATCTCAGATAAAGTGACCTTAAATCAGTGAGAAGCTTACACTGGAGAAATTTTGTTCTGAGGTACATTATTAAGATGAGAATTTTTACTATCTTTATCACACAGATCACATCTCCAGGTATCAATACAGCCCTAGATCTCTCCTCATAAAACTCCTTAACCTTCAACTGATGTTTCCCTCAAAAAACTTTTTCCAAATTCTACATACAAGGGTAATAACAATTTAGTTCCAAATTACATCAAAGTGATCAACTCCATTCTTAGTTTAAAAAAAAAAAAAAGACAAAAGATACAACTGCCAAAGATACAATGTCTAGATCTGCAAGCTAACACCAAAACATGAAGACAATATTTTCCTACAGTTGACAAAAGCAGCAGTAGTTCCAAAATCTCCAAATGACAATGATTTAGAAACATTTAGGTGGTGGTTCACCTTTCTATCACAAATTAAGGTGAATGGACTCCATTCCACTAAATAAAATCATCTTTTTCTGCTCTTACCGATGTTTCCCCACAACTACTGTAATGCTAGATCATATAACCTCACTTCCATGGTTCAACCCAACTGGCAAAACTCAGGGTTGTTTTAGGAAAATATCACTTCTAAGGTTTTGGCTATCTACTGGTTTACGGACTGTGGTAAAATTGGTTCCTATAGCCCTCATACAACAGATCTCCTCTACCAGATTAATCCTAGCATCAGACAAGTAATTCTCCCCACAAGCTGACATTACTAAAGAAAAAAGTGAGACATACCTTGTGAAAAGAAAGCACTAAGAAACTATCACTTCTCTGCTTTTCAGAGCAAGGGTTGGCTATGGTTGGGCAGAGGCAGCTATATTCACATACAATTTCAATGGCTTTACCACTTGGGACACTTCCTGCTCATCCTTGATATTTAAATGTGGAGTCCTGGATGGGCTAAGATCTCTTCAGAAGAAATAAGAGAACAGGTGAAACGTACTAATAAATAAACACCCCAGATCTCCACTCAACTAAACCACACAAGTTCATGGCTTCCTTAAAATCTCACCTTGTAGCTGATGCTAGAAAAGAAAAATGCAATTTAGGAAACTTAATCTAGGAAATTTAACTTAGGGAATTTAACCTTTCTTTCCATCAACCTATCACACATCTCCAAATCTAAAAACAGTCAATCAACCACCAGGTGTTTAGTGACCTCAAAGTAAGGTACTTCACAGAAATACAAATGTAAAACACTATCTCTGACTTACATATAATTTTTTTTAAAGGAGAGTATTCTAAGGAATCTTAGGTTAAAAAGAACTGAGGTCACCAAGTTCAACTCCTACAAAGAGAAACCCTATGTTCAGTACTCATAAGAAGCAAGCTTCAGGCTTCTCTTAAACTATAGGGTTAGTCTCATGAGACTGTCTAGCTACAATAACCAATTGGACTTAAAATCTACTGGCCATAACTTCCATATTAGCCTTAGCTTTGCCTTCAGGAGCAAAAAAAGAAATCCTTTACCATAAAGTCTTTAAAATATCTGGAAGCCACACTTTTACAAAACTGTGACTGGAAATGGCTGGAAAAGATTTCCTAAAGTAAAGAAGGTTCAAATGATACAAAGAACGGCAAGAAGGTATTCCAGTTTGGGAGAAAAGAACTAAAGGCAAGAGGTCAGATAAGGAGACCAGTGTGACTGAACCATACAATTCAGATTGAGAAGCAGTGAATATAAAACTCGCTAAGGCAAATTCCTATCCTATTATTAAAGTACTTAAACGACAAGGTGAGAATTTTTATTGTTTTTATAGCCAAAAAGGAACAAATCTGACACAAATCACAGGAGGAAAATGTTTTTAAAATGAGGATTGTGTTATGGACTTGTATCCCCCCAGAACTCATCTACTGAAGCTGGTATTTGGAGGTGAGACCTTGGGGAGGTAATCAGGGTTAGAGGAAGTCATGAGAGTGGGGCTGCTGTGATGAGATGAGTGTCCTTATAAGAAAAGACATCATAGAGTTTTCTCTTCTCCAACCCCCTCTCCACACACACTAAGGAAAGGCTATGTGAGAACACAAGAAGGCAGCCATCTGCAATCCAGGAAGAGTCTATATGAGAACCTGACCATGCTGGGCTCAGACTTCCAGCCTCTGGAACTGTTAGAAAATAAACTGTTTATGCCACTCAGTCTGTGGTATTTTGTTACGGCAGCTTAGCAGACTAAGACTGGAAAAGAGAGCAAATGGACACAAGGAGCCCCAGCGAGGAGACTATTGCAAGGTCTAGCAGTGAAGTTTACAGGTCAGAGCTGGCAGCAGGAATGACGAAGCCATCAATTACCTATGGAAAAAAATAAGCTATTTCACCCAGCCCCAGGGTTCTGAGAAGTTATATTCAGAAACCCTCAATCTCCATTCCCATGTTCTCTCGTTTTGCTGTCTCACCATCTACTCTCACATCACTACAATTTAATACAGATTTTTCAAGAAAGCATGAGGAATTATTACAATGGGGAATGCAGAGACAGAAAGCCCCAGAACTTTCTTGACTCTAGTTAAGTGACAGTCAAATCATCCTATAACCCAAACCTAGTCATTGTCTTATCCAGAATACTTAATAAATAGCTCCTATGGAGCCCACAAGTCCACAAACCTCCATCAAAACCACCTTAATAGGCCTACCAGCTCTGGGTTCTATAAAGTTTGGATTTGCTGATTTAAAATAAAATAAAGTGAAAAATTCTAAACAACACAATCCCGTAAACACATACATACAAAGAGGGAAAGCCCCAATATTTCCCAATAAAAGGTAAGCCAGGTGTTTTATTTATTTTGTAAAAAAATTTTTTTAATCTTTATTTATTTTTGAGAGAGAGACAGCATGTGAGCAGGGGAAGAGCAGAGAGAGGGAGACACAGAAACCGAAGCAGGCTCCAGGCTCTGATCTGTCAGCACAGAGCCTGAGGTGGGGCTCAAACTCACAAACTGTGAGATCATGACCTGAGCCAAAGTTGGATGCTCAACCAACTGAGCACCCCCAGGTGCCCTGCCATGTGTTTTATATAGCCAGACAAGCACACTAAATGGAAAGGGGCAGTAGTAGGACCTGGGGAAGCCTTCATCTTCCCTAATCATAAACCCGAATCAGTAGCATCATCAGATAGCTAGAGGCCCTGATACCTTCTCATTTATGGGTAAGACAGCCCTTCCTGCTTCAAGCACATGCATATAGCAGATGGAAGTTCCACATGCATGTCCCAACTTCAGCCTTGCACTCTTTTGTCCTCACTCAGGAATATACCAAATCCACTAGATCCCATGCTTTTAAATCTTTAAAATGTTAAACTCTTGGGGCACTTGGGTGGCTCAGTTGGTTGAGCATCCAACTTCGGCTCAGGTCATGATCTCATGGTTTGTGGGTTCGAGCCCCATGTCAGGCTTTGTGCTGATATCACAGAGCCTACTTCTGATTCTCTGTCTCCCTCTCTCTCTGTCTCTCCCATGATCATGCTCTCTCTCTCTCAAAAATAAACATTAAAACAACTTTTTAAAAATGGGGTGCCTGGGTAGCCCAGTCGGTTAAGCATCCGACTTGAGATCATGTCACGATCTCGTGGTTCGTGGGTTCGAGTCCCACATTGGGCTCTGTACTGACAGCTCAGAGCCTGCTTCAGATTCTGTGTCTCCCACTCTCCCTGCCCCTCCCCCACTCACACTCTGTCTCTCTCCCTCTCTCTCTCTCTCAAAAATAAACCTTAAAAATTTTTAATTAAAAATAAATAAAGAGAGGCACCTGAGTGGCTCAGTTGGTTAAGCTTCTGACTTTGGCTCAAGTCATGATCTCCCAGTTCATGGGTTCAAGCTCCATGTCGGGCTCTGTGCTGGCAGCTCAGAGCCTGGAGACTGCTTTGGATTCTGTGTCTCCCTCTCTGTCCCTACCCTGCTCATGCCTCTCTCTCTCTCTCTCTCTCTCTCTCTCTGAAAAACTAAAAATATGTTCAGATTATTTTGTTCAGATTAGTGCTCATCAAACAAGGCAAAAGCAGAGTATTCCTAAGAACTATTCAGCTGTCACACTTACTTAAGCCTGGGATTAACCTTGTCACTAAAAGAGATCCTCAACAAACATTTAAAACAACTAAGCTGAAAATAAAGGATTCAGGGATACTAATTTTGAGAGCTCTATGGTTTGGGATATAATTTAAAATTCTAACAAAGAATGTGTGTGAGAACTTCACTTTTTTGCCTCACTATCACCCATCTAACCAAAGAGAAAAAGAATTCATCTGAAGAATTTAGAAAATTTGAGCATTCACCTGATGTAATCTTCAATAAGTGACTGTCAGAAATGTATGAGTTTTGCATAAATAGTCATTCTCTCCATATATACTTGCAAGCTTAGAATCCCTTCCAGAGTTGCTATGCCACCTGACATAACAGGACAACCAATATCTGTGCAGAACCACAAGTCTCCACATTTTAGAAAGGAAATTCCTTAAAAATTACTTAACCTGATCACTATCACAACCCCTTAAGGCAATATTTTTATTTCCCTCATTTTACACATAAGATAAACAGACTGAGAGAAGTTAACATACTGCCCTAAGATCACAGATCTAGTAAATGATAAAGCCAACACTGAACCAAAACTTTGTGATTCCAAACCCCTCCTCTTTCCAATATACAGCAGTGTGTCTCTATTCTCCACCACCTTAAATGTAAACAAACGATCTTACAAAGACCAATGAAAAACAACCAGACTTTACCAGGTACTCTGTCAAATATCTACAAATGTCCTTCAACAAAATGAAAGCCCAGTCTACCTTTAAATAAACGAAAATACAAAATGGACTAATCAGCACCATTCAATACAGTAAAAGCACAAGTATCTTCATTTTAATGCATTGAAAGTTCTGTTGCCAAAATTAAATTTAAACAACTTTTATTAAAATCTCTTCTGTATGTTTAATAGCATTTTTAAACTACCCTTGGGATAACTATTTTCCATCTGCTTTTACTTGCCTTTATAACTAAATAAACACTAAATCTTTGAAAAGGGGGAAGTGAAAATAAAGAATTTTCCATACTATGAAGCAACCATTCTTTCTTAGACCTCAACTAAATAATAGCTGTTAATATTCCAGTATTTTACAACTATCAAATTCCATCTTCTTCCCAAGGCACAAAGTCTGATGACAGCTGGACAATAAGACCATGCACAAAAAGAATTACACTCTCCTAAAGACATTTCAAGTTGTAGTTTTTTATATATAATATCTTGTAATACCTTAATTTTTTTTATTGTATGAAGGCTTTGATTATTTTGTTTTCTTTTTAATAAAAATAAATTTTGAAGCACTTTCTTTTGGAGAATACATCACACCATTTAAGTCTCCTGTTACAACAACAAATTTTAAAGATTTCTAGAGATATTAAACTCCCCCTCAAGACAAACCTTGCCCTGTGGAGATTAGTATCAGTGCAGGTGCAACTACAACTCATCAGTTTGCTACTTCTGAGGGGCAATAAGAAACCACAGGCAAATGTGTATCACTGTTGATTTCTCTATCTCCTCTGCAAAATGAAGTTACCAACTTCCTATAAGAATTATGAAGAGAATAGTGTATGAGTAAGTATTTACAAAATACTTCTACCATTAAAAGAGTAGTCTTTTAACAGTAAAACTCCTCCTTCCCTCAGTCATTCATTGGACAAAGTACTACTGCTACACAACTTGTTTAGCAAGCCTCCAGAGCCAAACTCCATCTGTGCTTTGTGGCACTACAAGGGAAATTATGTAAATACGAAGGCAAGAGAGACACTGGCTGTATAGCCTGTTCTAGGTTCCTACAGGAAAGCATCTCAAATCCCTGCAAACTTTAAGTGGATTTAATTACTCAATTATTTATTAAAGTTTATTTATTTAATTCAGCTTATTTATTTAAGTATTCATGGTTTCAAGACAGCATCACTGGGAACACTTCAGGGAACAGGTTTGTAAGGTAACCAGAAAAATCCAAATGGCCAACTGACATGCCCCTGACATGATTATCAAAACAGATAATCAACAAACTAGTTTCACTGCTACTTTCGTAGTTTTTATCAATAATACGACTGAGCCAATGACTGGCTCCTGAGGAAAACTTCACACACTCACTAGAATCACAGCTTGTTTTCAGTGGAGATGCCTTTAATGAGTATATTGCAGGAATAAACATTATGCTACTAATCTATGGAAACTTTTAACCAAATAAAAGGAGAGAATAAAGTTACCACAGACTGGTTTTGTTCATTTGTCCCATACGAAACTGTATTTTAGCTCCTCCTTTTCTTCATGGAAATAACTTGGTAGGTTTCTCTTATTTGTTCCCAGCCAACAGTTAAAACTGGGTATGTCAGGGTTGAGACTGCCTTTTGAAGGTGATCAGTGTTAGCTTTATATATTATATACATAATTATCTTTATGTGGGCTTGTATATCTGTATGTAAATATATCTTCTGCTAGCACCCTGAAAATTTCCATGCAAACTGACCAGGGAAATATCAGTACACTCTTTGGTCCAAAAGATGAAAAAGCATCTCTCTCTTCAAAACAGAAATTGATTCTCTAAATCAATGTACTGGCCACAATACTCAAACACAAAGCTCAGCCTGAAAAGCCTATATTCCAAGAAGAATTTCCTCTATGTTAACAAGTCCACCACCATTATTTTTTCTGTATTTAATAAAATAAATTATTCAGTCTAGACTTTTAGTCCAAAAAAGAAATTCTTATTTTGAATTGTAAAAAATACCTGGGAGACATACACAAGAGGGAGAGCTATAAAACCTTTTCAAAAATCCATTGGGACAGGTGGATTTTAGAATTCATTTTTTCAAATTTAAGAAAGAAATACAGTGTACATACCATAGGTTACAAATCACTTCAGCACCTGGTAACCACAAAAGAGCTAGGAAAACAGACTGTCAACGGCCTCCCTTCACATAAGGTCAGATTTTGCCACTGAAATCTGACAAATAATTTAAGCTGAATTTAAAAAAAAAATTGATTCAGACCTTTTTGGATTTCAAAATTTACAGATCAGATATTGTGGACTTTTGGCAGGTAAAAGGTGGTCTTGACGTATAATGAATAAATTATGCAGGGCGCCTGGGTGGCTCCGTCGGCTAAGCGTAGGACTTTGGCTCAAGTCATGATCTCACGGTTTGTGGGTTCAAGCCCCAAATGGGGCTGGCTCTGTGCTGATGGCTTGGAGCCTGGAGCCTGCTTCAGATTCTGTGTTTCCCTCTCTCTGCCCCTCCCTCACACATAGTCCGTCTCTCTCTCAAAAATAAAAATAAAAACATAAATAAAAAAATAAAGCTATCCCTTATAGAATAAAAGAACTAGCCAATACTTAGATGAGACATTTAGGATATTTAGTAGGGTCTTGAAATGGCTCTAATTACTTGCCTACTTAGAAAGGCATAATCAATTCAAGCTGTCTATAAGGTCCCACCAAGAGACTGGACATGAAACAATTTTCCCCTTAAACTTTAAGGTGGGACCAACACTGCAAAACATATTATAAAGCCTTAGCATGTCAATGCCAAACAGATAGGCAATGAACCTCTGACCAGGTGACAAAGTCAGTTGGATATAGAAGGGCTTCCGAACAGTACAAACCTAAGAGGACCTGCTAACTCAGGTTTTTTGCTCCTTGAGACCCACACAAACTCAGATTCCCTAAATTAACTTGTGGCCAAATCATGCTTCTGCCATAAGTTCAAAGTGAAGCCTAGCATTTTTTCCTCTCTAGTGGTACAGCAAACCTTTTATTTATTCTCAACAACCTCAAAACAACATATGCCTCAAGGACTGAGAAGCCTGATGACTGTAATTCCCTCCTAGCAAGGATCCCTGCAGTGCTCCACCACTACTCACAACTCTTGCTGAGAGCAGCAGCACATTTGCTCATTGACTGAAGCTGCGTGATCACATTAAGTTCAACCTGTGTTCCCTACATTAACCACCAATGAAGTGGTGGAATAGTAATCATGAGTTGATCCTGCTCATTTCAAAGCCTCACAATGGCTCACTGGCAAAACCACTGGAAGAGAAGAAACCAATTTTTGAGTGATGTCTCTGAAGAGATTTCACTGGAGTAACTGGAATAATCTTTCAAATTCACAAAACTCGCTCAGTTCAAATTCAGGCACTTTCCTAGCACCTAAAACACATCTGACAAAATGACACCTTGAGCCAACATTTTTAATAGCCAAAAACATGGTAAGGCATAGCAGTGGTTGTCTTTTTAGTTTTTTTTTTTTTTTAATGTTTATTTATTTTTGAAAGAGAGAGAGACAGAGAGAGGAAGAGTGTGAGCAGAGGAGGGGCAGAGAGAGAGGGAGACAAAGAATCCAAAGTAGGCTCCAGGCTCTGAGCTGTAAGCACGGAGCCTGAGGTGGGGCTCGATCCAACGAACCACAAGATCATGACCTGAGCCGAAGTCAGACACTTAACTGACTAAGCCACTCAGGCACCGCCCCCCCCTTTTTTTTTTTAAAGTAATCTCTTCTGTCCTGCACCTTGTCTTAAATTGTTTTATTTTATTCCAAAAATTTCATCCCTGAGTCACGACCCAATGCAATCAAAATTAGTAACCAATCCCTAATCTGTTTACATTTCAGTGTCATCTTTAAATATGATCTTTATGTCCCCAGTCAGCTTAGAGTAGCTTGGATGACTCACCCTAGTCTTTATGAAAACACATTTTTTAACCTGGAACAAAAGAGAGCACATTTCAAACAAGAAACAACAACAAAAAAATACAAAGCTCTCTCTACAGAAATATGCATTTTCTTCTCAAGTCATGGGCATGTTAAGAAATTACAGGATGATGTGGCTGGAAACAGAAAACAAGAGTTTCAAAGATAAGCGACATTACTAACAAATTTCTCTGTGGTAGCAAGAAAAGATCCACGAATACAAAAAGACAGTTGAAGACTACGCTCTAGAGCTGGGCTTCTCACTAACGAAAGGATAGTATAAGCCTGCATCCCACCCTGCCCTCACCCCAACCCCAAAGATACAAAGCAAAATAGGATGAAGGCAATGCTATAAGCCAGCCACAATGCATGTTCTTACAATCTCAGTTTTACTCAATGATGAATTAAAACATATTTATATTACAACAAATATGTTTGTGCTGGGGAGTAGAAAGTAAAATGCACATAAATCTTTAAGAGTAAGATTTCTTCTGTTCACTTGCAATGTGTTGCTTCAGGCTACCAGGGGAGTTTATGTTCTTTCTCCTCTGCTATTAAGAAAAAAGTGGAGAAGCTCTACTCAAGAGACTCTGAACATTCTCTCCAATCTGTCTCCCAGCTATTCTATCCTCTCAGGTCACGTAATTTTTATTTTACTTATTTATTTAAACTACATATCATTCCAGAAAGAATTTCAAGTAGCTAGGGAGAGAATATGGAGAAAACATTACATCCAAGTGGCAATGCCTAAGCATGGAAGAGGGTTTTCAAAAGGTGTACACATTTCTGTCCACCATTCTGCACTATTCAATATCTAGTCTACAAAATGACAGTATTAAGAAGAAATCAACTGCACAAAAAAAAAAAAGCAGATAAAGGCGGGGTGGTTCTTAGGTACCTGATGATCTTTCAAAAATACTCTTTGTGGGGGGGAGGGACTTTTTCTTTTTTTTTTTTTTTTTTAAACTACTCTGCTACCTGATATCTTCTTAGACTTTTGACAACACATACAATTTTATGACATTGAAAAGCAACTTTGATATGGTACTCTTGTGGGGTATCTATTTCCTCACCCCCACTACCACTAGCACAGCACCTGGTATACAGTAACAGTTCAATAAACATTGGCTATAATTCTGATTATATTACTATTCATTATTAATATTATCATTAGTATTACCTAAAAGGGTGCCACAATAATAATGGCAGCTACCATTTTTGAAGCTGCTATATGGCAGGCAATATATAATCCTGTTTGATCCTCTTAAAGATTTTGAAGGTAGGCAGTATCATCCACTTTTCACAAGAAAGAAAAGTAGGCTCAGATCATTTAAATGATTTGCCTAGTCACCTAGGGCCACCCAGCTAATAAGTGGCAAAGTACTGATTCTAATCCAGTTGTTTGGTTCCTGGACCCAATTACTCCCACTCTCAGACAGTACCCCTCTTATAAGTCAAGAATTTAAGGGCTCTCTCACTGATAGACTCCAATTAGATTCCACTCCATTTCAGTCAGCACAAGTCAAAGAATGACAGGAATTCCTTCCAGTCACCACACAACCAATTTATATACAAATATAAATCTATACGTAATGCATCTTATACTCCACATATATATAAAAAATTGTATTTTTACATTAAATTATTAGCCAAAGTCACTAATTTTATACATCTAACTCCACCATTGTCATCAATCCTTGGCCTGATAATTTATCTCCCTCTGAGTTCATCTCCCTAAGGGTATTCATTTACTCTCTTAACTTTAATTATAACTTGCAGGCATAAAAAACAAAATCTACATCTCCTATCCAAAGGAAATTGAAGTGTGGATAAAAATACACGTGTGTACAAAAAGGTGTTCACTATCACATTTTTTTAATAACAAAAAGCAAATTAACAAAATCTCTAAATGTCAAGCAGTAAGAGAATGGATTTGATAAATTATGCTATCTCCATTCCACGTAATATCACACAATTTTAAATCAAGTTTTAAAAGAATCTTTAAGAAGATGAGAAAAATGTTCGTAGTATTAAGTGAAATAAAAAAGGAGGACATAAAATGAAACCATCATTAAGATCTCAACTTTGCAAACATAGGACTAATAGGAAAAAAAAACCAAATAAATCAAAATGTAACAATCTCCTCTGGACAGTGAAATAATGGATTTTTTTTTCCTTTGTTGCTTTTTCTGTTCTCCAACTTTCTTTTCAAGGATAACTATTAATTTTATAGGCAAAAAAGAGTTGCTGCTATTTTTTGTTTGTTTTTACCAACATCTTTAACTCATCTCCAAGCACTCTTCTCTCATAAATTCCAAAATTAGCTAGAAGAGTCCCAGGTAGTGTGAAACTAAAAGTGCTCAAAAAAATTCAGCACTATCACCCTCCAGTTATTCTAGAACTGCAATCTTAAGCCATTTCTCTTACCTACCGAAATCCAATCTTTCAAATTCTGTCAATCTTTTTCTTCTGTATTTTTCCTTCCTACTCCCTATACTAATACCAAGTCCAACCTTCACCAGCTCACCTCTAGATTAGCACATTAGCCTCCTGAATGAACAAATGCTTTCCTTATTCTATTGTCTAACCGCTAACAATTCACTCCACCAGAGCTAACTAGGTGCCAGGCACTCATCTTGGAGCTTTACCTGTATTAACTCAATTAATATTCATAACAACTCTATGAGTTGTTCTTTTTCTTTTAAGAAAAAGAAGCACAGACAGGTTAAGCAATTTACCCAAGATCACCCAATTAATAAGCAGCAATGACTGGATTTGAAGATATGTAGTCGGCTCCAGATAATAGTACGTAAATATGAGCTACTCCAGGAGTGCGGTGGCGATCAATAAAAACCAGCTTCTCTTTCCCTGAACTGTATAGCACCCTGGAGCAAGTCAAATCCCATTTCCGGGTATCTTTCCATGCTACTCCACTTCTAGGAGGCCAGTTCTTCTCTTCCCTAATTCATTTTCCGTATCTCCTTCAAAAATGAACTCTAAATTCAAGATATCTGAGTTTTCCTTAAGACAGTTCCCTGACTCCTCAGCACATTCTTATTCTCACATGTTCAATTTTAACTACATTAATATGTAGTTGTTGATATTTTCTTAGGTCACATTAGTTTACCCCACAATTTTACATGTTATCATCATATCTAGAAAATGGAATGCCTCGGGACGCCGGGGTGGCTCAGTCGGTTAAGAGTCCGACTTCGGCTCAGGTCATGATCTCGCGGTTTGTGAGTTTGAGCCCCGCATCGGGCTCTGTGCTGAAAGCTCAGAGCCTGGAGCCTGCTTCGGTATCTGTGACTCCCACTCTCTCTGTGCCCTCCCCGCTCATGCTGTCTCTCAAAAAATAAATAAATGTAAAAAAAAAAAAATTTTTTTAAGAAAATGGAATGCCTCCACTTTTTTGGATCTACGTCCTTCTCCATTGCCCACCTTCTTGAAAGCTACTAGACTAGCACAAAGTCTAGTATCTGCATAAAGTAGATACTAAATAAATATGCAATTAACTAATAAATATGAAATATGTATGGCTCCACTATTTAACAAAGAAAGTCTTTCATTAGTCTTTAGAACTGACATATTTCAACCTTTATCTTCTCATTTTATTCCCTAAACATAAAAGCATCTTATTTCTAATTGCAAAGGCCTCATCCAAAAAAATATATTCAAATTATACTCAAAAGCAATTTTATTAAATGATTTTTTTTAAAAGGTATCCCACATGCTAAGAAATAGCTTTTTTTCCCCCCCAAGAGACTCTAATAGTGGTACTTTACTCCTATGGGAGCGTTCTATCCAAGTCTTCCACAACACTAAGCAGGCAGTGACATTCCAGGCATGACTGCCAATTGTTCAGTAACAGAAAACACTATCTGGCTTTAATAAGAGATTATTCTAAATGGCACCCGTTAAATCTAAAATGTAAAAGCAATTGTTTTTACATTTAAGGTTGGGTATCTGCACCTTCATCTTCCTATTCCAAAACAATTACTTTAAAACTCAAAGAAAAAGATATACTAAAGGATATCCTAAAAGACAGAAAGTTGACCTCGTATTTAAATTGTTAATGAAGGGGCACCTGGGTGGCTCAGTCCGACTTCAGGACCTGGTTCGGGTCATGATCTCACTGTTGGTGGGTTCGAGCCCCACATCAGGCTTTGTGCTGTCAGCTCAAAGCCTGGAGTCTGCTTCAGATTCTGTGTCTCCCTCTCTCTCTGTTCCTCCCCTGCTCATGCTCTGTCTCTCTCTCAAAAATAAATAAACATTAAAAATAAACAAATAAATAAATTGTTAATGAAAATAGAGGTGCCTGCATGGCTCAGTCAGTTAAGCATGTGACTTCGGCTCAGGTCATGATCTCACAGCTTGTGAGTTCGGGCCCCGCATAGGGCTCTGTGCTGACAGCTCAGGGCCTGGAGCCCGCCTCGGATTCTGTGTGTACGTCTCTCTCTCTCTCTCTGCTCCTCCCCTGCTTGTGTTCTGTCTCTCAAAAATAAACATTAGAAAAAGATTTTAAAAATGTTAATGAAAACAGATGAAAATAAAATTCACTACAGGTACGTATGCCTCACTGTATATAACAAGCAAGTCTCATTATCTAATCAAATTGTTCTTCAAATACATTATAAGCCATGACTACTTAAAGGAACACTACAGGGACTGTTGTAAAAGGCATTCAATACTCACAGCTATAATCTTGTCTTTAATTTTTTTTTTTCCAAGTTGGAACTTTCATATACACCTTTTCTCTAAAAGACTCCTTTGCTACTTAGCTTTTATCTTAAATGAGCCACTTAACAGCAGACCATATTTATCCTAAAATATATTTTTCTTTACATGCCTACTGACTATGCAGTTACTCTCATTCATCAGAACTTGCCAGAAGCAAATGTCCAACATGGTTTAGTTACCCAAATAACAGTATTAAATTTGAACAAGCGTATATTACCACACGTTTATTACAAATTTTAACGCTGATAAATACACACTATGAAGCACACCCTGCTCATTACCTTAAAATACCTTAAATGAAAAGAGCAAACCTAGTTTACCCTCTACTTAAAATCACCATTCCTATGTATATTACAGTTCAATTAAAACACATATTGGTAACATTTGGTTTCCTTTCTTGACTTTTTTTCAAATGCTACAAATAATACTACAACAATTTGAAAAGCTTACTCCATGTTTAAAAGGATGAGCAGATATTTACTAATCTACTACGGATTTTCTTTAATTACTTTTGAGAAGCGGATGCAAATATAAAAGGGAAACACCTGGAATCCTTGCAGTGATGTAAACGTTTTGGTATCCTCACTGTATCACTGTCAATAACCTAGTTCTAATATTGTACTACAGTTTGGCAAGATGTTACTTTTGTGGAAAACTTGCTAACGTATACATGGGAACTCTATAATGTTTCTTAAATTATATGAATATATGCCTTCATATGTATATGAATCTAAATTATCTTGAGACAAAAAGTCTAATTAAAAATTTTAATTTAATGACAACTCATTTTTTTCTGGCTCTATATCAATACTTTCTAAAAGCATAAAGCTTGTACAAGTGAAAAATTTTCCCACAAAAAAGCAGTAAGTAACTTAAGAATGAAAAATTGTATTCCTTTTAAAAATTAAGAGCTGGTAAAGAGTTCTTACAATTATTTCCAAAACTCTTGAGCAAGAAGAAATCTATCATGCTACAAAAGTCTGCTTTGAGTAACGAAAAGTAAAGCTTTACTTGCTAATTAAAATAACTTTCTAGAAATATCAAACACAAATAGACACATTATATATAAATAGCTTACAAAATGAATTTATCCCACTTCCTTCCAATATGTTTTACTACTTGGATTCAATAAAGGAAATTTGGGGAGTATCATGTAAATGTTCAAACTACTAAAAATATGGGCACCTGGCTGGATCAGTTGGTTAAACTTCCGACTGTTGATTTCGGTTCAGGTCATGGTTTCATGGTTCATGACACTGAGCCCCACGTCAGCCTCTGCAATGACAGAACTGAGACTGCTTGGGATTCTCTCTCTCCCTCTCTCTCTGCAGCGCCTGCACACACGCAAGCATTCTTTCTCTCTCTCTTTGAAAATAAATAAACATTAAAAAAAAAAAACTACTAAAAATTAAACCCAGTATCACACACTCAAAATTCTGAAGTGGGAGGGGAAAGCAGACTTAAACACCTGAATGAACTACTTCCTTCCATTTTACCAATCGTTTAATCAAGTTTTCCCCTGATACACTGGCCTCTAACATAGTACCTTACTTTTAACGCCTACAAAGAGAAATACCTCTCAAGGTCACTTATAAGAACATCTCAGACTCTGTACTACCAAGGGGGCAAATTCAGTCTTATGATCATAATTCCAAGAAAATGTACACCTTGATAAAGAAATAGCATTGTAACAGATTTCTCCAGTCAAGTAAGTAATAGTAAATACATATGCATTTTTTCCAGTCACTTCTGAAGAAGTATCAGCTAGTATATGTTATTTGTTTTAGGAATAAGATTTAAAAAAAAATTATGCACTGCAAAATATGTTTTCAGCTAAAGAATTCTAAATGTATTATATTTTTTCTCAAAAAAAGCCCAATGTGAAATTAAGTCATCCTCAAAAAGAACATAAGAAAAAAAATTATACCGCACAACTACAGTTTTCATGAGGCAAAAGACGGGCGTTTTACAATGTTACTCCAAAGACCAAAAAAAACCAAAAAAACCTCTAATCTTTAAGTCAGTTCTTCAGAAAGAAAATCAGATCTTCAGCTCCTTTTATACTGCAAAGAAACTGGCATTAGGGCATATCATGTATCTTTCAAAATCAGGACAGAAGATAATTCAGATGGCAATAAACCATATAAAGAAAATAATATTGTTGTACCAGTTTCTTCAAGAAAAAATGGCTATAGAAAATCTTTATCTACCAATACACTCTGATATAAAATAATCACTCATGCCATTGTCCTTTCCCCAAAATTTAAATCTATTCACTAATTATTAAAGGTCATGCCTTTTTTTCCCTGGAATTTAAAACAAACCACTGAAATAAATATTACCATGTCCACTGAACACATGTGTTTAAGGTCAAACTTTCAACAGATAAGTAACAAACCTAACAGTTTTAAAATTAAAAATTTCCCACTCCAAAGAATCAAATACTGTATGACTACTTCTGCAATGCTGAAAAATAATTTTTCATTGTATAATGCAAGCGACAGAAAGAAGGCTCACAAATGCTCCAATGTCATGCTTATAATAATACAAACCAAGTTCACATATACTTTCAAATTTCACACACTACATAAATCATACATTAATTTTTAAAAGTGAAAAAAATATAATTGCCTTTATTCTAAAACCAAAGTATTTCTGATATCAATTTTCTAAAGTTCATGTCCTTCTTATCAATGAATGTCAGTTAAATACATTTTCCACAATTCAAGCTGGAACAGACTAAAACAGTAATATCTCTACTTATTTAAGGAAATATAGTAAGTATCTTCTATGTATCAAACTAAATCTGAAAGTACTGGAAAATGAATTATTAGTTGCAAAAACTGAGATACAGTCAAAACAGTAGTAAAGAAAATATATAGCCTTCTTCTACATTAACTACTGATATTTTATCATATCCTTTTGAATAGGTTTATATTAGCCTTTAGGATGTTTAACAGCTAAAGTGTTTTTATTTTATTTATTTGAGGTGTTAAACAGCATGCTATATTTTACCCATGAACTGCAATTTCATCATGAAATAAAATTTTAATAAATTATATTACTGAACTATTTTTAAACAGAAACACTTTTTAAATATAAAGTGGTAAAAATGTTCTAGGTTATGACATTTCCTTCTTTCCTCGTGTTTTGCTCTCACAGTATCTTAAGAAATCAACTATCATTTTACTAGGGAAAATACAAGCACCGGTCAAAGAGCAGTTACTAAATTTCAGTCTAGGGATTTCACAGCTGGTTTTCTTAAGATGACGCTGTCCATGGCATTATTTTTTCGTCTTTGAGAACTAAGGAATAAGTTTAACTTAAAAAGAAAATTATAGCTTTTGTACACTGGAATGGACCTTGCTTCTGGACTGGTTAGTTTTGAAATCACGAGTTTAAATAAGTTAGGGAAAAAACAAATGCATACTTAAGAAATATGAGATAAATGTTAATAATGGAGAATAGTTATAAATATAAAGTAAATTTAAAGACCACAGCGCTAATGTAGGAATAGGAATCTTATTAAACTTATTCTAAATATTATTCTAATGTAATCTGAATGTAGAATTCAGTCATCTAACAGATATCATTTGAAAATAAATCTTTCTATTCATTTATTTGTAACATTTGTTCCTTTAACATTTTTAAAACTGTCCCAATTTTTAATTTGCTCCAGACTTCCAAAGGATTAACCACCTTTTAAAATAAGTCTTACTAATTCTTACTTGACTCAATATGCATACAATACTATTTTACCAAATTTTTAGAACACAAAGGTTTAATAATGCTAATAGGCTCAAATTTTAGCAAAATTTAAAAATATACATATGTAAACAAACATTTAAAAAAAACTATATATAGACCACACATGGACCACAGAGCCTTTTTTCTGGTACTTGTCCAAACACAGAGGCAGGATATGATCCCTTGTACTCAAAGAAGACAAATTCAACTTAAAGATTCATGGAAAACAGAAGAATTTTACATCGATATTTATTCTTATAGAAATATCAATGGATCCTAAAGTCAACAGCCCATCTGAGGCTTGTTTTTGCTTCTAATTTGAAATGGACACAACAGAATGGCATGAAGATATTAAAATACTTCATATTTTTCTACTAACATGTATCAAACACTAAAATAAGAGTTCCTGATTTTAGATACCATCTTACCTGATCCACTGAACTGACTGCTTCCCAGCGTTGTTGGTCTGGTTTTCCCACTATTAACAGGTGGAGAAAACATCTACAAAATAACCCAAATATATCTGTTAGTCCTGAAATTCTTCTAGACTCCTTGCAAACAAAAGTCTGCCAAGAGCCATCAGTTACGTATTTTAGAAGGAAGTTAAGATAAAATGGAGATATACATTCAGACCCACAAAGGCAATTACACTCAGTGATATTATTTCCTAATACTACTTAGAAATATTGGTTATATTCTGTTCTCAAAACCCACTCATTTACATGAGAAAGTCTAAAATTATTAAGTTTAAATGGCAAATTTATGTCCATCACCTTTACTTTCTAACAAAAATCTCACATTTACATTACCACATAGTCAGAATCATACGCAAAGAAACTACTACATACAGTAAGGATCCATTATAATCCAGTTTTATAAAGTAGGTGTTGGTCCTGACTCCTAACAACAGTTAATAAAGGAATTCAGCCCATGAAAGATAAAGGCAGTAGGCTTTCTTCGGTTTAAGCTATTCTTCTCAATCATTTCCTATGGTAAAAACTTTAAAATACATATACCTTACTTATGTACACATATACATACATATACACATTCACACACATAAATTTACGTACTTAAAAGTGTTCAGCCAAAAAGACTGGAAATTCTAGCCTGTATCTTACTTTCTCATAACTGACATCTTTCAGATATCATAAATTCTATCACATCTCGGGGAGGGAAATAGAGTGCAGAAAAAATAATTTTCTTTTTTCATTCAAAGTTCAAAATCCCTAATAATCATCAGGGTCAGAGGGTGACTCAACCAAAGCTCATGGTTACATTGTTCTCCTTTTAACTGGTTCAATCAAATGACCCCTCTGGCATTAAAGTTTTAAATCTGCAAGTCTAGACATTACATCAAAGTTCAGGTGTCCAACTTGGGGGAGCTGGACTCCAGCCCTGAGAACTACTGCTCAAAGCAGATGGAGTTCACGCTGCCTAGTCTCCACGTCGCTTCCCACACCACCACCACCCCCCGCCTTTTTTCCTCTCTTTCTTTCTTTCTTTCTTTCTTTCTTTCTTTCTTTTTTCTTTCTTTCTTTCTTTTTTTCTTTCTTTCTTTCGTAAACCTCAGCAGAACCCCAAGATGCCGCGGAAAGCTCTCATACCGCACTGAAGTCCAGCAGGTCGCTCAGCTCCTTATCGGTCCCTATAGCGGCCATGCGCTGCTGCTGGGGATTCATCTTCGGTCACTTCTAGCAGGTCCTAAGGCAGAGGAAACAGGCTCAGAGAGACCACCACGGCCCAAAGTGTGTGAGGGGAAGAAGAGGGGCGTAGGGCAGGACCGAGAGCTCTGGGCTGATTTCCAGCACTCAACTCGTTCCCACCGCCGCGCGGGCAGGGGGCAGGAGAGCCCAGCACCGCGCCGGGTCGGTGAATCCACGCGTTCCTCCGCGCGGCCCGGGAGCGTCGCGGCGGCTCCCGCAACTCGCCGCCTCTCCTGCAAGTTTCCGAGCCCAACCCTGCCCCCTCCCCGGTGCCCCCTCCCCGGCGCCCCAACCCCGCGCGGCCCGCCGGGTGCTCGGCGCTGCGCCCGGCCGGGCGGGGGTCTCGAGGGGCGGGGTGAGGGGCGACTAGGCGTCCAGTGAGCGGAGTGGCGACGAGGGGAGATGCGAAGTGACTCACTGGCTCGGCAACAATAGAACTGACAAGTTGCAGGGAACGCGCCGCTCGCAGGCCCGCGTCTGCCGCCGCCGCCGCCCGGACGTCCCCAGCGGGCCCCGGGGGTCGAAAAGCAACCCCCGCGCGTCCCAGGGACGTTTTTAAAAAGAAAATACAAACCCCGACAACTAATCTCGCTCTTACCCGGCGCCCTCCTCCCCTGGCTCGGCCTCCTCCCACTTTTGCTACCCTGCCCGCGGCCGGCCAGCCCCGGACCTGCCGAACAATGAGCCCGGCGCGGCGGCCGAAGCAGCCTGCTCTCCCGCGCGCCCCGGAGCTGGAGCCGAGTGCCGAACGGGGCGCGCAGGCCGAGCGCGCCGCCCGCGGGCCTGGCCGTCCGCGACTCTCGCCTCCGTCCCCACTCCGCTCCCCAAGTTGGAGGGAACCCCAGGCTCGCCTCTGTACAAAGGGGAGAGGAGTTGGGGCGCGGGCCGGGGGCGCCTCCGCTCCGGCAGGGACGTGGCGGCGCCCCTCAGCCCCTAGCCCCGCCACGGCGTACCCCTCCCGCTCGTCTCTCCGCAATTACCTGCCGCCCCGTCTCCGCATCCAACCACCCCGATTAAAGTTCACTTTGGCCGGGAGAGCGGGCTCGGGCTTCCCCTTGTACCTCCCGGCGGCTCGGCTCACTTTGCCCCGCGCGAGCTTTCGGATCCGGGCGGGGGAGGCGGCTCTCGGGCCTGGCCGCCCCTTCCTCCCGGGGCGGGCTGGCGGTCCCCCCGAATAGAACTTGTGGGTCTCCTCAGGCGGACATTTTTTTCGCTGAGGCGGCCTCAGCACCGCGCTCGGCTCGGCTCCGGATCCCTCCGCGCCGGGAAGAGCCCCGGGTTAACCCTTTCGTCCCCGGCCCGCTCCAGCCGCCTGCGCCGAGGAAGTGGGGCCAGCGGAGGGGGTGGGGAGGAGCCGGCGGGAACGGGGAGGGGCCGCCGCGCGGCCGGTGGACAAAGCCCGCGGTGGGGTGAGGCGGGACGGAGTGGGGGCCGCCGGAGAGGGGCGGGAGACGCGCGCAGGCACCCCGCGAAGCAGGGCTGGGCCGCCCGCGGAGGGCGCCTCGTCTGTGCCCCCGGGAGCAGGGCGACAGGCACCGCGGCGCCTCCTCTGGTGTGTCCCGCTTCTGCCTCGGGCGGCAGAGCGGCGCGGAGGAGACGCAGCTGCGGGCGCATCTGGATCCGTTGCCCAGGCCACCCAGCCCGAGGCCGCAGAACCCTGGAGGCTCCTGTTCCCAAGCAAGCCGCGTTGGACGCCGGACGCCGCACTCGGCCTGGCCCGGTCGTTGCAGCCCTGGCGGCTGCGCAGCGCTCGGCGCGGAAAATTCGTGCGTGATGAAGGGAGACTGAGCCACTTCGGTCCGCGCTCGGAGTAGGTGCCGCTGGTCGAATTCGTTGCTGAGCAGAATGACAGAAAAGGGGCAAAAGCTCCCTCAAACCACACAAAGCAGCGTGGGCTTCAGGTACCCAAACACTCCACTACACAAGCCCTCAAGTCTACAATCACCTCTTCCCACGCGAATCCTGGTTAGGGGCCACCGAATTGGACAGCGGGGAAGAGTTGCTGGAAATGGATCAAGCCAGTGCCTTCATCTTGCAGAGATGGCCCAAGGAGGTTTGATCGCAAAGCCACTATTTTGGCGCAAGTTCTGAACTTGGCCCGAAGAAGCCCCAAACAATAAAAAGAAGACAAAATAACTAGACCTCAATTCCTTTCAGTTTGGAAATGGAAGTAAGATTTTTCTCCAATGGCAGCCAGTGTTTAACTCTTTTGGTTTCAGTGAGTGCAGTAAGGGCCAGGCAGAACAAACACTGAAGAAAGAAGACACACCCAACGTTAACAAATTGAAGGAAGCGGCCAAAGGCTTGAGGGCAACGACGTGAAGAAGGAGTCATTGGAGCCCAGATTTGCATGGAAAGAAGGAGGTAGATTCAGCTGCAAATATGCAATTGCTATACTTTATTACAACCCAAGCTGTCCAGAGAGAGAAGGCATTTGTGGCTTGGGGCTAGGGGTTTCCATGACGTTGCCAACGGCCACGCTCCAGACCTTGTGCCAAATCCTGTGGTAGCTTCTTCGTTATCCACTCTCAGTTATCTAGGTTAACACCCCCTGTTCTTAGCCGTCATATCCCGGCCTTGACTGCATACTGGAGCATGTGGTTCCAATATAAGCAAATTAGCATAATTCCAACCTAAATAAAGCAGCATAATCCCATCCCTACCACAGTTACTAGTTTACTGGTTGGCAATGGGCATGACACAATTTGGGACAATGAGAGGAGCAATTTGCTGTGGACTTTTAGGGAAGTTTTTGTTTGTTTCATATTTCAAGAGAACTTCAGCGTCAACCTCCTCTTTTTGCATGTACTCACAAAATCAGAGGGCATAACAACAAAAATTGAAGGTATATCACCAACATGTTGTATGAAAAAAAAAAATTTAAGGAGCCCCTGGACTGTGGGCAGCCATTTTACAACCACAAGGTCTGGCTAGGTTCAAATAAAGCAGGCATGGAGAAAGCAAATTGATATGATCTTTGATGATGTTTTTGAGCTTTGAATCAAATGGCTTCTGAAACCAGGTCTATGATCATTGATGAAAACAACAGGATTAGAGTTTTCTGCTGTTTGTAATCTAGTGTGTTCTAAGTAATATAGGCCGGATGGCTATTTTTTCGTGGCAAAGACCTCAACATAAAATGGAACGTCTGTCTAGAACTTTTAAGGCCCCATTCCACGGGTAAGATTCTATCACTCAGGGGCAAAACTGAAGAGAAATACTGGGGAAAGGAGAATGTAATCCCATCTGAAGGATTTATGCTGTTTCAAAAAATAAAAACAGAGAGCTAGTTTCTTCTCATCTTTCTCCTATAATTAATTGAGAGGAAGAAATAGCTATCTCCCCAAACCCTCAGTCATGGGGGCTCCCTTCCTCTTTTGAAGGACTGACTGGTGACATTTTTTATATCTATTATGGATCATATTGTTTTATACTTTATTTTCCATACTATATTATATACTCCCTGGGCACTATGATTGCCATGCTTCTCTGTACCATGTACCTAACATGGCACTAAGTACATAGTAGACACTCAAGGGAGACGAATTAAATCTATCAATCATTTGACATTATAAGCTGAATTTATTTTTCATACTGTTAGGTAGTCTTTGCATGTATCATTTTTAATGCCAGAATATTATTCCCACCAGTGGATTGCCTGTAATACTCCTGATAAATATGGAAGACAAAAAGAGTATAAAAACCACAGTTTTGTGTCACTTCTAACTAATTTCTGGGCCTTTGCTGACCCTGTTAGATAGAGCCAGAGGGCTTTATTGAATAGCTCAGGGAAAAACAACTAGTAATACAAATTCAATGATAATTGAAAGTACTATACTATATCTATAATATAAATTAACCAATATTCAAATATATTTAATGACCATTTATTACATGCAAGGCTGGTGCTGATGACTGTGAGGAACAGAGAGTCTCAAACCCAACCTGCCTCAAGAAGGTTACAATCTGATATATTTTATTTCACTGTTCACCTTAACCTGCCACTGGACAGACACAAGAATTCTGTCTACATAGTTTCAGTTCCCACTTTTTTAGAGCCCCCACTCTACACTCTAACACACACACACACACACACACACACACACACACACAAACACACACACTCACTCATACACACAATCTCTCTCACACACACACACACACCCAATTTTATAAGGGAGACCTGAGTTGCCCAGAGAAACCTTTAGTAGTCAAAAGGAATAGCAACTGAAGCAATGGGCTTTGCTTCCCTGGGAGACTGACTTGCACTTCGCTTCTTGTTTACAAGGAAATATTCTAGAAAGTTCATAGAAGGAGGAGGAAGAAGAGGTAAGAGAATAGAGCTAACTAAGTCAATTAGCAAGTTGCTATCTAGATGGAGTGAGTGGCCTCCTAGGGCTATCCATCTAGAACCAAGATTAATGGGTAATGGACTCCCTTGTAGCTCCGTTCTCCATAGGAGAGCAGCTAGTTCTTGCTTGCTTTTCCATAGCTATCCCCTTGGGACCAAAGGGAACAATTTTATGTTACAATTAACTTTGTAAGTATTACCTGCAGTTCATGGCATTTCCATCACTGGTTAACTAAAAGCCAAGATTTTCCACCCTACCAAAAGCCAGATTCTACTAGTCATCAAAGGTCCACTCTCTTCATTCTCACTCTAACAAGAATCCCTTGTGGGATTTCCTAATACAGATTTTGTCTTTTCTCTCTGTTCATAGGTAAAAAAGAGTTCTGTATCCCTTGCTAGTGTAATTTATTATTTAAGCCATTAAATGGCTTGTATTAATGCTATTTTCATACTTGAGACATCCCTTAATTGTCTATCTTCTATTCAATGTCTTTTTCCCCTTTAGGATTTTTTCTTTCATATTTAACAAAAGCATGCATTTATACCAAAATCAAGAGAAATTCAGAGTCAGAAAAGGAAAAAAGAAACCTGTCAAACACTCTAAAATATCAAACCTAAATAGCCATAGATTTTAATTTTTAAAAAGTCAGTATAGTAAACCAAGTAAAACAAATAATCTCTCTTCCATAGTCCTATGTTTGTATCTTGGCACAATGCCTAGTGCATAGTGGATGCTCAATAAATATGTATTGAAAAACGAATGGTTTTTCATCTCTGTCCTTCTAGGTAGAGATGGTAATTTAACATGTGTTCTGAATTTTGCTCCTTCCTAATATCACACTAAGAAATCAGTACAGGGATTTAAAAAATATTTTTATTTTAGAAATTTTCAAACCTATTTTAAAAAAAGGTAAACAGGGTAGTATTAACAACCTCCATATACTTACTTAATCACCCATTTTTAATAATTATGGATTCTTCATCTATCTTTCCTCCCACTTTTCCTCCCCTATGTTAACATAAATCCAGTACATCATGTCATGTCAGATTAACATCATGAGAAGCCAAAAAGAGACAATGGCAACAAAATTTGAGAAGCCTTTTAGCTGGAAAAGCAGAAGAGTGATAAAAGATGTAGTAGACTATCAAAACTGAATCTTAAGGGGGCAATGAGGTAAATCAATAATCAAACCTATATACACTGAAGTGTTACCAAAAGACTCATAACCAACCAGTTCCAGGCTCCTCTTGAAGTGAAGTGAGGAAAGAGGGTAATACTATAAGGAGGATTGGTTGCCAATCTGTTTAAGAGGCAATCAGATCCCCAGAATCCCTTCCCAATTCTGTGCAATCAGGCAAATAAATGCTTCTCTTCTACCGAAACAAAATACTGCAAACTTATTCTCTGCAGATGATGAAGCAGGAGGTCTTTCAGGGGCAAGGGGATTAAGTGAACATTTGTGTATTGGATGCTGAGGCCTCCAGATATCTTTACCAACTTGGCTCCCAGATTCAGGGCAGCCAGGCTTTCAACTTTCAAGGAAGAGATTAGAGGATCCTTCTCTATGGAATCTGATCAACCCAAAAGGAAAGACCTGAAGATACTGATGTGGGAAGTTCCCCAATGATAAGCCCAAACAAATTAAGGTAAGTTTACAACTGACAAATCCCCACCCATACTCAGAATTTCCTGTCAGCAGTTTGTTGCCCTGTTCTTAAATATGAGTGGACAACCAAGGATTATCAGACATTTGAGGGAAGTCACTATCATGTGAGACACTTAGACATTTACTATCATGTGAGGCAGTTAGACATTTAGAATTGAAAACAGGAGAGCATAAACTTAATAATGGAATTGGAACAAAAAGTTGAGAAAATTTCCTAGTAAGCAGAACCAAAAAGAAAGGACTGTTTCTGGAAATTCAAAATCCAAATAATAAAGGCTCCAAAAAGAGAGAGGGCGTTCCGGTGTGGGGGGTGGGGGGGTGGGGATATGGGTATCATCATCTATGAAACAATCTAAGAAAAATTTCCAGAACTGAAGTACATGAGTTACCAAATTAAATGAGTTCACCAAGAGCCTACCACAATGGATAAAAATAGATCTATACCAAAGCCTGAGATCAGGAAATTTGAGCACACAGCAGACAAAGAGAAGACCTTCAAGCTTTCAGAGAGGATATAAAACAGGACAAACACCAAAGACTAACACTCAAAATGGCAGTGTCCACTGTTCAACAATAATACTAGAAGCTAGAAGGCAATGGAACAAGACCTTCAAATACTCCAAAGGAAAAAAAATTGCTTAATGAATTAATTATTTGGAAGTATCTTTTCTTGTAAAAGATTTTTTATCTTTAAGTAATCCCTACACCTAACATGGGGCTCAAACTTACAACCCTGAGATCAAGAATTGCATGCTCCATCAACTGAGTCAGCCAGGCGCCCCCTGGGACTGTCTTAAAAATAACTTTATGTATCATTTTTAAACCAAATATTGCTTTTCTCTAGTTTGGGTCAATGTGAGTTAGGGAAAAAAGATATGCCTAACGAAGTCCATAGAACACACAGTGGCATCACCTGCAAATACACATATGGTGTGTGCTATTTGCTCAGCATCTCTAAAGCATTTTGAAAATACTAGTGTCCTCTGAACTTTGGCAAACAGAGAATCTTCTTATTTAATTGTTGTATTCTCTTTTGAATATAGTGAAATTCAATACACATATCTCCTACAGTCAGATCTCATTTATTCACTGCAATGAGGGAAGCATCCCAAACAGCCAATACCTTTTCTGGAATGTATCTTTGCCATGTATTTGAAGAGGCAGTTGTCTAGAAACTAGACCAAATAATAGAACTATCTTGGAAAAGCTAATGAACAACAGATTACTTATTCTGTTCTATCCACTTAACCTGTCTTTGTTTGGAATAAAAGTTTGAAAACTTGATGTGTACTACCAACAGGTACTGAAGACATCCCACTAGAATGTAAGCTCTGTGGGGCAGAATTTTTTTTTCTGTTTTGTTCATTAGTGTATTTCAAGTATCCAGAAGACACTGCCAGGTACATAGTATGTGCTTAATAAATATTTGTTGGGTTTATAAAAAACTGAAAGAGTAAATTAATGACAGAGCTGAATTTCCAAGTAAATGGAAAATGAAAATTAAATTTGCATCCATATTTTCCTACTGACCACTATGACAATAAAACTTGCACAAGAATGGAGGTGGACATTTGTCACAGCCATGAATGTCCACCATCTTTAAACAGCCTTTCTATATTGAAGAACATTTCAATAATATGACTTTTGTATCCCTAACACATAAAAGTCAGAAGCAAAAATTCCCAAGACCCTTCTGCAGCCAGGATATAGACTTGTGACCCAGGCACCTGCTGGAAACTTTGGTTCACCCATTTTGTCATTTGGATGTTGGTCTTTCCTAATTGATTTGTGTAGCTCTTAACACAATGTCAGACCTACCCATCCTTCTGTGATCCTAGTTGCAGATATTTTCACTTGTAATTTGTCTTTATTTTTATATGCAAATTTTAAAAAATGTTTTATGTAGTCCAAATTATTCATCCTATATGGGCGTTTGAGTTGTATGTCATAGTTAGGAAGGTCTATTTCCCTTTGATATTGTAAAAACAAATAAAATTTACTCATAATTTCTTCTATAACTAGTAGTTTGACTTTTTTGTGTGTTTAAGTCTTCAACCTACCTGGAATTTATTTTGGTGTGAGGAGTGTGGTAGGGGTTCAGCTTCTTTTGTCCAGTTTGCTATACAATTGTCCCCAATCACTTATTGAATGCAATGCTCTGAATTGATATCTATACTAAATTACTTAATCCTCTTATTCAACTCACTGTGTTAAAGAACTAGTGCTCAATAATCAAGAAAGAAAAGTAGGAGATGAAAGAAAATGAGGATAATCAGGAGAAATGTAAGTTTAGAGGTTAAGATTTTATGAGATTCTTGTTACTATCAGTGACAACCTCATTTTTCATCACCTGAGAGACAACCTGGTGTTTGGAGCTGATAACACTCTCAATAACTATTTTAAGAAGAGTCATCCCTTCCTTATTATGATCATATACCAGCCCTCTAGTACGTTGGTTTTGAGTATGTAGAAGTTTTACTTTATTGGAGCAAGGAGTCACTTATGACATGTGATGTAACATAGGGTTCTCTGCTCTTTGTTTTTTTTTTTTTTTCAATGTTTTTTATTTATTTTTGGGACAGAGAGAGACAGAGCATGAACGGGGGAGGGGCAGAGAGAGAGGGAGACACAGAATCCGAAACAGGCTCCAGGCTCCGAGCCCTCAGTCCAGAGCCTGATGCGGGGCTCGAACTCACGGACCGCGAGATCGTGACCTGGCTGAAGTCGGACGCTTAACCGACTGCGCCACCCAGGCGCCCCTGCTCTTTGTTTTTTATGTAGTTATCTCTTTTGCAGATAAGAAATCATTAATCTATGACTGTAGCCTGCACATCTGTCTAAATATGTAAGATATTATGCCATTATGAGCACATGTGTATTAGGAGCTACCTATCTTAAAAAGACACTCAGTATAGGAACCCTCCAGAAAGGAAGACATTGGCCTTAAGTATATAAACATGTAGAGCCAGTCCTGAGATCTTCATAGGAGTAAGAAAATTCTTTTTTGGCTTCCTCAACTCCTCTTGTGACCTCAGCTCTCTTACTTTTGAGAATAATCAGATAGATATCACTTAGAAGAGTGTTTCTCAAAGCATGGTCCTTGGAGGCACGGGCTGGCTCAGTCCACAGAACATCTGACTCTTGATCTCAGGATGGTGAGTTTGAGCCCTGTGTTGGATGTAAAGATTACTTTTAAAAAGAGAGAGAGAGAGCGGGGGCGGGGGGGGGAGGAAGTTTTAAAAAACAATAACAAAGTGGGGTCCCTGGACCAGTAGCATCAGTTTCACCCGGCAGCTAATTCAAAATAAAAATTCTTGGGCTCCATCCTTAGAAACTCTGTGGATGAGGCTAGCAAACTATTTTTAACAAGTCATCTCTGTGACTCTGGTGCACACTAAAGTTGGAGAAATGGTGCTTTAGAATGGTGGTTCTATGAGGTCTTTGATGCCTCAGGATAATAAAAGTGAACATGAAATGGATTGCCAGATTGTATTTATTTTGAATAGATAAAGACCACTGGAGAAATGTACTTAGCAAGGTAGAGCAGTGCTAAAAGGAATCAAGTGTATACTACTTAACTGTTGTAAAATGGTTGCTAAAAGTAAGTGTTACTGCTGGGGAAAAGTCCAGAAAGAGGTGACACCAAGTTCAGCTTTTACCACATGTCAGACCTTATAAATCTTTTCTTATAAGTCATTGGTATCTTCAGCAAATTCAGTCTAATATGATAAATTTACTGTTTATTTTAGCATTTATGAAAAATCAGGAGACTACATAGTCAAAATTCTCAAGTTCTTAGGTGCACATGCCTGGTTTCTCTCAACTAGAGATGCTTCAGGGGTAAAGGCTATCTTTCCCTTTTCTTATTAATACCTGTATCTTCTCTCTAACCCCAGTAATCCTCAGTAATTGTTTATTAATTAAATGAGAAATTATATTTTCAGTGAAAGTTGCCTTGTCTTGAGTTCATTCCCCCGGGTGATTTGATAAGATGAATTGATTGACTTGGATTGGATGATTTAGATTGCACTCAATTATCTGCACTTTCATTTGAAAGGAGTTAGGGAACAATTGTTCTCATATGCTGCAGAAATATTTTGTTTTAGGACCATCTGTTGAATTTCTAATTTCACTGCACCAGCATTTTTATGCAATTAAACATTAAATTTTGGTGATTGGCACATTCTTCTCTAAATCCAAAATATCTTACTATAATTTTTCCTGTTTCATTTGCATTATAAGCCTACAGGATTTTTTTTTTATTGTTTCTAATCTTTAAACATATCACCTTAAGCTTTCAAACTATATTCAGTAGCATGATAAAAGGATGCCATTGAATATTTAAACATCTTTTACTTCAGGAATTGAGAATGAAACCTGAGAAAAATACTAAATGAGACTGGCTTGTTATTCCCCAGGTCTTTGGCTACTCTTTTCCACTCTATTTCTAATGGTCTGATAGTGTTATATCTTGATTTTACTCTATTTTTAATAAGCTATGTTTGATAGGATTAAAACCGGCAAAGATATAAGTATTCTTTATTTATTTGGAGGTTGCATTTAGTCTTTAGATGTGACTTGAGCTAGGATTAAAGAAAGTGAAAATGAAAGCATTAATAATCATCTAGAATACACTTCCATTTCCTTCAGTAACATTTTTATTTGAACAAGTGGGTTAGTATGTAATTTCTCTTTTAACCCAATAATGCATTTTTCTTAGAAATGCAGCTTCATTACATTCATATGTTGAATCAAAAGTGCTCTGATTTGTTTTATGATTAGCTCTGTAAGAACAGAAGCACTAATCTATAAGAAAAAACTCTCTAACTTGGCTCTCCCAAAGTGCTCCTGTATTGACTTGTGTGACTGTCAGTCACACTTGAATGGAGCTCACGATGCTAATGAGATCACAATCATAGGCCTGTCCCCCAAAGGATCCGTTAACTTCTCTCAGAGAAGCAGGAGTCTCTTCACTACAGATCAGTCTTCTATTCCTGACCATCTCAAAAAGTATTAGTCCCAGGGCAGAGCAAAGAATGCAATTGGCTCAATAACATCATCCGCGTGGTTTTTTTGTTTGTTTGTTTTGTTTTCCTCTGTCTGTAGAACTGAACTGATTTGGACATAGGTGCACATAGGGGATTTAAAGAAAAGAACCATTGGAAACATTAGGGTGATTGGGTAATGGGTAAGAAAGTGGGGGCAGAGAAGGACATATATTCAACTGGGAATTTAATTCTCTGCATGTATATTGCAAACTTGAAATTGAGATCATATTCTAAACACAGTTTTAAAATCTAATTATTTCAAATATATAAACGTTGAAAAAAAAATTAAAAAAAAATCTAATTATTTCATAGACACTTTCAAATACATACAAAAGGAGAAAGAATAGGATAATCAGTGCCCTTGAACCTATCATACGGCTTCAACAACTATTCAAGGATCCCCAGCTCCAGGTTAATTTGAAGCAAACATCAAATGGTTCATTGACAAATAGTTCAGGATGCTTATATATATATATATATATATATATATATATATATATATACACACACACACATATGTATATATATATATATATATATATATATGTTGCTTCTTTAAACTATAATGACAATATCATCATCCCATCACCAGTGTTTATAAAAATGCTTTAATATCATAAAATATTCAGAAAGTAACTGAATGTAGATGGATACTGTGAATAATGCTGCAATGAACGTGGAAATGCAAGTATCTCTTAGAGAGAGTGATTTCAAATTAAATTTCCCCCAATTGTCCCATAGATTTTTTTTTAATCATACAGTTGACACTTGAACAATGTTGAGGTTAGGGGCACTAACTTCTACACAGTTGAAAAAAATCCACCTATTACTCTTGACTCCCCCAAAACTTAACTATTAGTAGCCTACTGTTGTCTTACTGATAACATAAACAGCCAATTGACACATATTTTGTACATTATAAGTATTGTACAGTGTATATGTACAATAAAACAAGCTAAAGAAAACATGTTATTAAGAAAATCATAAAATGAAATACATTTACAGTAGTTATCAAAAAATTTTCACATGTAAGTGGACCCCCGCAGTTCAAATCTATGTAGTTCAAGGGTCAACTGTATTTGGTCTGTTTAAGTTGAGATCCAAGGGCACCTGGATGGCTCAGTTGGGTGACTTGTCTGACTTTGGCTCAGGTCATGATCTTGCAGGTTTGTGAGTTCAAGCCCTGCATTGAGCTTGCTGCTGTTAGCTCAGAGCCCGCTTTGGACCATCTGTCCCCCCTCCCTGCCCCTCTCCACTCACACTCTCTCTCTTTCAAAAATAAAAATAAATAAATATCCAAATGAAGTCACACAGTGAATTGTTTAATATGTGTTAAATCTGTTAATCTATGACTTCCTCCTCCTTCTCTTTCAATTGACTTATTAAAACAAAACTATATGCTTTGTCCTGTAAGATTTTCCATAGCTTGGATTTTCTAATTTTAATCATGTCATTTAATATGTTGCTTTATCACCTGTATTTTCTATAAAGTATAGATATATAGGCTTGATTGAATTCTAGTTTTATTTTTTGGTAAGAATAATTTATATGCGATGTTATATACAGGAGGTAAGTAGTATCTGCTTGTCTCTCTTTTTGTGAAGTTAGCCATCATTGATGGTCACTTCCTAGTTACATTATTTCATTAGGGATTACAATATGATGTTATTTTATCATTTCTGCATCAATTATTAGCTGGAACACTGTAAAGAGAAACTTCCTCTTACCACTATTAGGTTACCATGAGATACAATATGTATATGAGAAGTGAGATAGATGCTTGACTCATTCTCTTTATTTACCAGTTTTCAAAATAATATTTCAGTTTCTTTGCATTTTCCAAGATACCAACAGTTTTTTGTTTAAGAGTGTCAATTTGAGCTAATAGATCAAAACATGTAATATGTTTTGATCCATTCCATTACAGTTATCCTAATTCATGCTCAAATTATCTCTTCTTTGACCAATGAGAGCATCTTCAAGTTAGCTCCTGAATCCCTTTTGATGTGACCCAGAAGTCTGTGACACCTTCTGGTATGACAAGTGTTCCAGGATTATCTCATGATTTCCTGCTTTAGTTCTAGAATCAGCCATTTCTCCAAATATCCCTGAAAAAGATGATTTGTAATGCTGCATCTTACGCATCTACCATTATTTATTTAACCAGTCCACTGTTGGGGAGGAAGAGACTTTAGATAGATTCTAGCTATTCTGTATTAAAAATTAAGTCCTTGGCTCTTTTATAGAAATAGCATGTATGATGGGGCGCCTGGGTGGCGCAGTCGGTTAAGCGTCCGACTTCAGCCAGGTCACGATCTCGCAGTCCGTGAGTTCGAGCCCCACGTCAGGCTCTGGGCTGATGGCTCAGAGCCTGGAGCCTGTTTCCCATTCTGTGTCTTCCTCTTTCTCTGCCCCTCCCCCGTTCATGCTCTGTCTTTCTCTGTCCCAAAAATAAACGTTGAAAAAAAATTAAAAAAAAAAAAAAAAAAAAAAAAAAAAGAAATAGCATGTATGAGTTAGTGATGGTGTACTTACAAATGTTTTTTTCTATTACTTAATGTTTAAAGAAAGGCTAGTCAATAGGCCCATTTATGGCCGAGCCTATAAACCAGGGTACATTATTCACCTATTGTAGACATTTGACTCTAGGGTGAAGCTTGCAAACAATTAATTAATAGGTGGCAGCAAATATAATATAAAACCTTTGGTGGGGGACTCTATATATTTTAGTCTCTAATACTCATCAGCCCCTAAGGAGATCCCGCTTCTTGCAACTGCAATCCCTCTCACAGTCCCTGGACATTTCATCACCAGCCAAGAGGATAAGATAAGGCTTGGTGAGAGTAGGATAAATGAAAGATTTTTCTTGATAAACTATTGGTGGTTCACTGATAACTATGCAAAAGGTTATAAAAGTAAAGTCACCATATCCCAATCACCCCAAAATCTGTTTGGCTGATTGGAAATATTTGGACTGTCTAAAATGTTAAAGTGAAGTAAACCATCTTCCAAATAAATGCAGTTGATATACATTTTTGAATACTAAAAGTTTCTCTAATTTTTGAATGTGGTGTTTCTTATTTTACTTGATATATGATACAATCTGCCTTTTTCCCAGACAGAATATTTGAAAGCTCTTTTTCTAAAACTCCTGCACATAGGCAGCAACCCTTTTCGTTAGGAAGAAAATGAAATTATTATAGCAGTTTTCAGAGGGAAGCCAATAGTGATGTCATCAATTTCCTTTATGTATTCTTTTCATGTAGCCAGGTTCTGTGGGATAAAGGTGCTATTGGGCAAAACTCATTAAATAAAGTTAGTTGCAGTTCATAGGTGTATTAAAAAACTCATCCTACAGAACAGTTAATATTCATGGTTAGCAGAGCACTCACCCTTCATATTATAGATCTCAAACATTAAATGCTTATAAGCAGAACTCAATTTGGGTTTGAAACTGTATAGAATTTCCAAGTTTTGATTTCAGTATACTTAGATCCTGCCCAAATAGAAAACTGGTGTAAATACTTTCCTGTAGGCAGTTACATTAATGTCCTTTCTTTTTGTTAATTTCTATTCATTCTGGTGAGTGCATTTTGTGATGATTATGATTGCCAAATAAAATACTAGATACCTAGTTAAATTTGAATTTCAGATATATAAGAAATAATTTTTGGTATTAGTATGTACCAAATATCTCATGGAACGTCTTCTAAAAATGACTTGTTCTTGATCTAAAATTCGGATTTACTTGGGCATCCTGCACTAAATCTGGAAAATCTATGGATGAATAGAGCCTAATGGTGACTGGTCTTTGAAAATTAAAAAGAAATACATGTTGTATAATGTAGAGCAACACTTCTAAAACTTTAATGTACATACAAATTACCTCAGCTACTTCTTAGAAAGCAGATCTTAATTCTGCAGATTTGGAATAGGGCCTGAGATCCTGCATTTTTTAAAAAAAGTTTATTCATTTATTTGAGAGAGACAGAGACAGTGTGAGTGGGGGAGGGGCAGAGAGAAAGGGAGAGAGAGAATCCCAAGCAGGCTCCATACTGCCAGTGCAGAGCCTGACATGGGGCTCGAACCCACAAAACTGCAAGATCACGACCTGGGCTGAAACAAAGAGTCAAACACTTAACCGACTGAGCCACTCAGGTGCCCCAGATTCTGCATTTATAACAACCTTCTTGATTGTTTATGCTTGATGTTTATGCTGCTATTCCATAAACCATCATTTGTGCAAGGCTGTAATGGACATTTTTTTGTTGGTGGTTTTGTTTTTGGTTTTGGTGGCCCAGCATCTGAACTCTCTGAGCTTGGAAAATTCACTGATATGAATCTGCTTTCTTGGAAGAAAGCAAAGCCCCCACACTCACTATCTAGAAACTGACAAAGTTGTCAAATACTTTACCATACTCCTTTGCAGCCTGAACTCAGGTACATACTTACCCTCAGCCAATCAGAAGCACCTGCATGGCTTGAGTGGAGAACTAGTAACACAAGGAAGCAAGGATAGCATTCAGTTCTCTTGCAACTGTGCGGTTGTGGCCAAATTAAGTTCCCAGGGCAGTGATGGTGGTGGAGAGAAGGGGCAGAGTCCAGCATGCTGAGCAGCACCGGTGATAGCAGTCTCCTTACCATGCTTATTTCTGTGGCATGATTGTGGGCATTGTTCTTGGTTGCACAGTTCTGAGCTTGGTTCTCAACTCTCATAATGATTCTGTGAGCTAGCCACTTTCTTTACTGCTAAATCACTCAGAATTTATTTTCATTGCTTGAATCTAAGAACCCCGATGAAGATCAAGGATCTGCCAGAAGATAGTTGGTTGGCGCAGCCCATCAACTAGCAGTATGTATATAAGATTCCACTTTGGTCACCACTCAGGATGCTCTCTGCATCACAAGTGAAGACAATTCTGACAGAGGTACAGCCTTTTCTTGGTGGAAGGGTATCTACTTCCTGGCATACATCTCTATGCCTCCTCTGATGATGAGGTTTTGGACAATGACTAGTCCCGACTTAATAGAACTAGACTTATATGCTAACCCTGTCACTAACTACTTATGTGACTTTGAGAAAATCACTTAGCCTCTGTGAGCTCCATTTTCTTGGCTATTAAAGAGAGTAAAAAATAAAAGGAGTTAAGGCTACATGTTTATCGCATTTTTTCACATTATAATTGTATTTTTACAACCTTACTGAGGTATAATTTACACGTTATCAAATTTATCCCTTTTGAGTATACAATTCAATGATTTTTAGTAAATTTATTAAGTTGCACAGTCATTACTATAGCCAGTTTTTATTTTTATTTTTTAAGTTTATTTATTTATTTTGAGAGAGACAGACACAACGTAAAGTGGGGGAGGGGCAGAGAGAGAGGGAGAGAGAGAATCCCAAGCAGGCTCTGTGCTACTAGTACAGAGCCCAACATGGGGCTTGAAGCTATGCAAGATCATAACCTGAGCTGAAACCAAGAGTCAGATGCTTAACCAACTGAGCCACCCAGGCAGCCCTGTATATATCCAGTTTTTAAAACATTTTCATAACCCAGTAAGATCCTTCATGATGATTTATAGTCGATCCCTATACCCACCTCTGGCTCAGGCAACCACCAAGCTACTTTCTGTCTCTATAGATTTGCCTTTCCTGGATATTTCATAAATATAGAATCACACATTCATAATTATTTGTTACACTAGTTTTTTTCTTCTATATGGTGAGTTTCCAAAAGACTTTTGTGTCGTTGAACTTTTTATTGAACTGTTTATAGCACAGTGCTTTGTACATGGTGCAAGTACTCAAGATAATAAAATAAAAAATACTGATAACTGCTTGAAGTTGTTGTTGTGAGAATTATAGAATCTATTCGATTCTTGCTATTCAAAATGTCCCTAGGCTAGCAATATCAACATCACCCAGAGGCTAGTTAGAAATGTGGTCTTGGGTCCCATCTCAGACTTAGAACCTGAATTTTCATAAGATCTTCAGGTGATTTATATTCTCAGTAAGGTTTGATAAACAATGCTCTAGACTGTAAGTTCCGTGAGGCAGAGATTAGGCGTGGCACGTAGTAGGTACTCAATACTAGTTGTTGTATGAATAAATGAATGGTGATACATATGAAAACATTCTGTAAACTGTTTAAGGCCTATATACACAAGATTGCCAAAGAATAGGAGTGTGGATTTTTGGCTTAACTAAAATCTGTTAGAGAAACAGTTTGGACTGATCTTTTATAATGCCAGTTTATATACTGAAGCAAATCTATTCATTTTTTTAACGTTTAAATGACAATTCCAAGAGGCAACTCAGTTTAATATTTTAAAAATAATAATCCCTTAACTGAAATGGACTTTATGGTGAGTTTATTAGCATGACAGTTAATTATAAAACTTCTTACTTCTAAAGGTTGACAAGGAAAATTTATTGCAGTTCCATTTTCTATGAGATAAGACCTTGATCAACAGCTAAAAAGCCAATGTCAGACTTTAAGAGACAGGATTGGTAGATGTTATATAGTTAGTATCAACCTTTAACAAGGAAAAGCTGTCTAGTTTTCCACTTAGACTCTGCCTCTAAATGCTTTAATTTATTCATTTAATCATTCTTCAAATCATCAAACATTTATCAAATTTGTCACTGTTTGACAAGTGCTGTGCCAGGGCTTTCTGATGGATTACCAGCTACAATATTCTTGAGGAGTTCCATATCAATACAATGATAATGGCTTTTTAACCACATAGGCTAACAAAAGATTTTTCATGCTTTATGAATTCAAGAATGTTAAAGTCTTCAAAATGCTATAAAAATTAAACCACATTAGTTATATATTTAACAAATGCAATGGAAAAAATAAAATTATATTTTCTTGGTAAATCAGGCTATATGGTTAACACTTACAAAATAGGAATAGTTTTTATTGAGGGTTGCTCTAAGGAATATAACAAGGATGGCCTGGTTATTTTCCATTTGCTTCTCAAGATCTATTTTTCATCTTTTTTGCCTTGCTCTATACTAGAGGCTGACCTCTACAGACTGTATCATCCAAGCCCTGTAGCTTCTGGTTGAGTCTGGCCAATGGGAGGTACCAACAGAAGTTTGGAGACTGGGAGAAAAGAGGACAAGTGTTTATTCCTCAGTCCCTTGCTGGGCCACATTTGGCAGTGGCTGCATTTCTCTATTTATAGTCACAGCGTTTGTCAGACATCCCCTTCTAAACTATAGCTCTTACACTCTTCCCCTCCCCTGCTCCTTCAGGCTTAATCCTTCCCATTGTTCCTGGTTCTTAAGGGCTTTACCATTGCTGGTTGGTTCCCTTAACCCTTCCCACATCTCTGTAAATCATCCCTTTATTAAGCTCTTTTTACCTCTTTGGTGTGCCATCTTTAGTGTTATAAGAAGAGGCAATCAATCAGCCAGTATCTAAGGACTGCCTGCTGGGTTGGCACTGTTAAGACATATAATACATGATCCTGCTCCAGAGAGACTTACAGTCCAGTGAAGGAGATAAAACCAACACATGTGAAGCAATTAGGAATCACTACACATTGGTATCTAATGAGAGACATTTGGGTTTTTGCCACTCACTATTCACTCTTTTGATAACCATACTCTGGTTTTCCTCTATTACTCTCAGTCAATGTTTTTAGGTAAAGTAGACTCCCCCCTCAACAACACAAGTAATCATTCCTCTGGTCACATGTACTAATCAAAGCCAATAAAATATAAGGAGATTATTGTGGGCACTTCTGGGAAAAGGCATGTACTCTTCCACTGAGATTGCTAACAGTAAGGATTATGTGAACTGGAGCTGCCAGGAGCCACCATATGGAGCCTGAGAATGAAGCCAACGCAGAAGACAGAGCCAAGAGATGAAACGAAATAGAATTCTAATGACATTGCTTAAGCCCTTGGATCAAGCTATGCTTTAAGCTAAATATATCTTTAGTTCTTTAACTATGTGAGCCAATAGCCAATATATTCTTTTTTGTATAAGTCAGTTTGTGTTTTTTTTATTTTGTCACCTGCAACTAAAATAGCTCTAACAATTCACAAATTGGTACCAGAAGTGGGGATTAGTAAGTGAAATATGTTACAATGTTGAATCAGTTGATTCAGATGAGGCCCATTCTATACTAGGCTGGGAATTCAATTGCAAAGTAGTATGTTAAAGTGGCACCTGTTGTATACTAGAATTCAAAACATGTGCCTATCAAGTATGAAATGTGAAAAATGTTACTAAAAGGTCAGATACTACAGTACACCAACTATTACATGTTGGCATGTTGGCTTTTAGTTAGGTTCTATAAGAAAGACTCAAGATTAGAAATGAACTTAATATATCTAAGCCTAAGAGGGAAAAATACTGCTTTGTTATAGATGACCATTTTTGCTTAAGGCTGCAACCAAATAGGACAGGAACTTCAATAATCTGGAGCCATTAGGGTTGGAAAAGCCCCCAGAGAATTTTAAGGCCAATGAAGGCAAGAAATGGAAAATACTGGCACTTGGGAGAGGTCTGAACACACCCAAGCCTCTCTCAAGCAATTCCTGCCTGTTTAGAAAGGTAATAATTATCCCATTCTACTCCCTCTAGCACCACTATGCCCCTGTCCTCTGCCCCACCTTTTTGAAACAAGTAGCTATTGTTTCAAGTTGTTCTGAGGCAGAAACCAAAATGGAGGCCATTAAATAAGGAGTACACTAAGGCCTATTATGAAAAGATAAAAATACCCATGTTGGAATCTAGATGCAAAGACTGAAGGTTAACATAACATCTAGCTTTGGCGGTTTTTCCCCCCATGACATTGGCTACATGCAAATAGACTGGAAACTTACTAAGAAGTAAAGAAAATTGGGACACCTGTCTGGCTCAGTCAGTAGAACATGGGACTCTTGGTCTCACCGTCTTGAGTTCAAGCCCTACATTGGGTGTAGAGCCTACTTAAAAAAAGAAGTAAAGGGGCGCCTGGGTGGCTCAGTCAGTTAAGCATCTGACTTAGGCTCAGGTCATGATCTCACAGTTTATGGGTTTGAGCCCCACGTTGGGCTTTGTGCTGACAGAGCCTGGAGCCTGCTTTGGATCCTGTGTCTCCCTCTCTCTCTGCCTCTCCCCCACTCATGCTCTGTCTCTCAAAAATAAAAAATAAAAAAATAAATGTTTAAAAAAAAAAGAAGTAAAGAAAATTGTATGATAAGAGAAACCCAAGTCTGGAGAATAAAGGCCAATTACCCTTAGTGCTGTTTTAACACTTAATGCAGAAGTTTGGTGGCTTAACACAACTGATGTTTATTTCTCACTTTTGTAAAGTCCACTGTCAGCATTCCTGATCAGTAAGTGGCCTTCTACAAGGTCATTCAGCTACCCAGACTCCTTCTATTGCATGGCTCTCTTATGACTTTTCTCTAGGGCTTTAGAGTCCTTTCAGTGCAGCCAGAGGAGGCAAAGAGACCATAGAAGGCATACCTACTTCTTAACCACATTGGCAAGAAGTGATTCACATCACTTCCACTCATATTCCAAAGGAGATAATTAGTTGCATGACTTTACCAAGATTAATAGGGAAGCCAGGAAATGTAGTCCCTGCCTATGCAGTTACTTGCTAGCAACAATTCTATATAACAGAAGAGGATCACAGCTATTTGGTGATAAATGTTAATTATCTCTGCAATAGCAAGTTACTTTTTTTTTTTCAATCCCCACTGTATCAGGAAGGAGAATGTTGAAGAGGTATGACCCTTAGAAGAATTATACTCCCCATTGTCCATTACAGATATAGACAGGATATGTTCCTCCAGGCATGAAGGAACAATGGATGAGAGATTCTCCAATGGTGAACACATGGCTTCCAGATGTGTTGATCAAAGAACTTTCTCCTCCCTCATTGTAGGACGCCCTTGGTGTTTCTGTCCAACATGATATATGCTATGAATTAAAGACCACTATGTGTTTGCCATTAGTCATTTTTCCAAATATGAGTTTTTGTTGCAGTTGTTTTCTTGTTCTGTCATTATATATTAAGTATTTTGTAGCTAATTTTATCTTGTAGCTTAGGTTACTAGACCTTGAGGAACTATATTGCTATATAATAGAAAAACATGCTTATTACTCTGCTGTCCTGGATTTGGGGGTTATCTGCAGTAACTAGGTAAGAATTTGGATTATCTCTCTTTTGGGAGGAAGTGAGTATCTTTTTTGGTGGTAAATAATATTGTCGAGTGAATGGACACAAACATTTTTGAAGGCGTATGTAGTGTTAAGAATGTTTGGGGACATCCAGAACAGGAGTGTGGTATGTCTGCTGTTTTCATTACCCAGGACATATTCGCTCTTCCTCTCATAACCATACTATTTTCCTAAGCGAAATCACCTTCTTGTGCTATTCATGGATTACTGATAGACATAGCTTCAGGAATGGGCTTATGAATCAGGCCAGGGCAATGTGAACATCACTTTCTCTCAGCAACAGTGATCGGTTTAGGAATGGGCACTTGACCTTCCTGGTAGTGAGGATAGTGTGAGCCTAGAGCTGCTGGTTGCTCATTAGTGGAGCTTGAGAATGAAGCCAACAACAGAGGAAAGAGCAAACCTATCAGGGAGAATCCAAATCTTGATGACATAATTTGAACTCTTCAGCCAGGCCATGTCTAATAAAACTATCTTGAACTTCTCAGTTATGTAAGCCAATAAATTCCCTTTTCTACTTAAGCCAATTTGAGCTGGATTTTATGTCACTTGCAATTATACATCCTTACTGAATCAATACGAAGTTGTGTGAGGGTAGACCCATAAACAAATATACACAGGAATAAGTAAACATGAATACTTGAGAGACAAACCTAACTAGAACTAGAAGGAATAGATTGAAAGTGATTCACAGGGTAAGAGGGAACTAGATTGGAGCAAGAGCTTGAAAATCAGTCCGAAGAATTTAAATTTAATGGAATAGAAAATACAGCCATCAAACTATTGAGGCAGGAAGAGATGTACTAAAAGCGAAGATTTAGAATGATTATTCTGACAGGTTAGATTTGAGTAGAAGAAGAAGGAAGTCAGGAAGATTCTCTGTTTTCCTGCTCCTTGTGTAACATTCACGTTGGCCTCTGTGCTTCCTACTAAGTCAAGCTCATCAGTTTGGCCTGAGAGCCTTTGAACTTGTTCTTTTCTCTGCCTAGAAAGTTCTTCCCCTCAGACATTTGCTTAGCTTTGTCCCTCATTTCATGCAGACCACAGTTTGAACATAACTTCATCAAAGAGGACTTTCTAGATCAATTTACCTTAAGTATAAAAAAAAAAAAAACCCACACTACTGTCATCTGCATCTTTCTACCTTGTTTTGTCCTCATGGCATTTATCACTGCATGACATTATACTGTATATGTTTGTACATGTCTTGTCATCTCCCCCACTGGAGGAACTGTAAAGAGATTCCATGAGTTCGGGACTTGTTTTATTCACTGCTGTATCCCTGGTAAGTACAACAGAGCATGGCACATGGAAAACCCCCAATAAAAGCGTGTTTGATGAATGAATGAGTGAAATACAGTAAATTAGATGGGAAAAAAAAATCACAAGGAGGATGAATTAGTCACTTAAATTCCTAGCACATTCCTATCATTTTAGCCAAAAACTCTGCTTAAGGCTCCCTCTTCGGCATCATCTCTCCTAAGGAAAGAATTTAGGGAAGTTCACTACCGCTAAGACAAGGACCTAAGATTCTTTCCTGGATGATTCTGGTGAGAATGGCATATTCTCCTGAATTACCCCGTTAACAAGAAGTATCTCCAATCCCAGATTTGGCGATGTTCTTTCTCCGCCTGAGCTCCAAGTGGAGCTCTGAGAGAAAAACGAGGTGGTGGTGGCTCAAAGACTCAAACGTTCCAAATTACTTCTCTTCCCGGAGATCAGCAACCAGGTGAATTTCAGAATGCTGACACCATGGAGGGGCAAAAGTCACAATGCCAGGTGGAAAAGGATACCGGGGTAATCTCCGTTGATCCTTCTTTACCACCCACCTTTCTATCGCGGCCTGTAGAGAAACAAGCACGCCTTAACACGTCAGTGCAAAGTGCTGCTTTCACTAAGTTTCCTTCCCAGGCAGCTGCTCCTCGACCTCTCCTCTTCTCCCACCCCCCCCCCCCCGCCCCCCCCCGCAACCTGCAGGCTCAGCCTCCGATTTCCGCTGATCCCGGCTGCAGGGAGTCGGGAATCCAATTACTTTTCCCAAGGGAGCGCAATCCACTCATCAGGCCGCGAAGAGGGGAGAGGGGGTCGAGCAGTCGCAGAGGCCACCCCTCCCCCGCCTGCCTGGGCCTCCCGGGCGGGGTGAGCGAAGCCGAGGAGGGGCGCGCGGCGCCGCCGCGGGAACTATTTGTCCTTCCGCGAGCCGCGCTGCGGCCCCGGCGCAGACGTAGACCGGGCTGAGTGGCAGGAGATTAGCCAAGGGCTTCCCCCGCCGCGCGCCCCCGGCCAATCGGCGCTGCGCGGGCGGTGCTCGAGGGCCGCGCACACGCACATTCCAGGGTCCACGCCTCACGCGAGCAGCCTCCGCCCCGCGCACGCTCCCCTTCCCACCCCTCCCTGTTGGCCGCACGCGCGCGTCTCCTCAGGGCCTTCTCCCAGGTCCAGGCCTGGACCCTGTCTTCTGGGCCGCAGATGCTGCTCTCTAAAGTGAAAGTGAAATGAGGAAAGAGGGCCAAGTGGTCTGTAGGGGAAGGGTAATTAGCATCTGTGTCAAGGTTTACACTACCGTTCCACCGTCCAGGCTTGCCTAACAGATGGAGTGAAGCTTCCGAGACTCACTGAGGAGGAAGAAAGAGGACCTCCCTCCTGACTCTTTAGAGAGTGGGTGGAGAACTCTTGCAATATCCTTGAGTGTTATCCAGTAAGAAGATCTTAAACTGGTGAATTTATCATTGGGTTTTCTGTTGTGCTCAGAGCACTCGCTACATCCTTTCTCCATCGGGAAGGGGAAAAAAAAAAAAAAAGCGACACTGTTCCTGCACACACTGTCAGACTTATGAGGCCACAATTGACATACATGCTTGAAGGAGAAAGTGCTCTATTGTGTCTTGTTTTTCCGTTCGAATTATGTCCTCCTGAGACTGTGGCTGACCCTTAGGCCCATGGCCGTCCTGAATGTGATTGACATGCGTGATTAGCAGGCAAGTGAGAGAGAACCAGGGAAATTGCTATCAAAACAATTACATACAGGGACATCTGAACAATGGCTTGAGAGCCCCCAGGGACTTAGAGACCATCCTAGCTCTGCCACGGATGCCCTCTGGGACTGTGGCCAAGTCAGATCATCTCTTTGTGTCTTCGTTTCCTCCTGGTAAGTTAAAACTATTCTTACTGCTGCCTGTCTCAAAGTATATTATAAAAATAAACTTCGTTAACAGATGAAAACATTGAAGGTTTTGTTTGCGGGGGGAGGGGGGGTGGTGGTTGAAAGCATTCTCTAAACAGAAGATTCTGCAAAAGGAAGCCATTTGAGTTTCAGCCTACAATCTGGTCATTTCAATTAAATTTAATACACGTGTTGAGACTAACTCTGTAGATGCAGAGTTCTGTGCTGGGTGCTAAGTGGTCTTCATAAAATTTATACTGTAGTAAAGCTATGCTAATTCCTGCAATCTCAGACATTCTGTCATGTCTGTGCCAGTTCCTATCCCTAAGTCTTTTGGCCATTTTCATTCTCTAGTTGTGTTCAAGGGCCACAAAGCTATAGGTACAGAGTGATGCTGCAGCTGGGGCTCCAGTTGAGCCTAAGCTGTGGCTTGGGGTTCAGACATATCTGGGTATGTCTGTGGAGCTGATGGGGCAAGGGCCCCAAAGCCTGTTTCCTGGAGTGACTGAGGAGCTTCCTGCGACAGAACATGTCTGTAGTGAAGGAGCCAAACATACTGAGCTTCAGCTAGGAACAAAAAGACTAAATCTTGAGAGAGGAGAGGTCCTTCTGTGTCCGGTCCCGTGTCCCTGGCCCTTGTCTGATTACAGTAGGTGTGGCGAAGAGATGGAAGAGGGGAAAGAACATGGAGAGACGCTATAGGTGACAGCTGAAAGATGTTTCAAATTTTCACATCCCACATTTCACGTCCAAGTACATGCTCTTACCTTTACAAGAAAAGATCAAGCTATCAACAAAAGTGCAAGCAACAGAAAGTTTGACTAGAGGTAGCTTTTGAAAGATAAGGAATTTATTTCATTAAATAAGAAGTTTGGAGGAACGTGGTTCCTGTATCGGTTAGTTGAGTAACTCAAGGATGTTGTCAAGGACCCAAGTGGATTTCTTCTTTCTGCTCTGCCATCCTCAAATGACACTTTCCTGCTATCTCCTTCAAGGCTGCACCATAGCCTCTGCATTTTTGGTGTCAAGGGCAGTAAGGGCATCCTGCAAAGAAGAGGGATATTGTCTCCCTCCTCTTTCTTTCTCTGTCTTTATCTTTCTCATAATAAAGGAAGGTAACCCTTACTAGAGTCCTCTGGCAGAACTGAATCCCATTGGACAGAATTGTGTCACATACACATCCTAAACTAACTACTTGTAAAAAGAATGATGCCAAACATAATTTCTCCCTCATGCTGGGGAGAGAAATCACTTACTGTGAGCATGTGGGAGGATATAATTCAAATAACATCAGATTTTGTTGGGGAAAAAAAGAAGGAAAAGTGGCTGTGGTTTAGGCCTCAGTAGGTTCCTTCAACTTTCCTTTCCTCTACAAAATGTTTCTGTATCTACTCTCCTTAATCACTTCTAAATTTTTCTATCTTCCTTCATACTCTTTTTTTTACTATCTTGATGGAGAGGTGACTCAGCTCCATTTCAGGATCTGGTGCTCCATTTGTCTCCCTATCTAAGACCTTGCTCTTATCCTAGCCCCTCACACTGGTCCTCAAGCCACATGCAGTTGCTGTTCCAGCTAGCACTCCACTAGTGAGAATCTGAGATCTGAAGCTCCTTTTGTTCTGCCAGGAGAATCCAGATTGAAAGATGCAAGAACTCATCCAGGTCCTATCCTGTGAGGCTAGGGTACAGGTGAGAGATAGGGACTAAAGACAAGCTTTATGCTTTTCTATACCTGGGACTTTCCTGTCTGCCTTAGAATTATAGGAGTCCCAAGTGGTATCCTCAGATACTAGATTTCACACTGCTTCCATTTTACCCTTTCCCTCCCCACCATACCAATCCTGGAGATTGGATTCCACTTTATGTTTTTGAGTTACGACCTGGTGGAACTCTGATAATGGCTTGGCTTGAACCTGAAACTTGTTACATTTCTTTCCTGTACTCCATTCATTTTTTTTCACTCAACAAATATTAAATGTTGACTCTATTCCAAGTACTGCACTATGTGCTAGGGAGACATTGGCAAATAAACTGGAGTTCTCTGCCTTTGATGAGTTTACATTCTAGTGGAGGGTCTTTGTTACTCCACAAGGCATGGCATGAAATTGAAGGCTATCTCACAGGGACCTTAAAAGCAAGGCTGGGTCATTAACTCTATGCAGCATAACCTATGTTTTAATCCTTCACAAACAACTACCACTATTAGTCGAAATTATTTTGATCTTTGCACAGCTCATAAGGTATCTTTTCACAGAGGCCGCTGTTTCAGACAATTACACTTTCCAACAAGATAAACACCATGTAGGGCAATGCACTTGTGGTACAGTTTGCTTTATTAATAACATGTCTTGTCAGCTGAGCAGTCTAGGCTATGGATGGATGATTACAGCAAAAAATGGAGCCTGTATCTGATGCAAGTTTATGTATCATCAGAGTTGTTACCCTATCTCTGCTCACAGTGAGGAAACTGCCAGATTTTATTCAACAGAATGGTTTGTAGATGCATTGGCAGGAGATAAAAATATTTACTGTTAACCTGCTTTCCTTCGGTTATACTTCCTGAGGATATATACTAAGACCAAATTTTAACTTTTTTAACATTTTCAAAATTTACTCATGTTTATTTCCACTTTCATTTTTAGTAGAAAATACGTTCTCCAAAGAAGTGTTATACTATATTGAAATACAAAACTTCTTATGTATTTTCAACTAATAGCACTTCTGCTTCAGATGGTGTCATGGACCCTAAGTGTCTAATTTATCTTGACAGTGTCTGAAATAGAAGTAAACCAATTCAGACTGCAGGTCCTAAAATACAAGTCCAAGAAGGTGGATGTAGCACAAGTGAAATGAGAGCATTTAAATGAAATATGAACTCTAGTCAATCTGAATGAATTCCCTTAGCACCTCAGTCCAGAAAAGAACCTGTAAAGGTTTTAAACTTCGCTTGACTTATGATGAAGTGCATGACCCAAAGTGAGTCAATTAATTAATCTCTGTGTCTTGGTGTCCCTGTTTTTACAACAGGGTTAACAAAACCTGTAGTGCACTCATACTTGGAATTTGGGAGAAAAGAGAATTACACCTTTTCTGAAATGTAGCTGATAATTATCAATCAATTATCAACAGGAATTTATGGAGCCTTGCACTTACCCATCATTATAGACACAGAGCCTAGCAAGCCTTACACATAAATGAAAGGCTAAAGAAATTTTTGTCTCATGAATGAATGAGAAAATCAGTGAGCCACCTACTATGTGCCAGATCCTGGGCTATGGAAGACCTGAGATGCATCCCTGCCTTTAAGAAGCTCTCTAGTGAAGTAAGACATATATATTAAAAAGTATTTAACAATTAAGGTTTGAAATGCCAAATAAATGTTATGGTTCATCATCCTCAAACTAGAATTCTCAGATTCTCAGCTTCATTCCCTAAAATTGACCTGCTTGAGAATATGCCTATAGTTTTGTGTGTGTGTGTGTGTGTGTGTGTGTGTGTGTGTGTGTGTGTGTGTGTGTAAAGGTCATAGAGTATGTTTAATAAAACACTTAAATATAGAAATATATTTCATTAGAATAATATTCTGTAGGGAGGTGGAATTGAAATATATTGAAATATAAGTTCAAGGGGGAAAAGGTATAAAACTGTTAAAGATTAGGAATTTATTTATATTCTTTTTATATTTGTATTGAGGTATAACATCCATTGAGTAAACTGTACAAAGCACCACTTAAATCAAGATATAGGCTCCCTCTATGAACTTTCTTAGTTAATCTCCTTTCCCCACCCCAGAGATAACCATGATTTTGACTTCTCATGCCATAGAGTACTTTAACCTGTTCTTGGAAGCTGTATAAATGGAATTATACAGTATGCTTTCCTTTGTGTCAAGCTTCTTTTGTTCAACATTATGTCTGTATGAGGCATCCGTTGTTGCATACACTAGATTTCATTCTTTTTAATGGTTACAAAATAGCTATTCTCAAAGTCTGAGTGGTCTGAGGATTCTTGCTGGAGGCTGGGGTGCCTGAGATTTTCAGGGGGGTCCATGAGTCAAAATTGTTTTTATAATAATTTTGGATTTTATTTATTTGCCTTTTTCAGTGCATTGATGTTATTTAATTCATGATGCAAAAGCAATGATGGTTAAAACTGCTGGCATCTTAGCATGAATTTTTCCCTTGGGTCCATACTCTTTGCATCCTCTTTGAAATATCTTTGCCTAACTTAAAGACACACATATTTTCTCTCATGTTCTTTTCCAAAAGTTTTATAATTTTAGATTTTCCATGTAGGACTGTGGCCCAATTCAAGTTAATTTCTGCATATGGTGTGAGTTTAAGATCAATAGTCCTTTTTTTTTTCTTAATATGGATGTCCAGTGTCCAATTGCTACAGGACTACTTACTGTCAAAATGACTATTAAATCACCTTGGCACTTTTCTCAAGTTGACCATGTATTTAAATTTTTTTAAATGTTTGTTTATTTTTGAGAGACAGCAAGAGACAGAGCATGAGAGGGGGAGGGGTGAGAGAGAGGGAAAAGCAGGCTCCAGGCTCTGAGCTGTCAGCACAGAGCCCAATGCGGGGCTAAAGCCCATGAACTGTGAGATCATGACCTTAACTGAAGTCTGGCGCCCAACTGTCTGAGCCACCCAGATGCCCCAAATTGACCGTGTATTTATTGGTCTGTTTCCAGACTTTGTATTCGGTTTCATGATCTATATCTTTATCCTTTAATAATACCACAATTTGGGGAGAATTGTTATGTTAATATTGAATCCTCTGATCCAGAAACATGGTATATTTCTTCATTTATTTAAGTATACTTTAATGTCTTTCAACTATGTTTTGTAGTTTCTAATATAAAGATTTTTTTTTAGATTTATTCATAATTATTTTTTGGTGCTACTGTAAGCAGAGTGGCTTTTTAAATTTCATTTTACAATAGTTTGCTGTTAGTATTTAGAGATATATATTTAATGTTCACTTTAAACAGATTCTTATATATAAACCTTGTATCCTGTGACCTCGCTAAATTTACTTATGGGTTCTAGAAATTGTTTTCTAGATTCATGAGGATTTTTACATTAATAATCAAGTAACTTTCAAATAGGGACAATGTTACTTCTTCCTTTTTAATCTTACTGACATGTATTTCCTTTTCTTTTCCTCTTACAGTGACTAGGACTTCTAGTAAAATGTTGAATATAAGTTGTGATAATGGCATGTTTGCTTTGTTCCCATTGTAGGGCAAACATTCAGTCTAATTCCACTAATTATGTTGTAGGTGTTTTGTAGATGCCCTTTATTCATTTGAGGACGTTCCCTACTATTTCTGGATTGCTAAAAGTTTTTATCAAGAATGAATGTTGGATTTTGTCAAATGCATTTTCTCAATCTATTGAAATGATATTGGTTTTCTTTTTTAGTGAATTACGTTGTTATAGTAAATTACATTGACTAGTTTTAAAATCGTAAATTAATCTTGCATTTCTGGGATAAATCCTACTAAGTCTTGAAGTGTTACTCATTTTATGTACGATTGATTTGCTTTGCTATTGTTTGTTATGGATTTTGCCTCTGTCTCCACAAAGAATATTGGTCTGTAATTTTTTTTTATACCATCTCTGTCAAGTTTTGTTATTCAGCTTATGTTGGTGTTTTAGATTTCTAAGGTGCTCTAACAAAATACCATGGACTGGGCTTAAACAACAGAATTTATTTTCTCACAGTTCTGGAGGTTTGAAGTCCAAGATCAAATGGCTGGCAGGTTTGTTTTCTCCTAAGACCTCTCTCCTTGGCTTGTAGATGGCCATCTTCTCACTGTGTCCTCACATGGCCTTTCTCTGTGCAACCACATGCCCCTGGTGTCTCTTCCTCCTCTTATAGGGACACTAGTTATATTAGATTAGGACTCTAACAGGATTGTTTTAATTAAATCACCATAACAAGGACCTTATTTCCAAATATGTTTATATTCTGAAGTAATAAGGGTTGGGACTTCAACATACGAATTTTTAGTGGGGGTGGGGGGACACAATTCAGCCCATACCTGTTGGCCTCATAAAATGAGTTGGATAGTGTTCTTTCCTCCACTCTTTTGTGAAAATAATTTGTGTAACTTTGTTGTTTTCACCAGTGAAACTATCTGGCCCTGGAGTTTTCTCTGGGGGAAGCTTTTCCAGAACAATTCAATTTGTTTATTGGATATAGGTCTATTTAGATTTTTTGCTTTTCCTTGTCTCTATTTTGGTACATGGAAAATTTCAAGAAATTTGTCTTTTTCATCTATTTTGTTGAATTTGTTGTCATAATATTGTTTATAATGTTGTCTTGTTACTCTTTTAATACCTGTAGGATCTATTTTGACAGCCAGTTCGTTTTATTTTACTTATATATTTAATTTTAGAGAGAGCAAGTATGAGTGGGGGAGAGGGGAAGAGAGAAAGAGAGAATCTTAAGCAGCCTTCAGGTTGAGCGTGGGATCATGGGATCATGACCTGAGCTGAAATGAAGCCTTGGTTGCTCAGTGGACTGAGCCACTCAGGCACTTCCATACAATTTGTTTTAAACCCTTGTTTTAAACAGTCATGTCCGGGTCCCCTGGGGGGTTCAGTCAGTTAAGTGTCCAATTCTTAACGTCAGCTCAGGTCACGATCTCATGATTTGTGGGTTTGGGTCCTACATCAGGCTCTGTCCTGACAGTGTGGAGCTTGCTTTGGATTCTCTCTGTCTCCTCCTCTCTCTGCCCTTTCCCCACTCACTTACTGTGTTTCTCTGTCTCTCTGTCTCTCTCTCTCTCAAATAAATAAACTTTAAAAAATGTATTAAACAGTCATATCCATTTTAAAGAACTCTAGAAGGAAAAGAATCAAAATTCATTTGGTTGGCTTTTCCCTATAAAGCATAAAATAAGCTTGTCAATTTCTACAGAAAGGGATTTTGATTGCGAGTGCACTTAATCTATAAATTTGTTTGGGGAAAATTGCCACCTTAACAAAATTAAAACCCTCAATCCATGAATATGGTATATCTCTTTGTTTATTTACATCTTTTTACATGTCTTTCCTGAGGAGCACCTGGCTGGCTCAGTAGGTTGAGTGTTCAACTCTTGACATTGGCTTAAGTCATTATCTCATGGTCATGGGATTGAGTCCCACATTGGGCTCCATGCTGGGCATGGAGGTTGCTTGGAATTCTCTCTCCCTCTGCCCCTCCCCCACTTGCACGTTCATGTGCTCTCTCTCAAAAAACAATTGAAAATAAATAAAAATAAATTTCTCTCATGAATATATCACAGTTTTCAGGATACAAATCTTGCACAAATTTTGTTGGATTTATTCCTAAGCATTTTGCATTTTTTGTGAATTGTATTATTTACATTTCAATTCCCATTTGTTAGTTGCATATATTTTTATATATTGACATATCCTGTGAACCTGATAAATACACTTATTAATTCTAGCAGTGTTTTTGATATTTTTTATATACATAATTATGTCACCTGTGAATAGAGAGCTTTATTTCTGTTCAATATGTATGCTTTTTATTTCCTTTTCTTGTCTTATTTCACTGGCTAAATTCTTGAGTAAAATGTTGATTAGAAGCAATAAAAGCAAACATTCTTGCCTTGTTTTCCATCTTGGAAGGGAAAACATTTAGTTTTTTATTTTTAGTTATATTAGAAATAGGTGTTTCATAGTCTTTTATCAGATTGAAGAAGCTTCCTTCCATTCATAGGTTGCTGACATTAGTAGATGTCTTTGTAATATTATATATGATGAAACAGGAAGTACACATGAAGTACTTGTACTCCATACAGGAATATGATGATTGTCTCAAGAAAAACCACCTGTGCAATTGAATTGTGGACTGAACTGGTTGGTTTTTTTTCATAGGACACCATTTTTACTTGAGAAAAGCAAAGACAAACTATGATTACTTTGACTTAGTTATTTGACAGATATTTTGTTTAAAAAAAAATGGAGTGAATCGTTACTTCAAGGCAAATTGACTATATTTGTTGACATTGATAAATTTTGCATTTTATCAAAGCAAAAATAGAATTTTGGAAAATTTACATTCACTGTCCTGGGCTTAACATCCTCCCAGTACTTCACAACTTTTCTTTTGAGATTGGTGGTGATATTAACAAATGTTATTTTTCTGACATACAATTAAGTGTGTTAGTATTTGTAAGATCTGCATATATTAGTGAACCATTATTTTAAGAAACTACCAATTACCAAGTTTTGATATAGTATTAAGAAGATAATTCAGAATTTTCTGAAAAGACTATTAGAATAATCTTTCTCTTTTCCACTGTATATCTTTGTAAGGCCAGATTTCCTTCATATACTTTAACAAAAGGACATATTGTAACGGAATGAAACAGAGCAGATATTACAATGCAATTGTCTTCTATTATGCCAGATTTTAAAAGATTTGAAAACATGTAAAAATAATGCTTTTACTTATTACTAATATTTTTGTCTGGAAGATATAGTCATACATAAAAATAAGTACATTAACAGGAGCACCTGGGTGGCTCAGTTGGTTAAGCATCTGACTCTGGCTCAGGTCATGGTATCATGGTTCATGAGTTTGAACCCTGCATCAGGCTTGTTGCTGTCAGTGAGAAGCCCACTTTGGATCCTCTCTCTCTCTCTCTCTCTCTCTCTCTCTCTGCCCCTTCCCTCCTTGTGTGCACATGCACACACACTCTTTCTCTCTTTCTCTCTCTCAAAAACAAATAAACATTAAAAAAATATGTACATTAACATGTAGGGGATTTATTATTGTTTTTTAATTTTAGTAAAATATAAATTAAAAAATTTACCATTTTAACTATTTTTAGGTGTATAGGTAAAAGGCCTTAAGTACATTTATATTGAGTAACCATCACCACCATTCTTCTCCAGAACTTTTTCATCTTCCCAAACTGAAACTCTTTATGCATTAAACAGTAACTCTCTATTTGCCTTTCTTTCTGGCCCTTGGCAGCCACCATTTTCTTTTCTGTCTCTATCGATTTGACTACCCTAGGTACCTCCTTTAAGTGAAATCATACAATTTTTGTGTTTGTGTGTCTGGCTGTTTTCACTTAGCATAATGTCTTCAAGATTTAGCCATGTCATTATTGTTATTTTAAAAATAGGTTAATAGACATTTTGAAAATTTCTCAGTCCAGTTTTTAACATTACCCATGTTGATAGAAATGCCCAAATAGATTTTAAAAACTCTTTGGTGTCCTCAATAACTTTTAGGAGTATAAAGGGGCCTTGAGACCAGAAAGCTTGAGAACCATTGCTATGTAATATCCCAGTATATGTATGCATGTTTGTATGTATGTATGCATGCATTTGTGTACCATAATGTACTTAGCCATTCTACTGCTGAGGAACAGTTGGGATTTTCTTCAGTTTGTGGCCATTATGTATAAAGTTGCTGTGAATATTTTTGTATATGTCTTGTGGGGAACCTCTATACTAATTTCTGGCTGATGTCTGGGAGTGGTATGGCTGAATCTTTGTGCCTTTTAAAAATGAATAATAGTGGGAGATGGGGGAGAGGTGAAAGTTGGTGATGGGCATTGAGGAGGGCACTTGTTGGGATGAGCACTGGGTGTTGTATGGAAGCCAATCTGACAATAAATTATATTTTAAAAATAAATAAAATAAAAATGAATAGTAGTGGATACCAAACCTTTATTGTATTTATGTCCCATTGGATACATTTCAAATAATATTGTGCAGTAGACTTATTTCAAATACTGCCATTTATAATATACAGGATATTTATTGTTTGCATTTGTTTAAACTTATGATGAGGGAAGTCTGGGTGGCTCAGTCGATTTAGCATCCAGCTTCGGCTCAGGTCATGATCTCACGGCTCATGGGTTCAAGCCCTGTATTGGGCTCTGTGCTTACAGCTCAGAACCTGGAGCCTGCTTCAGATTCTTTGTCTCCCTCCCTCTCTGCCCGTCCCCTGCTCACTCTCTGTTTCTCTCTCAGAAATAAACATTAAAATAAACTTGTGAAAATTATAGATATTAACTTAAGCATGTGTGAGAGCATGCATCACTTAAATACATTATTTTAGGAGGTACATGAGTAAATTGTTTTGAAGATTACTAGACAGTAGACCCTTTAAGAGTTCAGAGGAAAAGCCAGATGACTGAGTATAGTGAAAATCTCCTTTTCTTTCCCTCTCTCTTCCCCCTTTTGCTGTCTTCCTTATTATTTGACCAGTGATTTGACAGATACTTACTCAACAACCTTTTTTAATTTATTTTTTAGAGAGAGTGTGCAAGTGGGGGAGAAGGGCAGAGGGAGAGAGAGAATCTTAAGCAGGCTCTACACCCAGCAGGGAGCCCGCCACAGGGCTCTATCCCATGACCCTGGGATTACAGCCTGAGCTGAAATTAAGAGTCAGATGCTCAACCCACTGAGCCACTCAGGTGCCCCTACTCAACAACTTTTATTTGCCAGATAATCTGCTATGCATTGGGAATATAGCTATGAACACGATAGACAAAATTTGATTCACAGTTTAGTGAGGAAAATAGTAAGCATAAAAATAAGTAATTGCAATAACTACAAATGATGTAAATGTTACAAAGGAAACAGATAAGTGCTATGATAGGGTATAGTGGTAGCATTTGCTATTCTGTAGGATGGTTATGGTGGCTTCATGTTGGAGAAGCTGACGGTGCCTGAAAGCCAGGAGGAGAGCCTCCAGGCAGAGAGTCTCATACTGAGAGCATTAACAAGGCTTTGAAGAAGGAGAAGCTTGGAATGTTCCAAAAACTGAAAGCAGGCCACTGTAACAGGATTATAGTCAGACTGGGAGTCTTTTTAAAAAAGAATTTACATCGTCAACCCTTATAGGTATCTGTACACAAAATCTATAATCGATACAAACTGTATAATAAGGAAATAATAAAATTTAGAAAACATGCTAATGTTCATGAAAAGTGATAGAAGTACAAGTCTCTACTCTCCCCTGAAAAGTAGACAAGAGACAAGGAGACAAGACAGGAAGCCTCAGGAAATAAAACCATGGTAGCTTTATCTGCATCAGCACCAGCACTGCTATCATCCTGGCTGGACTATCAGCATGTTGAGGAGTATCAGGTTGTGTCTTATTAATTTTTTGTATCTCCAGTGCTTTGCATTTTGCTTGGTCTAAAGAATCTTAATCCATGCATGTCTTAAGGGAGGGAGAAACAGGAACTAACATTTATATAGTACCAACCTCTGTGCTGGATCAAATTAAAGTTGAAAGACAATACTGGGGAAAAAAAGGCAACATGCACAACAGACAATAGGTTGATATGCTTAATAGACTTTAAAAATGAGCATATTGATTAAGATAATCTGTTCTGGAGAAAGGTATACTGTTTTGAAGGCAAATTAGGGATAGGGTGGGTATTTTACTTGGTAAAGGGGAGCCAGAACATGAGACAGAATGAGGCAGGGAGGAGAGAGAGTGAGAGAGACAGAATGAATGAATGAATGAAGAATATGAGATGTCTTTGTAGCTCATTCCTAATCTGGTGCCCCCAAAGCTGACCTACAGATGTTCCCCCATCATATTTGTTCTTTTTCACTGGTCTCATACTAAGGGTGCAAATATACACAAAGGAAAAGACACATCCCTTTCACACTGTCCAGCTTCAGGGAGAATGACAAAGGTGCAAGTAACCTGTTAATTGAATGTAGACTCCATGCTGTACATACTATCTTTTAAAAAAACTTTGCTAGAACTTGTACTAACATACATATATTGTGTGTCTTTATTACCATAGTTTCATTGGTTACAGAATATACTCCTTTGTATTTTAAGGAGGAAATGAGCCAATTTTTGCATACAGGATTTTTTCCTATTTTAACCAAGCTAATTTCTGCTAAGTTAATGTGTTCAACAAATATTGGGCACCTACTATGTGCCACTGGTCCAAGGACAGCATATAGAGCAAGGGTGAATGAAACAAAATCTGTGGCTTCATGGAGTTTTTATTCCAATGGGAATGAGGGCAGGACAGACAATAAACAGATAAGGAAGTAAATCATATAACATAATGTCAGGTAGTAATAAATATTATGAAGAAAAATAGAGCAAAGAAAGTATGTATGCTTAATGTCAAGAGAAGCAAGGTGGGGCAAAGGATGTTGAATAGAGCTCATCTCTAGCCAAGAACATCACAGCCATGTGGACCCTAACCCTATTCATTCCCACAGCACCCAGGCTGATTTTCATTTACTTAATGTTTAGGTAAAATTGAGTTTGTCAGAACAAGACCTGGAATTCAAATGGTAATATAGATGGTGATAAATGCCTGAAAATAAAAACGTGTCAAATGTCATCAGTTCCCATCTGTGCTTTCTAATTTGTTGACAAACCAATAGCTGAAATAAAAAGAGGAAAGTACAGTTCCAGGTGGTTTAGTATAACAATGAAATGGTTGCTTTGAAGGAATAGAAGATAGTGCAATCAATAAAATTTGAAAAATGCAACCCTCAGAGGTCTAGAGCTAGTATTAGTGCGAAACTAGTTTTGTTTATATTGATACCCTTAAAAAGTTTCTTACTGAGATTACCCATGACAAACTAATACCACAGTCAGTGGTTCATTCTCTCTCCTAAACTTACTCTGTATTTATCCCCAAACTCTCTCCCTTCCTCCCTTTTCCCTTCCTTTCTTCCCCCTTCTTTCTGTTTTCTATCTAGACTTCATGTAATCTTATCCAGAGCCGTGGCTTAATAAACCATCTATATGCCAGTGACTCTATATGTTTAACCTTGTTTTCTGTCCTGAGTTCTAGGCTAGTATATCTAATTGCTTACTCGATATCTTTACTTGTATGTCTAATAGGTATTTCAAATTAAATGTGGTTAAAATAGTAGATTTGACTTCCATCTGCCTTCCCCACTTCCCAAATATGGACCTTCCTAAATATTTCCTTCTCAATAAATTGTGCCTCTATAATTTATCCAATTGCATGGTACAACTATCTTGATTTCTGTCTTAAATCCACACCCCATATCCAATCCATCAGTAAGTTTATTTAATGGCTCTAATCCCAAACTGTGTCTGGAACCAACCATATCTCATCATCTCCACTTCAATAGCCTTAGTTAAAAGATGTTGTATCTTGCCAAGTCTGTTGCAAGAACATCCTACTTGGTCTCCCTCCCCGCTGCTGGTGAACCAAGGCTGCTGGGCTTACAGGGAGTTGAGGACCTATTGTGAGAACAAGGCTTAGAGTGCATGGTGTCTGCACTGGAAGAACCACAGTGAGGTGGTCATTGGACCTGGGCTGGGTCTGTGAGGTTGCTGAGGGATTATGCACTTTGGGTGCACAGTTGGGGCAGAGCCAGAAGTTCCTTCCCACACACTTGCACTACTGATAGATGATGTAGCAGGAAGTAGAAAAAGCAAAATGCAACAATCTGGAACCAGGAAGGCAACCTCTTTTCTTTTCTTCAATGACCTTCCCATGGTCTCTACTGATAAAGTTTAGTTGTGCTGACTATAAGGGGGAGATGTTGCAGAGAGTGAATGAAGGGTGAATTTAGAGCTGAGAAGCAAGAAGTTGATAGCTGGCACAGTATCTTTCAAAATAATAAATGAATCGTAACTATCTTCACAAATCACCATAGTATAAGGGTGGCTGGCTGGCTTAGTTGGTAGAGCTTCCAACTCTTGATCTCAAGGTCATGAGTTCAAGCCCCACATTGGGCATAGAGCCTACTTAAAACATAAATAAAAGTATAAGGTGTATAATTGTCTTTATTTCTGGGATTATTAATAAATTATATGGAACTGGAATTTAAATTTAGAAAGTACAATTTACATGTCTTTGTTCCCATTCTTTTTTTTTTTTTTAAGTTTATTTACTTTGAGAGAGACAAAGACATCGTGAGTGGGAGAGGGGCAGAGAGAGAGGGAGACAGAAAAATCCCAAGCAGACTCCTCACTGCCAGCTCAGAGCCTGATGTGGGACTTGAAGTCACGAAACTGGGAGATCATGATCTGAGCTAAAACCAAGAGTTGGACCCTTAACCTACTGAGCCACCCAGGTGCCCTCTTTCTTCCCATTCTTGTGTCAAGCTTCTTCTATAAACTGTATTGTTACCGTTAATAACAAGAAATCCAAAATAATACATCCTGGAAACCGGTGGAAGGGTGAGGGGGAGATTCCTAGGCATCAAATGCCTGAGTCCCTGAAGCTGTATCTAGCAAATGCTTGGGCATAGGGGTGGGCATGGGCAGCAGTGCTTGATGGTTAGATGAATTAATAAAATTCTTCTTTCAAAGTGATACTGTATAAGTGATAAAACTCTATCTGCTTTTCCTGTGTGAGTCACTCTTTAAGAGCAGAACTTGTCTGTTGGCCCAAATTTGTTAATCACAATAGCTACCTAGCCAAAATTAGTCTCAAAGGTTGTGTTAGGGGAAGGTAAGATTTGAGAGAAGAGTTAAGGCAAGAGATGATATGGACTGAATGTTTGTATCCCATCCCGCAAGTTCACATGCTGGAGCCCTAACCCCCAGTGTGGCTGTATTTGTAGATTGGGCCTCTAAGGAAATAATTAAGGTTAAATGAAGTCATAAGGGTGAGATTCCCTTCTGATAGGATTAATGTCCCTCTAAGAAGAAACACCAGAGAACTTCCTCCCCCACCCCATGCATTCACTGAGGAGGCCCATATATGCCTATATTGGCAAGATGGCCATTTGCATCCCAAGGGGAGAGTGCTTATCAGACACAAACCCTGCTGGCATCTTGATCTGGGACTTCTTGTCTTCAGAACTGTGAGAAAATAAATTTCTGTTGTTTAAGCCACCCAGTCTGTGATATTTTGGGATGGCAGGAGGTAAGAATAAAAGACACTACAAAAGAATAAATAGAATGAGACACTATCTAGAAAAGGCAAGATTGGGGGGTGCTATATATAGGCAACGGGCAGCATGAATATCCAGGATACTTGTGTAAATGGGAGGTGGGGAAGAAACATGAAACAGAGTGGAGGAATAGCAAAAACAAATGTATTTCTTTTTTTAATTACTATTTTTTTAATGATTTCTGGAATAGAATTTAGTGATTCATCACTTACACATAACACCCAGTGCTCATCCCGACAAATGTCCTCCTTAATGCCCCTTTCCTATTTAGCTCATCCCCCCACCTAATACCCCGCCAGCAACTCCCAATTTATTCTCTATATTTAAGAGTCTCTTATGTTTTTATATTATTTTTGTTTCCCTTCCCTTATGTTCATGTGTTTTGTATCTTACATTCCTCGTATGAGTGAAATCATATGATAGTTGTCTTTCTCTGACTAGCTTATTTCACTTAGCATAATACATTCTAGTTCCATCCACATTGTTGCAAATGGCAAGATTTCATTCTTTTTGATCACGGAGTAATATTCCATTATATATAGATACCACATCTTCTTTATCCATTCATCAGTTGATGAACATTTGGGCTCTTTCCATACTTTGACTATTGTCAATAGTGGTGCTATAAACATTGGGGTGCATGTACCCCTTTGGATCAGTACTCCTGTATCCTTTGAATAGAGATGTAGTAGTGGAATTGCTGAGTCATAGGATAGTTTTGTTTTTAATTTTTTGAGGAACCTCCATTCTATTTTCCAGAGTGGCTGCACCAGTTTGTATTCCCACCAGCAGTGCAAATGGTTCTTCCTCTGCATCCTCACCAACATCTGTTATTGCCTGAGTTGTTAATGTTAGCCATTCTGACAGGTGTGAGGCAGTGGTATCTCATTATGGTTTTTTTTAATTTGTTTTTAATATTTATTTATTTTTGAGAGAGAGAAAGACAGAGCACGAGTGGGGGAGGGGCAAAGAGATAGGGAAACACAGAGTCTGAAGCAGGCTCCAGGCTCTGAGCTGTCAGCACAGAGCCTGACGCAGGGCTTGAACTCACAGACCGTGAGATCATGACCTGAGCTGAAGTCGGATGCTTAGCCTACTGAGCTACTCAGGTGCCCTGTCTCATTATGGTTTTGATTTGTATTTCCCTGATGATGAGTGCTGTTGAGCATTTTTTCATGTGTCTGTTAGCCATTTGGATGGATGTCTTCTTTGGAAAAGTGTCTATTCATGTCTTATGCCCATTTCTTCACTGGATTATTTGGTTTTTGGGTGTTAAATTTGAGAAGTTCTTTATATGTTTTGGTTACTAACCCTTTATCTTAGATGTCATTTGAAAATATCTTCTCCCATTCCTAAGGTTGCCTTTTAGTTTTGATGTTTGTTTCCTTCTCCATGCAGAAGCTTGTTATCTTGATGAGTCCCAATAGTTCATTTTTGCTTTTGTTTCCCTTGCCTCTGGAGACATGTCAAGTAAGAAGTTGCTGTGGCCGAGGTCAAAGGAGTTGTTGCCTGTTTTCTCCTCTAGGATTTTGATGGCTTCCTGTCCTATGTTTAGGTCTTTCATTCATTTTGAGTTTATTTTTATATATGATGTAAGAAAGTGGTCCAGATTCATTCTTCTGCATGTCGCTGTCCAGTTTTCCCAGCACCACTTGCTGAAGAGACTGTCTTTTTTCCATTGGATATTCTTTCCTGTTTGTCAAATATTAGTTGGCCATACGTTTATGGGTCCATTTCTGGGTTCCCTATTCTGTTCCATTGTTTTTGTGCCAATACCATGCTGTCTTGATGATTACAGCTTTGTAATACAGGTTGAAATACAGAAATGTGATGCCTCCAGCTTTGGTTTTCTTTTTCAGGATTTCTTTGGCTATTTGGGGTCTTTTCTGGTTCTATACAAATTTTAGGATTGTTTGTTCTAACTCTGTGAAGAATGCTGGTGTTATTTTGATAGGGATTGTGCAAAAACAAATTTCTTTCACTATGTTGCCATTTTATTTAAAACTGGTCTTTTTAACCAATGGAAGGAAATGAATCAGGATATCCCCAAAACATTAACACCCACACATTTTTCTACTTGGCTTTAGAATTATTTTTTAACTCTCATCTGAGAGTTAAACTGATTAGTTAGTTTAATTAGTTAAACTAATATAAATCTATATTAGTTTTCAAGGTAAATATTGTAAAGGTTTTAAATCAAGAGAGGTCAAGAAACTAGTTTTCATTCTTACGTAGAATACAAGCTGTATGACCCACTTCCAATCATTTAAGCCTCTCCTATACAGAAATGGAACCTCTACACCTCACTCAGCTCTTCTTAGGAAAGAGGAGGTAGAAAATTATTTGGGTTTGAAAGGACTTCTCTACAGAAAAACTCAACATGAGGAGTAGAGATATCCATAAGTTTGTGAATTAGGTGACTTAGGGATAAAGTCTCAGTAGTATGATACTAAAGCCAGCAGGTGCTCAGTAAAGCCACTGAATAAACAGTATAGTAAATAAAGCGAAGCATTAGAATTAAGCTTTGTTCCAGATTTTGTTTTCTAGGTATGGTTTTCCCAAAGACGTCCTCACCATTTCTCTTTATGAAGCTGTGGTCAGCTTAGTAATGCACCCCTTTCTGCCTCATTTGTTTATTTCCTCACTCTCAGTGTCCCGGGATTACATCTCCCAATGAAGTCTAGTCCTCAAATTTGTCCAGGCTTTGTTTTCTAGATAATCCAAGCATAGACAGTACCCAAAGCAGGATCAGAATTAATGCTTAGAAGAAGATATTTTGTAAATAAAATTAAGAGTCAAAATTTGCTACAGATAACATAATGTGAAGAATTATGTTTTGGTAAAACAGAATTCTTGGCAATAAAGAGTCCTATAATTGATATTTAAGAAAACCTTTAGCATTTATGACATTGTCATTTTTGGAGGATACTTCCTTTTGTATAGTATGTCCATTATTTGGGATTTGTCTGCTGTCTTATCATGATTAGACTAAAATTAGACATATCTGGCCAGAATATCACATAGTGATATTATGTCCTTTTTAGGGCATCGTACCTAAAGTACATGATGTCCATAATATCATTTTATTAGTGATACTAATTTTGATCATCTGGTCAAAATTGTTAATTCTTTAAAAAATGTATACTTGAATACCTATATTTTTCTCATTTTTAATATCATCATAGTCGACAACACTGCAACACCATAGCAGGTTTCATTATTATTGCCTAATACTCCAGCCCTCACAACTACCAACTAAAATGTAAGTACCACAGGACCAAGGAGTATTGCCTGTTTTATTCACTGATACAAACGATTCCAAGCACGTGGTACAGTGCCTAGCACATATTTATTAAATGAATTAATAAAAATATAATTCTGATTAGTAGAATGTTGAACAACACAGAATTTATTATAATAAAAGCACTTATGCAGAGCATTATTACAGCCATGCTATTATAGGATATGAAACCAGGATGGAAAATATATGATTAAGGATAATTTTAAATCCCTATTTTGGCTCAGATATTTAACCAAAACTATCAGTAGCAAAACTGACTGATTTAGGATGCCTTGCAGATTCCTCTTATCACTCTTTAGAGGTGGTACTAATAGAAATGAAATGGCTAAAAAACTGACGAGAAAGAAGTATGAAAGGGAGAGAATGAATGTTGCAGGGACACATCTAGATTTTACTCACCAGCTATCAACTGGATTACACACAGGTCTCACTTGGCATGGTTCTGACATGCATGATTTCCAGTTACCATGGTTTAGTAAAATAATCCAGTCCTATAGCATCATAGTTCAAATTTCAGTTACCATGATTCAGTTTGGTTTAGTAATTGTATAAAGTACAAACTTTGTTGCTGAATCTTCATTCCACAAATGACTACATAATTGACACATGCACATCATGATCAGTGACCAATCGAACCATTTCTTCCAAAGTCTATCAGTGATTGGTCACTCTGCATCTGTTTCATTTTACACACCGACAGCAAAAGTGTGTAGTTGTGTTGTAATCTTGTCTCTTAGTGATAAAATCACATGACATTTTACAAACATGGATAATCAAAAGAGGGAATTGGCCAATAGTGCTACACATAGTCCAAAAAATGACACTACAAATTGAATATAAATGGAATTATAGAAAAAATAACTGATGGTTGAAATATTGACACTGCCACCATTTGAAAGACTCTAGATGTACAGCCAGAGGAACTTCGTGAAGGCGAAGTTATCAAGATAAAGAAGAAAGTGGTTGCAACAAAGATGATGAAGATATCCCAGAAGAAGTAACGCAGGCAAAAAAATCCACATTAACAGAACTTTTGGAGATATTTCACAACACAAACATCAAAGGATAAAATGTTGGAAGCAAATCCAAATTTAGGAAAGAGTATAACAATTCACTAGGGCAAACACAAGACCCTCACTCCCTATTGTAAGTTATACAATGAGAAGAAGGCAAGCATTGTTTAAGTTACTCCTGATACATTTTTTAAAATGTTTATTAAAAATTAAAAAAACCTTAATGTTTATTTGTTTTTGAAGGAGAGACAGAGTATTTATGGGGGAAGTGTAGAGAGAGAGGGAGACATAGAATCTGAAGGGGCTCCAGGCTCTGAGCTGTCAGCACAGAGCCTGATGTGGGGCTTGAACCCATGAACTGCGAGATCATGACCTGACCTGAGCCGAAGCTGTACGCTTAACGGACTGAGCCACCCAGGCGCCCCTAAAAATTTGTTTTTAAATGTTTATTCATTTTTTGAGAGACAGAGAGCCAGAGGGGGAGGGGCAGAGAGAGAGGGAGACACAGAATCTGAAGCAGGCTCCAGGTTCTGAGCTGTCAGCACAGAGCCTCATGAGGGGCTTGAACCCAAGAGCCATGCAGCTGCTTAACTGACTGAGCCACCCGGGTGCCCCAAATGTTTGCTTTTGAGAGAGAGAACACATGAGGGAGAGGGGCAGGGGGAGAGGGAGACAGGATCTGAAGTGGGCTCTGTGCTGACAGCAGACATCCAGGTGCCCCACATGAGGCTCAAATTCATGAACTGCAAGATCATGACCTGAGCTGAAGTCGGAAGCAAGGTTAACTGACTGAGCCTCCCAGGCACTCCCTCTTTATGCATTTTTAACAAAGAAATAAAACATTTTAATTCTTAAAGTTTCCAATGCCTTAAATTTCAATATACTAAGTAAATAATAGCTTTACTATTATTTTTAATGTACCTATATAGACAATAAGAGATCTTTTACAAATTTTGTTTTTAATGTTTATTTTTGAGAGAGAGAGACACAGCGAGAGTTGGGGAGGAGCAGAGAGAGAGAGGAAGATACAGGATCTGAAGCAGGCCCCAAGCTCTGAGCTATCAGCACAGAGCCCGACCTGGGGCTTGAACTCACGAACAGGGAGATCATGACCTGAGCCAAAATCGGCCTCTTAACCAACTGAGCCACCCAGGTGCCTGACAATAAAAGATTTTAAAAGTTTCTTAAAATTTTTATTTAGAGGGAGAGAGAGAGAGAGAGAGAAAGAATGCGAGTGGGGGAGGGGCAGAGAGAGCGAATCCCAATAGAGAAAGAATCCATGTTGTTAGCCCAGAGCCCAAAGCAGGGCTCAATCCCATGAACCATGAAATCATGACCTGAGTCAGACCCTTAACCGACTAAGCCACCCAGGCACCCTGACAATAGAGATTTTAATATTTTGACAAAAATTTTAAAGGTCATGAAGCAATCATAAATTTTCCATTGATTATTAAAATCACTTTGCACAGTTTTAGCTTGATTGCTTGTTTTCAAGGTTCTGCACAGCCATGCAAAATAAAGACTGTCTTTTTTTTTTTTTTTTTAGTATTCAAGAGAAAGTGCAAGTTAAATGCTCACAAGTGAAAAATAGAAAGTCCTTAACATAGTTGCGATCTAAAGAAAATAAAGAACCACTGACTGGAAATGATAAGCTATAGATGTTAGCTTCCCACTTGGATCACTCCCAAATCTATATCTCTACCTGGTGTTTCAAGGTGACGTCTGGGCATTCCACCAGCAAACGCTTCACATACAACACATTCCAAATTGAACTTCCTCCTAATCCTGCCACCTTCCAAAAAGCAACTTAATTTTCTATAATAGGGTATCAATTAGGATTAGTGGCTAGTAACAGAGACCTGAAATGATAGTAGCTTAAATAAGATAAGGATTTATTTTTTGGTTAAAATAGAACTCCAGAATTAGACAACCCACGGCTAACATGGTGACTCACCAATTTCAGGAATCCATCTTTTTGTTCTACAATCCTTAGCATGAAGTGTCTATCTTTAAGTTACCTCATGGTCACAAACTAGCTATCATGCTCCAACTATCACATCCCAGACAGAAAGAAGGAAGGTAAAGAAAATATGTGGTCACCCTGCTGAAACAATGTACTTTAGACACAGTGGATACTCTACCCAAAGATGTCTGCTTATGTCTTGTGTTATTATGTCTTATAAGACAGAGACACAGTTTTGATATGGTTTTTAGCTGGTCATGTTGTCATCTTTGATACTGTATAGATCAATTACATAAGAAAATGGGTAGAGTGGATATTAGGTAAGCAAGTAGTAGTCTTACCAGACGTCATTAATGATTCTACTAGCCACTTAGTCATCAAGCCAGAGAGCTAGGGATTATCTGAGACTCTTTTGTCTCTCTCATTGCTCTTATCCAAGTATAGTTTATCATACTTCCTAAATTTCTTACAAATTTGAAACTCCACTTTTTTTTAAAGCCCCACTGTCTAAAATAGTGCATGATGCATTCTATGTTTCTTTTTTCCCCAAAAAATTTTTTTTGAGAGAGTACAGGAGCATGAGCAGAGGAGAGGCAGAGGGAAAAGTAGAGAGGATGAGAATCTTAGGCTGCATGCTCAGTGCGGGGCTATTCCCCCTGAACCTGGATCATGACCTGAGAAGAAACCAAGATTTGGATGCTTATCCAACTGAGCTGAGCTACCCCAGGCGCTCCCACTCTGTTTATATTTATAAATGTTTGTGGAATGCTGATTTAATAGCTGCCTTTCAGACAATGGGGTAAGTTATTGCAGTGAACTTTAAATTGAGGTCTTCAAATAATATTCAAAGATTATAATTACTGGAATTCTTTAAGTCACAAAGTAATTTCTTATTCTCTAACACTAGTCGGATTGGAATTAGTTATTCAACTTCAATAGTATGAAACATAGGCAAATACACTCCCTTTTCTAGCCTTTAATGTTTCCTAATTGTGTAACTTTGTTAGTAGCTTCTGTCTCTTGCACTCTCTCCTCTTAAACACCTTTATGAGATGTTCCTCAGCATGCCCATGAGCACACGCCATTCACACACACACACACACACACACACACACACACACACACACACACACTCAGGCATGCAGTAATGGCCTCAAAAATCTTACTCCCTTGCAAGTCAAAATGTCAAACATCTCCGTGGCAGGTATGAAAAACAGTAAGCCTGTCCCTGCTGAGCCACCTGCTGAATATTCCATATGCTAGGTGCTAATTTTAGGAGAAAGAAAGGAAAGTTTAAAAATGTATTCTCTTCTCACTGCTCCACAAGAGCCACCTTTCCTTTTCTTCTCGAGCAGCTGCAGTAGAAGCTTACATGAATACAAGCAAAATGCGAGCGGTACTAGAGACAAGGCTTAATTTAAAAGAATTCACCAGATGACTCAAACAAATAAACCTATTGGTTAAGCTTATTGTTCTGGAGAGAATAAACAGTGGGACTGGCCTTGGATTGATGGAATTCACTAGAATAGAACAGGGCTGACAAATTGGGATAAAATATTTGGCAGTTTTTTTTATCCTGGGACAGATGACCAACTTACTTTAAATTCATTTCCTGCAGCTGGTGAGTGGGTGGCCACGTCTGTATCCTACCCATTGTAGCCAAGTAACATTTCTTGACTTTGACACATTGCCCCACCTGATTAGATATTTGACAAAGCAATGTACATCACAGGCCATTTTCAAAATATTATTGTTTCCCAGAGTCCTGACATTCTGGTGTAAATGAAGACCTCTGCAAGCCTTAAACATGCTCAGAAAATGGGTCATTTTGACAAGTTGAGGGATAGACTATCTGTGAACAGTCTGCAGGACAGAGCTTTAATAGTGATCATTTTACAAATGCTATTTTATCTTTATCTTTAAATGTTTCTTTTGCATCTTTAAATATTTCAGTTGCTCAAATAATTTAACATAGGGGCATTGGGATGGGACAGTTGGAGCAAATAATGTACAGAGATAATTATTGCAATTTCTTATTACATTTGAAGTCATAATTTCATTAAGTTGGTTTTTCAAATTAAAATTTCATACACAGTTGAAGTCATTTCAACATGAATATGATTCTACATAATAAATTGGATGTGCAGAAATTCAAGTATTCAGAAGTTATGAAACAAGGAATCAATTAGATATACAAACGCTAATGACTCACTTGAGAAATATTTTAGGCCTCCTGTGCTATGTATTAGTAACTGTGTCCCCACCCCCAACGCCCATTTCCTTTAGCGGTAGAGGCTCTTGTGACTGCTATGTTTATTTACTGCTCCCTCTGCTTTTTTTTTTTTAATCAGTGCCTCTGTGATGTTTCCTCATCTTCTAACATTCCTGTTTATTCATTCTAAAAGCCAGGAGTTTCCTCAATGTACTAACTGATCAGTTAGGAATTTTTATTCTTTAGCACTTGTGCTAAATATAAACATAACCCTAGGCATTCTATGTTTCAATTTGGGGGCTTATTTTGGAGAATTATCATTTTTTTGGAATTTTATTTGGAACTTAATTTTTTTCTCCATTCTTAAATCTGATCTTATGATTGCACACAGAGGGTCTTCTTAAGGGAATGCTTTCCCCCATAAAATATTTATTTTAGCAAGAGCAAATAAAGATTCAAATGAGAGGAGCCTCCAATTGACTTTCAAGTGACCGTCACAACTTTGTAAAAAAGAGGAGTCAATCAGTTCTCACTTGTCCATTTCTACCTCACTTAACTGCTCCATGGTCTCGGGGCAGTTATTTAATGTCTGGACCTCAATTCTCTTATGTGTGAAATGTGGATAATAATAGTGCCTACTTCTATGATGATTGTAGGGATTAAAAGAGTTAGTATGTGCAGTGTGCTATGACCCATACCTGGTACATAACAAATATTCAGAAATTTGTATCTGTTATTTTATCCTTATCATCTCTACATAGATACATTTTCCTGTCCTTTCTACTTTTCTTTCTTCTTCCTCTATCCCCTTGTGAGTAAATAAGTTACTTCTAAGCATGCCACGAGATTAAGAAGTGTGATCTGGAGCTGTAGTTACAGTCTAGTCCTTACTATAAACCAGAATATTTAAATCCCAAAGGAGAGAAAGTCCACCAAGACTACTATATTGCACAACTCCAGGGGGAACCATTCACCTGTAGTCAGAGTGACTGCTGTCCTTGAGACAGTGCAGTGGACAGTCCATGTAGCTATACATGGTGGTTCTGAAGCCTACCATTCAGTCACTTTTTTTTCTTTTCCTTTCTCCATTCATGTTGTTTTTCATATTTATGTAAATATGTATAGTCACCAGATGACATACACACATTAAAGCTTTCCACGTTGGTTCCCCTGTACAAATCTCTTTTTTCCCTTTCCTAAGGTGCTGACATTCAGCTGGGAGTTGTGTGTGTTTGTGAGCATATAAGCTTATATTTATACCTATGTGAAGTATTAATAGTAATAGAAAAGTATAAGTAGAAAAATAAAGAATAAATTACATACCAGGTTTTAAAATGCTCATAATTTATAAGCTGTATCGCTTTTTCTTACTTGTAGGAGATGATTACAATTGGATCAAAGCAAAGTTTTTGAATAGAACCAAAACATTAAATTAATTGACCATTAAGAGATAGGGACTGATCGACTTCCTGCCACTAGATGAAAAGCATAGATAAGCTGAGATGAGCCTGACTGACCAAATCTTTCAGGGATTTTGGCATCCACTTTCTATTATGTGTCTGTAGACACTGCCAGTGATTTGAATCAATATAACATTTTTATTATTGTAAATAAAACGCTTCATTTAGTTAGTTCTTTAGTTGATATGAGAAAAATGTTCTCTGATGAACTACTTCAAGCAATATCCTTTGAAATTTGAATACTGTGACAGCTTTTTTTTTTCAATACAATTTGTGACCAGTAATAGAACTACATACAGGTGGTATTGGATTTGTATGCATTCCTTACCACCATTTAAGCACCACAGATGTTTCCTTTATTCATAATGAGTTAATCCCACTGCCATTCATGCACAAGGAAAGAAGGCGCCCAAAGGACTAGGTAGCTAGAGGGAGTAGAAGAAGCAAAAAGCCTTGCTAATCTACAAATTTGATAATTCCCCCTCAAATAATTGAAAGTTTGATGTATTTGCATTAGAAAGGTGTGAATCAGGAATGCTGAAGTTCAACACATTCTGTGCTAAAATTGAAACAGGACTCAGATGGACTGAACCATATTTTATGATGTGCTTTTTCAATTTTTGGTATAGAATTTCCTTACTTATAGAGGAATTGCAACTGAACATAAGTTAAAACTGTAACTTTACCTCTTGAGATGAATGTTCTGCCTGCAATGATCTCTTCCTTCTCAAAATTACCATTCAGTTCACTTCAACAGTCATCTATTGAGCTTTATACTAGTCTATTTCTAAGAATTCAAGGATGAATAAAACGTGGTCCTTGTTCTTAAGTAGTTTCAATTCAGAGGATTCAAAGAAAATCAAAGGGAACAAAGTATGGGTGGAGGAAGCATGGAGTAGGGTGTGGAGGGGGGAACGTTTGAGTCTTATTCTTTATAGCACTCCTTTTATTACTCACAAATTTGTCTCCCTCTCCCTCTCTCTCTCTCTCTCTATATATATATATGTAGACATATATATGTGTGTGTGTGTGTATATATATGTCTATATATATACATATATATGATATATATATGATATATATATTGCCAGCTCTTGATATTGCCAAGCTTTCTTGTTTTTGTTTATAATAAGATAATCATCTAATAAATATGTATGGTAAAACTCTTGTATACAAGTAACTTTTTGGATATTGTCGGTGACACAAAGTAATTGTCCTCCACTAGCTCACAAAACAAATCAAATGATGGCATTATATATAGCACACAATGCAAACACTGTGGAGTCAGGGTTTAGCACAGTGAATCAGGTTTTTCATCAGGACTACACCACTGATAAGCAGCAGAGCTGAGATTTGAGATCAGGTCTGACTCCAAGACTAGTGGGTTTTTGCTGTTGTTTGTTTTGTTTTTTGTTTTGTTTTGTTTTCACTTTAAAACCGTAAAGCATGATACCATAAATATCAGGGCCTATCACAGAAATATGCAACATTAAAGTTGTTCTCAGCCTTTCATGTGGAACTTCCACTAATTATTGTAATTTTAACCATTTGGATATTCTTCAGAGCCTTTATCATATTCTGACTTGCATCTGACCGGAGAAAAAATTACTGATTCTTTACAGTGCTGTGGAAAGAACGTGAATACTGAAGTATAGTTTTATTTAGGTTCTCTGAGCTTTAATTTTCTGATTTATAAAATCCTTGCAGTGTTGTGGTAGAAATGAAATGAAATAGTTAATGCAAAGTCTATGGCATAGCACTTGTCTCTGAGTGGCCCCTCCAGAAAGATGAGTTATCTTCCCTTGAGTTACGAGAAAATATGCCTTTAAACCAGTCTAAGGATGATACATTAGAGTTGGCAAGGACTGAGGGAGTATCTTGTTTACCTCTTATTGGCCAGAGTTGAATATGGAAACCCAGTGCTCAACTCTGATATGCTTTTCTCAAGGTCACATAGACAGACTAAGCAGAATAAGTTGTATCATGTTTTGATTTCCTTTCTGTGCCTAGAGAAGGGACACCCTATTTCCAAGAGCACACTGGAGAACTGGTCTGGATTTGGGGGACTCTTGTCAAGCTTTTATAGGTTCAATAATAAGATTGTGGGAAAAGGGGCACCTGGGTGGCTCAGTGGGTTAAGCATCTGACTTCAGCTTACATCATGATCTCACAGTTTTTAGGTTTGAGCCCTGCATCTGGCCCTGTGCTGACAGCTTGGAGCCTGGAGCCTACTTTGGATCTGTGTCTCCCTCTCTCTCTGCCCTACCCTGCTCACACTCTGTCTCTCAAAAATAAATAATTAAACAAATAAAAAAAATAAGACTGTGGGGAAATGATTTGTTCCTTTAATCATTAATGATGTTGAACAACTTTTTGTTTATTTTTTTCCAGCTTTATTGGGATATAATTGATATATAACATTGTGTAAGTTTAAGATGTACAGCATAGTGATTTTATGTACGTATATAGTACAAAGCGATTAACACAATAACACATCTGAGACCTCATAAAGTTACAGTTATTTTGTGATAAGAACTTTAAAAATCTACTCTCTTAGAAACTTTCAAATATGCAGTCAACTATTGTTAACTATAGTCATCATGCTGTACATCCCCAGAATTTATTGATCTTCAGTACCTTCACTCATTCTCTGTCCCTTGGTTTTTTAAGATTCCATGTATAAGAGATCATATAGTATTTGTCATTTTCTGTTTAATTTATTTCACCTAGCATAATGCCCTCAAGTTTCATCCATGTTGCTGTAAGTGGTAAGATTTCCTTCTTTTTTATGACTGAATAATATTACAAAATTCATATGGAATCACAAAATACCTTGGGTGGCTAAAGCAATCTTCAGAGAACAAAGCTTGAGGCATCACACTTCCTGATTTCAAACTATACTACAAAGCTATAGTAATCAAGACAGTATGTTACTGGTATGATAATAGACCACTGGAATAGAATCAAAAGCCCAGAAATAAACCTGTTCATATGTGGCCAACTAATATTTGATAAAACAGTGAACAATACTCAATGGAGAAAAGAATCTCTTTAATAAATGGTACTGGGAAACTAGATATTCACATGCTAAAGAATGAAACCAGACCCTTATCTTACACCATTCACAAAAATTAAGTTGAAATAGATTAAAAACTTAAATGTAAGACTGGAAACCAAAAAACTCCTGGAACAAAAATAGGAAAGAAGCTCCTTGACTTAAGTCTTGACAGTGATTTTATGACAAACAACACAAAAATAAAGTGGAACTACATCAAACTAAGGAGCCTCAGTTGAACAACTTAAAGGTTTATTGACCATATTTCATATTCTGTGAATTGCCTGTTCTTTGTCTTTTACTTTCTAATTTGTAGGAACTCCTGATAGATTATATAATTTAACCCTTGGTTTGTTTGTACCATAAATATATGTTTTCTTCGAAGATCTGTTATTTTATCTTTTAGTTTAGGTTATCTTTTCTATACCCAAGTTCTAAATTTTTATGTAGCTGAATCTGCCAAGTGTTATATGCCCTGAGAAGTTCTCTGTAATAGTTTTTTTCTCTCATGTCCTAGCATCATTTGTTGAAAACAAAACAGTATCTTTTTTCTACTGAATTGTCTTTGCCCTTTGTAAAAAATCAGTTATTCCATATTTGTATGTATGGCTCTTTTACTAGACTCTATTCTGTTGCAATATTTCTTTGTCATCTTTACTCCAATACCACACTGTATTGATTCCAAATAATGTGTTGAAAGTAGGGAATATTGGCTCTCCAAACTTGTTCTTTTTCAAAATAGTTTTGGTTATTGTAAGCCCTTTCCTCTGCTATGTAAATTTTATAATTAGCCTTCAAATTTCTAAAAAAAAAAAAAAAAAAAAAAAAAAAAGAACCTACTGAGGTTTCATGGACTCTGTAGCTCAAATTGGAAGGAATTGGCAATTTTCACAACATTGACTCTTCTGAAGCACAAAGTATAAATCTTCATTTATTCAGAATTCCTTCAATTAGTCTCAGCAGTGTTTTAGAGTTGCTAGTGTACAAATCTCCCATATCTTTTGTCAGATTTATTCATAAAATGTTTCATGTTTTTGACGCTATTATAAATATTATTTTAATATTTTTATTTCCACTTGTTCATTTACTAGCATATAGTAATACAACTTATTTTTACAAATTAATCTTGTATCCTTCAAGTTTGCTAAACTCATAAACCCACCTGTTAGTTTTAGTAGGGTTTTTTGTAGATTCTTTAGGGTTTTCTACATAGACAATCATGTCTGCAAATAATTACAATTTTAATTGTTCCTTTCCAATCTGGGTACCATTCATGTTTTCTTGCCTTATTGCATTGGCTAAAACCTCCAGTGAAATGTTTAATAGAGATAGTGAGAGAAGACGTCCTTCTCTTGTTCCCAATCTCAGGGGAAAACATTATTTTGTTTATTTTTTTAAGTTTATTTACTTGTTCTCAAAGGGAGAGAGACAGCACAAGTGAGTGAGAAGAAGAGAGGGAAAGAGAGAGAATCCCAAGTAGGTCCTGATCTGTCAATGTGGATCCCAATGTAGGGCTCGAACCCACGAACCATCAGATCATGACCTGAACTAAAATCAAGGATTGGACACTTAATCAACTGAACCACTCAGGCACATGCCCCTCCCCTCCCCTTTTTTAACCTTTAAGTGTGATGCTGGCTATAGATTTTTTGTATATATCCCTTTATAAGTTCAAGGGAGGTCCCTTTTATTCCTAATTTGCTGAGAGCTTTTTTTTTTTTAATTTTTTTTCAACGTTTATTTATTTTGGGGACAGAGAGAGACAGAGCATGAACGGGGGAGGGGCAGAGAGAGAGGGAGACACAGAATCGGAAACAGGCTCCAGGCTCTGAGCCATCAGCCCAGAGCCCGATGCGGGGCTCGAACTCCCGGACCGCGAGATCGTGACCTGGCTGAAGTCGGACGCTTAACCGACTGCGCCGACTGCGCCACCCAGGCGCCCCGAGAGCTTTTTTTTTAATCAAGAATGTATGTTGGATGTTTCCAAAGGCATTGTCTGTATCTATTGAAATGGTATTATGGTTTTCTTTTTAAGTTTGTGTTCATATGGTGAATTCTATCAATTGATTTTCAAATGTGAAACAACCTTGCATTTCTGGGATAAACTGAACTTGGTCATGATCTTTTATCCTTTTTATATATTGTTGGAGTTGATTTGCCCAATTTCGTATAGAATTTTGCATCTGTGTTTATAAGGGATATTGGTTTGCAGTATGTATGTATGTATGTATGTATGTATGTATGTATTCATTCATTCATTCATTCATTCACTCATAATGCCTTTGTTTGGTGGGATTCATAGAATAAGTTGAAAAGTTTTCCTCTTCAACTTTTTTGGGAAGAGTTTGTATAGAATTAGAATTATTTATTCCCTAAATGCTTAGTAGAATTCACTAGTAAATCCATTTGGATTTGAAGTTTACTTTGTGGGAAGGATTTATCGCCAAATACAATTTTTTAGTATATATTTATATATTAAGTTATCTCTTTATTCTTGTGAGCTTTGGTAGTTTGTGTTTTTCACTAAATTTCAAATTTATTGATTCACAGTTATTCATAGTATTCCTAAATTGTCCATTTCTCTAAACTATCAAATTTATTGATTCAAAGTTATTCATAATATTCCTTTATTATCCTTTTAACATCTATAGAATCTATACTAGTGTCACCTCTCTTATTCCTGATATTGGTCATTTGCATCTTCTCTCTTTTTTCCTGATCAGTGTAGAAATTTTTTAATTTTGTTAATCTCTTCAAAGCAAATAGCTGTTAGTTTCACTGACTTTGTTCATGATTTTTGTTTTTTTATTTCTTTGATTTATTTTCTCTGATCCTTTTTATTTCTTTTGTTTCTTTTGGGTTTAATTTGCCCTTTTTTTCTAGTTTCTTAAGGTAGAACTGAAGTCGTTGATTTGAGATCTTCTTTTTTATTTTATTTTAGAGAGAGAGAGAGAGAGCATGAGCAGGGAAGAGGGGCAGAGGGAGACAGGGGGGAGAGAATCTCAAGCAGGCTCCACACTCAGCACAGAGCCCAATATGGCTAGATCCCACGACCCTGGAATCATGACCTGAGCCAAAATCAAGAGTTGGACGCTCAATCGATTGAGCCACCCATATGCCCCAAGATCTTTCTTCTAATAGAGGCATTAAAGTGTAAATTCCCCCTTATGTCCTGCTTTAATAAATATCACAAAGTTTTAATTGCTTGTTTTCACTTTCATTCAGTGCAAAATAAATTCTCTTTTTCTTTGTATTACTGCTTTAATCCATCTGTTACTTATAAGTGTTTTATTTTGGAGTCTCTTTTAGGATTTTAGGGTGCATGGGTAGCTCAGTTGGTTAAATATCAGACTCCTGATTTCAGCACAGGTCATGATCTCATGATTTGTCCAATCAAGCCCTGAATGGGGCTCTGCACTGACAGTGTGGAACCTGCTTGGGATTCTCTCTCTCCCTCTCTCTCTCTCTCTCTCTCTCTTTCTCTCTCCCTTTACCCCTCCCCCACTCACACGTGCCCACCCTCTCAAAATAAATAAATAAACATTAAAAAAATAAATATTTGGGACACCTGGGTGACTCAGTTGGTTAAGCATCTGGCTCTTGGTTTCAGGTCAGGCTGTGATCTCATGGATTATGAGTTCAAGCCCTGTGTCATTGCTGATACTGTGGAGTCTGCATGGGATTCTCTTTCCCTCTCTCTTGCTTTCAACATAAATACATAAAAATAAATAAAAAAATAAATATTTGAAGGTTTTTCAGAGGTCTTTCTATTATTAAATTCTAATTTAATTTCTCTGTGGTTTGAGAACATACTTTGTATGACTTGAATGTTGTTATTGAGACTTATTTTATGGCACAGAACATGGTGTACCTTGGTAAAATATTCCATAGGTGCTTCAGATGAATGTGTATTCTACTATTGTTGGATGCAGGGTTCTATGTATGTCAATTAGGAAAACTTTGTTGAAAGTGTTTGTAAAATCTGTATCATTACTAATTCACTGACTTCTTGTGCTATTAATTATCGAGAAAGCATTACTGAAATCTTTTACTAGAATTATGGATTTTCTCTTTCTCCTTGCAGTGCTGTTAGTTTTTGCCTCATGTATTTTGAAGCTTTCTTATTAGGCAAATAAATGTTTTTAGCTTGTTATATTCTCTTGATTAATGACCCCTTTATCATTATGAAATGATCCTTTAGAATCTCTGGTAGCATTTTTATCTCTGAAGTCTACTTTGCTGATAATTAATGTTAATATTAACCTTTCTTGGGGCACCTGGGTGGCTCAGTCAGTTGAATGTCTAATTCTGACTGAGGTCACAATCTCACGGTTCATGGGTTCAAGTCCTGCATTGGGCTCTGCACTGCCAACTCAGAGCTTGGAGTCTGCTTCAGATTCTGTGTTTCCCTCTCACTCTCTTTCCTTCTGTCACTTGTGCTCTCTCTCTCTCTCTCAAATAAGTAAACTTAAAAAAAATTGATCTTATGTTAATATTAACATGATATATTACTTCCATTTTTAAAGTTTTAGCCAATCAGTGTGTTTTAGTATCCACTCATGGTAAAAACTGTCAGCAAAATGGGCTTAAAGAGAACATACCTCAACATAATAAAGGCCATGTATGAAAAATTCACATCTGAAATCATCTTCGGTGGTGAAAAACTGAGAAGACTCAGAGTCTTCTCTCTAAGGTCAGGAACAAGACAAAGATGTCCATTCTCACTACTTTCATTCAACATAGTACTAGAAGTCCTAGCCACACCAATCAGGAAAAGAAAGAAAAGGATATCCATATTGGTAAGGAAGAAGTTAAACTGTCACTATTCTCAGATGACATGATAGTATACATAAGTAATCCTAAATATTCCACCAAAAAAGTACTAGAAGTAATAAACAAATTCAGTAAAATCACAAGATACAAAATTAATACCCAGAAATCAGTAGCATTTCTATATACTAACAATGAAATTACAGAAAGAGAAGTTTAAAAACAACACCACTTACAGTTGCAGCAAAAAGAATAAAATACCTAGGAATAAACTTAACCAAAGAGGTGAGAGACCTGTGCTCTGAAAACGATAAAACACTGACAGGAGTGCCTGGGTGCCTCAGTTGGTTAAGCATCGTTTCAGGTCTTGATCTCATGGGTTGGTGAAATCGAGCCCTGCATGGAGCCCCACTGTCAGTGGGAGCCTGCTCAGAATTCTCTCTCTCCTCTCTCTGCCCCTTCCCTGCTTGTGTATGCATGTTTGTGCATGTATGCACACCCTCTGTCTCAAAATTAATAAACGTTAAACAAAAAGAAAACTAGGGGCACCTGGGTGGCTCAGTTGGTTGAGCGACCAACTTCAGCTCAGGTCATGATCTCAGGGTTTGTGAGTTCAAGCCCCGCATCGGGCTCTGTGCCGACAGCTCATAGCCTGGAGTCTGCTTCTGATTCTGTGTCTCCCTCTCTCTCTGCCCCTCCGCCACTCATGCTCTGTCTCTCTCTACCTCGGAAATAAATAAACATTAAAAAAAAAATAAAAAAATAAAACTATAAAACACTGATGAAAGAAATTGAAGGTGATACAAACAAATGGAAAGATATTCTGTTCTCATGGATTGGAAGAATTAATATTGATAAAATGTCTGTATTACCCAAAGCAATCTACAGATTGAGTGGAATCTCTAGCAAAACATCAACAACATTTTTCACAAAACTAGAACAAATAATACTAAAATTTCTGTGGAACTACAGAAGACCCCAAATAACCAAAGCAATCCTGAGAAGGAACAAAGCTGGAGGTATCACAATTCCATATTTCATGATATACTGTAAAACTGCAGTAATCAAATCGGTATGGTATGGGCACAAAAATAGACACATACATTAATAGAACGGGATCGAGGCCCACATTTATGTGGACAATTAACCTTTTCGATAAATGGTGCGGAGAAAACTGGACAGCTACAGGTAAAAGAATGAAACTGGACTACTTTCTAACACCATAATGAAAAATAAACTCAAAATGCATTAAAGACCTAAATATGAGACCTGAAACCATAAAAATCCTAGAAGAGAACACAGGCAGTAATTTCTCTGACATTGACCATGGCAACATTTTTCTAGATAGGTGTAAAGCAAGGGAAACAAAAGCAAAAGTAAACTATTGCAACTACATCAAAATAAAAGCTTTTGTACAGTGAAGGAAACCATCAACAAAACAAAAAGACAACCTACTGAAAGATATTTGCAAGTAATATATTCGATAAGGGGTTAGTTTCCAAAGTATGTAAAGAACTCATACAGCTCAACACCAAATAAACAATCTGATTTAAAAAAATAAGAAGAGGACCTGAATAGACATTTTTCCAAAGAAGACATACGTGAAAAGATGTTCAATATCAGTATTCATCAGGGAAATGCAAATAAAAACTGTAATGAGTTACTACCTTATGCCTGTTAGAATGACTAAAATCAAGAAAACAAGAAACAAAGTGTTGATGAGGATGTGAAGTAAAAGGAAACCTGTGCACTGTTGCGAATGTGAATTGGTATAGTCACTGTGAAAAACAGTATGAAGGTTCCTAAAACAAATTAAAAATAGAAATACCATAAGATCTAATAATTCCACTATTGAGTATTTCCTAAGGAAAATGATAGCACTAACTCAAAAAGATGTATGCACCCCTATGCTTACTGCAGCATCATTGACAATACCCAAAACATGGAAGTAACCTAAATGTCCTTCAATAGACGAATAAATAAGGAAAATGGGGTATATATACACAATGGAATAGTACATAACCATAAAAAGGATGAGATTGTGCCATTTCAGACAACATGGATGGACCTAGAGGGTATTATGCTAAGGGAAATAAGTCAGACTGAGAAAAACAAATGACATATGGTTCCAGTCATAAATGGAATCTTAAAAAAAAAGAATAAACAAAAAGCAGTATCTATAAATACAGAGAACAAACTGATGGTTGCCAGAAGGGAGGTGCTGGGGGTTTGGGCAAAATGGGTGAAGGGAAGAGGGAGGTACAGGTCTCCACTTACGGAATGAGTTAAGTCATGGGAGTAAAAAGCAGAACATAGGAATACAGTCAGTGATATTGTAATAGCAATGTAATGGGATAAATTGAAGCTATACTTGTGGTGAACATAACATCGTGTATAAAGTTGTCAAATCACTAAGTTGTACACCTTAAACTGTTGTAATATACTCAAATTAAAAAATTTATATATGTGTATATTTCTTTTTTTTTTTTTTATTTTTTTTTAACGTTTATTTATTTTTTTGGGACAGAGAGAGACAGAGCATGAACGGGGGAGGGGCAGAGAGAGAGGGAGACACAGAATCGGAAACAGGCTCCAGGCTCTGAGCCATCAGCCCAGAGCCCGACGCGGGGCTCGAACTCACGGACCGCGAGATCGTGACCTGGCTGAAGTCGGACGCTTAACCGACTGCGCCACCCAGGCGCCCCTATATATGTATATTTCTTATAGATAGCCTCAAATTGTCTTGTTTTGTATCCTATCTGACAATTTCTTTTGTTGGGTGTGCTTAGATTATTTACATTTGATGTTATTTTAAGCTACAATTCTTTTTTTTTTAATGCTGTAGGTTTATAGCATATGTTTTAATTCTTTCATCCGTATGTGTGTGTGTGTGTATGTGTGTGTATATATATATATATATATATAATGCCTTATATGTCTTATATGCCTTATATAATATTCATGTTGTCATATTTTTACATATAAGCCCCACAATACATTGTTATTATTTTTTATTTGAACTGTTACCTTTCAAAGAGATTTATAGATTAAATTTTTACGTATTTATTTAAGGAGTTAGGGTTTCCATTGCTCTCTATTGCTTGTGTCCATCTGGTGTCATTTTCTTCTGTCTTAAGGATGTCTAACATTTCTTACATAGCGTGGGTCTACTTATGAGGAAGATTTTCAGCTTTTGTATGTTCGAAAAGTCTGTATTTAGCCTTTTTTTTGAAAGATATTTTTGTTAGGTATAGAATAGGTTGTTGATACTTTTTCCTTTTACTATTTTAATATTGTTGCATCACTGTCTTTTCTGTTGCATTGTGTCTGAAAAGAAACCTGCTGTTATCCTTGTCTATGTTCCTTTCCACATAATGTGTCTTTTTTTCCCCTCCTACTTTTTATATATTCTCCTTTTTCACTGCTTTTGAGCAATTTGATTACTCTGTGCCTTGGTGTAATTTTTTCTTGTTTCTTATATTGGGATTTGTTAAGCTTACTTAATATTTGGGTGTATAACTTTCATCAGTTTTGAAATATTTTAGACTTTTATTTCTTCAAATATTTTTCTGTGACCTTCTCTTTCTTGTAAGGATTCAAATTTCACATGTATTAGGCCTTTGAAGTTATCCTATAGGTCCCTTTTGCTCTACTAATTGTTAAAATGATTATTTTTCCTCCAACTTTTTATTTAAATTCCATCTAATTAACATACAGTGCAATGTTAGTTTCAGGTATGAAATTAAGTGATTCATAGAACACCTGGTGCTCATCACAACAAGTGCCCTTCTTAATACCCATCATCCATTTGTTTACTATAGTTAAGAGTCTATTTCTTGGTTTGCCTCTTCCCCACCATGTTCATTTGTTTTGTTTTTCTTATGGTATTTGTCTTTTTATGATTCATTTATTTTGCTTAGCATAAATAGTCTCCAAGTCCATCTACATCATTGCAAATGGCAAGAATTTCATTCTTTTTGGTGGCTGAGTAATATTCACAGTACCACATCTTCTTTATCCATTCATCAGTCAATGGACATTGGATTCTTTCCATAATTTGGCTATTGTTAATAGTGCTGCTATAAACATCAGGGGGCATGCATCCCTTCCAATAAGTATTTTTGTATCCTTTGGGTAAATAACCTAGTGTAGTGCAATTGCTGGGTGGTAGGATTGGTAGGATAGTTCTATTTTAAAATTTTTGAGGAACCTCCATACTATTTTCCAGAGTGGCTGCACCAGTTTGCATTCCCACCAACAGTGTAAGAGGGTTCCCCTTTCTCTGCATCCTCACCAACACCTGTTGTTTCCTGTGTTGTTAATTTTAGCCATTCTGACAGATATGAGGTGATACCTGACTGTAGTTTTGATTTGTATTTCCCTGATGATGAGTGAGCATATTTTCATGTGTCTATTAGCCATGTGTATGTCTTCTTTGGAAAAGTGTTTATTCATGTCTCCTGCCTATATTTAACCTGGAGTATTTGTTTTTTGGATGTTGAGTTTTATAAGTTCTTTATATATTTTGGATACTAAACCTTTATCAGATATGTCATTTACAAATATCTTCTCCCATTCTGTAGGCTGTCTTTTAGTTTTGTTGATTTTTTCCTTCACTGTACAGAAGCTTTTTATTTTGATGAAAGCCCAAAAGTTTATTTTTGCATTTGTTTCCATTGCTAAAATTACCTTTTTATGTTTAGTTTTGGGTAGTTTCCTTTGCTATAGCTTCAAGTTCACTAATTTTTTCTTCTGTAATTTCAAATATGCTGTTAATACTACCTAGTATATTTTTCATTTCATCTATTGTAGTTTTCATTTCTAAGAGTTTTAGTGGGTCTTCCCACTTTTCATATCTTCCATGTATTTACTGAATATTGAACGTGTGGCATACAGTTTTCATGTCTTTATCTATTAATTATTTCATCTCTGTCAGTTCTGGGTTGGTTTTGATTGATTGAATTTTCTCATTGTTAAGGGCTATTTTTTTTCCCCTTGCTGTATTTCATGTCTGACAAGTTTTGATTGGAGTCTGGACATCGTGAATTTTACTGTAACTAGATGCTGGATATTTCTTATAGTCCTTGAAATATTCATAAGTTTTGTCCTTGCACACATCTAAGTAACTATGAAATAATTTGGTCCTTTCTAATCTTGATTTTAAGATTTGTTGGGCAAATTGAAGTAGCGCTTAATTTATAGCTAATTATTCCCTACGTCAGAGATACGGTCCTTCTATGTACTTGGCCTAACGCCTTGTGATTCATTAGGTTTTCCACTGTAGCTGGTGGGATGGTACATTATGTACTTTTTTGTGTCTGTGTTACTCAATATTTTATCTGTAAGATTTATCTGTGTTGTCCATGCATCAGGAGTTTATTTTTTTATTTTATTTTATTATTATTTTTTTATTTAAATATGAAATTTATTGTCAAATTGGTTTCCATACAACACCCAGTGCTCATCCCAAAGGTGCCCTCCTCAATACCCATCACCCACCCTCTCCTCCCTCCCACCCCCCATCAACCCTTAGTTTGTTCTCAGTTCTCAACAGTCTCTTATGCTTTGGCTCTCTCCCACTCTAACCTCTTTTTTTTTTTTTTTTTTTTCCTTCCCCTCCCCCATGGGTTCCTGTTAAGTTTCTCAGGATCCACATAAGAGTGAAACCATATGGTATCTGTCTTTCTCTGTATGGCTTATTTCACTTAGCATCACACTCTCCAGTTCCATTCACGTTGCTACAAAAGGCCATATTTCATTTTTTCTCATTGCCACGTAGTATTCCATTGTGTATATAAACCACAATTTTTATTTTTTACTTATAGATGTTTAGCATTCTCATGCATGAATAAACCATAACTTATTTACTAATTTTGTTATCGATGCACATTTAGGTTGTTTTGTATTATCATGAGTAAAACTATTGTGAACATTCATATACAGAATGGTTTGATAGGTGCTTTGACAGACTTATGCACTAGATGCTGTGGCATCACAAATGGATATTTCTGGGGAAGGTGAATCTTGAGTTGAGTTTTTAGGGGAGTAATAAGTGACTAGATGAAAAAGCAAAGGAAGATATTCTAGATAGAAGGGAGATTCATAGGAACTGAGAAGAGAATTAGCAAGAAATTACAGAGAAGGTGAGCAGAGAGGAGGCCAAAGAAATAGGCAGACATTTCCATGATAAAGTAAAAGGTCTAAACTCTGAAGAATTTCAAATATGTAATCACATAATCAGGTTTTCTTTTAATAAAAGCAGTTCTTATTTTTTAATAAAGATTTTATTTTTTAAGTAATCTCTACACCCAACGTGGGCCTCAAACTTACAACCCCAAGATTAAGAGTCACATGCTCTGGGTGCCTGTGTGGCTCAGTCAAGCATCTGGCTCTTGGTTTCAGCTCAGGTCATGATCTCAGGGTTTTGTGGGTTTGAGCCCTGTGTTGGGCTCTGCTCTGATGGTGCAGAGCCTGCGTGTGATTCTCTGTCTCTCTCTCTCTGTCCCTCTCCCACTCATCCTCTTTCTCCATCAAGATTAAAAAAAAAAAAAAAAAAAAAAAGAGTTGCATGCTCTACCGACAGAGTCAGCCAGCAGCAAGGAATCCTTCAAGAGAAGTATTTCTGATCACAATGTAGAGAATGGATTGGATGAGGGTGAGACTGGAGATTGGGAGATTGTGGAGAAGGTGTTGCAGTAATTTAGTACAGAAGTAATAAGGCCTGAAGCCATAACTGTGGGAAAAACGAAGAGAAGAAATATTTGAGAAATTTTGAAAAGGTAGCCTCTTGTGGAGAGAGAGGAAAGAATCAGAAGTATTTTAATTGGGTGATTTGACATGGTAGTTCATTCACAAAATTTTGAAAAAGAAGAGCAATTTTTAGGAAAACTTGGTGAATTAAATTTCAAAAAGCAAATGCAAAAAGTGAAGACATTTTTAAATTGGTATTGAAGAGGTTTCTTGCAATATTAGATTGCAAAATATTAGGTTATGAAGCTGCAACAGTTAAGTCACCATGATACTCTACCAAAGAAGGTTTGAATTTGAAATTTATGTGTGATAGATACCAAAAACAATATTTAAAAAAACAAATTGGGGACAAAATATTTCCAAATATATAGCAGAAAAAGGTAACTATACATAATATATACAATTCCTTAAGATAAATAAGAAAAAGATTTTTTAAAATAGGAAAATAGGTAAAGGATTTAAAGGGGCAATTTACAGATAGGATGAAAATGAATGTAAGAAATTGTTAAACCACTGGCTAAGAGGTTATAACTAAAATTCAAATAATAAGATATAATCTTAACATTTCAGTGTAGAAAAAGGTAAAAATATTTAAGATACCAAATGCTGGCTTGAGAATAGGAAAACACTCACATATTGTAAATTGGTGCAGTCTTTTGGAAAGCAATTTGGCACGTACTTTTTGACCTTGAATGTGTTATAGGACCTTATCCCTCAGAAATATTTGCACTACAAAACAAAAATGTACTTCCAAGGATACTCATTTCAGTGGCCTTATAATAGCGAAAAATTGGGAAAGGGATAATTTAACTAAGGGTTTCATAAATTATGATACGTCCATACAATGGAATACGATTCATATATTTTTTAAAAATGAAGCAGATCTGTTTATGTACAAAGAATTGAAAGCCACTTACAATATTTGTAAGGTTGAAAGGTCAAGTTTCAGAAAAAAATGGCAGGTATGATGACATTTAAAAAAATAAACATGCAGTATATACCAGGAACTGGGCCATTAACTAGAGATCCAGCAAAGAACAAGGTTGATAGAGTCCCTGCAATTGTGGAGTTAAAAAATTATTGACAGTGATTACAACTGGGGAATGAGATGGTGGCAATTGGGGGGTGTGGTGGGAAGAATGTTTACTTTTTACATATTTGGACTGTTAAGTTTTTGTCAAAAAGCAACTTTTGCTTTTGTAACTTAAAAACTAATTTTATTTTATTTATTTTTTTGATTGAGTACTCTGTAATTAGAAGATACCCGTTTTCATTCACAAATGAAAAACACAAATTAAAACAATGGGATTCCAGTTTTACTCTTACGCAACAGATATAGATGTTATCATCTCTAGTATTGATAAGGGCTATGGAAGACAATTGTTTTTTTTTATGGTTTGTATGTATTTTAATGCCTCTACAGGAATGCAAATAAAACCTCAAAATCAGGTTATTAATTTCATAAAAAGACTGTCTTCACAAGCATGGGAAAAATATCACCAGTTAATATCTAGATTTCTAATAGTATTTTTTTTCTTTTTCTGAAATTTATTGTCAAATTCGTTTCCATACAACACCCAGTGCTCATCCGAACAGGTGCTCTCCTCAATGCCCATCACCCACTTTCCCCTCCCTCCCACCCCCATCAACCCTTAGTTTATTCTCAGTTTTTAACAGTCTCTTATGGTTTAGCTCCTTCCCTCTCTTTTTTTTTCCCTTCCCCTCCCCCATGGTCTTCTGTTAAGTTTCTCAAGATCCACATAAGAGTGAAAACATATGGTATCTGTCTTTCTCTGTAAGACTTATTTCACTTAGCATCACACTCTCCAGTTTCATCCATGTTGCTACAAAAGGCCATATTTCATTCTTTCTCATTGCCAAGTAGTATTCCATTGTGTACATAAACCACAATTTCTTTATCCATTCATCAGTTGATGGACATTTAGGCTCTTTCCATAATTTGGCTATAGTTGAAAGTGCTGCTATAAACATTGGGTTTCAAGTGCTCCTATGCATCAGCATTCCAGTATCCCTTGGGTAAATTCCTAGCAGTGCTACTGTTGGGTCATAGGGTAGATCTATTTTTAATTTTTTGAGAAACCTCCACACTGTTTTCTAGAGCGGCTGCACCAGTTTGCATTCCCACCAACAGTGCAAGAGGGTTCCTGTTTTTCCACAACATCTCCAGCATCTATAGTCTCCTGATTTGTTCATTGTAGCCACTCTGACTGGCGTGAGGTTTGCTTTGTATTTCCCTGATGAGGAGTGATGTTGAGCATCTATTCATGTGCCTGTTGGCCATCTAGATATCTTCTTTAGAGAAGTGTCTATTCATGTTTTCTGCCCATTTCTTCACTGGGTTATTTGTTTTTCAGGTGCGGAGTTTGGTGAGCTCTTTATAGATTTTGGATACTAGCCCTTTGTCTGAATGTCATTTGCAAATATCTTTTCCCATTCCATTGGTTGCCTTTTAGTTTTGTTGATTGTTTCCTTTGCAGTGCAGAAGCTTTTTATCTTCATAAGGTCCCAATAGTTCATTTTTGCTTTTAATTCCCTTGCATTTGAAGATGTGTCAAGTAAGAAATTGCTGTGGCTGAGGTCAGAGTAGTTTTTTCCTGCTTTCTCCTCTAGGGTTTGGATGGTTTCCTGTCTCACATTCAGGTCCTTTATCCATTTTGAGTTTATTTTTGTGAATGGTGTAAGAAAGTGGTCAGTTTCATCCTTCTTCATGTTGCTGTCCAGTTCTCCCAGCACCATTCGTTAAAGAGACTGTCTTTTTTCCATTGGATATTCTTTCCTGCTTTGTCAAAGACTAGTTGGCCATATTTTTTGGGTCCAATTCTGGAGTCTCTATTTTATTCCATTGGTCTGTGTGTCTGTTTTTGTGCCAATAGCATGCTGTCTTGATGATTACAGCTTTGTAGTAGAGGCTAAAGTCTGGGATTGTGATGCCTCCCACTTTGGTCTTCTTCTTCAATATACTTTGGCTATTCGGGGTGTTTTGTGGTTCCTACAAATTTTCGGATTGCTTGTTGTGGCTTCAAGAAGAATGCTGGTACAATTTTGATTGGGGTTGCATTGAATGTGTAGATTGCTTTGGGTAGTATTGACCTTCTAACAATATTTATTCTTCCAATCCATGAACACAGAATGTTTTTCCATTTCTTTGTATCTTCTTCAATTTCCTTCATAAACTTTCTATAGTTTTCAGCATAGAGATATTTTGCATCTTTGGTTAGGTTTATTCCTAGGTATTTTATGCTTCTTGGTGCAGTTGTGAATGGGATCAGTTTCTTTATATGTCTTTCTTTTGCTTCATTATTAGTGTATAAGAATGCAACTGATTTCTGTACATTGATTTTGTATCCTGCGACTTTGCTGAATTCATGTATCAGTTCTAGCAGACTTTTGGTGGAGTCTATTGGCTTTTCCATGTATAATATCATGTCATCTGCAAAAAGTGAAAGCTTGACTTCATCTTTGCCAATTTTGATGCCTTTGATTTCCTTTTGTTGTCTGATTGCTGATGCTAGCACTTCCAACACTATGTTAAACAACAGCGGTGAGAGTGGGCATCTCTGTGGTGTTCTTGATCAGGGGGAAAGCTCTCACTTTTCCCCCATTGAGGATGATATTAGCTGTGGGCTTTTCATAAATGGCTTTTATAATGTTTAAGTATGTTCCTTCTATCCTGACTTTCTTGAGGGTTTTTGTTAAGGATGCTGAATTTTGTAAAATGCTTTTCCTGCATCAATTGACAGGATCATATGGTTCTTATCTTTTCTTTTATTAATATGATGTATCACATTGATTGATTTTTAATGTTTAACCAGCCCTGCATCCCAGGAATGAATCCCACTTGATCATGGTGAATAATTCTTTTTATATGCTGTTGAATTTGATTTGCTAGTATCTTGTTGAGAATTTTTGCATCCATATTAATTAGGGATATTGGCCTGTAGTTTTCTTTTTTTTTTTTTAAATTTTTTTTTTTTCAACGTTTATTCATTTTTGGGACAGAGAGAGACAGAGCATGAACGGGGGAGGGGCAGAGAGAGAGGGAGACACAGAATCGGAAACAGGCTCCAGGCTCTGAGCCATCAGCCCAGAGCCTGACGCGGGGCTCGAACTCACAGACCGCGAGATCGTGACCTGGCTGAAGTCGGACGCTTAACCGACTGCACCACCCAGGCGCCCCTGTAGTTTTCTTTTTTTGCTGGGTCTGTCTGGTTTGGGAGTCAAAGTAATGCTGGCTTCATAAAGTGAGTCTGGAAGTTTTCTATTTTTTGGAACAGCTTGAGAAAGATAGGTATTATCTCTGCTTATATGTCTGGTAGAATTCTCCTGGGAAGCCATCTGGTCCCGGACTCTTATTTGTTGGGAGATTTTTGATAACTGATTCAATTTCTTCACTGGTTATGGGTCTGTTGACGCTTTCTATTTCTTCCTGTTTCAGTTTTCGAAGTGGGTGGGTGCTTAGGAATTTATCCGTTTCTTCCAGGTTGTCCAGTTTGTTGGAATATAATTTTTCATAGTATTCCCTGATAATTGCTTGTATTTCTGAGGGATTGGTTGTAATAATTCCATTTCCACTCATGATTTTCTCTATTTGGGTCATCTCCCTTTTCTTTTTGAGAAGCGTGGCTAGAGGTTTATCAATTTTGTCTATTTTTTCAAAAAACCAACTCGTGGTTTCATTGATCTGCTCTACAGTTTTTTAGATTCTATATTGTTTATTTCTGCTCTGGTCTGTATTATTTCTCTTCTTCTGCTGGGTTTAGGCTGCCTTTGCTGTTCTGCTTCTATTTCCTTTAGGTGTGCTGTTAGATTTTGTATTTGGGATTTTTCTTGTTTCTTGAGATAGGCCTGGATTGCAATGCATTTTCTTCTCAGGACTGCCTTTGCTGCATCCCAAAGTGTTTGGATTGTTGTATTTTCATTTTCATTTGTTTCCATATATTTTTTAATTTCTTCTCTAATTGCCTGGTTGACCCATGCATTCTTTAGTAGGGTGTTCTTTAACCTCCATGCTTTTGGAGGTTTTCCAGATGTTTTCCTGTGGTCGATTTCAAGTTTCATAGCATTGCGGTTTGAAAGTGTACATGGTATGATCTCATTTCTTGTATACTTATGAAGGGCTGTTTTGTGACCCAGTATGTGATGTATCTTGGAGAATGTTCCATGTGCACTTGAGAAGAAAGTATATTCTGTTGCTTTGGGATGCAGAGTTCTAAATATATCTGTCAAATCCATCTGATCCAATGTACCATTCAGGGCCCTTGTTTATTTATTCAGTCTGTGTCTAGATGATCTATCCATTGTTGTAAGTGGGGTATTAAAGTCCCCTGCAATTATTACATTCTTATCAATAAGGTTGCTTATGTTTGTGATTAATTGTTTTATATATTTGGGGGCTCCTGTATTCGGCGCATAGACATTTATAATTGTTAGCTCTTTCTGATGGATAGACCCTGTAATTGTTATATAATGCCCTGCTTCATATCTTGTTACAGCCTTTAATTTAAAGTCTAGTTTGTCTGATATGAGTATGGCTACTCTAGCTTTCTTTTGACTTTCAGTAGTATGATAGATAGTTCTCCATCCCTCACTTTCAATCTGAAGGTGTCTTCAGGTCTAAAATGAGTCTCTTGTAGTTAAAACTAAGTTTTGGGGCACCTGGGTGGCTCAGTCGGTTGAGTGTCCAACTTCAGCTCAGGTCATGATCTCATACTCCATGAGTTCGAGCCCCGCATCGGGCTCTGTTCTGACAGCTCAGAGCCTGGGCTGCTTCAGATTCTGTGTCTCCCCCTCTCTCTGCCCCTCCCCTGCTCATGCTCTGTCTCTCTCTGTCTCAAAAATCAGTAAAAACATTTGAAAAAATTAAGAAAAATAAAAGCTAAGTTTTAAAAGAAAAAGTTATATAATTTCAAATTACATTTTCAAATATTTAAAGCTAATTAATGTTTTTGAGAATGTGAAGAAATGGGTGCTCTCATACTCTCCTGGGGAGAGCATGTATTTGCTTAAATATTTTGAAGAATAATTTGGTAATGTATGTATAATATACCTTAGAATATTTGCTTTGATACAAAAATTCTACTTCTAGGAATTTCTCTTAAGGAAAAATTAAAAAGCATGAGAAAGCTACAAATATGTTCATTGCAGCTTTCTTTATAATGGTATTAAATTAGTAACAACATAAATATCCTTCAACATGGGATTTCTTGGGGCACCTGGAGGGCTCAGCTCAGATCATGATCTCACAGCTGTGGGATTCAGCCCCTCTTTGGGCTCTGTGCAGAGTGTGGAGACTACTTGGAATTAAAAAACAAAACTCATGGGATTTCTTAATTAAGTCATGGTGCATACATAAACTTTTAAATGGCTATTGACCTCGTAGTTGTTGCCAACCTAATGGTCATCACTTTCCTCTTCTCTCTTGTTAACAGAATTACCATTTTTTTTTAGGTATTGAGGTAATATGCTCAGGGAAGGTGGGTGTGGTCTGAGGAGTGAATTGTGATGACAGTGGTAATCCAATACCTATGTGTTTGGTTTAGAGGTCAACAAATGAGTTATTTCTGGTCATTGAGACACTAAGGTTGTTCTTCTTGGAGCTTTTGGGAAGGTTTTTCATCCTGATAAAAATACATACATGAGGAGGAAACCCTGTCCATTTGTTCCTGTCTTTGGATATTTCATGTGAGGATATAAGAATGCGGTGCTTGCAGCTGTGTAGCTATCTTATGACTCTGAGGGAAAGCTATGAGAATCATAGAAGTGCCAACTCAAAGCTTTGCATTGTTGAGTGGTATACTCGCTTTAAAACTATCTAATTCAAGACTTTTTATCTGTTTAATTTCCCTTTTTGGGAGTTCCATTACTTACAAATGAAATTACTCTGACTTATAAAACACTATAGATAATGAAAAGAGTTCCAACTCTGAAGTTAAACACAACTTGGTTTCAAATCTTGGGTAACTCTTACTAGGGCTACTCCACTATTAGACCATGGACTATTTACTGAAATTGTCAAAGCCGTAGTTTTTTCATCTGTAAAATAAGGATAATAATATAACTTCTATCTTATAAGGTTGTAGTGTGAAGGTTAAATATATATAGAGCTTACCACAGTACCCTCAGTAAAATCTCAATGAATATTGGCTATTGGTAATTAAAGTAGCAATATTAATCTATACTGATATGAAAGAACGTACATTATATTAAGTGATAAAAGGACAATTATGTATGGTAGTTAACCATTTTGTGAAAATAAATGTATATTCTGAGAAAAAGTCTAGTAATATATACTAATCAAAATGTTAAAAATAATAATCTTTGGCTGTTAGGATTACTGACTGTTTTAATTCTCTCCTTTATATTTTCCTAAATGTTCTAGAATTGTTTTAATGATTATATATTCCTTTTTATATATTTTTAAAAGCTAGTTAAATTTGGTAGGAGGTAGGAAGAAGCAAAAAGAGTGGAAGACTTATAGAGGATATTTAGAGGAAGGAGTGAGAAATAAGGATGAGTATTGTTGCAGAAGCAAAGGAAGGAACTGATTTCAAGAAGGGAGTAGCCAACATTATTGAATGCTTCTGAGGAGTGGCCAGTTAGTTGAACACTGAAAAGCATTCATGGAATTTCACAATATCAAGTCACCTTAGAGTTGCGTCAACCAAGAAATCAGACTGTACTGGAAATGAGAAGGAAATGCTTAATTAAGAATTGGATTCTGGGGCTCCTGGGTGGCTCAGTTGGTTGGGCATCCGACTTCTGCTCAGGTCATGATCTCACCGTCCATGAGTTCGAGCCCCGCATTGGGTTCTCTGCTGACAGCTCAGAGCCTAAAGCCTGGAGTCTGCTTTGAATTCTGTGTCTCCCTCTCTCTCTGTCCCTCCCCCCACTTGCATCTGTCTGTCTCTTTCTCTCAAAAATGAAATGAAAACATTAAAAGAAAATTTTTTTAAAGAATTGGGTTGAGCGGCGCCTGAGTGGCTGAGTTGGTTAAGCATCCCCAACTTTGGCTCAGGTCATGATCTCGAGGTTTTCAGGTTGGAGCCCCACGGTGGACTCTGTGCTGACAGCTCAGAGCCTGAAGCATGCTTCGGATTCTCTTTCTCCCTCTCTCTGCCCCTGCCCCCACTTGTGTTTTCTCTCTCTCTCTCTCTCTCAAAAATAAACATTTAAAAAAAAAGAGTTGAGAAGTGGACAAGGTAAATGTATATTAATCTTTCAAAAAAATGGGTCGTGAAGAAGAGAGATAGGGCAGTGTTTTGGAAAAAAGCCAGTAGAGAAAGAGAGAGAGAGAGAGAGAGACTTAAGTTACAAAACATAAGAAGAGTTGCTAGGGCAAGGACCCTAGGGAAGCGGAAGACAGTGGTATCCAATTGTACTTGTATGGGGAAATCATCTTCTCCAAATGAAAACTTTCACAGTTCACTCAGTAGTGAGTTTTTCTACTCTCTTGCTTGTATAGTTTGATGAACAGAATTTCATAATTTTAATAATAAAACATAAATCCCATTATTGTCAGTGATTTTATGTTTTATAGAAATAATTTCTGACTCCAAGTTCAGAAAGATACTCTCCTATATTCTAAAAATGTTAAAGTTTGCATTTCATATTTAAGTCCATAATCCATGTGGAATTGATTTTTGTTTGTGGTACAAGGTAGGGATTCAATGTCTTTTAAAAATTTTGGATAGCAAATTATTCCAGCCTGATTATTTTTATCCATTGGTGTTCAATGTCTTGGTATGTGAGTCATGTAATGGTATACAGGAGCCAGCTCATAGCAATTTGTGAAAATTGCTAACATCTCCCCCCAGTTTTGAATTTAGTGAAGTCTTTCTGGCAGCTTGAAATTAGCCAAGATTGTAGTATTTACACCATGGAAATCAGCAAACAACTACAAATCAAGACTGTTTGACTGGAGAGCTGACTTATTTGTGATGATTTGCTCTTTAAAAAAAAAGAGAGATTCTGGGGCGCCTGGGTGGCTTAGTCGGTTGGACGTCGGACTTCAGCTCACGTCATGATCTCACGGTTTGTGGGTTTGAGCCCTGCATCGGGCTCTGTGCTGACGGCTGAGAGCTTGGAGCCTGCTTCAGATTCTGTGTCTCCTTCTCTCTTTGCCCCTCTCCCACTTGTGCTCTGTCTCTCTCTGTCTCTTAAAAATAAATAAATGTAAAAAAAAAAAAATTCGGTCTTTCCGCGGGAACCACCAACTTCCAGTAATTCGCCAAAATGACGAACACAAAGGGAAAGAGGAGAGGTATTCGCTATATGTTCTCTAGGCCTTTTAGAAAACATGGAGTTGTTCCTTTGGCCACATCCATGCGAATCTGTAAGAAAGGTGATATCGTGGACATCAAAGAATTGGGCACTGTTCAAAAAGGAATGCTCCACAAATGTTACCATGGCAAAACAGTTACCCAGCATGCTGTTGGCATCGTTGTAAGCAAGTTAACGGCCAGATTCTTGCTAAGAAAATTAACGTATGTATTGAGCATATTAAGCACTCAAAGAGTCGCGATAGCTTCCTGAAGGGTGTGAAGGAAAATGATCAAAAAAAAGAAGGACGCCAAGGAGAAAGGTACTGAGGTTCCACTAAAGTGCTAGGCTGCCCCGCCCGAGAAGCACACTTTGTGAGAACCAATGGAAAGGAGCCTGAGCTGCTGGAACCCATATGAATTCACAGCATGATAAATGTAAAAAAATAAAAGACCTCAAGACTGTAAAAATGTTTCTCTTAATTGAGTAGCCGTGTGGTGTCCTCTCCCTCGAAATATTTAAAGCAAACTTTAATTGTGTCCTAATTCATTGGGTGATGTCTTTTTTTTTTTTTTAATTTTTGTTAAGTTTATTTTTGAGAGAGAGAGAGAGAGCGAGCATGAGTGGGAGAGGGGCAGAGAGAGAGGGAGACAGAATACGAAGCAGGCTCCAGACTCTGAGCTGTCAGCACAGAGCCGCATGTGGGGCGCTAACTCACATACTATGAGATCATGACCTGAGCCGAAGTCGGATGCTTAACGGACTGAGCCACCCAAGTGCCCCTCGGGTGATGTCTTTATTCAAATTTGGTGGGTTTTTTTCTTGCTGAAAGATGTGAGGTGGTTTATTGTATACAACAGAATATACTCAATTGGTTAGGAGCTGACAGATATTACTTATAAAATATTTACAGTAGTTTGAAAATAGTCCCTGTAAATCACTAAGAAAAAACAGTTTTAAAAATACACGAAAGCTTATCTGTTGCATTGTATTTAAGCTCAGGGAAAGTGGAGTACTTGTAATTGTATCCTGTCTTAAATAGCTGTGTTTTAAGGATAAAGAACTTGCCTTTGAAACCTATTACTTAAAAATAGATTGTTTAAAGCACTGTGTCTGGTTCCTACTAAACCGTTTTCCCTATCATTTCCTGTTACTGTTTCTTCTATATGGTGCTCTAGCTATTAGGAAAAATTTGTTTATTGGGACTGCTCTTTCTTGCCCCAGTTCCTTTGCCTGAAAATACCTACACTTTCTAAAGTTGGTGAATTTCTGATTGTCCTTTGTTCATCTTGAGTGTCTAAGTGAACCTTACCTGATAAAGGTATTTTAAGGAATGAAAGTGTTTGGAATCAGAGGAGAGAAATTCTAGTTTGGGATGATAGAATAAAATCCCTTATATATGTTCCCACAGCGGGGGAAAAGATTCTAGATACTTTATTATTATTTATTTATTTTATTATACTTTATTATTTACTTATTTTAAGATTTAATTTTTAAGTAATCTCCCAACACACCCAACACAGGGTTCAAACTCACAACCCTGAGATCAAGAATCTCATGCTCTACTGACAGAGCCACAAGGCCCCTGGGTTGCTAATACTTTATTTATGATTGTCACATCTATGTTCATGAATGAGATTGATCTGAAATTTTCTTTCTTGTAATACTCTTGCTTGAATATGGTATAAAAAATATTCTATTATTATAATTTAGTTGAAGAGTGCTTATTTTGTTTGTATTCTCTGGAAAAGCTTGATTAAAATTGAAATTAACTCTTCTCAGTAGAACTTGCTGGTAAAACCATTTGGTCCTGATTCAGTGTAATGTGTGGTGGTGGTGGTGGTGGTGGTGTGTGTGTGTGTGTGTGTCTGTGAAAAGATTAAAGATATTCAAGATAATGAATTTCTGTATTGGTTATAAGATCACTTATGTTTTTATGTTTTTTTCTTGAGTCTGTTTTCTAAAAACTTTCCACTTCACTCAAATTTACTAAGAAAAGTCTTTCTTAATATTCTTATGTTTTTAATTTATGCTGCATTTGCAGTTATTTTCCCTTAAATTTATAATACTTTCACTTGTGTTTCTCTTTCTTCTGATCAGTATTGCCAGAGGTTTGACAATTTTATTTGTGTTTCCTTTGTTGATACTCTTTTGTGTATATTTGTTTTCTATTTCACTAATTTATATTATTTTCTCACTTTGAATATCTTTTTTCTGTTGCACTTTATATGTTTTAATGTTTTCAGCTTATGTCATTAATTTTCAGCTTTTCTTTTTTCTAAGATATGGCCATATATTTCCTCTAGTACTGCAAGTTTTGATGTGTACTGTTTTTCATTATCATTTAGTTCCATTTTTTCTTTCACTATATTCTTCTTTATTCCATGAATACTTTAGAAACATTTTGAAATTTTTAAATGTAGATTTTTAAAAATATTTTTTTGTTATTTATTTATGATAATTAGCATTGTAGTCAGGATGTAGTCAGTATGATACTAATTCATCAAAATTTGTTGAGACTTGCTTTATCTCCTAATACATAGTCAATTTTCATAAATACTCCTTATATATTAAAAAAGTTATATTTTTGCAGATGCTGGATGCAGTTTTTTATATGTGTATTAAATCAAACTTGTTCAAATATTATTTTTAAAATATTTTTTAGAGGGAGTGCACAAGATGGGGAGAGAGACAGAGGGAGACAGAGAGAGAGAGAGAGAGAGAGAGAGAGAAAGAGAAAGAGAGAGAATCTTAAGCAGGCTTCAGGCTCAGCATGGAGCCCAATGGGAAGTTCAGGCTCATGACTATGGGATCATGACCTGAGCCGAAATCCAGTCAGACGCTCAACTGACTGAGCCACCCAGGTGCCCCTCAAATATTCTTTATCCTTACTAATTTTCTGATCTACTTACTCTATCATTATTAAATGAGTTTATTAAAACCTCTCACTTTGGTGGATTTGCCAATTTCTCTTTGTTATTTTGTGAATTTTAGCTTTCTGTATTTTGAAGTTATTTTTTGTATCAGTTTTCCCAATATTTTATTTTGAGAAGAGACTCCTACATAAAAATTGAAAGAATAATTCAACAAACATCCATACATCTTTTATTTAGATTCACAAACTGTTACCATTTTGTCACATTTTGCTTTCTCTATTTCTATATGAGTATGTATGAGTTTATGTCTTTTTTTAAATTGAAGTGAAACCCATAGTATAAAATTAATGATTTTAGAGTGTAAAATTCAATGGCATTTAGTATATTCACAATGTTGTGTAACCACCGCCTTTATCTAATTTGAAAACATTTCATCACACCAAAAGAAAACCTGGCACCCATTGAGCAGTTGCTCCCCATTTCTCCCTCCTTCTAGCTCTGGAACCACCAAACTACTTTTTGTCTCTATGAATTTACCTATTATATATATTTCATAAAAATGAGATCATGCACTATATGGCATTTTGTGTCTGGGTTCTTCCACTTGGCATAATATTTTTGAAGTTCAACAATATTGTAGCATGTATCAGTACTTCATTTATAATATACCATATTTGTTTATCCATTCATCTGTTGATGGACAGTTGGATTGTTTCCACCTTTCAACTTTTGTGAATAATGATGTAATGAATATCAGCATCAGCATACAAGTATCTGTTTGAGTCCCTGTTTTCAATTCTTTTGGATATATACGTCAGGCTGGAATTGCTGAGTCATATGGTAATTATATGTTTAACTTTTGTAGGAACTGCCAAAGTATTTCCAGAGTGACTGCACTATTTTACATTCTCACTAGCAATATATAAGAATTCCAATTTTCTACATTCTCATCAACACTTGTTATTTTCTGTTTTTGTTTTATTATTATTCTAGTGGGTATGAAGTGGTATCTCATTGTGGTTTTAATTTGCATTTCCCTAGTGACTAATGATACAGAGCATTTTTTCATGTGCTTGTCTACCATTTGTATATTCTTTTTTTTTTTTTTAAATTTTTTTTTTTAACGTTTATTTATTTTTGAGACAGAGAGAGACAGAGCATGAACGGGGGAGGGTCAGAGAGAGGGAGACACAGAATTTGAAACGGGCTCCAGGCTCTGAGCTGTCAGCACAGAGCCCGACGCGGGGCTCGAACTCACGGACCGCGAGATCATGACCTGAGCCGAAGTCGGACGCTCAACCGACTGAGCCACCCAGGCACCCCATTTGTATATTCTTTTTAACAGAAATGTCTATTGAAGTCCTTTGTGCACTTTTAAATTGGGTTGTTTGTCTTTTTGTTTTTGAGTTGTAAGAGTTCTTGTGTATTCGAGACACTATATTCTTGTCAGATATAAGTTTCAAATATTTTCCATTCTGAGGTTATCTTTTTACTTAATAATGCTCTTTGATGTACAAAAATTTTTAATTTTGATGAAGTCAAGTTTATCTATTTTTTCTTCTGTTGCTCATACTTTTATTTTTTTTTTTATTTTTAAAAATTTTTTTCAACGTTTTTTATTTATTTTTGGGACAGAGAGAGACAGAGCATGAACGGGGGAGGGGCAGAGAGAGAGGGAGACACAGAATCAGAAACAGGCTCCAGGCTCTGAGCCATCAGCCCAGAGCCTGACGCGGGGCTCGAACTCACGGACCGCGAGATCGTGACCTGGCTGAAGTCAGACGCTTAACCGACTGCGCCACCCAGGCACCCATGTTGCTCATACTTTTAATGGCACATCTAAGAATCTATTGTCTGAGTACATGAAGATTTACCTCTATGTTTTCTTCAAAGAGCTTTATAGTTTTAGTACTTACATTTAGGTCTTTGATCCATTTTGACTTAATTTTTCTATGTGCTGTGAGATAGGAGAGCAACTTCATTCTTTTATATCTAGAAATCCATTTGTCCTACTACCATTCATTGAAAAAAACTGTTCTTTCTCCATTGAATAGTGTTGGCACACTTGTTGAAAATCAGTTGTTCATAGATATATAAGTGTATTTTTACCCTCTCAATTTTGTTCGGTCGGTCTGTCGGTTTATTCTCATGCCAGTACAGCCTTGCTTTGATTACTATAACTTTTTTGTAAGTTTGTAACCAGGAAGAATGAGGCCTCCATCTTTGTTCTTCTTTTTCAAGATTGTTTTGGCTATTCAGAGCCTCTTGTAGTTCCACATGAATTTGAGGATTGGCTTTTCTGTTGTTGCAAAAAAGGCCTTTGGAATTTCAATGAGTCTGTACATCCCTTTGGGTAGTATTGCTATATAACAATATTGTTTTCCAATCCATGAACACGGAGTATCTTTCCGTTTATTTAGTTAGCTCTTTAATTTCTTAAAGCAGTTTTTTATATTTATCAGTATGTAAGTCTTTAATCTCCTTGGTTATATGTATTCTGAGCTACTTTTATTTTTTGGATGCTATTATAAATGGAATTGTTTTCTTAATTTTCTTTTTGGATTGTTTACTGCTGTTATATAGCAACACAACTGATTTTTATTAATGTTTATTTATTTATTTTGAGAGAGAGAGATAGAGCAAGCAGGGGAGGGGCTGAGAGAGAGGGAGACAGAGAATCCCAATCAGGCTCTGCACTGTCACACAAAGCCCAACGTGGAGTTTGAATTCATGAACTGTGAGAGAATGACCTGAGTTGAAATTAAGAGTTGGTCGCTCAACCAGCTGAACCACGCAGGTGCCCTGCAACACAACTGATTTTTGAGTGTTAATCTTATACCCTGTAACTTGTTGAATTAGTTTACTAGTTCTATTAGTTCTTTTATGGATTTTTTTAAAGTAGGTTCCAAGACCAGCGTGGAACCCAACGTAGGGCTTGAACTCATGGCCCTCAGATCAAGACCTGAGGTGAGAACAAGAGCTGGACACTCAACTTACTGAGCCACCCAGGCACCCTTCTTGTATGGATTGTTGAGGGGATTTCCTATGTAAAGGATCATGTTGTTTGTTAATAGGAATAGTTTTATTTCTTTCTACTTTGTATGCCTTTTTTTGTTGTTGTTGCCTAATTGTTTTGGTTAGGACTTCTAGTAAAGTGTTCAGTCGCACTGGTGAAAGTGAGCATTCTTGTCTTGTTCCTGATCTTAAAGGAAAAACTCTTAGTCTTTCATCACTGAGTCCAACATTAGCTGTTTTCTGGTGGTGGTTTATGTCTAGATTTCTGTGAAAAATTTTTAACTGTGTTTGCAATATATAAGGCTTTTTGAATACAAAAATTTATGTATTTGATCATTTTGGAAATATTATTAACTTTCCTTCATTATTTCATTTACCTTTCACTATTATAAGTATATATTTGTTAGACCTTCTCTGTGCTATTTGTTCATACTTATTAAATACATTCTATTTCATTGTTTTTTTTGTGTGTTGTATTCTGAGTAGTTCCTTCATATATAGCTTTCAATTTACTAATTATTTCTTCAGTTCCATCTAGTCTGCTATTTAATCCACATCCTTGGGTGGGTTTTTAAAAAAATTTCAATAATTGTATTTTTGCATTTCTAAAAGTTCTTATTGGTTCTTTTATAACTCAGCTGATTTTTTATAAACTCATTCTTTGGCTTTATGTTCTTTTATTTCTTTAAGTATATTAAACATGTTTACCTTGTATTCTATATCAATATAGATATATACCTTGTATATATAGCTTTTTATGTTAAAATTATATATAACTTCCTAAACTGAAGTTTTTGTGAGTCTCATTCTGAAATTTTTTATGCTGACTTTGTTCACAATAATTTATTCTTCGTGTCTCATTATGTCAAAGTGTGGATTTATGTTCCTTGAAATTTTATTGGTGGGATTTTTTTTTGAGGCCTAAATTAAAGTTAAATTTCTTGAGAGATTCGTTTTATTTTCTGCTCAATGTCTGGACTAAGACTAGGACTAATTTGAATGAAAATTTCTGTTTGTGTTTTTGGGACCATTCAGATTTTGTAAATCCTATCATTAAACCCACTTCAGGGTGGACTTGTAGTCTTGAATTATCAAGAATGACTTATCTTTTGCCTTGATTTATGGCCAGGAGTGAGACAATTTTCCTTAACATCTTTCTCCGTAGGATAGATTATTTTCTAGTTTACTCACTGAGGATATGGGTCTTTGGGATTCTTTGTTATTTGCGAAGTCCAGTATAATATCCTGCCTTCACGGGCCTACATTGTCTCTTGTCTGCCATGCCCAATGCCTTTTAAAACTAAAACTCTAGGCCACCAAAGACTGACAGATACCCAAGACAGGAGCTGGCTTCAGATTTCATATCTCTTTGGAGTTATGATACTCTTCTTATACTTTTTTTTTTAGCTTTGGAGGCTCTTTCTTGCATTCTTGATAAGTCATTCACGGATGTAAAAAAAATTTTTTTTAATTTAACTAGCATTTTTAAGATATTTTGCACTGGGCATTTAAAAAGAAATTTGATAGGTTTTTGCCAAGAACTAGAATTTTATGTTATTTCTGAATAAATATAACATATACCATATTTAGCTTAACCTTTCCCCTACTCTTAAATTGTCATGCTAATTTTCTTTATTATTTCTTCATTAGTTTTTTTACTAAGTATAATAGTGAGGTGAACATCTTTCCTCTTTGTTTATTTGTTGCTTTATTAATATCTTGATTATTTCCTTGGAATATTTTTGAATAGGGTTTCTGGGTCAAAGGAAAAATGGCCATTGATTTGAAGGAAGTTTAGGAAGTACTATCTACAAGAATTGGACGTAGGAGGTAAGGCAGAGGAGGGAATCTAGTATGAGACTTAAGTTTTTGGCTTAAGTAACAAGCTAGATGATGATGTCATTAACTAAGATTGGGAACACAGGTTAAGGTGGGTGTGTGCGTGGGGAATGATAACAAGTTCAGTTTGGACATGCTGTATCTGAGGTTAGGTCACGTAGGTAGAGAAATTTTTAGTAGGCAGTTGCAAATACAGGGCAGAGGCTCAGGAGAGGGTTTTGGGCTACAGACACAGATATGGGATTCACAAAATTGGGGGTTCCAGGAGCCTGGAATCCATCAAATGTATTTTCAGGGATTAATGTATTTGATAAATTGATTTTTATCCTAATGCTTCTATTCATGCTTTCATTTCAATAATAATCTGGATCACTTGGATGACCACTTTATTAATAGTATTGCCAACTTACTTCAGTGTCTTTATTTGTATTAATGTTTATAATCTTGCTGGTGCCAAGTATCACAGAGCCAGGCTTACTATGTAACTGATGCAATCAGGTCAAGTGAAGATGAAGTGATATCATTGTGTGCTTGCTCATATGAATGAAGGTTTCATAGTAGTATGAATAGAGAAAAGTGGTGGGAGAACTGAATCATCACATGGTACACAGTTCTATTTAAATTAAAAAGAATCTCTGTTATTAGCAGCCACTTCCACATTCACATTCTGAATTGGCAAATTGGTTTCAAGGAAAAAAAGCATAACAATCCTAATAAATTAATGTTTATTTCATTATATGAGTTTTTTTTAGATTTTTAGTTTTATTTGAGTGTATTTTATAAAGATTTTGCTTGTAAACTTGTTAGGAACTAAAAGCATAAAGAATTTATACTTATTTAAGTAAGTGAATAATACAATAAAAATAATTTTGGTCAACATTGAAAACTTAAGACAATAATTTTTTTAGATTATACAAATTTGTGTGTCAGAGCTGAGCCATGGATATAAGTAGGACTTGTCCAGAGAAAGTTCAAAGTGGAGAAAGAAAGGGTGCTGGGAACAGAATGCTGGGAAGCATCAGTAATCAAGTAATGCATGAAGGGAAAGAGAAAAACTTACAAACCCAATGTTAAGATGGGAATAAGGTGGTTAAAAGGAGGGAATTGAAATGTCTTTGAAAGGCATATATGGCCTTTTCCCAAACCCTTTCAGTTGAATGAGTAAATAAGTGGTGAGAATGTAGGTAGGAACAGTGTCAGAACAGTTTCTTAAAATGAGCTTGGTTAAGATTGAAAGGAAAGAAAGAATGTTCTGGAATGGGATATAACATCATTATAAATGCAAGTCCTTGAACATATTTATGTGCTAAAAAGGAATTAATGGAGGAAGGATTCCCATATATATCAGAAGAAATACTTGACAAAATGGGATCTCAGTAAAGATGGGACTCAATGTGAGACAGATAACAGATGGCAGGGTTTTCCCTTGAGGAGTAATGATAATATTCATTTGAGATGAGATATGAGTAAGTTTAAAACTGGAAACTGGAGTCATGCTGTATAGCTTGTAAGTTTCTGTGAAGTAAGGACCAGAGTGATGGGGAGGTAGTTGTAGAAGATTCATGAAAACAGTGGTGAAGATTTGTAATAGTTATTATGAGAAATGGGTTGGGAACTTAACCAACAGTGTTGACAACCTTGCTGAGATCAGGGTTCTAGTTTTGGCTGTGCGACTTATTAGGTCTACGAATTAAGCAAATAATCTAACCTGTCTGAATATTTGTAGAATGAGGAATTTGGACAATGTACCTACTTCTTTTTTTTTAGTTAAAATTATTTTTTATTGAATTATAATTGGCATATAATATTAGTTTCAGGTGTATAGTATATTGATTTATATTTTTTTACATTCTGAAGTGATCACTTGGTTAGGTCTGATTACTATCTGTCACTATACAAAGTTGTAATATTATTGACTATATTCCATATAATTCACACACATCCTTTTGACTTATTTACTTTATAACTGGAGGTTCATACCTCTAAATCCCCTTTGCCTATTTCACCCATCTCCCTACACTCTTCCCCTCTGGCAAATACCATTTTGTTCTCTCTATCTGTGAATCTATTTCTGTTTTATTTGTTTTGTTTTTTTTGTTTTGTTTAATTTATTTTTAATTTATTTTAATTTGTTTATTTAACTTATTTTTAATTGTTTTGTTTATTTGTTTCATATAAATGAAATCATATGATATTTGTCTTTATCTGACTTATTTCACTTAGCATAATATCCTCTAGGTTCAGCCTTGTCACAAAGGGTAAGATTTCCTTCATTTTTGTGGCTGAGTAATATTTCATTGTAGATATATTACCAGTTCTTCTTTATCCATTAATCTGTCAATGGACACTTAGTTTCCTTCCATATCCTGGCTATTATAAATAGTGCTTCAGTGAACATAGGGGGCCATATCTTTTTGAATTAGTGTTTTTGTCTTCTTTGGATAAATACATAGAAATGGAATTGCTGGATTGTATGGTAATTCTATTTTTAATTTTGAGGAACCCCCATACTATTTTCCACAGTGGCTGCACCACTTTACATTCCCACTAAGAGTGCATAAGCGTTCCCTTTTCTCCACATCCTCACCAACATTTACTTGTCTTTTTTATAATAGCAATTCTGACAGGTGTGAAGTGATAGCTCATTGTGGTTTGATTTGCATTTCCCTGATGATGAGTGATGTTGAGCATATTTTCATGTGTCTCTTTGTCACCTATATGTCTTCTTTGGACAAATGTCTGTTCAGGTCCTTTGCCTGTGTGTTAATCAGATTATTTGGGTTTTGGGGGGATTGAGTTGTATCAGTTCTTTATATGTTTTGGATATCAACCCCTTATTGGATATATTGTTTCCAAGTATCTTCTCCCATTCAGTAGGTTGCCTTTCTATCTTGTTGATGGTTTCCTTTGCTGTCCGTAAGCTTTTTATTTTTATTTTTTTTTTATTTTTAAATTTTTTTTTTCAACGTTTATTTATTTTTTTGGGGACAGAGAGAGACAGAGCATGAACGGGGGAGGGGCAGAGAGAGAGGGAGACACAGAATCGGAAACAGGCTCCAGGCTCTGAGCCATCAGCCCAGAGCCTGACGCGGGGCTCGAACTCACGGACCGCGAGATCGTGACCTGGCTGAAGTCGGACGCTTAACCGACTGCGCCACCCAGGCGCCCCATCCGTAAGCTTTTTAGTTTGATGTAGTTCCATTTGTTTATTTTTGCTTTGTTACCCTTGCCTGAGGAGACATATCCAAAAATATATTGCAAAGACCAGTGTCAAAGAGCTTACTGCCTGTGTTTTCTTCTAGGAGTTTTATGGTTTCAGGTCTTATAGTTAAGTCTTTAATCCATTTTGGGTTTATTTTTGTGTATGGTGTAAGAGGGTGGTCCAGTTTCATTCTTTTGCATGTAGCCATCTGGTTTTCCCAACACGGATTAGGTAATTTGTAAAGAGCTTTTAAGTTCCCAAATCATTTAATTTAGAAGTCAGGCACTAACTCCTTTCTAATAAGAAATCTAACACAATAAATATTTTCCCCTTTTAAGAGTTACTTTGGAACCAAAAACTAGGCCTTTTTAGACTACATTTAGTTTGAAAGTCCACATGAAGAATTAAAAAGCCAGTTAAAATAGGAAGGGAAAAGGAATGGAAGACTTATTTTTTTCTCCTCTTCAAGCACACCAACCATCAACTGAAGCAAACAACACTCACAGAAAGATACAGGAACTAGAATAAGAAAAAAAGGTGAAATAAATTGTCAGTGTCTTTTTGTTTTCTAGTTCCTAGGAATTTGTAAGTGAATTCCAACTTTGTGTTAAGTTATTGTGAAATTCCAATGAGGAATTGAGGAAAATGAGATAGCCTGGAGGATTTTTTTTTTTTTAGTTTTTTTTTTTAATGTTTATTTATTTTTTGAGAGAGAGAGAGAATGAGTAGGGGAGGGACAGGGAGAGAGACACACACAGAATCTGAAGCAGGCTCCAGGCTCTGAGCTGTCAGCACAGAGCCCCACATGGGCCTTGAAGTCACGAACTGTGAGATCATGACCTGAGCTGAAGTCCAAGGCTTAACAAACTGAGTCACTCAGGTGCCCCTCTTATATATCTGTCTGTCTACAAATATAGATAGATAGATAGATAGATAGATAGATAGATAGATAGATGATAGATAGATAGATAGATAGATAGATAGATTTTCCAGGAATAGAATTTAGTAATTCATCACTTACATATAGCACCCATGCTGCTCATCCCAACCAGTGTCCTCTTTAATGCCCCTCACCCGTTTAGCCCCCACCCAACACCCTGCCAGCAACCTTCAGTTTTTTCTCTGTATTTAAGAGTCTCTTATGGTCTGTCTCCACTGGAGGAATTTCTTGTAAGAGAATCCACTCTAAAAGTCTAACTACTCTGCATCTTTAAGGAAGGAGTGGCTCCAAATAAACACAGGCTTGATAATGATTGAAAATGTAAATTTAGTGGGTCACCTCTCTTTGCTCTCAAGAATTTTTTTTACAATTAAACTTTTTTTAAAATTTAAATTCTTTACAATTTGCGGTATGGATCAACTAAAATAACTTCCTAAATACCATATCTGGCCTTGTAAAGAGTCAAGACCACATTCAACAATCATGGGAATACCTAACTTTATTTTTCCTTCAAGAAAGGTCTTTACTTAAAAAAGACCAAAGCAATCTGAGTTGTGCCTGAAATTCAAGAAAACCCAGAGCTATATGATTCCCTGAGCTGCTTGGCCTGGAATACTCAGGAGCTGCTTGTATGGAGCTGTGTGCACCTACTGTACTCCATGCATTCAGCCCTCAGCTAATAATGCCTGCGAAGAATAGACCTCCAGCAGAAGGAAGAGTTCCAGTCCTGCCAACTGTTACACTATTTATGTATTCACAGTTCCGCTTCTCTCACCAGAATGTGAATTCCTGGAAGGCAGAGAAATTGTCTAATTCATCTTTTTATCCCTAGCGCCTTTAACGGCAACTTGCACATAGCAACTTCTAATATCTTCTTATGGGATAAATAAATGATTTAAATCTATGATTCAGTATCCCAAATAATAAAAGGCAGAGTGTATAATAATTTCTAAGCATTATTAAGGTATGGCTAATAAGAGTTCTTTTCAGTCATGTTAACACAAAAAGAAATAGCACTTGGCATCTTTGGAAATTAAGGAAATATATATTGATTGGATATATATTGAAAATCAATGTATATATTTCTGAATGCATGTATGAGCATATGTTGTTCTGATTATTTCCACATATCCTTGCCAGGCAGATTTTTCTAAAGCACCATCTTTATTTTGTTATTTCCCTGATTAAGGCCCCATGATGACTTCTAGTTGTATAATGTATTGGTTTGGAGCTTTTGGACACTAACAAAAAGCAGTTTTCATTTAATCCAAGATTTCATCAGTGTTGTGTAATGGAAGTGGTATAGAATTATGCTATGTGGGCATAACTATTACTCAATACTTATTTGAATGCAGGGGACAGAAACTCAATTCAATTAGTTGAAGAAGGAGAAGGAGGAGAAGAAGAGGAGAAGGAGGAGGAGGAGGAGGAGGAGGAGAAGGAGAAGAAGAAGAAGAAGAAGAAGGAGAAGAAGGAGAAGAAGGAGAAGAAGGAGAAGAAGGAGAAGAAGGAGAAGAAGGAGAAGAAGAAGAAGAAGAAGGAGGGGGGGAGGGGGAGGGGGAAGAGGAGGACAAGAGGGAGAGAGAGAGAGAGAAAGAAAGAAAGAAAGAAAGAAAGAAAGAAAGAAAGAAAGAAAGAAAAAAGAAAGAAAAGGAAAGAAGAGAAAATGTTTTTTTGAGTTAATGGGAAGTCCAGGAGATTGCACCTGGCTGTAGGCATGGCTGGCTCCAGAGGTTTGAATAATGTTGTCAGGACTCTGACTCTATTCCTCTCTCAGATTCATTCATTTCTTCTTGGCGTCATTCTTAAGTAGGATTTCTCTTCTCTGAAGGCAGTGTGGCCTCCAGTTGTCTTAGGGTCACATCCTTCAAGTTTAGCAATCCCCAAAGTAGGGGAAATCATCCTGATTAACTCCAGAGGGAAAGTTCTGGGGAGGACTCTATTTGGCCTAAACTGGGTCATGTACCCATTTCTCAACTAATGTGGTGAAGGAATGGTATATTTTGACTTGCTAAATCTGGATCACATGTCCCAGGCTTGGAGTCAAGGGAAGGTGGAGTCCCATAATGGCCATTTCCTTCAAGATCACTTGGAATGGGGTAGAGCAGTTCTCCAAAGGAAAATGTGTGGCTCTTATCAGAAGGGAAATGCATTGACACAAGTAGCTTATCGGTCTACCACACCAGGGCTGAGGTGGAGCTTGTATATGCAGGTCTGATGAACCAACTGGCATCTGTCCCAATTGCTCAGGGTGTATATTCTCAATGCCTGGTGTACATATTGTACCATTGTTAACTTTTTTTTTTAACGTTTTATATTTTTGAGAGACAGAAAGAGTGTTAGCAGGAGAAAGGCAGAGAGAAAGGGAAACACAGAATTCAAAACAGGCTCCAGGCTCTGAGCTGTCAGCACAGAGACCAATGCAAGGCTCAAACCCATGAATGTGAGATCATGACCTGAGCTGAAGTCAGATGCTCAACTGACTGAGCCACCCAGGTGCCTCAATTATTAACTATTTTGATATCATCCCCACATCCCATGAATCTCACCATTTATGAGTTAAAAATAATATATGTAATACCATATGAGCAGTCTTGAACACATAAAAAGAACATTTATTTTTATGGAACAAAAATGACACCTAAGCAAAGTTTTTGGCAAGATATTTTTCAGAGCCTGATCAGATTTGGAGCAAACAAAGAGAATTGGTGAAACTATTGCCCCCTTTTTTTTCTTAAAGAAAAAATAAATAACGTTTATATGTAGTCCTTTATGAAGTGTTTATATCATATTATTACTCTCCCCAATATCTAAAAGTGGTTTCAATTTCTGATAATAAAACTGAATACTTCTGTCAGTAGTGAGCTTAGGGACACATGCACCAAAGCAAAGCTAAGTCCCAAGTCCCTAAGATGCCCTTCAAAAGCAGTCATCCAGTTAATTTGATCTATTAAACAAACTTAGCAGTTGGGATGCCCACACAGTGAGAAAGGCTGCTTAGAGATGGAATTTTGGCTTTAATTGGAATCTTCTGTCCTTTATTAGACAACCATAAGCTTCCAATTATACACACCATCTTCATTTCAAATTATGGATTTATAAAACCTTATGAATTTTCATTCCTCACAACAGATTTAGGAATAAACACAAGCTTCTGTCATGAACAAATATAAGAGGTTTTCTTCTCTCTCTCTCTCTTTTTTTATGCCACATCCCAAAGGTCATTGATAATTGACCAAACACCCACTGTGTATACAGAGATGTGTTAGGTATTTGGAGCTATTAAAAGGAAACTTGAAAAATAATTCTTTTCCTTGAAGAATTTAGGTAATATGTCTCAGGAGAAAAATTAACATACTTAGAACAATAAGGTAATAATTAAATGGAACCTTTGCTGTTTCCACTAATGGTGTAATGGCTTCCCCTCCATTTCAGTCTGTTGAATTTTACCCATTCTTCAGGGTCTGTTTCCAGAACTTTCCTTTATTTAGCTTTACTTGATTACTTGAATATAAAGTAGGGCTTACATTCCTCTGAACCATCCACCCTAGTGACACTTAAAATGTCTTCATAGCTCTTTATCATCTATAGGAGCAGCCCAGCCTCTGTAGCCTGGTGAGGAGTCCTTGACCAGCTCTCTTGCCTTATCTCCCCTTGCCCTTCTATTTGCACACATTTTGAAAGTAAACCAAATCCTGGTACCACATCCAAACCTGGGTTAGTAAACAAAATGAAACAAAACAAAATGTTACCAAATGTTGTGAATTTCCACATGTAGTCTTCTCTACATAGACCAGTCTTTTCCTTCCCTTTCCCCCAATTTAGCCCTTGTCAAACTCCCACTCATTCATTAACATAGCTTAGACATCACTCTCTCAATGAGGTCTCCTTCCTTTCCATCCTGTAGATTGTGCTCTGCCTTTTGTACCTGCTCTTATGATTCTGGGTGGTGGTGATTCGCTTTCATGTCTACCTGCATTCTCCTTCTAATCGTCAGCACCCATCCCTTACTTAGTTTGGACCCCTGAGTGTCTAGTAAGAACCTGGCACACAACAGGTCCTCCATAAAATTTTATTGAAATGAATTGGGTTGCTTTGAACTAAGTAGGAGTATAGAGAAGACTTGAAGTAGCTGAAGAGCCTAGCTGAACCCCAGGTTTTATGTCCATGTTGACAAGGGGAAAAAGTTGTTAGAGAAGGGGGAGATGACATGAGCAATACCCAAGGAAGGAAAATGAGACAGGTGAAAGCTAGGGACTGTGGATGATCATATCTGCCTAGAGTAGAGGCTGTAGAGTGGAGAGTGTTAGGAAATAAAATCAGAAAGGCCAGCATGGCCATGTTATGGATGACTTTGAATGTGAAGCAAAGGAGGTGAAACATGATGGAATAAGTACTGCAATTTGAGAAAAGAAAATTTTAGAAATATCCCAAGTATCTGTGTAGAAGATGAGCTTTATCCCTCTTACAACCTCTTTTGGCATTTACATTATTACTACTAGTATGTCAGTGGTCCCAACTGGCCTAGAGTCATCTGAGCATAATAGTCTGGTAGTTTGAAGCAGAGTGTGATGTGTTGGGAGTCAGAAGTCTGGAGTTGAATTTCTGCTCTGGTCTAATTTGTTACCTGATAGGGTGAAATCACTTCACCTCTCTAATCCTGTGTTCTCATCCGTAAAATGAAGGCAGAAGGTGGATAACATAATTTATGAGGTCCCTTTGATCTCTAGGAGTCTATATGTAACAAAATAATTCTTAGCAACTTTATTAATCGATTTTTGCCCCTTAGTTTTATTTGTTTATTTACCTGTTTACTGGGTTTTAGAGTTGCTTTATTAGACAGGTCTCTGACAGTCCACAATCTGCTCTGCTGAGACCAGCCTCTGAGGTCCTAACCATTGTGTCACACCTAGAAAACCCTGCCCAAGCTTCCACCCTTCCTTAAAAACCCAGCTCCAGCCCAACATATTTCTTGAAGCTTTTCCTAATCTTTCCAAGTCTCTGATATTTATTCCTTGCTTTTGGTGTTTAAAGATATTTTGTCTTGAGCTATTCTTTATTTGTATCATATTGTCTTTTCTCTCTCCAATTTCTTTTTAAGCTTCATAAATATGGAACTGTTACATGCAGTATTTGTTCATCTCCCATACCCCATTGCACCCCAGTACAAAGCTAGGCACAAAATAGATGTTTAGTAAACGTCTTGAATATTGAATGAATGATGTACAGGAAATATTACTAAAAATAGAAAAAGCTGACCTCAAAAAGGACACCTATAGGGCTTGGAATTGAAATAATGTAGCCTATCAATGATTTCATAGATGGTATTTTGTACCCCATGAAAGACTGATTTAAGATGTGTTGTGTGTGTATATACACGCACACACAAGATGTGGTATATGTATATACACATACACAATGGAGTACTACTCGGCAATGAAAAAGAATGAAATCTTGCCATTTGCAACAATGTGGATGGAATTGGAGGATATTATGCTGAACAAAATAAGTCAGTCAGAGAAAGATATCATATGTTCTCACTCATATGTGGAATTTGAGAAACTTAACAGAAGACCATGGGGGAAGGGAAGGAAAAAATAGTTACAAACTGAGAGGGGATTAAACCATAAGAGACTCTTAAATACAGAGAACAAACTGAGGGTTGAGGGAGGGGAAATGGGTGATGGGCATTGAGGAGGGCACTTGTTGGGATCAGCACTGGGTATTGTATGTAAGCAATGAATCATGGGAATCTACTCCTGAAGCCAAGAGTACACCGTATACTCTGAATGTTAGCTAACTTGACAATAAATTACATTTAAAAAAAGATAGGATGATCTGTGAAGTTTCTGGTCTGTGGGCTTGTCTTGAATTAAAGAGTGGGTGGTACCAGGTCCTAGATATTCCAGCCAACTCAAGGAAGAGAGAAAACAGAGAACTGTTTACTGAGTGACTTTGCTGTTGGACAAGTCCCAAGTGCAGCTTGAGAACATCGGGCAGAGTTACCACCCTGCTGCCACAACCTCTGCCAACTTGGATAAGAAGCAGTGAGGTTGACCTGTCTTTTGGCTCTGGAACAAGGCGAGGGAGCACACCAGCAGGCATGGGAAGGAAGAAGTTGTGAAATGAAAGACATGAAAAAGAGATGACTATGAGCCTCTTTCCTCTTTTCTCCTGTTACCCCAAGTCTCTCTCCTGCCTCCTTGACACCTGTAAAGTGGTATAAACCAGAACCTTGCACTTTGCACCAACTGTGGCATGGGGCTCTGGGGTCTAGCTTGGGGTAACAGAAGACGGTGAAAATCAGTTTTGTTTCTTAAAGTAGTCCTACCATAAAAGGTTTGAAGATCACTACTCTGCTTGGATAATTAGCCTTTAAACAACCCAATGCCTAAACAACTCAAAGCAAAATATAAGAGGGAGGTTTACTATGTGAAGCAGTTGAGGTCTAGATGGCAGTGTTGAAGCTCTCTTCACTGTAAATTAGCTCATGGAAATAAAACGTGTGGGGTTAGGAACTCCAAATCCTGCCGTTGCTCTCAAATTGCCTCAGGCTGTCTTTCGTAGGAAAGTCCAGAAACTACGGATTCATCGTATGCGCCCCCCCCCCCCCACCCCGACCCTTTCTGACATGCTTCAAAGCTGTTAGTGTTTATAACAGAAGAACGGGGCATTACGTTGATTTGTCTTACTGTGTGCAGAAAATGTAGGAATAATTCCCGTGTGTCATCAACCATTTAGTCAGCACTCAGTTCCTTAGCAGAGGAAATGGTAAGATTTATTAGGGAAAGTATCTGTCATACCATATAAATAGATGCACAGTTAAAGCAGATGCAGCAGGCGGAGTATATATTTCTGTGTGACTGATCATAAGGAACTTATTATCAAGAACTCTTTGGAAAAATCATTTGGTAAGATGGCAAACATAAGGATGCACTTATATTTTTATGCAGTTCCTCAAAACAGTAATTTTGGCTCAAAATGCATTATTGGGGTAGAAATAGTTTTAATTAAAAATGGTTTTGCATTATTTTTTTACTTTTGAGAAAACATGCAAGTGATAAAAGCAGCCCAATTGTAGAAAAAGCTACCTAAAATAGATCACTTTTTCACTGCCGACCCCAGACCCCAGCCTCCTCCCTCTTTACGGGTCATCACTGTCAATTTATTTGGTATTATTCAGAAATATTCAACACAGACTGATCCCCCCCCCCTTTTTTTTTGTTTTTACACAAATGGTAGTGATTTGTCATAGTCTTTCATGGCTACCTTTTTCCCTTAACAGTATACCTTGGAAATCATTCCTTATCAGTCTTACACATGGCCAGGCTCATTGTTTTTTTGTTTTTGTTTTTTTGTTTTTTTTTTTAATTTTTTTTTTTAACGTTTATTTATTTTTGAGACACAGAGAGACAGAGAGACAGAGCATGAACAGGGGAGGGGCAGAGAGAGAGGGAGACACAGAATCTGAAACAGGCTCCAGGCTCCGAGCTGTCAGCACAGAGCCCGACGCGGGGCTCGAACTCACGGACCGCGAGATCGTGACCTGGCTGAAGTCGGACGCTTAACCGACTGCGCCACCCAGGTGCCCCTCATTGTTTTTAACAGATTTAACTGATGTTGACATCTTGCCAAAATGGCTTTAGGGTTTTTTATGTTAGCATTACGGATACTTTTTTTCCCCTTCTTAAATGTTTATTTTTGAAAGAGAGAGAGGGAGAGAGAGAAGGGGAGGGGCGGGGGGGTGGGTACAGAGGATCTGAAGCTGGCTCTGTGCTGACAGTAGCCAGCCCACTGTGGGGCTTTAATTCACCAACTGTGAGATCATGACCTGAGCTGAAGTTGAAGTTGGTCACTGGACTCACTGAGCCACCCACGTGCTCCAACATTACAGATACATTTTAACCATAGCCCCCCCTGCCCAATTCTGTTGCTCTCTGACTAAAGGTAATCACTATCCCCAAATTAGCATGTATCCTTCCTGCCTTGTTTTTATATATTTAGTGTATACGTATGTAGTATTTCATTATGTGACTCTGGCACCACAATTTATCAGCAGTTGTGTTTTTGAACATTTAGTTTGTTTGCAGGTGTTTGCTGTTAAGTGCAATTCTAAAATAAGCATTCTCTTTCATGTCTCCCTGGGCACATGTATGTGAATTTTTTAGGGTATATACTCACAAGGAGAATTCCTAGGTCGTAAGGTGTGTCCATAGCACCTTCATCTGATATTGCAAAATTATTCTCCAGTGTGGTTTTTGACCATACACATTCACACCAGCCACGTTTAAAAGTTTTCCTTTCCTTTCCTTTCCTTTCCTTTCCTTTCCTTTCCTTTCCTTTCCTTTCCTTTCCTTTCCTTTCCTTTCCTTTCCTTTCCTTTCCCCCTCCCTCTCTCTCTTTCTTTCTTTCTCCTTCCTTCCTCCCTCCCTCCCTTCCTTCCTCCTTCCCTCCCTCCCTCCCTTCCTTCCTCCCTCCCTCCCTCCCTTCTTTCTTTTTCTTTACTCTTTCGGTTGCTACATTCTTACCAACACTTGGATTTCTCAGACTTCTAAAATGTTGCCAAGCTAATAGGGATGAAATAGTATCTCATCATGGTTTTAATTTGCATTTCTTTCTTTTTTTTTTTTATTTTTCTTTTTTTTTTTCAACGTTTATTTATTTTTGGGACAGAGAGAGACAGAGCACGAACAGGGGAGGGGCAGAGAGAGAGGGAGACACAGAATCGGAAACAGGCTCCAGGCTCCGAGCCATCAGCCCAGAGCCTGACGCGGGGCTCGAACTCACGGACCGCGAGATCGTGACCTGGCTGAAGTCGGACGCTCAACCGACTGCGCCACCCAGGCGCCCCTATTTGCATTTATTTCTGAAGGTATCTCTTCTTACTTTTTTTGGCTATTTAGTTTCCCTCCTAATAATTAATTATTGAAATGTTTGACAATTTTTCCTTCATATTATTTGTTTTTCCTTATTGATTTATAGGGATTATTTTATATTCTGGATACTATTATCCCATAATGTGTATTGTAATTAATTTCTCCCACTCTGTGGCTTGCATTTTTACTATTTACGGTGTCTTCTGTCTAATGCAATTTTTGTATTTTAATGTATTCAAATTCTCACTGTTTTCATTTTTTGCTTTTGTCGTTTTGTTTAGGAAACCTAAAGAAATGTAATGAAGACATTCTCTTAAACTTTCCTTTTAACTTTAAAAATTTCCCGCATACATTTAAATTTTTAATCCACATGAGCTGTATTTTTGTTACGGCATGAAATAGAGATCTAAATGCCTACCTTCTCCCGGTATAGGTGCTGGTTATGACCAGTCCTCTTGGCACCAAGTGTCTCATGGTCACTACTCCCTGCTGACATGTAAAGCCATCTCTGTCCCATGCCAAGCTTCCATATATGTATAGGTCAGTGTTGACTTATTTTGTTCATTATGCTCCTCTGGCCTTATTTTATATCCTTGACCTAATACCACACTATTTAAATTACTGTGGCCTTATAGTTAGCCTAGTAGGGCAAACCTCCACTCCATAGTTTTCTTGTTCAAAAATTTCTTTGCTACTTTTATCTCTTTTATCTTCCACATGAACTTTACAGTAGGACTATTAAATTCCATGAAGAGTCTTGGGACTCCAATTGGAATTATAATGATTCATAGATCTATTATATATTCATGGGGAGAGCTACTGGATTTACACAATTATATCTTTCAATTCTTCAGTGTCTTATCATTTATCCAGTGCATCTTTTGTGTAAATGTTTTGTAATTTTACCAAATAGGTCTTGCATAAATTTCATTAGATTTTTGCCTAGGTATCTACTGTAAATGAGAGATTTTATATAAATATATATATATATTTTCTCTTACACTCTGAACATGTATTATGTTGAATTCTCCATTTGTTTGAATTATTTACCTACAGATTCTCTTGCATTTTCTATGTAAATAATCCTATGGTCTGCAAATAAGAAAAATTTTCTTTCCTTCTAATTCTTTTTTTTAAGTATCATGCTGGCTAGGACTCTATACAGTGTTTAAGAGAAGCTGTGATAACTGGTACCCTTGTCTTGTTCCTGACTCTAAAGAGCACAATTCTAATGTTTTACCACTAAATGTCATGTTTTCTAGAGGTTTCTGATAGATACATGTGGAAGTGACTGCCGGCTCCCCCAGATTTGGCTCTGTCTTTTTCCTTAAGTAGAATCTTTAAATTTTTTCTGAAGACTTGACTACCAAGAAAATGCCTGCATTGCCCAGCCTTCAACTACGTGAGGGCACATAACTTAGTTTCTGCCATGGGCATCTAAGTGGAAGTCATATGTGCAAATTTCAGTATATCCTAAAGGGGAAAGGGTGCCTCTTTTTAGGCACTCTCACCTTTTCTCCTTCCTGCGGCTTGTCCTGCAGATGTGATGACTGAATTGGAGCACTATAGTGGACTTGAAGTGATCTTAGGAATAAAGATCACACAAAACATAATAAAGGAACTTGGCTCTGGGCCACTTAACCAGTCTTACATGAGAGAGAAGTAAAATGCTATGTAGTCTGAAGTTTTCTGCCACTAATAGTCAAGCCCAATCCTTCAACACTCTTCACCAGGGTAATGAGGTTGTAGTCCATTCTCAGTTTGCCAACGTTTTTTCTTTTTTCATAAATTACACTTTTATAAATTGCTCATCTCTATTAATGAGATGAATTACATTGATAGATTTTTCAGTCATCCTTGGGATTCTGTTATGATATGCTTTTAGAGGTTGCAGATGTACAGAGATTTTCTTACTTTTCCTAAGGTTTTCAGATGAAAAATTTTAAACTAGAAAAGTTGGCCTGCACAGTGAACTCCCATGCATTAACCATTCAGATTCTACAATTAACATCTTATTATATTTGCTTTGTACCTTATCTCTTGTGATGTGTTATATCTGTTAGGTAATATTTTAAAATACTTGTGTTCAAAAGTGAGAATATTTAAATATATAAATATTTTCTTTTCCCATATTGTCTTTGTGCACTTTGGGTATCAAAAATATATATCATAATATGAAGCAATGATCTCTTCTATCTCTTCATTGAGAAAGTCTGTTTAGTACAGGAAATAAATTTTGAACATGTGGTTAAACTCACCTGTGTGGGTAAGTACTTGGTTGGCATGGTGCTTTTTTAATGGTACATTTTTTTTTTATTGAAGTATAGTTGACATAAAGTGTTATGTTAGTTTCAGGTGTACAGCATAGTGATTCAACAAATTTATTTGTTATGTATGCTCACCTCATATAGCTACCATCTGTTACCATACAACACTATTACAGTACCAGTGACTATATTCTGTGTGCTGTACGTTTCATCCTGGTGACTTATTCATTCCATAACTGGAAGCCTGTATCTCCCAGTCTCCTTCACTCATTTTGTCCATCTTCCTATCTCCCCTCTGGCAACCATCAGTTTGTTCTCTTTGTATTGTATTCTTTGTATTCTCTTTCTATTTATGGGTCTGTTTCTGCTTTTGTTTGTTTGTTCCTTTGTTTTGTTTCTTATATTCCACGTATAAGTGAAATCATATACTATTTGTCTTTCTCTATCTGACGTACTTCACTTAGCATAATACTCTCTAGGTCCATCCATGTTGTTCCAAATGGCATGTTGTCATTCTTCTTTATAGGTGAGTAACATTCCATTGTGTGTGTGTGTGTGTGTGTGTGTGTGTGTGTGTGTATACACACACACATATATGTGTATATATACCCCATTTTCTTTATCCGCTCATCTATTAATGGACACTTGGCTTGCTTTCATATCTTGGCTATTGTAAATAATGCTTAAATGAACATAGGAGTGAATGTATCTTTTTGAATTAATGTTTTCATTTTCTTTGGGTAAATACCCAGCAGTAGAATTACTGGATCTTATGGTATTTCTGTTTTTAACATTTTGAGGCATCTCCATACTGTTTTCCACAATGGCTGCACGAATTTGCATTGCCACTGATAGTGCATGAGGGTTTCTTTTTCTCAACATCCTTGTTAATACTTGTTGTTTCTTGTGTTTTGGATTTCAGCCATTCTGACGGGTATGAGGTGATATCTCATTGTGGCTTTGATTGGCATGTCCCTATAATGAATGATGTTGAGCATCTTTTCATGTGTCTATTGGTCGTCTGTATGTCTTCTTTGGAGAAATGTCTGACCAGATCCTCTGCCCATTTTAAATCAGATTATTCTTTTTTTGGTGTTGAGTTGTATAAGCTCTTAATATGTTTTGGATATTAACCCCTTATCAGCTATATCATTTACAAATATCTTCTCCCATTCAGTAGGTTACCCTTTTGTTGATGGTTTCCTTTGCCGTGCAAAAACTTTATTTTAGAGTAATCCCAGTGGTTAATTTTTGCTTTTGCTTCTCTTGCCTGAGGAGACCTATCTTAATGGATACAATTTTTTTTTTTTTGGATACAATTTTTTAAAATTACAGATTCAGGTGCGCCTGGATGGCTTAATCAGTTAAGCATCCGATTTCAGCCAGGTCATGATCTCACCTTCCTGAGTTCGAGCCCTGCACTAGGCTCTGTGCTGACAGCTCAGAGCCTGGAGCCTGTTTCAGATTCTGTGTCTCCCACTCGCTCTCTGCCCCTCCCCCACTCACATTCTGTTTCTCTCTCTCAAAAATAAATAAACATTACAAATTAAAAAATAAAATAAAATAAAATTACAGATTCAATTTATTTAATGGGTATAAATAAATATATAGATTACCGTTTCTTTTTCAAGTCAATTTTAGTGATTTATCTATCTCTAGAGAACTGTCCATTTCATTAAACTGTCAACTTTACTTGTGTAACGATATTCATTGTATTTTCTAGTGCTTTTAAAAACTTTGACGCTCTGGAAAGCAGTTTGGAGGTTCCTCAGAAAATTAAAAATAGACCTACCCTATGACCCAGCAATAGCACTGCTAGGAATTTATCCAAGGGACACAGGAGTACTGATGCATAGGGGCACTTGTACCCCAATGTTCATAGCAGCACTCTCAACAATAGCCAAATTATGGAAAGAGCCTAAATGTCCATCAACTGATGAATGGATAAAGAAATTGTGGTTTATATACACAATGGAGTACTACGTGGCAATGAGAAAAAATGAAATATGGCCTTTGGTAGCAACGTGGATGGAACTGGAGAGTGTGATGCTAAGTGAAATAAGCCATACAGAGAAAGACAGATACCATATGGTTTCACTCTTATGTGGATCCTGAGAAACTTAAGAAAAACCCATGGGGGAGGGGAACAAAAAAAAAAAAAAAAAGAGGTTAGAGTGGGAGAGAGCCAAAGCATAAGAGACTGTTGAGAACTGAGAACAAACTAAGGGTCGATGGGGGGTGGGAGGGAGGAGAGGGTGGGTGATGGGTACTGAGGAGGGCACCTTTTGGGATGAGCACTGGGTGTTGTATGGAAACCAATTTGACAATAAATTTCATATATAAATAAAATAAAAAAAAAAAAAAAAAAAAAAAAAAACTTTGACTCTATTTGTAGTCATGTCCCTTTCTCCTCACTTTTCTCTTTTTCTATCAATCAGAAAAAATTTAAGTTTGTCTATTTTATCAGTCTTTGGAAAAAAACTAGTTTTAGGATGTATTGACTCCTTATTGATTTTCCCCTCTTTCATCTTTTTCTGTTCCTTTTGTTATTTTTTCTTTCCTTCTGAATGCTCTGTTCTAATTAACTTTTGAGGCATATGCTTCCTTCTCTTCTATTAATGCATTTAAAGTTCTAAATTTCCTACTAAATACTGCTTAAATTGCACACCACACATTTTAGTACTAGTGTTTTCATTGTCTGGGCAGTGCTAAACATTTGGTAATTTCCATTAATTTTTCTCGCCTTCTTAATAATTATTTAGAAGCTTCTAACATGAATAGGGCAGTGTAACTATTATATTGATTTCTAATTTTACCTCACTGTTATCAGAGAACATGTTTTGGGTCATTGGTATTCATTTGAAATTTGTTTTTTGACATATTATAGTAAATTTTTATATATGTTTCGTTTGCTAGAAAGAATGTGTATTTTAAGTTTTGGGTGTAGGATCACTTATGTTGTTTACATCATCTACAACTATGATTATTGATTTATACACACACACACTCACACACATTTGAGGTTCCAAATAACTATTTATCCAATGTGAATTATTCTGTTTATCTTTGTATGTTTATATAATGACCCTTTTGCCTTAAAGCTAAAAAGTTGATATTACTATATTTAATTTCTGTTAATTTTTTTAAAAGTACATGTTATCCATTTACATAATGACGTCTCCATCATTGTGTTTTAGGCATATCTCTTAATAAGCAGTACATTGTTGCATTTTTAAAAGTCCCTATGAAAATTTGTCTTTTAGTAGGCAAGTTCAATATATTAATATTTATATGTACTTTGATTATTGATCTATTTGGATTTATTTTTACCATATATGTTGTTTTCTATTTACCATTCTTTTTGATTCTTTTTTTATTTCTATTAGGTTAATCTAGTTTTAAATTTTATTTTCCTCTTTCCTCTGTACTGGAACTTTGCTATCTGCCTAGGGTCAGGATTAAAATTAAAAAGTCCCATGTGAGAAATTAAAACCCCAAGCTTCTATACTAATTTCCCAAGCTGGGAGGTTGGACTTTTCTATGTCTCTTTTCATATTTAAAGGGTCTTCCTCCAAAGACATTACTTGTCCCCAGAACCTGTGTTTCAGGGAGCTCAGAGAGATTCCTTTATGCAGCTTCTGAACTTGAACAGAGAGGGTGGCCAAGAGCCTGGGATGGGCTCAGGGCCAGGACTTCTTTGCCCAAGGCTGGGGGTCAATGTGACAGACAAGGACACCTGAAGAAAACCCTGAACAGGAACTCTTTAGACCATCAAGTGAATCAGAGTGTCAACTCAGACTGAACCCACTATGGTTTTGTTCTCTTTTTATTCTGAAACCTTTTTTCCCCCTTTTGAGCTTAGCTATTTATTAAAAAATTGTTTTTTATTGCATTTTAACCAGCGTTTCTATGTAGGTACCAATCTGCTACACTCTAAAAAGCTGTGGGAGTTAATTTACTTATCTTACAGATTGTTTACAGTTTGCAAATCTCACCTTCCACCTCAGATCTTTTTGTTTTTATCTATTTTCCTCAGCTTCTGTTTAGCCAACTTATAAGTAGATTCTTTTTTTCCCCCATCTTACTCATTGGCATTTTGAAATTCTGAGTGGCTGTTGTTCTGGCCTTTCCTCAAATCTCCTTGTCTCTCAGATTAAGGCAGGGAAGACCTCCCCTGTGCACAAGCTCCTGGATACCATACATCAACAGTCTAGGTAGGAAACCTGAAGTTTCTGGATGTGTGGCCTTTCACTTGTCCACCAATAGTTTCTAAAATGATGGCCCTGACAAATCTCAGCCTTCCTGGCTGCAAATGGCGCTGGCTTTTTTGGAAATGTACCCAGCTGGAAGCAGTTGACCTGCCCAGACCTTCCAGCATTGGGCTTTCCAATACAACATGTTGGGGCCCTTATTTCCTATTGCTTCCTTTTGGCTGGAGGTGGCTCCCTCCAGCCACAGGCATTCCCTGGGCAGCTGTCTGAGTTAACATCTGAGCTTGGCCCTGGCATTACCGCTCATGAGCAAATTCCCCAGTGAGCCCACAGGGCTGTCTTCATTTCTTTTTTAGATATGATTTTCTTGGAACAAAGCCAGCCTCATGGGTGTGAAACCTATGCAGTTATCCTGGCCCCTCACTCAGAAAAGCCAGTACTTGCATTAATACTCTGCTACTGCTGTCTTGACATTTTAAAATAGCTTTTCAATACAATTAAATTTTTTTTTATTTTGCACTAGGTTCCACAAACTATATACCCTCTCCTTAGGAGAAGCAGAGAACATCACTAATACTTGGAGAAGTGGGTGGGTCTTACTGACTATCCCTTACTGACTAGCTGACTTAGGAGTCTAGGGCAACAACTATTAGGAGTAATTGTTTAAAAATATTTTTTAGATGTAGTGCCATATGCTGCAAAACTTACCTTATGGGAAGCTTCCTTCTAAATAAGACATTTTAGGACTTCAGGAAAGAAGAAGGGTACAATTCTAGAATAGCTAGATAGAATTTTCTGCAATGATGTTAATGTTCTATATCTTTGCTGTCCAATATAGTGGCCAATAGCCACATGTGACTACTGAGAACTTGAAATGTGGCTAGTATGAGGAGCTGAATTTCTAAATTTTAATTAATTTTAATTATTTTACATGTAAAGTTAAATAGCCACATGGGACTACTGGCTATTATACTGGACAGTGTAGCAATGAAACAAAGTAGTTTCTGACCTTTGATACTTTGATTATATTTTGCATGGATTCTTTTTTGTTCAGAAAAGATCTTTTTAATTCATATTTAAGGTCTATCCAGAACTAGTTGGGGGAACTCAAATCACAGTTTTTTTTTTCTCTTTAGTATAGAGAAGATATCCTTTCTACCTATGAAAGTTAAGCCATGAGGCTCTTTTCTATAGCCTACAAGGGAAATAATACCTGGACGAATGAATTGCTTAAAGACTTCACCTTCCAGTTCTAAAGGATTATGGAAGACCTAAGGAAGACGAAGAAGAGGCAAGGTCAAAAGCCAGAGTCTTGGCAAGGAATTATGGTGAGGAGGTGTAGTGGGAGGTGAGTTGATAGATGAGCTTGAGCCATCCCTCCTGGGTCCACATGACCTGGTGTAGAAGTGACCCAGCAAGTTCCGCGTGTTCAGAGAACATAGTAGTACATCAGAGGGCTGTGGTCAAAGCCAAAAGGTAGCTGAATAGGAACTTCAAAAAGGCCAGAACTACAAATTTCAGAGATAGGTAGTACTTCATCTCAGAAAGCCACACCAGAAAAACTATACTTTAGTGGTCACCAGTCCAAGAAACAGAAAATCCAGCCACCCCACTATTCACCAGTGAAGATCCAGATAATGCTATCTCTGCTGCTATCGGTCCACACAGATGCTATTTTGAAGGACACAAAGAGATGAAGAGAAAATTTGAAAGATTTAATATTTTACTTAAAGAAACAAAAGAGAGAATTCACATGAAGGGGTTATTTGAATTATTGAACTGAACTAATAAATTGAACTGAATGGGATAAATTTAGGGTTCTTTTTCCCAGTTCCCTGTGGATGAGCAGGTGTATTGTAGAGAAATAAAGAAGCTGCATTTTCTTTATACATCTAAGTGCAGAGTGAATGAATTTGTGACTCTGCTACAAATATGTCTGCCTTCCTGCCAAGCCAGTTGTGGGCAGCAATTCTATTTACAAGCTTTAGCAGAAGTGGAATGTGTGGCAGGAAGTGTGGTGGGGATGCTAACCTGCTGTATTGAGCTTAAGAGCTAGCATTATGAGAGAATTGGCAACTTTACTCATAGATAGACGTCCTTTCTTCAAAGGCATGAGCAACTTCCCATGGGCAGTTCATTGGGGCTTATGCAGAAGGCAGTTTTTCTTTTATCACCTACCTGGACATGGAGGAGGTTGTAGATACTTCAGCGTACCCGTCCAAGAGCTTTGAGATCAATGGGAGAGACACTGTCTGTCAGATTATGGTGTCATTTTGCCTTAGTTATCTTCTAATGCCAAATGAATCACATCTGGAATCAAGGAGGCAAGATCTACTTGGGCAATATCCTAATTACTCATCTGAATTTAACATCCTATCTGTCTCTTGTCTATACTGTTGTGTGTAGTCCCTCTGTGGGCTACAACTCCACCTGCAGGCCAACTCCAAAAAATACACATTCAAGAAAATGGAGGAATATCTGGGTTGTATTCTGTACAGCCAAGACATCTGCATTGTGCTTCAAGTATTCATGGTCCCAGAGTAAAAACCCACATGGTTCATTAAATATATTTAGCAATTCCTGGAACTTATTACAAAATTCATTACACATTTCTTCTCCTTGGCTGTTAGAATAGCTGACACTTTGAAAAGGGAAGGAGGTTTTTTTGTTTTTGGTTTTGGTTTTTTCCTGCTCAGAGGCAGATGCAGCTTTCCAATAAGCCTTGCTTCATTTTTCCAACCTTCCACTAACTCACCTGACTCAGTCCAACCTGTATGAATATTTCCAACCATTGAGATTGGAAACATTAGATCCCAAGAGGCCCCACCCCTGATGCCTCCTCTACCCCTTGGGTTTCCTTCTCTGGGAAATTGACTTTTGGAAAAATTCAATTGATCATCCTCTTTGGGAACAAAAGTCACTTGTCATAGAGACTGTGGTGGCTAAGATGAGTGCAGGGACTCCTTTGCATTAGTGTCATCTTTTTTAAGCACTTTGGGTTTACCATTTCATACCCAATCCTGGAAACCATAGAACCATGAGTGAAAACTACAGCACCAATCCTGGCAGTCATGTGGCTGGGAATTCTGAGGACATCCAGCCCTAGCCATTAGGCACAGATAAGGGCCCACACAATTGGATTTTTATGATATGTGGGTGTAAGAGGAATAAAATGGTTAAGAATGGGCTTTAAGTTTACATTCTGAGGTACTGGGTTTTCTTAGTCCATTCAGGATGCTATAAAGTACCACAGGCTGAGTATCTTTATACAACAAGAATGTATTGGTCACAGATCAGGAAGCTGGAAGTCTGAGATCATGGTGCCAGCATGGTCGCCTTCTGATCAGGGCTTTCTAACTGGTTCATAGCCAGCACCTCCTTGCTGTGTCCTCATGTGGTGGTAAGGGTTAAGGATCTCTCTGGATCTCTTTTATAAAGGCACTAATCCCATCCATGGTGTTCTTAAGCACTTTCTAAAGGCCCTAACAACCACTATCATCACTTTTGGGTGTTAGGATTTGACATATGAGTTTTGGGGGGACACATCCAGACCATAGCATGGATGAATGGCAAAGCCAGTAGCTGCAGTGAGAAAACTATGGGAGAAACATGTTGGGGAGATAAGATCAAGTTCTATTTAAAAAATGTTCAACTTGAAATTCTAATTAGACACCTAATGGAAATGTCAAGTAGGAGGCATGATATGATTGTTAAGTCTGGAGCTCAAGGGAGATGTCAGGGCTGGAGAATATATAGATCTGGGAATTATTGAGAAGGAGATAGAAATGAAAGCCATGGCTCTGGATAAGATCTCCTCCAAAGTGAGTGAGTATATTTAAAGAAGAGAAGAGGTTTAGACAAATTTAAAAGTCAAGAATAAGTGGAAGGAGTCAGCAGACTAAGAAGAAGCCAAGCAGGAATGTAGGAGGAAGGCTGAGAGAGTGTGTTGACCCAGAAGCCAAGCGGTTTACTGAGTCAAGTGCTGCTGAGAGGTCCAGTGAGAGATGGACTGGGACAGGTTCAGAGGATTTAGAGAGATGGAGGTCATTGGTGATCCTGAGAAGGGCTTCAGTGGAGTTGTAGGGAAGAAAACGATCAGAGAAGACTGAAAAGAGACTATGAAGTGAGGAAGTGGAGACACTGAGCATTGATCACTGATTTTAGGAATGGTGATATAAGTAGATCTGCACAGCAGGAGGGGGTAGATGGAGAAGGGCATAGATTCAGGGGAGGATAGATTTATTTTAAGGTGGAAGCTATTCTGGCATTTTTATATGAAGATAGGAATGTTCTAATAGAGGAAATGTGGAAATGCTAGACAGAGTGGATTATGGAAAGAGCAAAGCCTTTGAATAGGTTAGAGGGGCTCCAGGGCTTAAGTGGTGAAGTCTAAGAGAACTTACACTCCAGGACAGTTCTGTCATAAAGGAAAGAGGCAAAAATTAGTAAGTGTGATGATGTGAAATTGTCATAGCTGTCTTCTGGTTGCTCCTTTCTGAGTAAAAGGAGAGATGAAGTCTCCTTCCACCAGCTCCACTAGTCCATCTCACTGAGACCCTGCTTCCAACCCAGAACTCTGTCTTACCCTGACAACTGAGTTGGAGGAACTCAAGAATCTGCTGAAAGTTTCTGGGTTCCCAGCAGTCCCAGAGCCAGCTGTGCTACTTTGTCTTTGAGAAGGGGTGCAAGTTAGAAAATCAAACACGTGAAATACCCTTGCTCAGACTCAGAACCCTGAACATGTGAGTCTTTTTAGCCACCCACACTGGACAACGCAGTCTAGTGGAGTGCCAAGTGGCAGAAGAGCAAGTCCTGGTTAAAATGTCCACTGCCATCAGGCAGCTACCTTATTTTAGTTTCTACCGTATACTCTGTTTCTAACCTCCTTGTTTTCAGTGTTCTCCCCTGTTTGTCTCTTATTTAGATACTTTGGCATTAAAGGTGTTGAAATGTTAAATGTTTATTTATTTTTGAAGGAGAGAGAGAGAGACAGAGCATGAGTGGGGGAGGGGCAGAGAGAGAGGGAGACACAGAATCTGAAGCAGGCTCCAGGCTCTGAGCTGTCAGCACACAGCCCGATGCGGGGCTCGAACTCACAAACCGCGAGATCATGACCTGAGCCAAAGTCGGACACTTAACCGACTAAACCACCCAGGCACCCCTAAAAGTGGTTTTTAATTCAGCCTCTCCCTAAGTTGCTTCCTCTTGAATCTCTTCCCCTTTAGCTCCAGTGAGCCTCAGACAAGTCCCAGGGTCCCAGCTACTACATCCCCTCCCAGCTTTCCTAGCCCCCTCTTGTTAGGGAGAAAGGTCCTCACATAAATGGGAAAACATGTAAAACGGATTTGGAAAGGATAAACTAATGTCACCCTAAGGTATTTTTGACTAATTGGAGCAAAATAGCAAAAGCAGAGCTTTCTGAGCAAGATTTTGCTATCATCTAATCTTCTTTATCCATCTCTTAACACCCCCCATCTCTCAAAGTCTTCTAAAGGAACAACACACCTTTTGGAAAAATGAGTGAAAGTACAGATAAATTAGGGGTTGGAGATAATGAGGGTAAAGAAGGTTGCTTCCCCATAGAATACCACACGCACGTACACACACTTTGGATATCACACATGCAACTACATTTACTGTAGCTTACAGGTGAATGAGTAGCAAATTTGAATGTCTTTTTTTCTGGTAAGAATTTTGCAGCAAAACATAAATATATTAATTTAAAAAGAAAACATGCACAATTGTACACAACTATGTTAATTTCTTCAGCCAAACTTTTGTGGAGAGGTGTTTGGACTTTTATTTATTAATTTTAAACTTTAATTTATTTATTTTGAGAGAGACAGAGACAGTGTGAGCAGGGAAGAGGCAGAGAGAGAGGGAGAATCCCAAGCAGGCCTGACATGGGACTCAAACTCACAAAACTACGAGATTATGACCTGAACCGAAATCAGGAGTCAGACGCTTAACTGACTGAGCTACCCAGGTGCCCCTGGGCTTTTATTTGAAATAAAGTATCTATGTATACATACTTCTAACTAAATAGGAGTCAGGGTGAATATTTATTTTCCTACATAATATGTGACTAAACAAATAAAGCTCTTTTTTTTTTTTAACACTCCTTATATTGAAAGCCAAACATCTGATTTGTCATGTGCTACCACTCAAAATGATTTTGGAACTTCTTTTTGTAACTTCAGAGCTCTTTAATTTTTTTTTTTCAACGTTTTTATTTTTATTTATGGGACAGACAGAGACAGAGCATGAACAGGGGAGGGGCAGAGAGAGAGGGAGACACAGAATCGGAAACAGGCTCCAGGCTCCGAGCCATCAGCCCAGAGCCTGACGCGGGGCTCAAACTCACGGACCGTGAGATCGTGACCTGGCTGAAGTCGGACGCTTAACCGACTGCGCCACCCAGGCGCCCCACTTCAGAGCTCTTTAAACACACAGGGTGATCAACCATCTCAGTTTGTCTGGGACTGAAGAGTTTCCCAGGATGTGGGACTTTGAATTTTAAACCTGAGACAGCTTTGGGTTAACTTTCCTGGGTTACCTGGAACCGAGGGAGATTTCAGTCCTAAAACTGGGTGAGTGCCAGGCAAAATGGGTTGAGTTTGGTCACCCTATTTGTAAACACAAGAAACGCCAGCTTATTGTTTTATAGTTGTAACCCTATTACTCAGTTTGATCCCCTCTTTATTTTTAAAGACTTGGCCCTCAGTATCTTTTGGCTATTGCAAAATTTCTTCACTGCAAGCAAACAAACCTTTTCTTCCTTCCTTTCCATTCTTACCTTTCCATATCTGGGTCACTGTAAGTAAAAGTATGTATATTAGTGGTGGACTTGACAGACTCTCTCTTTGACCATAGTTTAGTCAGACTTCTCTGAGTCTTCTTCTCTATTAGGTCTCCACCTTGGCCCCATTCTGTCTTTGGCCTGTCTCTCCCAGTTTTAACAAGAATCCTATTAAGCTGGTTTAGTAAGAATCCCCTTACCCCTGATATCTCCTCTTAGTAATTTCCATCCACTGACCCCCTCCCTCTGCCTATTGGCTATAAATCCCCTGCTGTCTTTGCTGTAATCTCTCCCCTACTACAGTGCTCTTATTGCAATTGTCCTAAATAATGTCTTCCTTGCCATTTTAATAAGTGCCGGAATATTTTTTTCTTTAACAGTTATGGTGCCATGACGTGGACGGGATCGAATTCATCATTGGACCCCTGGAACCTCTCATCCAGGACCCCAAGTGTGTGCTTTTGAAGACTTTATTTCACTCCTGACTGATTAGAGATCTACTGGTGAGTCTAACTCCTGGGCCAGTGCTCTGGATGACAGGCTGTTAAAGCATGGTTAAGGGCAGGTTTTGATTCTTAAGATTCAGCATATACTCGCTGAGGCTAGGTTAGAGTTCCACGATCCTTTGGTTGAAAAGTACCTGTTAAGCAAGCATCTTTCTGGATGGATGTCTTCTTGGATCTTTCTGAGTAGGGATTTACTCCTTGACTCTTAAGTGGCGAATTCCTGACTCTTTTGGAGGCCTCTACTCTAGAAAGTGTGTTAGAGTCCCAGGTAAATGGAAGCTGGGTTAGAGTCCCAGCCTTCTTTGTTAGCAAGGTACCATGAATTAAGAACAAGGGAGGATCTCAGTAGACTGAAAACCCCTTCTCATACCCCTTTTGACTATATGCTCCACTACCATGGTACTAACTCTCTACTTCCTTTCTTGTTGGAATAATTTTACTAGAGATAATTGGGAACCTCAGTGACTCCCCCAAACTGGTTCCTCTCAGCATTATTTCTGTTTCTTCTTTTTCCTTTTAGCACCTTCAGTCTTTGAATCCATTGACATGACTGTTGTCAAGCCCCTACCTCCTCCATCTCTCTGCCCACCCCTGCAAGACTTTCTCTTTCCCATTCCAGCCCCTCAGTTTCTTATAGTCGCTTGAATTTTGGGTTCCCCAACCCACATTGAAGCCTCTCAAGAGACTCTGGGACCACCAAAGAAAGTACATGTAGGGCAAAACAAAATCTTAAAATGTTCCTCCATAAATCTTGGTAAAAAGCATTAACCATCAATTAAGCAGGTAACCTTAACTTGTTCCATCAGTCAGAAACACAATTTGGGATAAAAATATAAAGTGGAGCAAAAACAAGAGCCAATTATTTTGTAGAAACCAGTGAGTTTTTATTGCTATGTTTACCTGACTCATGGCAACAATTTTAGAATGAAAGCGACAGGGTCTCTCTTTGCATCTGTCTGTATGTTTATATAGTTATGTTTGTATATTTGTGTTATGTATATGTGATATTTTCTATCTCTAGTTGGTATTGCCAAAAAATTTATAAAATCTTGTGAAGGAGATTCTTAAATTGGCTTAGAGGGATGACTGAGTGACTCTGTCAGTTAAGCGTCCAACTTCGGCCCAGGTCATGCTCTCACACTTCGTGAGTTTGAGCCCCGCATCGGGCTCTATGCTGACAGCACGGAGCCTGGAGCCTGCTTCGGATTATGTTTCTCCCTCTCTCTCTGCCTCTCCCCCACTTGTGCTCTGTCTCTCTCTCTCTCTGTCTCTCTCTCTCAAAAATAAATAAACATTAAACATTTTTTAATTGGCTTAGAGAGAAGTGCTTATATAAATTAAATATTCCTAAATCTTCCAGAAATATAGAAACTAATTCAAATGCTTTAAGTATAAGCATCAAGTATAATACAAATATATATTTGGTGTTTAACCATTTTTAGGTTTCTTTGCTTTTGTGACTTTTTTCTTTTTCTTTTCTTTTCTTTTTTTTTTTTTTTTTTGATACTTGCCTATCATGCATGTGCTGTAAAAATAGGTAACAGGGAAATAACTTGAGATGAGGGCTAGCTTTGTTTAATGTTATGATATATATGCCTAAAAAAATTTACAAAATATTTTTTGTATTAGCAACCTTAGAGATATGTATGTTAAATAGAAACATTCATTAAACATTGAGATGATTTCTAAGAGAAACTATTAAACCTTAAATTTCTAAGCACAAGTTTAAGTTTTATATACCTTTGGCCTCTTATTTTTATATGATATAGAGAGGCTAACTATATTTGAGTCTGTTGATAACATCTTTCTGACACAATGAAAAGTACTGTCAGAAAGCATATATGTACTTATAAATTGTGAGATGGTATATTCATAAAATTTGCTAGTCTGTTACAGAATGCTGGTATACAAGAGACAATTCACAGTTGCCTACTTCCTAGTTTTTTCTGTTAAAATGTTATTAATGATTAAAAAGTATAATCAATATTTGTAAATGAAGCTACTAGAAACAATAAGGGTGAAATGAAACAACATTGCATGACAGGTATGTAAGGAAAGTAGAATGTATTTTTTTTTTATATAAATTTTTTTTTCAACGTTTATTTATTTTTGGGACAGAGAGAGACAGAGCATGAACGGGGGAGGGGCAGAGAGAGAGGGAGACACAGAATCGGAAACAGGCTCCAGGCTCTGAGCCATCAGCCCAGAGCCCGTCGAGGGGCTCGAACTCACGGATCGCGAGATCGTGACCTGGCTGAACTCGGACGCTTAACCGACTGTGCTACCCAGGAGCCCCTAGAATGTATTTTTGATAAAGTAAAGTATACAGTGGGAATGTCTGGGTGGCTCAGTTGGTTGAGCATCTGACTTCCACTCAGGCCATGATCTCGCATTTCATGAGTTTGAGTCCCACATCAGGCTGTCTACTGTCAGCGTAGAGCCCCCTTAAGATCCTCTGTCCCTTTCTCTCTGCCACTCCCCTGCTTGCGCTCTTTCTCTCTCTCAAAAATAAAAATAAACATTGAAAAAAAAAGAGGGAAAAGTATACAGTGTATGTAGGAAGGGTTTTGTTAAGGTAATAAGAATGTAATTTTTCCCAAAAGGAAAAAAGGAAAAAATAGGACAAAAACTGAATGGGTATAAAAAGTTATAGAAAGTTTTCAGGAAAGGAATCTTGGAGAAGGAATCTTATGTGGTCAAATCTGGCTTATTGGATATGTTTATTTATAAGGTTTTTGAAAATGCATTTTAATATTAAAAGTACACTAATGCAAAACTAGATTTTGGTTTTCTCTTTGTTGAAACAACAAAATTTTCTTGATTTATTGGTCTGCTCTTAATAAGAGATTGTAAAAGCTTTTCTACCTTTTGTGTAATTCTCCTAGGAAACAGATACCGAGTCTTCTCAGAATAATTTCCTGTGCTTTACATGCTTTGTCATATCCTTAATTGTTTAAGAGAACCAAGTCTTCTCACTTTTAAAAGAACTAATTTTTTAAAAGATGTTACAGTCATGTTATCTCTGACATTTACTTTTGAATTCTTTTTTGTGACTTTGGTTAAATGTGTAGCTAAGTATTGTTCACCATAATCTGGGATTGTATTTAGTCAAGTATTCAAAACTTTTGACCTTTTTTTTTAAAGCTTATTTATTTACTTTGAGAAAGAGTGTGTGCAGGAGTAGGCGAGGGGCAGAGAGAGGGAGAGAAAGAATCCCAAGCAGGCTCTCACTGTTAGCACAGAGCCTGACATGGGGCCAGAACTCATGAACCTCATGATGTGAGATCATGACCTGAGCTGAAATCAAGAGTTGGATGCTTAACTGACAGAGCCATTCACGCGCCCTCCATCCTGGACCTTTTGGACAATTTGCCCTCCCCGGATCAAATCCTAAATGAAATCTTTATCTTGAACTGACTTTGACATTTCTCAGACGGCTCCTTCAATATCTTAAAGGATTTTTCTTTTATCTTGAAAAAGAGAAAAAAAAAACAATTAGCTTTATTTCATATGTTCAACTGCATGAAAAGTATTGTCCAATAAAAGCTACATTAACCTTCTCCAAGTTTTATTTGTATGGATAAAATATTTGTATGGATAAATGTTTCAGAAATTTTATGAAACTTGTCAATACCCTCACTGTCCATGATGTGTTCTGTTATAATGTCACCAGTCATAACTCTAGTTAACATTTTAAATGTTCTACACCACATAATCAAATTCCCTTGCCAATTGCATTATTTTTATGATGAATTCTCCTCAGATCTTTCATCATTAATAGTTTTTGTTTGACTCTGATTCTTCTCTGAAAGTACTTACAATCAGCTGTAGGCCAGAGTGCCTCATCTTCAACAGAAAGGAGTGGTCTCAGAATCCCACTAGGACAGGTCTCTGGATACAGGCTTTCCAATGGCATTGCTTAAATAATTTTGAGACCACACCATTTGACTGAGAAAGCATCCTAGAACTCTAGTGGAGAAGCTGATGGGTTCATAAGAGCAAGCAGAACAAGAATGAGTTACATAAGAATGAATGAAGTGATGAAGGATGATTATGGTTTTTGTTCAGAAGATTGCCACTTGGATTTAAGGAACCCCTTTTCCTTTTCTCTTAAGCTATAACTCACAGCGATTTAGTAGATAATACTTTTTGTAAACAGAAATGAAACATTTCTCTTTTCTCCCTGCCTGATTCCTTCAGAATTCAGAAACTCTTACTGAGTGTTCTTATTTTCATGGCAATATAATCATTTGCGTAAGTCCAATAAGAATCTGTCCTCCTTGAACAAGACATAATTGGAAACATTTGTTATATAACCAAGACTTTGAGTGGAATGTCATATTTTAGACTGATGAGCATAGAATCAGTTATGACCAAATAGTTTTAAGGAACTAAGGTTGACTTTATGGAGCTAATGCTTTCAAAGCCCTTTTGGGAAAACTGGGCTGGTATGGCTTACAGGGTTCTCAGCCTTGTAGGTGATTAACAAAGGTCTCTTCTTGGCAGGCCCAGGAACGTTAGGATATTTTGGAGACCTAGAGAATGGAGAAATTTACCTAAATCTATAGATACTGCAAGTGAAATCTGGTGGCAAATTCGTGGCTTGGGTTCCTAACCTTGAGAGGCTTTTAAAAGTCTAAGTTAGATTCCTTATGAAAAGTTCTAGCAAAGCAAACTTCAAAGATGTATGTGGTCAATTACTACTCTTGCTGCACTTATGTAACTAATAGGCCAAATATAATATGACCAGACTTATTTTGTAAACAGGAATAATCATACTTTGGTTAACTTTGGTGAAAAAAGGGGTTAATGTAGAGAGAAATTTTATGCTTCAGTGAAAATCTATAGCTTACCTTTGTGGACGTCAGACTCTAGTCTGGTCATTGTCTTTGAGGTTTTATTATAAACTTACAGATTGGAGTGAATCCTGTCAACTTGCCTTAATTAGAAGAACTGGTCCTTCCCAAATATTCAGTTTTTCTAATTTTCTTCAATATCTTTCCAGAACTATCCAAATGAATATTTCCAATTTTTCTCCCACTTTCCTAACTTGGCGTCACTGAGAACTAAAACCTGACTATGCAGATATTTATTGGGATCTTAGGTTGTTTTGCAAGCTGAAGCTCGACAATGGGCAGCCTTTAAGCCTGATGCTGCTAAGTAGACCCTCAGAAAGTTTATGGAAAAGGTCCATATCTTCCATGCTCTGCTCTGGGACATAACCATGGCACTGATACTATGCCATCACTGAAGACATTCAAACTGCAGACTAGGAAATCTATCAGATTGCCACCATCACCTTCATTTCACTGTCTAAAGATGGCCACTATCTAGAAATCTCAACTGCCTGCCCTTTGGACTCAGAAACTGGGTTTATAGTCTGCTTCAACCTTAATCTTTATTTTTCTTTTTACTTTCATAGAAATTTCCTGAATTAAATGCCTGATTATTTGTACCATGCAGCAAATATCCTCCACTACCAACTCCCAACAGATGGTTTAGCTGGTCCTTAATAACAAAAGGGGACTGAACAAGAAATGGACTTAAATTGTTCAGAGAAAAGAAAAATGTCTCTTTTTTTCCCTTGAACAGGAGGAAGGACTGACAAAGATTCTAAGGCTTCAGTCTTGGTCCTGTCCTGTTTTAACAAGAATCTTGCCAATTACGTTTAGTGAGAGTACCCCCACCACTGATATCTAGTCACCCTCCATGTCTGGTCAAGTCCCCCATCACTCACCATTGATGTGTAAGTCCATGGTCAGCCTTTCACAGGAATTCTGTTAGAAAAGAATTTTTCTACTCTTGATACCTCCTGTTAGTAATTTTCTATCCACTGACCCCTCATTTTGCACATTGGCTAATAACACCCACTTGTTTTTCTTGTATGGGGAGTTGAATCTGATCTCTCTCCTATTGCCATAGAGCCAGCTCCTATTGCAATAGTCTTGAATAAAGTATTCTTTACCATTTTAACAAATGTCAGAATAATTTTTTATTTAACAGACACGTCAGGAAAAAGGGGTTTCTTACTATGTAAGCCACAAGAGACATTAAAATCATCATCTCTTTAAAGGTCATTTTGTCCTTCCTCCCACTGGTTTTGGAATCCCTCAAACCTCAACTTGTAGCTCAGTACATTATCCCTTCCCCTGACTTTTGGCTGCTTAACACATTTCATGGTAATCACTAATTCATCACATGGAACTGAATAAGAACCATTTAATATGATTATCTTCTCCATTAAAGCTGTCATCATAATTAGAGCTGCAGTGAACTGTTTGCCAGGAATTATAACTTCTGCCAAGAAAAACTTGGGTGTCATTTTAGAAAAATTCTTAGGTGGGGGAGGAGGAGATCAGGACCATCTGTGTTGGGATCCAGAACTGAATAATGAAAAATAAAGCCCCCTTCCCCTGCTATCTGCCAAACTCTAGCCAGCCCTCCAACTGGACCTTGCCAAAGACTTTAGAATGAACCAACTTCCAAGGTAGTCCAAAGAGCACACCCTCTTAGGGAATGATAACCTTGGAAAAGCCACCCTTTAAGAAGAGAAAAAGGACAGCATCAAATAAAAATCAGGCCTTCGTGCATAAGGCTTCCTAAAAGTTGTTCCAAATGGTTTTGTTTGCCACCCTACTGTTTCCAGGGCAACCACCTAAGCCAGGACAGAAGTAGAAGGAGACATGAGGCTAGAATGGGACCACCCACTGCAATTCACATTTTATTCTGATGGCAAGAACCTTTATATCGACTCGAAGTGTTTGTCAGGCCTCTTGCTGTGAATCACTAGAATAACATTTTGCCCTGATGGAAGTGTGTCACAGGCTGCTGCTCCCACATCCCCCCATACTGAGGTGTTTTAAAATGGAACCAAATATCCCAGGGGAATTTTCTCTGCACTACCAGCATTGCTTTGTTGCACATTTTTAGATTACACACTGTAAATTATAGATAAAATACATTATGCTGATTTCCTCCTGCATATCTTTTAGTTATTTTTACGAAAAGTGTCTTTGAAATTCAGCCTCTCAGGTAAATGTTCAAAATGAAGAGAAAAATAAAACCAAGGCAGAGGAATGCACAAGACTGAGACTGCAACCACATCACAGTCTGGCACTTTGTCATAAGCATAACTCGTGTCCAGCAAGGATTTTAGTTGCAGAATGTGAAGAAGCCCTGCATTGGGCATCATGAGATTTGGGTGTGCCTCTTGGTTCTGCAAGTTCCTGGATATATGACCTTGTAGGAATTTATCTCATCCCTCCAAATCTTAGTTTCCTCATCTATGAAATGAGAAATGTTCATGGAGATCTCTAAGGTGACTTCCACTTCTCACACTGTATGACACTGTGTATGAATCTTACTAAAATGCCCTTGAATCACATAGATCAGATTATTTTGACCATTTTTAAAAAGAATTAATAAACTCAACTTGTGAGCATTAAAAAATTCAGTAGCACCAAAACACTTTGACCTACAATCTTCATGATATCTTACTGCACTGGGTTTTGCTGATTTTATACTTGCTATGCTAGATATCTCCCATTTTCTCCTCAAATGGACTCTCCATTGTTCACCCCCGGAGGTTGTCCTGTGAGGACTACAACACAGGCCCTTGTCTCCTGCCTTCCAAGTGGATTCAGTGAATGGGCAGGAGAATGAAAGGAGGGCAGAGTGTGAGGTTGCCCCTTTCTCCCTCTGCCTGTGAGGTCGAGCTAGCGTCGTCCCTCAACCAAAGGTCGCAGCTGGGAAGCATCCTCTCTACATAACTGTCTCCAGGTTTCCATAATGGCTCTTAGTCTGTTCAGGCTGCAATAACAAAATGCCATAGACTGGGTGGCTTATGGAAAAGAGATTTATTTCTTACAGTTCTGGGGGCTGGAAGTCTGAGATCAGGGTGCTGACAGATTTGGTGTCTGGTGAGAACCCACTTCCTGGCTGTAGACTGCTAACTTCTTGCTATACCCTCCTGTGATGGTAAAAGGGCGAGGGAGCTCTCTGGGGTCTCTTTTATAAGGGCACCAGTTCCATTCATGAAGGCTTCACCCTCATGACCTAATTATCTCCTAAAGACCCCGTTCTCTAGTATCATCACATGGGGTGTTAGAATTTCAACATTATGACTTTTGGGGAAACACAAACATTCAGTCTGTAGCAGACTCTTTCCTCTTGCTACTGCAGGTTGAGAGACACTGCATAACCCTTATGGCTCTGTATGCCCTGTGCATATCTTTAAATTTTGGTCTAGTCAAGTTTGAACAAGTCATCTGTTGCTTTCCTCTATCTTGACTGATACACTCCATTTTTTTGAGATACAAGTATGGCAAGATTGGAAAGGCCATGGTGCTCTTTATTTCAGTATATCAATTCACCTTGAATATCAAATGCGTATTCCGCCCCCCCCCATAATTGTGACTCTGAGAAAAGATGAGAATCTCCATGCAATGCTTCTTGGTTATGTTGTACTTGACTTCTATATGTGCTTGTATTATTAGACAGGATTCAGAAGCAGATAATAGAAGCCAGTCTAGTAGTTAAACAGAAAAGGATTGGACACAAGGAATCAGATGCTCACAATTATAAGGCTGGGAGGAGTAGGCGCTAGGTTAGGCTTTCTGGAATGACTTCCAGAACACTACCACAGAGCTGACCTGTCTAGAGAACTATCTCTGCAATGAATAGGAAGCTGGGGAATCAAGAAGCCCATGCGCAACCTGCCAGCTCCAAGATCTCACAACTTTTGCTGATTTAGGCATCAGAAAATTACAGACTCAGTTGTTAGCCCCAAACCTTGTATACCTGATTTGCACCACCAGAATGAAGGCCTGACTTCCCTCCTATTTGACTCAGTACTGAATTCAATTTTCATGTAAGTACATTTAATCAATCATATTCCTAGTTGCAAATGAGTATGGGAAATGTCAGTTTTAGCTTTCCAATGTCTGTAGTTCAGGAATGCATACTAGAAGGAGATTGGGATGAATTCTGAGCAAGCCAATCTATTCTCTGTCACAAGATTATTTCTGAAAGCATGTTTCAAATGGCACACTAAAAAAAGATGAACTTTGGAAATTAAAAAAATAGAGAGTAGAATTAAAATCTCTGCTTTAGGACTTACCAGCTGTGTAACCTTGAGCAGGATGCACTTAATAGTACTAGAGCTATTTTTCATATTTGTAATAGGAATAATAATGCCTACCTCACAGAATTTTCATTCATTTATCCATCTCTATTAACATGACTTTTTAGTTGGAAGTGACAGAAATCTAATTGATTGGTTAAGTAACGAAAAAATTGTCAAAGGATATTTGGTAGGTCACAGAATTGCCATAAGGTCTAGAGAGTCAGCCTCAAGGCTGAACTTCTAGGACACCACCTGAAGCAGGCATCAGAACTATCTTGGGACACTGCTTCTGTCTCCACAACTCCCGCCTAGCACTCGATGCTACATTTTCCACTGCCAGCAGGAATTTAACTTCACTGATGCAGGTACCATCGCCATCTGTGTTACCAGAAACTAACCAGTGTCATGTCTGAAAGCCAAGTGGCAGTGCTGTCACTCTCATTGGCAAAAATGGATTCCACATGGCATTTCTTCACATTAGTCTCTTCTCAAGGCAGGTTTCACAGGAGTGTCTGGTGAGGCCTGGATCACATGCTTGTGCCCAGCTGCAAGGAGGGCTAGGAAAGCATGATTTCTGACTTTTAACTTGAGGAGGGAGGAAATTCCCTAACCAAAGGGAGAGTATTCATAAAGTGCTGGCCTCCAGACAAACGTCCATTATACCTCCTCCAAATGGCTAAGCCAAGGGGACTTTTTTTAGCTTTTTCTCACTCTGCTTTCCTCTGTTCATGGACCATTCTCCTCAAAATGGTGGCATGCTGGTTCCTGAGAGCTGCAAATTTATATTTTATCAGCCAAGCAGTACTTGTGTAAAGAATGTGTCTCTTTCCCAATGATTCCATCAAAATCTGTAGCTGACTCTATTGATCAGATTTGGATCACATAAACTTTCCTAATCATTCATTGAGCCAGAGAGATGGAATAAATTAACACATCAGGTCTGGGTTACATGCCAACTGAGCTGAGGAAGTATAGGTTCAGCCCTTTTAGAACTGTTTGGCTCAAGCCTGGGGGAAGAAAGTTTTATAAAGGAATGTTGGGCATTCTTGGGATGAGAATGCTAAGCAGGCAAAACAATAGTTTTTCACTGTATTCTTCCTGATGCTTCTATATCCACAAACACACACTCTTCCTCTCATCATACAATGTCATAAGTATTCCCACTCATGACAGTGCAACTCTTCCATGTACACCTCAAAACTCCCTCCCTAAGGTCTATGCCACTTATTGCATCCAGCTCTAGGGGCTCTCAGCAATGGCATTTGATGGTTAATTTTATGTGTCAACTTGACTGGGCTGAGGAATCCCCAAATAGCTGGTAAAACCTTATTTCTAGGTGTGTCTGTGAGAGTGTTTCTGGAGGAGCTTAGCATTTGAATCAGTAGACTGGGTAAAGAAGATCTCCCTTACTGATGCACATGGGCATCAGCTAATACATTGAGAGCTTGAATAAAATAAAAAGTCAGAGGAAGAGTGAATTTGCTTTCTCTGCTTGAGCTGAGACATCCATCATCTCCTGTCCTTGGACATCAATGCTCTTGGTTCTTGAGCCTTTGTACTTGGACTGGGACTTATACCATTGACTCCTCTGGTTCTTAAACCTTTGAATTTGGACTAGAAGCACACCACTGGATTTCCTGGGCCCCCAGTTTGCACACAGCAGATCATTGGATTTCTCAGCCTCCGTAGTCACATTAGCCAGTCCCTTATAATAAATCTCTTTCTGTGTATCTCTGCATATCCTACTGGTTCTGTTTCTCTGTAGAATGCTGACTAACGCAGTTCATTACTCTCAGGTTGGTCCAGAGTATATGCTCTGTATTGGCAACTTTGCTAAATGACAAATATAACCTAAGCTACAAAGGTGTAAGGAGATCAGGATACCTTAATTAAAAAAAAAGTCCCATGTGAAAAAGGAAAGAAGAATCAACCTATAATGGTCACTGTCTAACAACATTGATCACATCCTGCTTTCCAGGAATAAAAAAACTCTCCCTGCTTCACTGGTGGAGTGAAATCAGAGGTTAGCCAAAGTAGCTGACAATGGCTTTCTCCTCTGGTAGTGCAGTATCTACTGTGGTCACATCTGAGAAGCTCCCACAGATGGGAGCTAAACTAATTTTGAAACCTATTTTCTATAGAGAAGAGTTCAGGGCCCTGGAGATTGCCTTAGTCTGGTCATCATTTTTATTTAGATCTAGTAAGCTTTCCATCTATATCTAACACTACAATGTCCTTTCTTACAGCAACAGGCCTTAGATCTATGCCCTTGTCCCCAGCCCTTAACTATAATGCCTCCATTTTGGATATTTACTGGGGGAAGTGACAAGCAGTAGCTTGAGTTGGAAGAGACAAAACCTGTGGGCTCCCCCATGCCAAGTATTTCAGTGGTTGGGTTCCAAAGTGGGGCTAAGTGGAGATTTCATCAGGCAATGGAGACTCAGAAAGAGATGCTCAGTAGGGCTTTCCTTAGCAACTTTTTATCTCCTTTTAAGTTTTCAGTGTCCTGGACTTTGCTTTCTCTAACTTTATATTGAGGAAGAGAATTCAGCGTTTGCCAAATGAGCAAAGCTCAAGATTATCTGGCTACTAACTCTCCTTGATCATAGGGCTTTCCTTAACCATTTCCGTTCTCTTTCTGCTTTCTGATGAGCCAGTAATCTCTTACTTATAGTAGCTTGTCTCAGTCTGAAAAAATATCCAACTTTATCTAACCAGATGACATTTTTCCACCAACTCTCCTAAATTTCCCTGCATAGACATCTTGCCTGGGTCTCCAGATAAAACTTACTCATGAAGCTAACCATCTTCCCAGCAAGAGAAGGGAAAATACACTATGTCCTGCCTCACCATGACCCTTCCAACTCCACACTGTCATTCCAAGTGTGTCAGTTGTAACAGGTACTTTCAGGAATCAATTTCTATTTCACTTTTTCCATAAACAAACAAACAAAAAAAAAAACTGTGGCTATCTTAAGCAAAAACAAGAAATGTGCTCAAGAATGTGGAGTAACACAAAGAATTAAAAGAAAATCTAAGCACCAGTCTGTGAAAAGAACAGAAATCAAAATAGTTCTAAGTGTCCAAGTAACACGAACCAATGGTCAGTCCGTTTTGTGGCAGTGTTGTTAGGATAAGTGATTATAGCCATTTTCTATCCCTGTTTTATCATACTTCAGATTTAATGATTGGGATGAGACCAGCATAGGGTCTTCCTATTGCTCTGCCATTTGAACTCCTCCCCAAGGTTTAATGTTTGGAAGAAAGAGTCTGAATGGCATTTTTGGGTCATCCAATCACTCACTTCTTGTTCAAGGCAGAACATTTTGAATGATTGCCTCACCAAGACTGTCAAGGGAATTGTTTTAAGGTGTTCTTAACAGAAAAAAAACAACAACAACAACAACAACAACAAAAAAACAAAGAATGAATGCCCAGCAGACAAAACTCAAAGATGTTTACTATTTGCTCACTACATGATAAGCCCTATGTTAGTTTCTCTGGATCCAAAGATAAATAATGATGTTGACTAACATTTATTAATCATTTAATCAATGCCAGGAAATTCCTATGCATTATTTCAGATATTCTTTATAATAAATACTATAATATAGGTACTCTTATGTCTTAGGTCAGTGTTATGGGTTTAATTGTTCAGTGGGTTTAATTGTTTAATACATATATTGAAGTCTTAACCCTAGCACCTCATAATGTGGCCTTATTTCCAAATAGGGTCATTGCAGATATAATTAGTTAAGATGATACCAATAGTGTGAGCCCTACTCCAATATGACTGGTGTCTTTATAAAAAGAGGAAATTTGGACACAGATGCACACAGGAAGAATGCCATGTGAAGATGAAGGCAGAGATAGAAGTGATGCATCTATAAGCCAAGGAACACTAAAAATTGCCAGGAAACCATCAGAATCTTGGGGAAAGGCATGGACATTCTTCCTCACAGCCCTTAAAAGGAACCAACCTATCAATACCTTGATCTTGGATTTCCTGCCTCCAGAACTGTGAAACAATAAATTTATTTTATGTCCCCCAGTTCATTAATACTTTGTTACAGCAGCCCTTGAAACTCATATAGCTGAGTTCCCTAGAAGAAGAGTCTAAGATAGAATTCTTATACAAGAGATCTATTGAAATAGCACCTTTCTAGGTTTTTCCTGTGTTCTTCCAAAATGGCCACCACATTATTTCTGGTCCCCTATACTTTTCATATTCTTCCCAAGTTGCCACTCCACTGTCAAGAAGTGGAGTCTTTGAACTTGAGGGGACCTTGTGAGTGTTTTAACTAATAGAAGAAGGCAGAAGTAACACTGGGTGACTTCCAAACTTAGGTCATGAAAAGCAATTCAACTATCATATAGCTCTCTCTTTTTCAAGATACTCTCCCTTAGAAGCCAGCCACTATGCTATGAGGAAGCCAAAATTAGCCCATTCAGAGAGACTACATAGAGAGGGACTAAGGTCCCCAGTGAATGGGATAGAGATAGAGATAGAGATAGAGATAGAGATAGAGATAGAGGAGATAGATACATCTCAACTGCCAGACATGTGAGTGGTAGGACTTCAGACGATTCCAGTCCCCAGCCTTCAGGTCATCTATCTCACAAATATTATGAGACAGGCAAAAATCACTCCCCCAAAGTTCTTGACCCACAGAGTCAATGAGCATAATAAATAGTTTCTGTAAGTCCACCACGTTTTGGGGTGATTTATATTGCAGCCATAGCAACTAGAACCGTTTTTAGTATATAGGAATAGGGTATTGCTATAACAAAATGCCAAAAATGTGGCAGTGGCTTTGGGACTTTGGGACAGTAGATGAAATGTGAAAGGGCCTTGAAGAGACTGGTGGAAGAGTCTAATGACCCTCAAGAGAACTCTCAGAGAGGAATTAAAGAAAAGTAAGGCAAATATTATTGGAAATTGGAGAAAGAGAATCTTTGTTATGTAGTGACAAAATGTTTAGCAACACTGAACCTATGATAAAGTAGAAAATAGAAAATATACCTAATGAGCTTGATAACCTAGCTAAGGAGATTTCCTGGAAGAATATTGAAGGCACCACCTGACTTCTTGCTTATAGTAAAATGTGAGAAGAAAGAAATAAGCTAAATAAAGAACTGAATTTGAAAATAAAACTATCATTTCCAGTCTCCTCAAGATTGCCAATTAAGAAAAAGCTTCACAGCAAGGATCAAACCCAGGGAAGAAATATAACATCCATTTTCATGAGCTCAGACAAATCTGAAGTCGTTCCTTAAAAGACAATTTAGTCAGACCAAAGGTCCTTTAGGGATCTTAAGGGTGTCTCTAAAAAGGACTTCTAAGAATCTTAAAGGTGTTGTCCCTTAGGAGTTTACTAGGAAGACCAAAGTAAGAGAAGGGCTTATCTCAGAGACTTTGGGCATAGATTTTGTGTAATGGAGTGGACTATAAATCAATTGAGTCATAAAAACCCATAAATGTTTTAAAAGAATTATATAAACTTGGACTAAAAGATACGGAGATAATATAAAATGAAAAAGAGGTCTTTGGACCTCCAAATTTCTATGGGCAGAGCAGACTGAGAAAATTACTCAGTTGCAGATGTGGGCTATTTTTTATGGAAAATCAAGAAGTCAAGAATACAGAGGGTAGAGCCAAGAGCAATAGTGAATCATTCCCAAACAGTAGGACTGATCCTCTAATCAAGAAACTGGCAATATATGTCCAGCTGGATTTTAGTATTGTGATGGACCAGTGACTTCTGTGTTCTTCAGTTTTTCCCCTTTTTAAATGGCAATGTCTATCACAGTTATTTGTGCCTGTCCCATCATTGTATGTTGGGAATGTGTGAGAGAGATATTTTGTCTCTTTAGTTCATAGGTTTGCAGATCAAAAGGAACCATTCCCAGGGAGCTATATTTGAGGAAACACATCCAAGGAAACATATCGATACCTAGATCTAATCTAAATGACAATATTTTCCTTTCCCCTCTAAGTATGAATATAGTACTTGACATATATGCTTAGAAAATGAATAAAAGAACATGTTATTCATTATACTGGAAAAATAGATATTCTGGTTAGTAAAAATAACTATGGACTGGCCTAAAGATAGTTATATAGACTTGGGGTGCCTGGGTGGCTCAGTCAGTTAACCTTCTGACTCGATCTTAGCTCAGGTCATGACCTCAGGTTCATGAGTTCAAGTCCCGCTTAGGGCTCTGTGCTGACAACGTGGAGCCTGCTTGGAGTTATCTTTCCATTTCTCTCTGCCCCTACCCCACCTGTGCTCTCTCTCTTTCTCAAAATAAATCAATAAACTTAAAAAAATTTTAAAAAGATAGTTATATGGACTTGAGTGCTTAGAAATAAACCCATACAATTCTTGGACAACTGATTTGTAACAAGGGTACCAAAACAATTCAATGGGGGTAAGAACATTCTTTTCAAGAAATGATATGTAGAGAACTAGATATCCACATGAAAGAGAATGAAGTTGTACTCCTATCTCATATTGTACACAAAAATTAACTCAAAATAGACTAGAGACCTAAATGTAAAAGTTAAAACTTATAAAACTCTTGAAAGAAAGCATAGGTATAAATATTTGTGACATTGGATCAGACAGTGGTTTCTTAGATATGACACCAAAAACATGAACAATCAAAGAAAAAGGAAACATTGAAGTTCATCAAAATTAAAGATTTTTGTGTTTCATAAGACATTATCAAGAAAGTGAAAAGACAACTCAAAGAATGGGAGAAAATATTTGCCACAATTGGCCCTCCTCCACAACACCTCCTTTACTCTCTGTTCTAAATTCTCCTAATGCCTAACTATTACCTCCACTTGTTTCAGTGGCTAACCTGATGGTCTAAACAAAATTCATGTTCCTGAGGGATCTCAGTCACACATTTGGTTTATTACTAACCCATGAAGGTGACAAAATATATGGGTAAAATACTACTGACTTTTAAGGGCTTGTATTGTGAAGTACAATTTTTTTTATTGGAAATAGCCATACTCATTCATTTACATACTTTCTTTGGATTTTTCATGCAATCACAACAGCACTGAGTAGTAGATGGAGAGAGCCTATTGCATGCAAAGCCTAAAATATTTACTATTCTGCCCTTTACAGAAAATATTTGCTGACTGCTGCTCTAAGGCAATCTTTGTCAGTAGGAAGTGGCATGTAAAAGGGGTGAAACCTTTAGAGGGATATTATCCCCCATGCTCTCTTTACCTTGCTCCTTGGTCTCTTCTTACTAATTCTATGCTTTGACAGAACTCTCAGCCTTCAAAGGATTCGAGAACTGCTGGGAAAATAATTGTGGCAGTCTGATAGTTCTCTAGTATACATCTCTTTTTTTTTTAAACAAAAGAACCCTTGAAATTTAGGTAGTCACAGGGTGCCAAAAATAAAGAGTGCATTTCCCAGCTTCCATTGGGGTTAGGCATGGCCATATGACTAGCTGACTGTCAATGAGATGTTGCTTTCCGAAAATGTGCCAGATGTAAGAGTTATGCCTTTGGGTTTGATTGTCTCCCTTGTGCTGGTAGGAATGCAGGTACAAAGACCAGCTATCCAGCAACCACCACGGACCATACCTATATGATAACACCCTAGTGTTTGTTGATAACAAAGAAAACTGGAATGAATCTGGTCTCTGCCAAATAGACATTTTATATGAGAGTATAATATCTTGAGTATTAAAGCCACTGTGAAATTGGGTCTTCTGTCTCATGCTACACCATCTAATTCTTATAACTACAGTGTCATAGACAGAATTATGACTTTTGAGAGCAGGGAACCTTGTCTGTTTGAGTCATGGGTATATCTCGAACATCTAGAATGATGCCTAGTACATGGCAGGTACTCAGTAAATATTTATAGAAGATGCTTGAATAAAATATGATAAAGAAGAATGGAAAACCAAGACAAATGAATGAGAATTATTTCCCGTATCTAGAGAATTACTATTTTTCAATTGGGTTACCTAGCTATAATGTAAAATTTACCATTTTAACCATTTTTATTTTATTTATTTATTTATTTATTTATTTATTTATTTATTTATTTATTGTTTTATTTGCCTTTTTTTTTAATATATGAAATTTATTGTCAAGTTGGTTTCCATACAACACCTAGTGCTCATCCCAAAAGATGCCCTCTTCAATGCCCATCACCTCCCCTCCCCTCCCTCCCACCCCCCATCAACCTTCAGTTTGTTCTCAGTTTTTAAGAGTCTTTTATGCTTTGGCTCTCTCCCACTCTAACCTCTGTTTTCTTTTTTTTTCCTTCCCCTCCCCCATGGGTTTCTGTTAAGTTTCTCAGGATCCACATAAGAGTGAAACCATATGGTATCTGTCTTTCTCTGTATGGCTTATTTCACTTAGCATCACACTCTCCAGTTCCATCCACGTTGCTACAAAGGGCCATATTTCTTTCTTTGCCATTGCCACGTAGTACTCCATTGTGTATATAAACCACAATTTCTTTATCCATTCATCAGTTGATGGACATTTAGGCTCTTTCCATAATTTGGCTATTGTTGAGAGTGCTGCTATAAACATTGGGGTACAAGTGCCCCTATGCATCAGCACTCCTGTATCCCTTGGGTAAATTCCTAGCAGTGCTACTGCTGGGTCATAGGGTAGGTCTATTTTTGATTTTTTGAGGAACCTCCACACTGTTTTCCAGAGTGGCTGTACCAGTTTGCATTCCCACCAACAGTGCAAGAGGGTTCCCGTTTCTCCACATCCTCTCCAGCATCTATAGTCTCCTGATTTGTTCATTTTGGCCACTCTGACTGGCGTGAGGTGATGTCTGAATGTGGTTTTGATTTGTTTTTCCCTGATGAGCGGTGTTGAGTATCTTTTCATGTGCCTGTTGGCCATCTGGATGTCTTCTTTAGAGAAGTGTCTATTCATGTTTTCTGCCCATTTCTTCACTGGGTTATTTGTTTTTCAGGTGTGGAGTTTGGTGAGCTCTTTATAGATTTTGGATACTAGCCCTTTGTCAGACATGTCATTTGCAAATATCTTTTCCCATTCTGTTGGTTGCCTTTTAGTTTTGTTGATTGTTCCTTTGCTGTGCAAAAGCTTTTTTCTTCATGAGGTCCCAATAGTTCATTTTTGCTTTTAATTCCCTTGCCTTTGGGGATGTGTCAAGTAAGAAATTTCTGCGACTGAGGTCAGAGAGGTTTTTTCCTCCTTTCTCCTCTAGGGTTTTGATGGTTTCCTGTCTCACATTCAGGTCCTTTATCCATTTTGAGTTTATTTTTGTGAATGGTGTAAAAAGTGGTCTAGTTTCATTCTTTTGCATGTTGCTGTCCAGTTCTCCCAGCACCATTCGTTAAAGAGACTGTCTTTTTTCCATTGGATATTCTTTCCTGCTTTGTCAAAGATGAGTTGGCCATACGTTTGTGGGTCTAGTTCTGGGGTTTCTATTCTATTCCATTGGTCTATGTGCCTGTTTTTGTGCCAATAGCATGCTGTCTTGATGACTACAGCTTTGTAGTAGAGGCTAAAGTCTGGGATTGTGATGCCTCCTGCTTTGGTCTTCTTCTTCAAACTTACTTTGGCTATTCGGGGCCTTTTGTAGTTCCATATGAATTTTAGGATTGCTTGTTCTAGCTTCGAGAAGAATGCTGGTGCAATTTTGATTGGGATTGCATTGAATGTGTAGATAGCTTTGGGTAGAATTGACATTTAACAATATTTATTCTTCCAACCCGTGAGCACAGAATGTTTTTCCATTTCTTTGTATCTTCTTCAGTTTCCTTCATAAGCTTTCTATAATTTTCAGCATACAGATCTTGTACATCTTTGGTTAGGTTTATTCCTAGGTATTTTATGCTTCTTGGCGCAATTGTGAATGGGATCAGTTTCTTTATTTGTCTTTCTGTTGCTTCATTATTAGTGTATAAGAATGCAACTGATTTCTGTACATTGATTTTGTATCCTGCGACTTTGCTGAATTCATGTATCAGTTCTAGCAGACTTTTGGTGGAGTCTATTGGATTTTCCATGTATAATATCATATCATCTGCAAAAAGTGAAAGCTTGACTTCATCTTTGCCAATTTTGATGCCTTTGATTTCCTTTTGTTGTCTGATTGCTGATGCTAGAACTTCCAGCACTATGTTAAACAACAGCGGTAAGAGTGGACACCCCTGTCATGTTCCTGATCTCAGGGGGAAAGCTGTCAGTTTTTCCCCATTGAGGATGATATTAGCAGTGGGCTTTTCATACATGGCTTATGATGTTTAAGTATGTTTCTTCTATCCCGACTTTCTCGAGGGTTTTTATCAAGAAAGGATGCTGCATTTTGTCAAATGCTTTTTCTGCATCGATTGACAGGATCGTATGGTTCTTATCTTTTCTTTTATTAATGTGATGTATCACATTGATTGATTTGCAAATGTTGAACCAGCCCTGCAGCCCAGGAATGAATCCTACTTGATCATGGTGAATAATTCTTTTTATAAGCTGTTGAATTCGATTTGCTAGTATCTTATTGAGAATTTTTGCATCCATATTCATCAGGGATATTGGCCTGTAGTTCTCTTTTTTTACTGTGTCTCTGGTTTAGGAATCAAAGTAATACTGGCTTCATAGAATGAGTCTGGAAGTTTTCCTTCCCTTTCTATTTTTTGGAATAGCTTGAGAAGGATAGGTATTATCTCTGCTTTAAATGTCTGGTAGAATTCCCCAGGGAAGCCATCTGGTCCTGGACTCTTATTTGTTGGGAGATTATTGATGACTGATTCAATTTCTTCACTGGTTATGGGTCTGTTGACGCTTTCTATTTCCTCCTGTTTGAGTTTTGGAAGTGTGTGGGTCTTTAGGAATTTGTCCATTTCTTCTAGGTTGTCCAGTTTGTTGGCATATAATTTTTCATAGTATTCCCTGATAATTGCTTGTATCTCTGAGGGATTGGTTGTAATAATTCCATTTCCATTCATGATTTTATCTATTTGGGTCATCTCCCTTTTCTTTTTGAGAAGCATGGCTAGAGGTTTATCAATTTTGTTTATTTTTTCAAAAAACCAACTCGTGGTTTCATTGATCTGCTCTATAGTTTTTTTAGATTCTATATTGTTTATTTCTGCTCTGATCTTTATTGTTTCTCTTCTTCTGCTTGGTTTTGGGTTTATTTGCTATTCTGTCTCTAGTTCCTTTAGGTGTGCTGTTAGATTTTGTATTTGGGATTTTTCTTGTTTCTTGAGATAGGCCTGGATTGCAATGTATTTTCCCCTCAGGACTGCCTTTGCTGCATCCCAAAGTGTTTGGATTGTTGTATTTTCATTTTCATTTGTTTCCATATATTTTTTAATTTCTTCTCTAATTGCCTGGTTGACCCATTCATTCTTCAGTAGGGTGTTCTTTAACCTCCATGCTTTTGGAGGTTTTCCAGACTTTTTCCTGTGGTTGATTTCAAGATTCATAGCATTGTGGACCGAAAGTATGCATGGTATGATCTCAATTCTTGTATACTTATGAAGGCTGTTTTGTGACCCAGTATGTGATGTATCTTGGAGAATGTTCCATGTGCACTCGAGAAGAAAGTATATTCTGTTGCGTTGGGATGCAGAGTTCTAAATATATCTGTCAAGTCCATCTGATCCAATGTACCATTCAGGACCCTTGTTTCTTTATTGACCATGTGTCTAGATGATCTATCCATTGTTGTAAGTGGGGTATTAAAATCCCCTGCGGTTACCACATTCTTATCAATAAGGTTGCTTATGTTTGTGAGTAATTGTTTTATATATTTGGGGACTCCCGTATTCGGTGCATAGACATTTATAATTGTTAGTTCTTCTTGATGGATAGACCCTGTAATTATTATATAATGCTCTGCTTCATATCTTGGTACAGCCTTTAATTTTTTTTTTTCAACGTTTATTTATTTTTGGGACAGAGAGAGACAGAGCATGAATGGCGGAGGGGCAGAGAGAGAGGGAGACACAGAATCGGAAACAGGCTCCAGGCTCTGAGCCATCAGCCCAGAGCCTGACGCGGAGCTCGAACTCACAGACCGTGAGATTGTGACCTGGCTGAAGTCGGACGCTTAACCGACTGCACCACCCAGGCGCCCCAGTCTTGTTACAGCCTTTAATAAAGTCCAGTTTGTCTGATATGAGTATGGCTACTCCAGCTTTCTTTTGGCTTCCAGTAGCATGATAGATAGTTCTCCATCCCCTCACTTTTAATCTGAAAGTGTCCTCAGGTCTAAAATGAGTCTTTTGTAGACAGCAAATAGATGGGTCTTATTTTTTTTATCCATTCTGATACCCTGTGTCTTTTGGTTGGCGCATTTAGTCCATTTACATTCAGTGTTACTATAGAAAGATATGGGTTTAGAGTCATTGTGATGTCTGTAGATTTCATGCTTGTAGCGATGTCTCTGGTACTTTGTCTCACAGGGTCCACCTTAGGATCTCTTGTAGGGTTGGTTTAGTGGTGATGAGTTCCTTTAGTTTTTGTCTGTTTGGGAAGATCTTTATCTCTCCTTCTATTCTAAATGACAGATTTGCTGGATAGAGGATTGTCGGCTGCATATTTTTTCTGTTCATCACATTGAAGATTTCCTGCCATTCCTTTCTGGCCTGCCAAGTTTCAGTAGAGAGATCCGTCACTAGTCTTACCGGTCTCCCTTTATATGTTAGAGCACGTTTATCCCTAGCTGCTTTCATAATATCTCTTTATCCTTGTATTTTGCCAGTTTCACTATGATATGCCATGCAAAAGATCGATTCAAGTTATGTCTGAAGGGAGTTCTCTGTTCTTCTTGGATTTCAATGCCTTTTTCCTTCCCCAGTTCAAGGAGGGTCTCAGCTATTATTTCTTAAAGTACGCCTTCAGCATCTTTCCCTCTCTCTTCCTTCTCTGGAATACCAATTATGCGTAGATTATTTCTCTTTAGTGCATCACTCTAATTTTCCCCTCATACTCCTGGATTTTTTATCTCTCTTTTTCTCAGCTTCTTCTTTTTCCATAATTTTATCTTCTAGTTCACCTATTCTTTCTCTGCCTCTTCAATCCGAGCTGTGGTTGTCTCCATTTTATTTTGCAGCTCATTAGTAGCATTTTTTAGCTCCTCCTGGCTGTTCCTTAGTCCCTTGATCTCTGTAGCAATAGATTCTCTGCTGTCCTTTATACTGTTTTCAAGCCCAGTCATTAATTTTATGACTATTATTCTAAATTCACTTTCTGTTATATTGTTTAAATCCTTTTTGATCAGTTCGTTAGCTGTTGTTATTTCCTGGAGGTTTTTTTGAGAGGAATTCTTCCGTTTCATCATTTTGGATAGTCCCTGGAGTGGTGCGGAACTGCAGGGCACTTCCCCTGTGCTGTGGTGTATAACTGGAGTTGGTGGGCGGGGCCGCAGTCAGGCCTGATGTCTGCCCCCAGCCCACTGCTGGGGCCACAGTTAGACTGGTGTGCACCTTCTCTTCCTCTCTCCTAGGGGCGGGATTCACTGTGGGGTGGCATGGCCCATCTGGGCTATTTGCACACTGCCCAGTGGTGCTGGAGATCTGGCGTATTAGCTGGGGTGGATCTGCAAAGTGCACAGGGGCGGGAGGGGCAGGCTCAGCTCCTTTTCCTTCGGAGATCCGCTTCGGGAGGGGCCCTGCGGCACCAGGAGGTAGTCAGACCCGCCGGAGGGATGGATCCACAGAAGCACAGCGTTGGGTGTTTGCGCGGTGCAAGCAAGTTCCCTGGCAGGAACTGGTTCCCTTTGGGATTTTGGCTGGGGGATGGGCGAGGAAGATGGTGCTGGCAAGCACCTTTGTTCCCGGGCGCAACAACTCTCCCTCCCGTTGTCCTCCAGCCCCCCCATTCTCTGAGAAGAGCTGTTAGCTTATAACCTTCCAGATGTCAAGTCCTGCTTGCTGTCAGAACTCACTCCGTCCCCTCCGTTTTTGCCAGCCAGACTCGGGGGCTCTGCTTGGCCAGCGAGCTGCCTCTCCACCCTGGCTCCCTCCCACCAGTCTGTGTAGCGCACACCGCCTCTCCCCCCTTCCTACCTTCTTCCTTAGACCTCTTGTCTATATTTGGCTCCAGAGACTCCATTCTGCTAGTCTTCTGGCAATTTTCTGGGTTATTTAGGCAGGTGTGGGTGGAATCTAAGTGATCCGCAGGACACGGTGAACCCAGCATCCTCCTACACCACCATCTCAACCATTTTTAAATTGTAAAATACACATAATATAAAATTTACCACCTTAACTATTTTTGAGTGTACAATTCAGTAGTGTCAAATACATCCACGTTGTTGTACAACCATTACCATTATCCATCTCCAAAGCTTTTCTCATCTTCATGGATAAAAACTCTGTATCCATTAAGCAATAACTCTGCATTCTGCCCTCTCCTCAGCATCTGGCTACTACCACTCTACTTTCTCTCTCTATGGGTTTAACTAAGTGCCTCATACAAGTAGAATCATGCAGTGTTTATCCTTTTGTGACTGGTTTGTTTTGCTTAGCATAATGTTCTGAAGATTCATCCATGTGGTAGCATATATTAGAATTTCCTAATGTTTTAAGGCTGAATGATATTCCATTGTATGTATATACCACATTTTGTTTATCTATTTATCTTGGATGGATACTTAGGTTGCTTCTACCTTTTAGCTACTGTGAGTAATACTACCATGAACATGGATATATGGAGAATATTCTTCAAATTTTCAGATTTTGGGGTGCCTAGGTACTCTGTCAGTAAAGTGTCCAACTCTTGATTTTGCCTCAGGTCATGATCTCATAGATGTCATAGACCATGATCTCAAAGACCATGATCTCATAGACCTGAGCAAAAGTCAGAATCCCAACCGACTGATCCACCCAGGCGCCCCTGTGATCTTACTTTTCTAGGTGTTCTTAATTATGGAATCATAGCTCATTCAAAGTCCAAATTGACTCATGGTATATTTCATTCAACCATTATTGAAAAGCAACAAAGTATTGTTCCATTAAATATATAATACATTTTGTTATGTTGTGAAACTCTCATAAGAGCAACAGTATTGTCAGTTTAACCTTTACATACACAGCTGTTATTTCTGTGTGAGGATGGGACATCAGGAAAGAAAAATTGATGCAGAAATATGACCTCTTAAAATTAAAATTAATCTAAAATCATCTTTTGACCATGAAGAAGGTCTTTGCATTTTGTAGTATAACAAAATCATTTCAAATTCTTTTTCCAATAGCTGAGAGAAAGTCTGTGTGTTGAGATTTGATCCAACATTGAAATGGAATTGTGAACATTTATCAGTTTTTTTTTTTGTTGCAGCTTTAATCTAGAAGAGGAACTTTGCCAGAAATCATGTTTTTTCCCAAATTATTCCATCTACATACAAATCAATACATTGGTCATATTCTGCCCCCTTTGGTTGAGTTACATTAAAACAAATTTTTCCTTCAACCTGTTACCCTACAAGGATGTTAACTCAGCTAGTTAATTTATCCTCTAGCTAAAATAGTATGTTTTTCTGATATATATGTTTTAAAAATTTCTCATTTTTATAAATTGCTTGGATATAACCAGGAAAATTTCTCCTATCATGTCTTTAAAAATTTTAATAAATTTTACTAACCTGTTTTCATTTTGTAAGTGAGCCAGTGATAGTCTCTGTAACTTTCCACTTCTTTGCAAATACAATCCAATTTGTTGTTTGATGAAGCGTGAAGTTAACTGAAACTTATTATGCTAAGAGAATGTCTTCCTCTTGTTGACTTCTTTAATTCATTAATTTATTAAACAAAAGAAATAAAGCACTTACTATGTGTCAAGAACTGTATTATTAGTGAACAAAAAGAGTTTCTTATATGAGAGAGACAGACTTTTATGAAAGAATCTCATAAATAAATGTAAAATTTCTATGCTTACAAGTAGCAAAGCCAAACCCATATTGTGCTTATAAAGTAAATGATGAGGATCTGGTATGTTTGAGGACTCATGTGAGACATTTGAGCTAAGAATTAAAAGATAAAGTAGAATAAGAAACATGATATTGAGTATATGGAGGCCACGGGCATTTCAGGAAGAGGGAATGGCATGAAAAGAGGTTAAAGGTTGGCCTTTGTGGATTGAACCCAGAAAACAAACGTAAATATGCTTCAAGTTGCATTAAGGCCTTTTGCTTTTATTCTATGTGTAATGGTACATTAGCTTGGATGGATATTAGCTAAGAATTTTTCAGTGATGGGATGCCCAATCTATCTTGCCTTAAGCCCCCACCCACCTCCCCACCAAATAGTCATTGGTTTATGTAATGGTGAAGTTCAGAGTTCAGACCCCACCCAAACACAGTTTTTTTTTTTTTAATTTTTTTTTTTTTCAACATTTATTTATTTTTGCGACAGAGAGAGACAGAGCATGAACGGGTGAGGGGCAGAGAGAGAGGGAGACACAGAATCGGAAACAGGCTCCAGGCTCTGAGCCATCAGCCCAGAGCCTGACGCGGGGCTCGAACTCCCGGACCGCGAGATCGTGACCTGGCTGAAGTCGGACGCTTAACCGACTGCGCCACCCAGGCGCCCCCAAACACAGTTTTATGCATAGGCAGTTGATGTCTTAATATCCGAGCTCTAGTTCTCGGGGATCCCTTGATTCTGCTCTTACCATTGTGCTGGCTCAACTGCAGTCTGGTACCTCACGGTCACAAGAACCAGTCAATGCTGCTGATTGGATTTACTTAAATCACATGTTACCTTGAACTAATTCCTTTGACTAGGGGAATACAGTATTTTAAGTGGCTTAGGTATGGGTTAAATGCCCTTGCCTAGAACAATCTCTGTGGCTAGGAAAGAGTTGGCTAATTAGGGGGCATCCATAACTCTGGAGCTGGAGGTGGAAGTAATCCCAAACCACTTGGGGGACGGGTGGTTTCCTAAATGAAATTTAGGGTGTTATTACACTGAGGAAGGTGGACGTTTCTGGATAGAAATCATCAGATATGCAGTATACGTTTGAGCAACAGCACAAACAGGGAAGACCAATTAGTAGGTAAGACTAGTAGTCTAGTATGATGATAGCTTGGACAGAGGAAGTGGTGGCAAAGTAGGGAGTAAGTAGAGAGATTCAAGACAAATTTGGAGGGTAAAATAAATACAGCCTGGTGATTAAATGCATATGGAGGAAGTGAAGGTATATAAGTTAATAATAACCCTCAGGTTTCTGGTTTACATATAAATTGCATAAATGGTGGTGACATTATACTGATAAATGGTATTAAAAGAAGACCAGCTTTGAGAGATGCAGTCTCAGTTTCAGATTAGCTGTAGTTCCTTTTGCAACATTCAAGTGGAATTGGCCAGAAGACACTTAGATTGTTTTGATTTACTCATATACATTTATTTGAGTATTTGAGACAAATCACCTTTGAGACTTTGAGACAAATCACCTTTCATACTTGGTTAAATTTCTCTAAGCCCTCTCCTATTAGAAAAAAAATAGCTTCCCACTCATTCTATCCCCCCCCACCAAAATAGGTATTAACATTCCTCCCATAATCATCCCTTTATGTACTAAATAAGAATCTTTTCTTTTCTAATTGTATGGCAACAAATTGGACAACTTAGAAGAAATGGATAAATTCCAAAATTGAATCAAGAAGAAATAAAAAATCTGAACAGACTGATTACTAGTAAAGTAATTGAACTGTTAATTAAAAAAAAATATGAAAAAAACCTAAATGTAAGATTGGATGGATTCACTGATGAATTCTACCAAACATTTAAAGAAAAATTAATACCTATTATTCTCAAGCTATTGAAACAAATAGAGGAGGAAGGAAAGCTTCCAAATACATTCTACAAAGGCCAGTATTACCTTGATACTGAACTCAGACAAAGATACCAAAAAAAAAAAAAAAAGAAACCACAACGCAATATCCCTGATGAACATAGATGCAAAAATCCTCAACAAAATATTAGCAAACCACATCCCACAACATATTAAAAGGATCATTCACCACTGTCAAGTGGGATTTATTCTGGAGGTGCAAGGATGGTTTAATATTTATAAATCATTCAGTGTGATACACCACATTAACAAAACTAAAGATAAAGATCATATAATCATCTCAATAGATGAGAAAAAACATTTGACAAAATTCACCATTCATTTATGATAAAAACTCAACAAAGTGGGTTTAGAAGGAACATACCTCAACGTACTCCATTCTTCACACACATACACATATACATATACATACACACACACACACACACACACACACACACACACACACACACACTGGAATATAAGCCATGAAAAAGAATGAGATCTTGCCATTTGTAACAACATGGATGGACCTAGAGGCCCATCTCTTCATCCCTTCATTGAAGGGAACAAGGCTGAATTGAGGCAGGGAAAGTACACGATGAGCCTGGAATATCTTACTGTGTGAGAAAGTAAGGAAGTATTCAAAGAATGATGAGGATGTTAAAAGAACAGAAAAGTCAGTTTCCAGAAGCTTCCACTGGTCAACTCTAGGACAGTTTGGTCATCAAAATAAGTAACAGTAATATGGATTATAAAATTGAGTGAATTGTAATTCATGGGCTTGTATTAATATAAATAAATACATACATATAGAGAGGAGGAAGATTTTCCTTGTAACTAGTAAACATAGAGGGAGTGATGGAATTTTAGAAAAACACTATTTGACAGCCATCATAATACTAATAAATTGAACAAAAAACATCAACAAATGTTAAAACTAATGGGTAAAATCTGATGGAGAATGGGATAAAGAAACTCAACAAAATACTTATTAGTTGGAAAGTGAAAAAGTATAATTTTACAGAGGAGAAGCTTGGCAGACACCACTATAATCAAATGTAACTAAAGACTCAGAGAGGGGAATATCCTAAAATAAAAAGTCACTCAAAGCAATAATCTTTTCACCTCTAAAGATCAAAATTCCAGCCATGCTTGTTCACTATTTTCCACATTCTCCCTTTCTCTCTCCTCCTCAAATGACCCTCTTGAACAAGAACCCTATTAAAAATAAAAATGAGATCATTCCATTCTGAGACTTTAAAAGAGTTTTTGCTTTCATAACTTCTTTCTTTTCACAGAAATTTCAAAATAGTCTGAATTGAAAATTTGATTCTTATTTTTTGCTTAAGTTGTGGCTATGTGATATACAGTGAGAGCTGTGACCACAACACATTAGGTTTTGGCAAATTTTTCAAAGTAAGAAAGTTGCTGATAAAAGTCTTTGGAGTTGATAGTACCCTCTTTTGACAGAGTTTACCGCCAGAATTCTAAATGACCACTAATTCATTGCAGCCTATCCCATCGAGAGGTAAAGTCTGTTTCCCCACACTTGACTCTGGGTCAGCCTTGGATCTTTGACCAATAGAATATGGCGAACTGACATTGTGTTTCTGAGGCCTCAGAAAGGTCTTGAAGCTTCTACTTTTGGCACCTTGGAATCCACTTGCCACGCAAGAAACCCCAAGCTAGCCTACAACAGAAGCCATGTGAAGACAAACCCAGTACCCAGCCAGCAACCTCAGTCAACTGAGAGACATGTGAGTGAGACTATTCAGAACCATTCTGCTCCCAGCCAACTTGCCACCTGCCTACTAACACAGGCATCATCAACCCATTCCATCATGAGAGCAGAGACAAGTCTTCCCCATTGAAAGCCCTTCCCAAAACACCAACCAATAGAGTTATGAGCCCAAGCACATAAATAAATGAATGAATGAGTGAATGAATGAATGAATAAATAAAATCAACAAACTATGGCCTGTGGGCCAAATCTGGCTCACTGCCTCATTTTGTAAATAAAGTTTTATTGGAATGTAACCACACCCATTTGTGTATGCATTGTTACAACTACTTTTGAGGTAAAATTGCAAAGCTGAGTGGTTGTGACAGATTGTATGGCCAGTAAACTCTAAAAATACCTATTATTTGGCCCTTTACAGGAAAAGTTTGTCAAGCTGTATTTTAACCCATTAAATTTTAAGGTGGTTTGTTATGCAGCCGTAGATAGCCCAAACACTTTCTTTATAGCAGAAGAACAGGCAAGTCCTTGCTTGAACTATTTCACATATACATGTTTGAGACCTCTAAAGGCATTTAACTTTATCTAAACCAACATCTATTTTCATATGAATAACAATGTCATTCTTCTAAATAGAATATGTTAATAACGCTGGGCACAATATCCACTTTCTTGATACAAGGCACTTTTTGAATTTAATAACCAGATAAAATCCAATATAACTCTTTTCTACTTTCAGAAAATGCTTCATTTAAAAATTATTCATGTTAAAGTGATTTTAACTTGATGTCAGAATGGGCCTTGGATAGTATATGAAAGTCTTACAAAGTATAATAATTCACTGTTGAGAGCAACCTCTAAGTATTACTGCTACAATTTTCACAACTTTTGCCTGACAGTTGGCCCTTATCTTTTTTTAAAAGAAAAGTAAAATATTAGCTTGTCTTCAACCTTCAAAAAGATGAGCCATATTTTCTGACTTAAACAAGGTATTTTAAAAAACTAATTTTAGGGATTGGCAGATCTACTGTGTAATCCTGGCTTGTTGAAAAGTATATGAATAGATTTCCACATGAGCTTGGGAAATGTGAATAAATATAATGTGTAAAACACTGTCAAATTCAGATATTTATCTGTGCACTGCAGAAGTTTACTATCTTCTCTGCCTAAATACATAGACAATCAGTTAATGCTGATTAAATGTTATTATTTCTGCAAAAATAAAATAAAAGTAAAGGATATTGGAAATAATGTGAATGAAAGCTGTGAAAGGATATGAAATCTACAGTAAGGCATAAATGCACATGGTCAGTTCTTCTAGGTCAGTTTTGAAGCATGTGCCACCATGAAAGAAAATGCTGGTTATGCACTGTGAAACTGGGAGCCTGACTTGCCGTAGTATGAGTTACAATTCAGAAAGTCTAACTCTAGGTTAATAATCAGACCTGAGGACTTTCCTCCAAGATATTTTAGATTGCCCAGTCAAATTTTAAGAGAAACTTCCATGATTCCTGACTTGATTTCTGCTTTTCCTATATGCCCGTTTTTATAACACATATCCAATATTTAAAGATTATATTTAAGAACATAAATTTTTGTTGTCCTTGAACTAGAATTATGGGGTTTTAGGACTAGAAGAGAACTAACAGATTATCTGGTCCTCTTGCTTCATTTTGCAGAAAAGGGAATTGTTTTTCTTTATATACTTATGAATATGTATATGGAGATATATATATATATATATACACACATATATATATGATATCTATCTATCTATCCATCTATCTATTCATAAGCTCCAAAGGACCATATAATATCATTTTGCATGTATCTATTGACTATCAGCTTCTAAATTCTTTGAGTGGAATAGAAATCATGTGCATCAATGTCAGCCAGGTATTTTACTACTTGACGATAATTTAATGAAGTTGAGACTATTCTGGCTATCAATTATAAGAACTTAGGTACAAGTCCTGAAAGACCATCAATAAAATTAAAAGACTTCTATAAATGAAAATAAAGATTAATTTTGTTGGCAGTCTTGTGTTATAGTCTGACTATTGTATCCTTTTTGAAATCTTAACGCCAAATATCTCAGAATTTGACTGGATTTGAAGACAGCATCTTTTAGCGAGGTAATTAAATTAAAAGGTCATTATGATGGGCCTTAACCCAATATGACTGGTGTCCTTATAAAAAGAGGAGATATCATACACAGAGACACACACAGAGGAAGGACCTTGAGAAGACATTGAGAGAATATGGCCATTCACAAACCAAGGAGAGATGCCTTAGAGGAAAATAACCTTGTCAACCTTGATCTTGGACTTCTAGCCTTCAGAATTGTGAGAAAATAAATTTCTGTTGTTTAGGCCACCCAGTCTGCAGTTAGTTATGGCAGCCCTAGCAAATTAATACCCCTTATAAAAATTTGATATCCTGGGCTCGAGATAATAATATAGATGTCTGCCAAAATGACACGATTGTCATCTTTATTATGTTCAAACATTATAGTTCTGTTAATGCGACATCAGATTTTGTAACCTGCATACAGTTCAGATATTCTGTGGTGGCTTCTCAGCTCAAAGTTCCATCCAAAGACACACATTTCAAACATCCAAAAATAATTGGAAAAAAACGTTTAAATTTTACTTAAGTCTCTTAGAACACACACAGAGTGACATGATATTCATAACACATGACAACACTTCCTGTAAAACCTCTTTCCTCATCTCAAAAGCCTCCCTTGCCATAACACAGCAGCTAATCCAAATTTCTTTCTCTTTTCTTTCTTTTATAAACTTCCCAAACTCTCTTTCTTAGCCAGTGCTTATTGGCTTTTGATTTTTGGAGTGCCTCCTCTCATCTTCAGCATCTGCCTTTTTCCCTTGTGCAGCTCTCCAATAGGTCAGCTTTTCTAATAGGTCAATCAGTCAAAGCTTTCCTTTTATCCAATCCACCAATCTGTTAAAAACGAGCCGAACTTGCCAAGGAAAAAAGTTTCCTTGGCTGAAGAAGGAGAAGAGAGGCTGTGAACAGTCAGACATCAGTTTTTTTTCCTGTCAAAAATGCATTAAATGTACTGGCAGCTGTTTCACATTGTTGTTGATACTAAGTTTACAGTAAACTAAAATGTTCCAGTGTGTGTTAAGTGAAATCATCCCTATCCTGTAAGTTTGTGTTTTATTTTATTTTGTTTGTTTTGTTTTTTACATAAAATGCAGATCTTTTCATTTCTTTCTGATAAGTTTCATCTTTTGGCCCAGTGTTCCAAAATTCCAGGATCTTTTGAATCTTTTTCTTTCATCTAACACATTGGACTTTTTTTTTTTTAGCTTTATGAGTTTGATAGCCTGGGACCACCAGCTGAGAATGAGTCAGCAGTATAGCGTGGCTGTTTTTACAAAGCTAACTGTGATAGTGAAATATATTAATAGGTCTGTGACATCCAAGAGTTAGGAAAGTATCCCTCTGCTAAACTTAGAATTGGTCATACCCTTAAAGTATCATGCCAAGTTTGGGCCCTGGCATTTTAATGCACATGTGAGTGGCTGGGAGGATTTGAGAGAAGAGTAGCAAAAATGAAATAAAAAATGAAATGAAATATGGTTAAAGTTAGAGAAGTCAGAGAAGAAAAATGTTTACATATTTGTGAAAAGGCTTTTACATATTTGTGAAAAGAGAAAGCATTTCACCTTTTGTTCTTCAGTTTCTCAGAGAATTTAGGACAAAATGGGGGATGTGGCCTTTGGAGAATGGGAAACAACATAAAAGTTTAATAATATAAGACTATTTAAATAAAGTATGGTGCCTCCATATAACAGAAACCATCATGAAACACTTGATGAAACAGTGAATTTTTAAAAATTATCTTGGAGTCAGGAAGGCTGTTCTAAGAATCATTAAACAAAACAAAACAAACAAAAAAACCCCACCCAAGTCAGAAAGTAAAATACACGTATGTAAAATTTTCCATTAGGAGGAAAATAAAACTAGGAAGAAAGTTAAAAAATAAAAAGAAATATTAAATAATGAACAAAGGCTTAACTTCTTTAATGTACAGAAGCGTGGGACAATTCAATAACATAAAGTTAATCACCCATTAGAAAAATGTGCAATGAATTAAAAGAAAAAATTTATATTATTATTATTTTTTAAAGTGTTTCAAGTTTTTAAATTCTAGTTAGCTAACATATAGTGTAATATTGGTTTCAGGAGTATAATTTAGTGATTCATCACTTACATTTAACACCCAGTGCTCATTCATCACAAGTGCCCTCCTTAATGTCCCCCACCCATTTAGCCCATCCCCCCCACCTACCTATCATCCAGCAACCCTCAGTTTGTTCTCTATAGTTAAGAGTCTCTTATGTTTGCCTCCCTCCCTCTCTCTCTTTTTTTTTCCTTTCCTCTATATTCATCTGTTTTGGTTCTTAAAATTCCATATATGAGTGAAATCATATAGTATGTGTCTTTTGACACATTAAAATAAATGCAAATGGCTAATAAAAATAGTAAAACTTATTCTACTTCAATAATGATTAAAGAAATGTATTTTATAATTAGAACTAGATATTTTTAAATTTTAATTCCGGTATAGTTAACATACAGTGTTGTATTAGTTTCAGGTGTACAATATAGTGATTTGATAATTCAGTACATTACTCAATGCTCATCATAAGTTCTATATATATTCCATATATATTTATATATATTATATACCATATCTTCCTTATTCATTCATCTATTAATGGACACTTGGGTTGCTTCCATAATTTGGATATTGTAAGTAATGCTGCAGTAAACACAGGGGTGCATGTATCTTTTTGAATTCATGTTTTTGCATTTTTTGGGTAAACACTCAGTAGTAGAGTTACTGGACAATATGGTAATTATATTTTAAATATTTTGATGAACCTGCATACTTTTTTCTAGAGTGGCTGCACCAGTCTGCATTCCCACCAACAGGGCACAAGGGCTCCCTTTCTCTACATCCTCACCAATACTTATTGTTTTTCATATTTTGTATTTTAGCCATTCTGAAAGGTATGAGGCTATACCTCATTGTGGTTTTGATTTGCAGTTCCCTGATGATCAGTGATGTTGAGCATCTTTACATGCATCTGTTGGCCATCTGTATGTCTTCTTTGGAGAAATGTCTGTTCACATCTTCTGCCCATTTTTTAAAATTGGATTATTTGGTTTTTGGGTTTTGAGTTGTATAAGTTCTTTATGTATTTTGGATACTAACCTTTTATATGATATATCAGTTTGAGATATCTTCTCCCATTTAATGAGGTGTCTTTTAATATTGTCGGTTGTTTCCTTCACTATGCAGAAGTTTTTTATGTTGATGTAGTCCCAATAGTTTATTTTTGCTTTTATTTCTGTTGCTTCAGGAGACATATCTAGAAAAATGTTCCTACAGGAGATGTCAGAGACATTACTACCCGTGCTCCCTTCTAGGATTTTTATGGCTTCTAGTCTCAAATTTATATCTTTAATCCATTTTGAGTTTATTTTTGTATATGTTGTAAGGAAGTGGTCCAGTTTCATTCTTTTGCATACAGCTGTTCAGTTTTCCCACCACCATTTGTTGAAGAGACTTTTTTTTCCAATTCATATTCTCTCTCTCTTTGTCCAAGATTAAATGACCATATAATCATGGGTTTATTTCTGGGCTTTCTATTCAGTTCCACTGATGTATGTGCCAGTACCATATGGTTTTGATTACTACAGCTTTGTAGTATAACTTGAGATCTGTAATTTTTATACCTCTAGCTTCATTTTCTTTTTCAATATTGCTTTCGCTATTCACAGTCTTCTGTGGTTCCATACAAATTTTAGGATTATTTGTTCTAGTTCTGTGAAAAATGGTGTTGATATTTTGATAGGAATTGCATTAAAGCATTAAATTTCTTTGGGTAGTATGGACCATTTAACAATATTTGTTCTTTTTTTAAAGTTTATTTATTTATTTTGAGAGAGAGAGAGAAAACACACAATTGGGGGAGGGGCATGGAGAGAGTGACAGAGAGAATCCCCAACAGGCTCCGTACTGTCAGCATGGAACCTGACTGTGAGGCTCGAACTCACAAACTGCGAGATCATGACCTGAGCCAAAATCAAGAATATGACAACTGAGTCATCCAGGCACCCAACAATATTTGTTCTTTTAATCCACGAGCATGGACTATTTTTCTTTTGTGTCATCTTCAATTTCTTGGTTATTTTACCTCCTTAGTTAAATTTATCCCTAGGTACTTTATTACTTTTGGTGCAGTTGTACATGGAATTGTTTTCTTAATTTCTCTTTTTGCTGCTTCATTATTAGTTTATAGAAATGCATGGATTTCTGTGTACTGATTTTATTTCCCATGACTGCACTGAATTCATTTATCAGTTTCAGCAGTTTTTTGGTTGAGTCTTTAGAGTTTTCTATATATAGTATCATGTAATCTGCAAATTCTGTACGTTTTACTTCTTCCTTATTAATTTGGATGCATTTTATTCTCTTTCTTGTCTGGTTGTTTTGGCTAGGGCTTCCAGTACTATGTTGAACAAAAGTGGTGAGAGTGGACATCCTTATCTTGTTCCTGGCTTTAGGGGAAAAGCTCTCAGTTTTTCACCAATGAGTATGATGTTAGCTCTGTGTTTTTCATATATGGCCTTTATTATGTTGAGGTGTGTTTCCTCTAAGCCTACTTTGTTGAGGGTTTTTATCATGAATGGATGTTGTACTTTGCCAAAAGTTTTTTATTTGATTTGATTTTTATGCATCTATTTAAATGGTCATGTTTTTATATCCTTTCTGTTATTGATATTACGTAGTACATTGATTAATTTGCTAATATTGAACCAACTTTGCATCCTGGGAATAAATCCCACTTGATCATGGTGAATTCTCTCAATGTATTGTTGATTTGATTTGCTAATATTTTGTTGAGAATTTTTGCATCTGTGTTCATCAGAGATATTGGCCTGTAGTTCTCTTTTTTTGTAGTGTCTTTCTCTGGTTTTGGTGTTAGGGTAACAATGGCCTCATAGGATGAATTTGGAAGCTTTATCTTCTATTTTTTGGAATAGTCTGGGAAGAATAGGTATTAACTCTTCTTTATATGTTTGGTACAATTCACCTGTGAACCCTCCTGTTTTCTGAGTTGTATATTTTAGCCATTCTCACAGGTGTGAGGTGGTATCTCATGGTGGTTTTGATTTCTATTTTCCTGATGATGAGTGATGTTGAGCATCTTTTCATGTGTCTGTTAGCCATCTGGATGTCTTCTTTGGAAAAGTGTCCATTCATGACTTCTGCCCATTTTTTCACTGGATTGTTTGTTTTTTGGGTGTTGAGTTTGAGAAGTTCTTTATAGATTTTAGATACTAACCCTTTGTCTGATATGTCATTTGCAAATATCTTCGCCCATTCTGTTGGTTGCCTTTAGTTTTGTTGATTATTTCCCTTGCTGTGCAGAAGCTTTTTATCTTTTTATTTTATTTTATTTTTTATTTTTTAAAATTTACATCCAAATTAGTTAGCATATAGTGAAACAATGATTTCAGGAGTAGAGTCCTTAGTGCCTTTTACCCATTTAGCCCATCCCCCCTCCCACAACCCCTCCAGTAACCCTCAGTTTGTTCTCCATATTTATGAGTCTCTTCTGTTTTGTCCCCCTCCCTGTTTTTATATTATTTTTGTTTCCCTTCCCTTATGTTCATCTGTTTTGTCTCTTAAAGTCCTCATATGAATGAAGTGATATGATTTTTGTCTTTCTCTGACTAATTTCACTTAGCATAATACCCTCCAGTTCCATCCACGTAGTTGCAAATGGCAAGATTTCATTCTTTTTGATTGCCAAGTAATACTCCATTGTGTGTGTGTGTGTGTGTGTGTGTGTGTGTGTGTGTGTGTATATATATATATATACACATCTTCTTTATCCATTCATCCATTATGGACATTTGGGCTCTTTCCATACTTTGGCTATTGTTGAAAGTGTTGCTATAAACATTGGGGCGCATGTATCCCTTCGAAACAGTACACCTGTATCCCGTGGATAAATGCCTAGTGCAATTGCTGGGTCACAGGGTAGTTCTATTTTTAGTTTTTTGAGGAACCTCCATACTGTTTACCAGAGTGGCTGCACCAGCTTGCATTCCCACCAATAACGCAAAAGAGATCCTCTTTCTCTGCATCCTCGCCAACATCTGTTGTTGCCTGAGTTGTTAATGTTAGCCATTCTGACAGGTGGTATCTCATTGTGGTTTTGATTTGTTATTTCCCTGATGATGAGTGATGTGGAGCATTTTTGCATGTGTCGGTTGGCCATCTGGATGTCTTCTTTGGAGAAGTGTCTATTCATGTCTTTTGCCCATTTCTTCACTGGATTATTTGTTTTTTTTGGGTGTTGAGTTTGATAAGTTCTTTATGGATTTTGGATACTAATTTTTTATCTAATATGTCATTTGCAAATATATTCTCCCATTCTGTTGGTTGCCTTTTAGTTTTGCTGATTGTTTCCTTCACTGTGCAGAAGCTTTTTATTTTGATGAGGTCCCAGTAGTTCATTTTTGCTTTTGTTTCCCTTGCCTCTGGGGACACATCTACTAAGAAGTCACTGCAACCGAGGTCAAAGAGGTTGCTGCCTGTGTTCTCCTTTAGGTTTTTGATGGTTTCCTACCTAATATTTAGGTCTTTAATCCATTTTGAATTTATTTTTGTGTATGGTCAGTTTCATTTTTCTGCATGTTGCTGTCTAGTTTTCTCAAAACCATTTGTTGAAGAAACTGTCTTTTTTCCATTTGATTTTCTTTCCTGCTTATCTAAGATTAGTTGGCCTTACATTTGTGGGTCCTTTCTGGGTTCTCTATTATCTTCCATTGATCTATGTGTCTGTTTTTGTGCCAGTACTATACTGTCTTGATGATTCCAGCTTTAAAAATTTTTTTCTTAATGTTTATTTTTTAAAGAGAGAAACAGAGATAGACAGGAGTGGGGAGGGACAGAGAGAGAGAGAGGGAGAGAGTGAAAGAGAGAGAGAGAGAGAGACAGAATCTAAAGGAGGCTCCAGCCTCCAAGCTGTCAGCACAGAGCCTGACGTGGGGCTTGAACTCACAAAGTGCAATATCATGACCTGAGCCAGTTGGACACTTAACTGACTGAGCCACCCAGGTGCCTCAATGATTTCAGCTTGTAATACAGCTTGAAGTCCAGAACTGTGATGCCTCCAGCTTTGATTTCTTTTTTCAGGATTACTTTGGCTATTTGGGGTCTTTTCTGGTTCCATACAAATTTTAGAATTGTTTGTTTTAGCTCTGTGAAAACTGCTGGTGTTATTTAGATAGGAATTGCAATGAATGTGTAGATTGCTTTAAGTAGTATAGACATTTTAATAATATTTGTTCTTCCAATCCATGAGCATAGAATGTTTTTCCATTTCCTTGTGTCTTCTTCAGTTTCTTTCATAAGCATTGTATAGTTTTCAGTGTAAGATCTTTTACCTTTTTGGTTAGGTTTATTCCTAGACACCGTATGGGTTTTGGTGCAATTGTAAATGGGATAGACTTTTGATTTCTCTTTCTCTTGCTTCATTATTGGTGTGTAGAAATAAATATGCACATCTTTTGATCCAACACTTCCACTTCCAGAAATTCATTGTATAGATATTCTTGCTCAAGTACAGAAAGATACGGACATAATTGCAATGTTGTTATAAGAAAAAACACCAAAGCCCATCAATTAGAAACTATTTAAGTAAATTATGGCTCATATATAATATGAAATTATAGGCATCCTTTTTACATTCTTCTGTATTCATATGCATACACACACAGGAAGATGTTTTAGATATATTGTTAGATGAAAAATAAATTTTAGAGAACATTATTGTAGTGTGATCTCATTTGTGAAAAAAAAAAATATGCATACATTTATGTAGTAGGCTGGTAGTTAGGCTTATATCCCCTATGTAAAAGAATAGAAGATTCTCCTTTAGCAAAATTGATTAAGTTAAGAGAAACTTCTTGCAGTTAGATTTTGGGATCCTATTTCTTCTCCATAAAGAGCATAAGTGACTGAGACACTGGATGAAAAAAGACCCATAGCAAAGCATATTGTAGAATTTCAAATCCAGAGGCATAAAGAGAGAATCTTTAAGGGGAAAAAAACACAAAAACCAACCAGATTGCTTACAGAGTTCTAAGGATCAGACTGGCAGGTAATCCTGGAAGGTAGAAAACAATGGAGTAAGGCCTTTAAAATTCTGAGAAAATGGGGTGCCTGGGTGGCTTAGTTGGTTAAGCATCCAACTTCAGCTCAGGTCGTGATCTCACAGTTTGGGAGTTTGGGCCCCGCATCGAGCTCTGTGCTGACAGCTCAGAGCCTGGAGCCTGCTTTGGATTCTGTGTCTCCCTCTCTCTCTGCCCCTACCCTACTCATGCTGTCTCTCTCTCTCTCTCTCGAAAAAAAAATAATAAACATTAAAAATTTTTTTAATTCTGAGAAAAAGTTTTTTGCAATATAGAGTTCTATACCCAGCCAAACTACCAATTAGGTGAGGATAACTTATAATAAACATTTTCAGTCATCCATGAACACAAAAAATTTACTTTCCACACAGAGTTACAGGAAGTTATTCAAGTATGTGCTTTACCATACTTGAATGGCAGTAAAGCAAGAAAGAAAAGATTGGGGTTCAGGAAACAGGAAATCCAAGGTAGAAAAGAGGAAAAAGGACTTACCAGGATAGAAACAATCCAGGTTGAAAGTGAGAGCTTCCAGTTCAGATAAGAGCAGGATTATGGAGGGCTCCAAAATGGATGTTGTATTAAAAAAAATAAATAAATAAATAACTGATATATTTGGCTGACCTATTTTAAGTTTTATAGTTCTGTTGAAAAGTTGAGATCATTTCCATAAAAACAGAGCAAACAGAGGGAAAAAAACAGGTAATTACTAACTTTCAGAAAAATAAAAAATGTAGTAGAAATGAAATGTATTACATACTAACTAAATGACTGTGAATAATGTTGATATAATTTATTTTTTGCAGTTTGTGTTTTTAGAAAAACTTGTGGTAAAATATGCACACTAAAGTTTACCATTTTAACCATTTTTTAAGTGTACAGTTCAGTGTCATTAAGTCCATTCCCATTGTTGGTATCATTTTAAGGTAAACACTGAATGATGGTTTAGTAAAAATTATTGTATAACTCCAAGAGGAAGGGAAATATGTGTGTGCAATGAGGGAAGAGTTCATGAGTTCTTAGTCCTTGTCTTCCATTGTGAGACACATTTTCAATGTTTAAAATTTAAAACCCAGAAATAACCATAAAGGTATATTGTTTAGAAAGATTGGAAGGAAGGAACATAACACCAAAAGATTAATGGTGGAAATTTTGGGATGGTGGGATTATGGATGAGTCCCACTTCTTTTTCATTTGATCTGGTTTTTTTTTTCAAGTTTTTTTTTATAATAAATAGATATTACTTTTGAGATGAGAAAAAGAATCACCAAAATGTTATTACTTATATCAACAGTTTGGATATAAGTTGAATTTGGTAGTAGAAGGGGTTTAGTCAGATATTAAAAAGTACTTGATTTTCCAGGTAACTAAACATTTCCCTGATGTTTCCTTATGCAAGAGAAGATGAGTGTGCCCAGGAAAGGAAGGAGTTAAGAGGCAGAAATGGAGCATGCTAAAAAAGCGACTGTTGAAAACTGCTAGAATGAGAGGGAGAGGAATCACAACAGAATGATGGAAACTTGAAAAATATAAAAACAAAATTACGTCTCAGAAACCTTGGAGCCTAAAAATGACCATGTCTGGCTTTCATTCAGAGATACAGACTCTTGCTGAAGAATCAGAGGGAGAAGAAATGGAGTTACGGGGCCAAATACTGTTGTAAGTTCAAGGCAAAAAAAAGAAGAAAGAAATAGAAAGACAAAAGAAAAAAGAAACATGATTGGCAGTGGTGAGTTTTATCATTAACAAGACATGGGATAAAAACAGGTTTTATGCAGTCTAGCAAAACAACCAGTATTTTCTGCCAGGACCCTGCCCCTTAGCATTTCTAGGTCTTGGGAGGTTTCTGATCAATTGGTCAAATGTGTTGGGAATAATGAAATTTCCTTTCCTACTGCTATGGCTATAAACTGGCAGATGTTCCATCATGGCTTTTTGAATCTGTTTTCCCATGAAAAAATTGCACAAATAAACTTTTAGATCATCCCTTGGTTCAGTTTTGCTTGGATCTCCAGCTTCCTTTATCAATCTTCTGAAATTCCATCACCCAGCTACAATGACTCTTTGCAATCCTCTAAAAATGCTACAGCAGAGATTGTTAGTTGTCTACAGAAAAATACATTCTTCCCTTTCTTTCTTTTTAACAGGATTTTTATTTTGTTGAGGTAGTTTTGTGCCCAGCCTAAAAAGAATAAAATAAATAAAAGAAAACATTTATTTCCCTGCTTCCTTTAGACTATAGGTCAAAATAATCTCAAAGACCTACGACTTGCCATCCTTGAGTCAAATCAAGGCCAACATCTACTTCTAGATTTCCTAGAATGTGGGAAAAATAAATCCCAATTTTTTTTATGCCTCTGTTATTTTTATTTTCAGTTAAATGCAGGCAAATGGAATGTCTCTCTTTTTTATACTTTTATACACTATTTCCCCTACCTGATATGTTCTTCCTCTACCTGTGTAACAGATAAACCACTATATTCCCAAGATCATCTAAAGCGATTGCTCCTTTGGAAAGCTTTCCAATACCTCTGCAAATTCAGCTAGTTATGCATTCGTTTGTGCTCCCATAACATTTTGTGTAAAGTTCTCCTAGAGCACCTATCATAAACTTTTAAAATTATCTGTGTACTGATCTATTTCTGATCATTTGAACTTCTCCAAAGCAGAACTGAGTTGTTTCTACTTTTGCATTGGCTTGCACTGTCACATACCCATGCAGGGGCTCAATAAATATTGGCTAAATGAACGTTGAATAAACTCAGACTGTCTTGAGAACCCAAAGTACATATTAATTTCTTGATTGTAAATTTGTTCTCCCAAATGTAAATGTGTTGTAATTTTGCCTTCTGTGTCAGAGTTTGGCATCATCTAAAATGCTGAAATGAACTATGTGAGTGTTGACTAACTCAAGCTGTATAGTCATAGAAATAAACACCTTTAAAATCTGGATTAGGCAGGAAAGGAGGGAAACAAACATTCAATGAGTACTTACTTTGTGCAAGGCATCATGTTCTGAGGCTTGTCTCATTTACCAAAATACTTCTGAAAGATAGGTATTAATTCCACTTAGAAACATAGGGTATACATATTAAGTGATATGCCCAACGTCACAACTAATAAGAGACACAGCCAGAAAATGCTTTCGGACTTCAGGTCCAGTAATTTTTCCACTCTGTAAAGCTTCTGCTGATGTAAGAGTGAGGATGTAAACTCTAAAAGGCAATCTAGTGTTGAGTTAATCTCTGCCCATAATCTATATCTCTTCCACATTCTAATTCCCCATTCTAATTCAAACAACACATTGTGGTCAAAACCATCTACCTGAAACATAACTCTAATTATGACACTCATCTGGACAGAAGCAATAATGTTTCCCAGTAGTTTAGTAAGAAAACCCCTGATCTGCACTTCTCTCTGGCTACTTCACCCTGGCAACTGTGTCTCACCCAGACTCTATCCTTTTGTTAATACTAGCCTAAACCCAGGACAGGCCTTCCTATAACATTGACATATTTAAGTTTTATCTACTATCAGAGACATTATTCAAATTTTGTTTTTACCACCATGTTTTTTCTGATTTTACACAATAGAGTGAATCTTCCTTTTTCTTTCTATTCCCACTATACCTTACTCATATCACTCTTGTTTGCATTTAATTTTACTTTCTAAACTGTTTACTCTGTCTCCCCAATGCTAGATTGTAAGCTCATAGAAGGTAGGAACATGCCTTTTCATTTTTTTTTTTTTTTTTTTTAATTTTTTTTTTTTTCAACATTTATTTTTGGGACAGAGAGAGACAGAGCATGAACGGGGGAGGGGCAGAGAGAGAGGGAGACACAGAATCGGAAACAGGCTCCAGGCTCCGAGCCATCAGCCCAGAGCCTGACGCGGGGCTCGAACTCACGGACCACGAGATCGTGACCTGGCTGAAGTCGGACGCTTAACCGACTGCGCCACCCAGGCGCCCCAGCCTTTTCATTTTTTAACCCCTCTCAGTAACTAGTATGATAGCAAGTGCTCAGTAAGGGAATGATAAAAAGTATAGATAATTGTACCTTGCTCAGCACTCCTTCTTGTTCTCTATTTTTTGTTCACAAATGTAGTCTTAATTCAAACATGAATGAAAGTAGGCTTACAACTCCAGCATTATACTTTAAAATTTTTAAATGTCTGTTTCATCCCTTTGTATTTCTCTTCATCTTCATGAAGTTTCATATTATGATAGAGCATTGAATAAAACCATGCATTCTAAATATTTTGGTAACTAAAAAAATGTGAATCAGTTTATTATTTGAAATAGAAAACTTAAGATTTGTTCCTCACTTTTCCTACTATCATATATATAGTAGCTTCTAAAGTGCTCAGCATCACACATTTTTTAAAGTTCATAATGGCCACTTTACACACTGGGGGCAATGTGAATGATGTAGAATGGCCACCACAAAGAAAAATCTTCATCCACCTCTTCAGGCACGAATGTACTAGAGAAGGTGACTAGAAAGATGCAAATGCAGGTCATTCCATAATTTTTTAAAATCTAAACGTGTTGGGGACAAAAATGAGAAATAGGGGATAAGATCTGAGACAGTGAGCTGGAAAACAGAGCTTGAGTCCCTCACTGCTGTGAACTCTGAGAATGAGGAATAGACAGATCTGGGTAACACCAGAAACTTGATCAAAAAGGAGCTATATATATAGAAAAGGGCCCCACTGAAAAATTTAGGAAAGCTTACTACCAAAATTCCATAGAATGCCACCACCTTTGGCACAGTGCAGTCAACAATGATTTCTAAGCCTCAGTGGTAACACGGGGCTAGAGTTGAGGATAGGTGTACTAGCTTATAAATCAGAGTTTCTCAACTATAGTGCACAATATAATCACAAGAGGAAATTAAAAAAAAAAAAAACAGTGACTGAGGGGAGAGAGGATGGGGAGTTTTTGTTTAGTGGGCACCAAGTTTCCGTTTGGGATGAGTTAAAGATTTATCTGGGGTCAGTGAGTATATGTACCTTAAAAGATAGTCAGGTAGCATATGGAAAGTGCTAAAGGAATTCAGGAAAGAGTGATTACCAAAGGATGATGTATATAATAAAACTAAAGAGTGGAGGTAGCGTTTGAGCTCTGCTTTGAAGATAATGTACCATTTAGATAAAAGGTGAAGAAAGGAGAAGACATTTTAAGTAGGAGAAGTGATGTGACCGAGAGGGGAGGAAACGTGTCATATGTGGGAAATCTGAGCTTGATTGGAAGGCTTTTTTAAGGAGTAGTATGAGAAAAAGTTGGAAATGAGGTTCTTGAGAAGGCTGTGAGAAGATAGAATTTCAAGCTGAAGAATTTGATCTTATTCTGAAATCAGAAATAGCCATTAAAAAATATTGGAGGGAGGGATAAAGGAGTGCTGATTCATAGGGGCATATGTACCCCAATGTTTATAGCAGCGCTATCAACAATAGCTAAATTATGGAAAGAGCCCAAATGTCCATCAACTGATGAATGGATAAAGAAGATGTGGTTTATGTTTACAATGGAATACTACTTGGCAGTGAGAGAGAATGAAATCTTGCCATTTGCAACAACATGGATGGAACTGGAGGGTATGATGCTAAATGAAATAGTCAGAGAAAGACAGATATCATATGTTTTCACTCATATATGGAATTTGAGAAACTTAACAGAAGACCATGGGGGAAAGAAAGGGCAAAAAATAGTTTCAAACAGAGAGGGAGGCAAACCATAAAGAGACTCTTAAATACAGAGAATAAACTGAGGGTTGATGGGGAGGTGGGAGGGAGGGGAAATGCGTGATGGGCATTGAGGAGGGCACTTGTTGAGATGAGCACTGGTGTTGTATGTAAGCAATGAATCATGGGAATCTACTCCTGAAACCAAGAGCACACTGTATACACTGTATGTTAGCTAACTTGACAATAAATTATGTTAAAAAAATAAAAGCCATTTTGAAATAAATTAAAAAAAAAATATTGCAAGGTTCCGTAGGCAGGTATGTAAACAATTGTAGCTTTGAAAGATTTACTAGCATTTTTGAGGAGAATTGACTGGAAAGGTAGAGTGACCCATATGGTGGAAAGAGCAATTGAAGGGCTACAATTGTGTGATCATAAGGTAATGGTGGCCTTGACTAGGTGAACAATGGTGACATTAAGCATAAGAACAGATTGTAGGCACATAAGACATCTGGGTAAGATGGTGTATGGTAATGGATGTGTATGATTAAAAGGAAAATGTAACATATGCCTTACTGAAGGAAAGATCAAATCGGGAAAATATTTTCAAAGACCTTATATTCTTTGTACATGCAGAATGTTTAGGTTTTTATGACCCAGAATGTTCCTTAAAGGCTGTTTAAAAGCAGATCTGTTAAGTGTATGCTTAGTCAGGAAATGGTGCTGGTGAAAGCTTGTTCTTTGCCGCTCGTGTGTTCTCCTGGCCAGCTCTTTGGCCATTTAGGCAACTATGGCCAGTGGGTGATTATCATTAACTTATCTAAACCTTAGTTTTTTAATCAGTAAAATGAGGACAATACCAGTTCTGCTTATCTTGCAAAGATAGTATGAAAATGAAATTACTCTAGATTAAATTATATTAAAAAACATTTATTGATTATATACTGTGAGTATACCTGTGTGAGGTTCAACAGGAAGTAAAGATGAATGAGACAAAGTGCCTCTCTATGGAAGACTGAAACAAACACAAAACATGAAGTGCCTGGATGGCTCAGTCAGTTAAATGTCTGTCTCTTGATCTCAGCTCGGGTCTTGATCGCAGGGTCATGAGTTCAAGCCTTGCACTGGGCTTCATGCTAGATATTAAGCCTACTTTAAAAAGTAAATAAAAAAAAAAATAAATAAAAAATAAAAAAATAAAAAGTAAATAAATAAAACAACACAAAACACAAAATGGTAACACAAAAATATAAGATGGGATAAGAAAAGCATCTCTGGACACAAAATCCTTAAGAGTTCAAATAAATGAGAGTGGATATCTGGAGGATGAGCTAAAGAATGGCTTCATGAAAAAAAAGGGATCATTTGAGGTAAGACATTAATAAGTAGAGAATGGAGGATAAGAGGAGAGTAATTCATCCATTTATGCACTCATCTATCTATTCATTCATCCATCCATTCATCCATCCATCCATCCAATATTTTGGGGGGATCCTCTTTGTGACAAATCACAGAGAGAAATAATACCCTGCCCTTGTTTAGCTCATAATCTATGAAGGAGCTTAGTCCAGAGCACAGAGGGAAAGGAAAGGGAAGGGAAGGGAAGGGAAGGGAAGGGAAGGGAAGGGAAGGGAAGGGAAGGGAAGGGAAGGGAAGGAGGGAGGAAGGAAGGAAGGAAGGAAAGAAAGAAAGAAAGAAAGAAAGAAAGAAAGAAAGAAAGAAAGAAAGAAAGAAAGAAAGAAAGGGAAAGGAAAGGAAAGGAAAGGAAAGGAAAGGAAAATGATTCAGTACTGAACCAATTAAGACAATGGATATAAACTGCATAAAATCTAAAGTAGGAGAAGCCTAAGATTAATGCATAGTAAAACACAGAGTGTTAAAATGTAGGAATTGCCTATATGTCTAGACGTTTTCTTCCTATTCAAGAATAGGGGGGCTTCAATAACATTTGGGGAGCAGAGACCAGATCTGGGAAAGAGAAAATATTTAAATGGTCAGTGAACAATCTAAACTAAAGGAGACTTATTTTCACACATATTCCATTGACTTTGGCTCTTCTCTCTTGGTAATATCTCCTACATCCTGCCTAGGGTTCTGAAAGATGGAGCACCAGTGCAACTCCAGCCAAAGCTATAGACTTCTAGCTTGTATAGTTCAGCTTCCTCTCAGTTGTTTCTTATCTATAACTATTAGTGTGGGTTTGGTCTTTTATGGTGGGTCTTGAAATTTCTTCACTGTCTCCTTCCACTATATATCCTTGATGACTGATCCTCCTTTCATGAGGAAGATAGAGTTTATGAAAAAAACTATGGGGCCAACTATGGGGCTCATTCTAGAGCATGCTTATAGGAGGGAGGCAGAGGCAGAGGTAAGGACAGAGGAAGAGAATGAGAGGAGAAGAGGGGGAGAAAGGTAGAGAGAAAGAGATGGATTGACTAGCTTTTCATGTATAGAAAGGCTGTGCACTGTGAGGTGAGAACTGTTGCTACTAATGTTCCCACAATGGATAAAGCAAAAATTATTTTTGTAAAAGAGAATATTTGGGATAAGAACATGAAAATTAAACACTCTAAACCTTTAACAAGTCAGGAGAGTCGTGTTATTCACCAATATGATCAAGGAATTCAGGGAAAAAAATCTGTTGAATTTATGCCAGTTAATAACCCTACAATGACCCATAAGTGTATAAGTGGAAGGAAGAGTTGCACGTCTCCCACCTTAAATCAAAAGCTAGAAATGAATGAACTTAGTGAGGAAGTCATATGAAATGTGGAGATAGGCTAAAAACCAGGCCTCTTGCACCAAAAGTTAGCCAAGTTATGAATGCAAAGCAAAAATTTTTTAAGGAAATTATAAATGCTACTTCTGCAAATACATGAAAATAAGAAAGTGAAACAACCTTACTGCTGATAGAAAGTTTTAGTGGTCTGGACCGAAGATCAAACCAGCCCCAACGTTCTCTTAAGCCAAAGCCTAAGCCAAAGCAAGGCCCTTAGTCTCTTCAGTTAGGTGAAGGCTGAGAGAGTTGAAGAGGCTGCAGAAGAAAAGTTTGAAGATAGCAGAGATAGGTTCATGGGGTTTAAGGGAAGAAGCTACCTCCACAACATAAAAGTGCAAGGTGAAGTAGCAAATACTTATGTAGACCCTGCAGCAAGTTATCCAGAATATTTAACTAAGATAATTAAGTAAGGTGGCTATACTAAACAGCAGATTTTCAATGTAGATGAAACACCCTTCTATTGGAGGAAGATGACATCTAGGACTTAAATAGCTGCAGAGGAGAAGTCAATGTCTGGCTTTAAAACTTCAAAGGACAGTCTGACACTCTTGGTAGGGGCTAATGCAGCTAGTGACTTTCAGTTGAAGCCAATACTCATTTATCATTATTAAAATCCTAAGGCCCTTAAGAATCATGCTAGATCTACTCTGCCTGTGCTCTATAAATGGAACATCAAAACCTGGATGCCAGCACATCTATTTACAACATGGTTTACTGAATATTTTTAGTGTACTGTTCAGAACTACTGATCAGGAAAAGAAAGATTCCTTTCAAAATATTACCGCTAATTGACAATGCACCTGGGTCACCCAAGAATTCTGATGGAGATGTACAATGAGATTAATGTTGTTTTCCTGCCTGCGTCTCATCACATCCATTCTGCAGCCATGGATCAAGGAGTAATTTTGACTTTTAAGTCTTATTATTGAAAAAATTCATTTGTAAGGCTAGAGCTGTCATAGATAATGATTTCTCTGATGGATCTGTGCAAAGTCAACTGAATACTTTCTGCAGAGGATTCGCCATTCTAGATGCCATTAAGAACGTTCGTGATTCATGGGAAGAGGTCAAAATATCAACATGAAAGGAAGTTTGTAAGAGGTTAATTCTTTTTTTTTAAATTTTTAATGTTTATTTATTTTTGAGAGAAAGCGCAAGCAGAGTAGGGGCAGAGAGAGAGGGAGACATAGAATCAGAATCAGGCTCTAAGCTGCCAGCCCAGAGCCCAATGTGAGGCTCACTCATGAGAAATGTGAAATTGTGACCTGAGCTGAAGTTGGATGCTTAATCGACTGAGCCACCCAGGCACCTCTGTAAGAGGTTATTTCTAACCCTCATGGGTGACTTTGAGGGGTTCAAAACTTCAGTGGAAGAAATAACTGCACATGTGGTAGAAATAGCAAGAGAACTCGAATTACAAGTAGAGCCTGAAGATATGACTGAATTGCTGCAATCTCATGATAAAACTAATTGTTGAGGAATTGCCACTTATGAACAAAAAAGTGGTTTCTTGAGATGGAATCTACTCCTGATGAAGATGCTATGCAGATTGTTGACATGACAACAATGAATTAAGAACATGATGTAAACTTCGTGGATAAAGCAGTGGTGGGTTTGAAGGGACTGACTCTAGTTTTTAAAGAAGTTCTACTGTGGCTTAATGCTATCAAACAGCATCACATACTATGGAAAAATAATTTGTGAAAGGAAGAGTCAATCAATGTTGTCTTATTTTAAGAAATTGCCAGAGCCACCCCAATTTCAGTCACTACACCCTGATCAGTCAGTAGCCATCAACATTGAGGCTAGACCCTCCACTAGCAAAACTACTATGACTTGCTGAGAGCTCAGATGATGGTTAACATTTTTAGCAGTACATTATTTTTTAGTTTAGGTATGTACATGTTATTTATTTATTTATTTATATTTATTTATTTTTTTAATTTATCTTTTTTTTTACATTTTTATACAGATCAAAACGGATTTAGTGCCATGTTCATATAGGCATTGACTATGTAAAGAAAGATGAGCCTCTGAAGACATCTCGTACACTTTGGGCTCCCACTGTTTCAGGTTTTTTTAGTGTCTGAGAATTCTCAGCTAATTCTTCAATCTGCATTTCACATAATATTTCACCAGATAAATGGTTTTTCTGTTCTTCCTCTACAATTTTCTTCCTTAGATCTGCCTCTGAATATATTGTCAGTTTAAGCGGTAAATCTTCAACTTTCACAAAGTACATGTTTTTTAGATACAATGCTATTGCACACTTAAATAGATTATAGTATAGTGTAAACATAAGTTTTATGTGCACTGGAAAATGACAAATTTCATTCGATTGCTTTATGTTTATTTTGACTTTATTGTGGTGGTCTGGAACTGAACCTGTGGTATCTCTGGGGTATGTCTATACAGCCTAAGTGTAGCACTCTATAAAAATGCCTGAAGCACTGCTGTAGGGGCTCAGGAATTCTTCTGAATGTTTCCTACTATTTCCAGTTTTGACCAGTTTGTTCTGGTCTGAAGTATGTGTCTAGTTGCCATATAGTTGGCTTTTATATTGGCTGGCTAATATCTTTAGAATGATATATCAGTCAGATGGATTGCCTGGCATTCTCTTTCATTTTTGCCTATTGCTTGTCTGTTAGACAGTCCTGGGCTCCCTACATATGAGCTCCAATTCTCCCCTACAATGACACTCAACCCTGTTGTGATCTTCCACTGCCCACTCTGTTCTTTGTGGCCTCTGCCCAACCTCTTGTATTTTCTCAGGAGCAGCAGTCTAATACTGGACTTGGAATCAGAAGACAAAATTTTGATTCTACATTCTGTTCTTTCCTAATCATCAAACCCTGAAAATTCACTTAAGCTCTTTGAATTTTAGTTTTCGGATCTTTTTTTTAAATTTTTTTAATGTTTATTTATTTCTGAGACAGAGAGAGAGCATGAGTGGGGGAGGGGCAGAGAGCGAGGGAGACACAGAATCAGAAGCAGGCTCCAAGTTCTGAGCTGTCAGCACAGAGTCCGACGCGGGACTCGAACTCACAAATCGTGAGATCATGACCTGAGCTGAAGTCGGTTGCTTAACCGACTGAGCCACTCAGGCACCCCTAGTTTTCATATCTTTTATGCATATGATGCAGATGCATACCAATTGATGTATGAGGATAAAAAGAGATAATGTGTGTTAAAGTCCCTTGTAGACTACTTTTACCCTGGAAGGTGTCTTTGAGGCTTTGAAGAGCTAAATTGACTATGGGGGAAATACAGAGGAGAAAATGCTGGAGCTGGCTGACCTCTCTTGTTGTGCAATGGATCCCATATCCCTTTGTCCATGCCAGCGCTGTTCCTAGAATTATTCTCTGTGTTTCCTACATAATCAGCATAATCAGTTTCTCTTTGTCTATTTAGATAATTCTGATCAGTATACAAACATACTTTAATAGGTCCTGTTTGCACAACATCACAACAACAACAACAACAAATCTTACACCTCATGTTCTCCCACCAGGTGTAATTTTTCTGCTCCTCTGTATAATGTTTGTCTCTTCCTACTTTTGATTTAAACTACTCTGTGTTAGTTTGACTACTCTGATATATTGATACCCTATGATTTCAAGTACTATTTATTTGGTGATATTTCCTAAGTTTATATCTCCAGTCAAAACCTCTCTCTGAGCTCCAGAATTGAAGGCTCATCTTTATATTAGACAACTACTTGAAATCCTCTTGGTTGTCTAATGGGTATATGAAACTTAACATGTTCAGAACACAACCTTTGATTTTGCTATAAGGATTATTATCTACAGTGGGCAAGAGTAGAGCAGTGGAGACCAGATAGAAGGCTATTGCAATAATCCAGGAGAGAAATAGATGAGATGATGCTGGCTTGAACAAGTGGTACAAGGACTTTGCAGATATGATTAGGCTACAGACCTTGAGATGAGGAACTATCCTGGATCATCACGGTGTACCTAATCTAATCAAGAGTCCTTACAGTTGGAGAACCTTTCCCAGCTGTGGTCAGAGAGAGAGATAAATGTGATGAAGGAAGAATGATCCGTGAGATGTGATATTATTGGCTTTGAAGATAGGAGGAAAGGGCCATAAGCCAAGGGATGAAGACACCATCTAGAACCTGGAAAAAGTAAGGAAGACATTCTTTCCTAGAGCCTCCAGAAAGGAACATAGCTCTACCAACACCTTGGTTTTAGCTAATTGAGACCTATGTTGGACTTCTGACCTATAGACCTGTAAGATAATAAAATTGTATTGTTTTAAGCCAGTAAGTCATGGTAATTTGTGATAGCAGCAACAGGAAACTAATAAAGCATACATGTAGTGGTCCTTTGTATTAAAGGTGGTTATGGGCGTTAAATGAAATTAAGAATTGTGATCATTTCTGAATATGGGTATACATAGTTGCTTCATTCTCCTCAGCTTGCCCCCTAAGTAAGGGGCTCCCTCTCCTCACAAGATCCCAATTTTTTTTAGTATAGTTGACAAACAATGTTACATTAGTTTCAGGTGTATAATCTAGTGACTTGATGTTTATACTTTATGCTATGTTTATCACAAGTATAGCTACCATCTGTCCCATTACATTGCTATTACAGTATCATTGACTATATTCCTTATGCTCTACTTTTTATTCCTGTGACTTACTCATTCAATAACTGAGGGCTCTCTATTTTTAAAAAAGTTTTTAAAGAGTTTATTTGAGCAAGGGCGCCTCAGTGGCTCAGTTGTTTAAGTGTCCGACTTCCACTCAGGTCATGATCTCACGGTTTGTGAGTTCGAGCCCCGCATCAGGCTTTCTGCTCTCATTGGAGAGCATGCCTTGGATCCTCTGTCTCTCTGTGTCTCTGTACTCCTCCTCTGCTCGCATTCTTTCTCTCTCTCAAAAAATAAACATAAAAAAGAAAAGAGTTTATTTGAGCAAGAATAATTGGAAATGGGCAGCACCAAACCAAAAGTGGTTATGAACACTCCACTGTCAGGAGTTCAGGGAAAGACTTTATGAACAGGAGGAAGCAAAGTGAGGACATTAATTGGCTATAGCATAAAACCTAGTTGGCTGTGAATGAATTGTTGTCCTTTGTATTTTGATTTTGTAACCTTGAGGCATTTATAGACTTAGACTATGGTTTGCTTATGTAGTTCTCCATGGCATTACAGCCTCATCAGTCTAATGACCTCCTTGTTTAGTTTAACAATTTCCACCTTTGGTAGTCCTCTCATACAGGAGAGATTAGCACCACTTTCAGTCACCATCAGAGTTAGGTTGCTCATTTCAGAAGAATTGGTTTTTCTGTTCCTGTCATTGTTCATCTTGTGTCTGTTTCTCGAAGCACAGTGAGACCATGTGATGTACTGCTGATGGGTATGAACATACATTTAAGACCTTTGAGAGAAATAGTGTACCAGAGAGACTATAATGCTAGCTATTAGGAGGATAATATTAAGAGACTGAGGTATACTTCTTACCCATGATCCCCATTACCAAACCAGTTAGTATCAAATAAATCAAAGAATGAATCTGAAAGGGTGATCTGTTCTAGCCTAGTGACTGGCTTGTTAATTTCTTGTATTTGCTATAATACCAGAGCCATTAATCCAGGTACAGCAGAAGTTACTTGCTATGGCACAGACTTCTCCTTGTAAAGGCAGTTAGTAATCTAAAGCAATTCTTTATCTAAAAGCACCTTAGCAAGAAAATCTAAGGACTTTTATTGTGCAGCTATGGCCTTAGCATTGGTTTCAGTGATAGTTGCCAGAGTTAAGGAGCATTATCTTCCCATCTATTAACAGAGAAAAGACAAGTAGCAAAAAGGCAAAAAGAACAAATGTTCACATTGGAGATGAAGATCTTGATCTATGATCTTGGGAGAGCTCTACATCTCAAGACGCTGTCCTGTATTGAAGAAAAGCACTTATGCAATTATTTGAGTTGTGAGCTGAATTAGCAGAGCTTTTTAAAAAATGGAATGCCATTTTTACTTGAAGGAAAAACTGATAAACTATGAGTTTACTGTATTTGAGAAAATATTCTCAAAAATGAATGATGTGAGCCTGTCATTTTAAGGAAAACAACTGAAAGTATTTGTTGCTGATAATAAAATTTGAGCTTTCAACCAAAAAGTAGAAGTTTGGACACATGTGTCCACCACCATGAAGTTGGCAGCTTCCCAGTATTTAAAGATTTTCTGATGAGATATGTGATATTGGTAACTGATGTGACTTTTGATATTGTATAATGAAAAATGTCAACATTTGGAAATCTACATAACTCAGTGCACTAATGTTCTCCATATGATCAATGCATGATGTATAGAATCACACATGGGTTAAAGATCCATTCAAACTTCAGAATAAACGAATGGACTATAATGTAATAGGATGAACGTTCATTTATATGGTTTCAGATTCCATATTGTAACTAACATTTAAGAAACTATTAAGTGTTGAGTTTTGGCATACTGCCAAAGAATATCCACAATTATACGGAAAGGCTATTAAAATACAGTAAACCTTGGTTTGAGAATAATTTGTTCTGGAAACATGTTTGTAATCCAAAACATTTGAATAACAAAGTGAATTTCAAGAACCATTGACTCAATTGTGATCATGTGATGTTAAGCATCATGTCCTACTCGTATTGCAAGACATTGCTCGTTTATCATCTTAAAATTTATTCTAAATACTTGCTTGTCTTGAAGAACACTTGCAGAACAAGTTACTCACAATCCAAGGTTTTACTGTATTTCTTTTTCTAGCTTAAAAAAAAACAGGTATGGGGGTGCCTGGGTGGCTCAGTCAGTTAAACATCTGACTTCAGTTGAGGTCATAATCTCATGGTCCGTGAGTTCGAGCCCTGAATCAGGCTCTCTGCTGTTAGCATGGAGCTGGCGTCGGATCCTCTGTCCCCCTCTCTTTCTGCACCTCCTCTGCTTGCACTCTCTCTCTCTGTCAAAAATAAATAGACATTTAAAACAGAGTAGGTATGAACATTAAATGAAGTTAAAAATTTTGATCATTTCTGGGGGCACCTGCCTGGCTCAGTTGATTAAGCGTCCAATTTAGGCTCAGGTCCTGATCTCACAGTATCATGGATTTGAGCCCCACGTCAGGCTCCATGCCGACAATGCGGAACCTGCTTGGGATTCTCTGTCTTCCTCTCTCTCTTCCTCTTCCCCATTTGTGCTGTCTCTGTCTCTCTCTCAAAATAAATAAATAAACTTAAAAAAAAAGAATTTTGATTTTTTCTGAATGTGAACTTCTAAACTGAGACCACACATATATTTAAAATGACACAGATCTTTCTAGTACTTTAGAGTGTCAGAAAGGTGATGGAGCTTTCCCAAGTGTTATTCAGGGATAAGAAGAACACCACTCACTCAATCTCACCCCCAGCGAGTAAATTTTTGAGGCCAATAACAGGCAATAGCAAGTTACATTTTTCATGAATAAAATGCAGGCATGGACATGGAGGAACAAAGGCACCAAATCAAGGTGGTAAACAATATGCCTCTAAGAGCAGGCAATCAAAATGTAGAATGTAAGCACAAAACCCTGTATGGCTACAGCAAAGTGGAATAGAGGGCACTTAATATTGTTACACAGGGTACAACATGGATTCTGTTACTTCTTTACAGTGTTTAATCCTTTATCAAATTAAATTTGACCTGTAAGTTATTCTTTTAGCCAGAAGCTAAGATAAGAGGGGAAGAGTACCAACAGAGAAGCAGATGTGGATTGTACAGAGCAGAAACTTGCCACACAGAGGCAAAGAAACCATTCCACTTATAAAAGTTCTGAGTGGCATTTTAGAGAAAGAATACTGGAGAGTGTTGAGAGGGAGTTATGTGAAAATCCCAGTGGAGCCTGAAATTCCTCTGCCAGCAGCCATGGAAAGGGGGATACTGATGTTATAACCATTGTTTTTAACCATGGTAGGACAAAGTTCACTGAGCAATAGCAGCATGTTTGCATGGAGGGAGAATGAATAATATATGCAAATTCTGTGCTTTAAGTCCCCTTGTTTAGAAATCTGGCTTGCTTGATTTTGTCTCCCTAATCTACTTAGGCAGAGACCTTTCCTTTTGTTTTAATATCAAATAGGCTTTAGCATGGACAGGTCTAATGGGACTTTGCCATTGGTGGAGGCTTAACAGAGTATCAGGAGATTTTAAGTAAATTTCATTAGAAGGCTACAATCTCTACCTCATGGAAAATTATACTTTTAAAAATGTACAGGGTCAGGATATCCCTCCAATTTGCTAGAGCAATAACCTAGAAATATCCCATGGGGATTACCTGTAAGGCTTGTGATACCCCCTCTGTAGTCCACTTCCAGTCACGAGCAAGCCACATAAACTCATGGCTCATGAGTGCTTGGACAATTGAAGTTTTTCCCTTTAAGCAAACAACTGAAAAAGAGTATGGCTAAATATAATTATTGTTTGGACACTGGATTTGATAGAAAATAAAAGGGCATGTTAATCACTTTTCACCAGTTTCTGTTTGTTAGAGTCCTGAATTTCTGTCCCATTGTTATAAAAAAATTAAAATATGGCTTGTCCCAGAGAAGGGAAGTATTCCTAATTTGGCAGACTCTATATAACAAATAGAAAGAAACGTCCTTCAGTTCAATGCAATAAAAAATCAAGAGGGGAAGGAAAAAAAAAATGTTAGGAAGGGTGGGAGCCAAACAATAAAAGACTCTTAAAAACTAAGAACAATCTGAGGGTTGATGGGAGGTGGGAGGGAGGGGAGGATGGGTGGCGGGTATTGAGGAGGGCACCTGTTGGGATGAGCACTGGGTATTGTATGGAAACCAATTTGACAATAAATTTCATATTAAAAAAGTAAAATAATGAAAACAAAACAAAAAAAATAAATTCTTTCAAAAATATTTCAGAAAAATCAGGTATAAGTTAGAACTTTATGAAGACGTCCTTTTTTTTTAATGTTTATTTAGTTTTTGTTTTGTTTTGGTTTGTTTTCTTTGAGAGAGAGAGAAAAAGAGAGTGAATGGGAGAGAGGCAGAGAGAGAGGGAAACAAAGAGTCCGAAGCAGGCTCCAGGCTCTGAGCTGTCAGCACAAAGCCCCACGTGAGACTCAAACCCTTGAAATGCGAGATCATGACCTGAGCCAAAGTCAGATGCTTAACTGACTGAGCCGTCTAGGTGCCCCTATTGAAGACTTCTTCTTTATTTTTAAGTTTATTTATTTATTTTGAGAGAGAGAGAGAACATGGGGGGAGGGCAGAGAGAGGAGAGAAAGAATCCTGGGGCTCAATCTGATGATAGGTGATCTTGACCTGAACTGAAATCAAGAGTCAGACACTTAACCAACTGAGCTACCCAGGAGCCCCAATTTATATTTGCTTTTATGTAAACTGTTCATAGTTTTTGCCCTTTTATCTTCAAGGTTATTGGTTTACCTATAGGGTTTTTTTATTTATTTTTTCTTTTTACTTAATCTCTTTATTTTAGGCTAAAATGAATCTGGAGTTGCTGTCCATGTGAGAGAATATATTTAGTTGGTCGATATTGGATTTGCACAAATGAGCTTTTGGCTTACATTCAGATGAGTGGTTGAAATTCCTTCTGAGGTTTGTTTAAGTACTTCAGTGAGGTTGCTTTTTGCAATGCTCCTCCTACAGGAAAAGATATTAACTTGTAGAAAGAGGCTTGAGCTCCCTTTGTTTGTGTGGCTGGTTCAGCCACTAAACTTCATCCTATATCCTTAAAATGATGACTGGTAATTGACCCCTATTGAAAATAAAGTTGATGGATGAGCTTTGAAAATAAACGTGATATGTACTGGAAACGGGGAAAGTGGGATATCTTTCCCTTTCCCATAAACTAAAAATTCTAGAAATGTTTGGTAATAGTACTTTTACATTTCCCAAACTTTACAAGTGTCTCCTTTTCACTGCATTTCCTCATTTTATATATCACAAATCATTTATTTCCATAAATACCACCTGCATTTATGCAGTGAAGGAAGGTGTTCTTCCTTCCTGGCAGAAGTGAGAAGTAGTGGTTTGTGATTGGTCTGACACCGGCAATCTGCTCCAGAGAACAGCCCTGGGATGTCAGCATGTGAACAGCTCAGGCTGGGCAAGTTGCCAGTTGGGCCTTTTAGACTGGCAATAATTTTTGTTGATACATGTATTCAAGGTATTATTGTTTATTTTGAAAAATTTTAACAATTCTTACCATAGTTGTTTTTCTAGTTTACATGGTCTCTGATAACATACTGACATGAATTGGCCCTGACCTCTCCCCTGCCAGAAAAACATATCCTTATAACTACCCATATTATCTAATCTTATCTTGGTGGGAAGACTTTTTAAAAAAAATTTTTTTTTCAACGTTTATTTATTTTTGGGACAGAGAGAGACAGAGCATGAACGGGGGAGGGGCAGAGAGAGAGGGAGACACAGAATCGGAAACAGGCTCCAGGCTCTGAGCCAACAGCCCAGAGCCTGATGCGGGGCTCGAACTCACGGACTGGGAGATCGTGACCTGGTTGAAGTCGGACGCTTAACCGACTGCGCCACCCAGGCGCCCCTGAAGACTTTTTTTTAACAGCTCCTTCAATATATTTAAGAGTTGCAGGACTATTCAAGGTTTAATTTTTTCTTCAGTTACATGTTGTATATGTATGTTTTCAAGAAGCATATACATATGTTCTCCATGCTAAGTTTTCAAAATTGTTACCAGGTAGTTGTTATAGTTTAAAAAATAAGATTCCTTATAGACAAAAAATATTGGTGCTTTGTGAAATGAATTGCACATATTTTTCCATTATTTCCACAGAGTTCATGAATATTAAAAATTATTTGCTGCCTTTATACTTGAATAACAATTTGGATGATATGAACTTGGGTCACACTTTCTTTCCTTAAGGCTTTTAAGAGGCATTTCGCCAGTCTTCTAGAAGTGCATATTGTTGTAGAGAAGATTGATGTCAGCCTGTTTTGTTTTTATCCTTCATAGATGACTCATGGTTTTTGCCTGATTGCCCAAAGGATTCAAAGTTCAGCAACTGTATTAGGATATATCTGTGTTGACCATTATGTGTCAGTTTTTCCTAAGACCTGAAATGCCCTTACAAAATGAACATTTTCTTCAATCATATTTCAAATATTTGTTCTGATCCATTATATAGGGATTTCAGATAAGTGTATGTTAGACCTCCTTTGCCTGTCTTCCCTAGATATCATTTTATCTCTAATTGTTTTAAATGCTATTGGTTTTCACTTATGTTGTTTGCTTTTCTCATATTTAATCTCCATGTTCCTTTTTGCATTCTCATCAGAATCTAGTCTCCCCTGGGCTACTTGCAGTTTTTACTCTATTTCTGTTATTTTTTAAACCACTATTCCCCCAAGAGATCTGCTAGTTTGTGTTTCATTTCTTTAGTTGTCTCTGTCTTCCTGAGCCTTATATCTCTGCCTTTAGCTCTTTGCTAAATAAAAAATAAATTATTGTAGTAAAATGTACATAATGTAAAATTTACCATTTTAACCACTTTTTTTTTTTTAATTTTTTTTTCAACGTTTTTATTTATTTTTGGGACAGAGAGAGAGCATGAACGGGGGAGGGGCAGAGAGAGAGGGAGACACAGAATCAGAAACAGGCTCCAGGCTCTGAGCCATCAGCCCAGAGCCTGACACGGGGCTCGAACTCACGGACCGCAAGATCGTGACCTGGCTGAAGTCGGACGCTTAACCGACTGCGCCACCCAGGCGCCCCCATTTTAACCACTTTTAAGTGAACACTTCTATGGCGTTACATGCATTTACATTGTTGTGCAACCATTAGCACTATTCAACCCCAGAACTTTTTATCTTCCTCAACTATGTACTTATTAAATACTAACTCCTAATTCCTAACCTCCACCCTCAGACCCTGGCAACCATCATTCTTCTTTCTGTGTCTATGAATTTGACTACACTATGTACCTTGTATAAGTGGAATTATACAATATTTGTCTTTTGGTGACTGGCTTATTTTTCTTAGCATAATGTCTTCACATTTCATCCATGATGTAGCATGTGTCAGAATTTCCTTTTTTTTTAAATTGACTTTTTTTTTTTTAGCTCAGTTTTAGGTTCACAGGAAAGTTAAGGGGAAGGTACAGAGATTTCCTGTATACCCTCTGCCCCTACACGTGCAGAGCCTCCTACATTATCAACATCCTCTACCAGACCATTTGTTACAACTGATGAATGTACATTGACACATCATAATCACCAGTTTAATTTGGGTTCACTTTTGGTATTATACATTCTAGGGTTTGGACAAATCTATAATGATGTGTATCCATCATTATGGTGTTGTACAGAGTATTTTCACCACCCTAAAAATCCTCTGTGCTCTGCCTATTCATATTCTTCCTGCCCAAACCCTTGGCAAACACAGATCTTTTTACTGTCTCCATAGTTTTGCCTTCTTTAGAATGTCATATACTTGGAATCCTATAGTATATAGACTTTTCAGATTGGTTTCTTTTACTTAGTAATTCACATTTAAATTTCCTCCATGTCTTTTCATGGTTTGATAGCTCTCTCTTTTTTTTTTTTTTTTTTTTTTTTTTAGCACTGAATAATATTGCATTGTCTGGATGTACCACAATTTATTTAGCCATTCACCTACTAAAAGACATCTTGGTTGCTTCCAAGTTGTGGCAATTATTAATAAAGCTGCTATAAACATCCATGTGCCAAGTTTCTGTATGGACATAAGTTTTCAAGTTGTTTGAGTAAATACCAAAGAACATGACTGCTGTATCATCTGATAAGAGTATGTTTAGTTTTGCAAAAACTGCCAAAGTGTCTTCCAAAGTAGGGGTATCATTGTGCATTCCTACTAGCAATAAATAAGTGTTCCTGTCACCCCCCCTTCATTGCCAACATGTGGTGTTGTCTGTGGTCAGGATTTTGGCCATTTTAATAGGTATGTAGTGGCATTTCATTGTCATTTTAGTTTGCATTCCCTGATGGCAAAGTATGGAGCTTCTTTTCATATGCTTATTTGCCATCTGTGTATCTTTTTGGTGATGTTCCTGTTAAGGCCTTTAGCAGATTTTAAAATCAGATTGTCTTTTTTCTCATTGTTGAGTTTTAGGAGTCCTATGTATATTTTGAATAGTTCTTTATCAATTTATTTGTCTATTCTTTCACCAGTAGCTTTATAGCAAGTATTGAAGTCTGATAATGTCAGTCTCCCACTTATTCTTCTCTTTCAATATTGTGTTGACTATTCTGAGTCTGTTGCCTCCATGTAAAATTTAGGATCAGTTTATCAATATGCAAAAAATAACTTGATGGGATTTTGAATGAGATTGCATTGTATCTATAGGTTAAGTTGGGAAGAACTGACATCTTGACAATGTTGAGTTTTCCTCAATATTGAACAGGTACTAATTATTTATTTACTTTTTCTTTGATTTTTTTTATCAGGGTTTTGTAGTTCTCCTTATATACGTCTTGCACACATTTTGTTTGGTCTATACCAAGTGTTTCATTTTGGAAGGTTGCTAATGTAAATGATATTGTGTTTTTAATTTCAACTTCCACTTACTCATTGCTGGTCTATAGGAGAGCAATTGACTTTTGTATATTAATGTTGTATCCTGCAACTGTGCTATAATTGTTCACTAGTTCCCAGAGTCTTTGTTGATTCTTTTGGATTTTCTGCATAGATAAACATAGCCACCTGCCTGTTATTTCTTCCTTCCCAATCTCTATACTTATAATTTCCTTTTCTTGTCTTATTGCATTAACGAGGATTTCCAGTATACTATTAAAAAAGGGTGGTGAGAGGGGACTTGCTTCCATTGTTCTTGATTTTAGTGGGAGAGCTTCTAGTTTCTTACCATTAAGTATGATGTTATTTGTGGGTTTTTTGGTAGATATTTTTTACCACATTGAAGGAGTTTCCCTCTATTCCTCTTTTACTGAGTTTTTATCACCAATGGGTGTTGGGTTTTGTCAAATGCCTTTTCTCCATTTATTGATATGATCATGTGCTTTTTCTTTTTTAGCCTGTTGATGTGATGGGTCACATTAATTGGCTTTCAAAACTTGAGGGGCACCTGGATGGTTCAGTTGGTTAAGCATCTGACTATTAATTTTGGTTCAGTTCATGATCTCATAGTTTGTGAGACTGAGCCCCTCACTGGGATCTACACTGATAGTGTGGAGCCTGCTTGGGATTCTCTTTATCCCTGTCCCTTTGCCCCCTGTCTCTTTACCCCTCCTCCACTCACACGCACACTCACTCTCTCACTCTCTCTCAAAATAAATAAGTAAACAGGGGAGCTTGGGTGGCTCAGTTGGTTAATCATCCAACTTTGGCTCAGGTCATAATCTCATGGTTTGTGAGTTCAAGCCCCATGTCAGGCTCTGTGCTGAAACTGAGAGTCTGGAGCCTGCTTCACATTCTGTCTCTCTCCCTCTCTCTTTATGTCTGCCCCTCCCCTGCTTTCACTCTGTCTCTGTCTCTCTCTCTCTCTGAAAAATAAACATTAAAACAAACAAACAAACATTTTTTTTTTAAGTTCACTTAAAAAGCCCTTGAACCAGCCTTGGATACCTGGAAAAAAATCTTACTTGGTTATGGTGTATAATTTTTTTATACAATATTGGATTTGGTTTGCTAATATTTTGTTGAGGATTTTTACATTAATGTTTTTTTAATGTTTATTTATTTATTTTTGAGAGAGAGAGAGAGAGAGATAGAGAGTGAGATGTGGGGCTCAAACTCATGAACCATGAGATCATGACCTGAGCCAAAATTAAGAGATGGATGCTTAACTGACTGAGCCACCCAGGTGCTCCCTGTATCTATGTTCATTAGAGATATTGATCTGTAGTTTCTTGTGATGGCTGTGTCTGGTTTTGATATTAAGGTAATGCTGGCCTCAGAATGAGTTAGGAAGTATTCTCTCTGCTTTTATCCTCTTAAACAAAGATTGTAAAAATTGGTATGATATCTTCCTTAAATGTTCAGTGAAATTCACTAGTGAACCCATTTGGGCTTAATGCTTTCAGTTTTGGCAGGTTATTAGTTATTGATTCAATTTCTTCAATAGATATAGGCCTATTCAGAGAATCCATTTCATCTGTGAATTTTTGCAGATTGTATCTTTTAAGAATTGGTCCATTTCATTTAGGTTATCACATTTGTGGGAATAGACTTGTTCATTGTCTTCCTTTATTATCTCCTTAATGTCTATGGGATCTGTGGTCATGTTCCCTTTTTCATTTCTGATAGTAATTTGTATCAACTCTCTTTTTTTCCTAGTTAGTTAGAGGATCAACTTTTATTGATCTTTTCAAAGAACCAGCTTTTGGTTTCATTGGGTTTCTCTCCCTTCCTTTTCAAAGCTTTTAAAATCATTGCATGTATGTATGAGCTCTTGTTAATTGATGAATTGTTTCTTTAACTGTTTAAATCCATGGCAAAACATTTGTTCAAAATTTTCATCTGTTTCATGGAAATACTACTTTGATCAATATTCATCTACATATTTATTCTTGTTCCTTTTTTCTTCGTATAATATTTTTTTTAATTTAAGTTTTTTTTAATTTATTTTTGAGGGAGAGAGAGTGCATGAGTGAGGGAGGGGGCAGAGGGAGAGAGAGGGAGAGAGAGAATCCCAGGCAGGTTCTATGCTGTCAACACAGCTCCTGATGCAGGGCTCAAACTCAGGAAACATGAGATCATGACCTGAGCCTAAATCAAGAGTTGGATGCTCAACTGACTGAGCCACCCAGGCACCCCTCTGGTAATATTTTAGTATAGATTCTGGATGGTTTATTTTTGATTTCTCAAATTGATAAGTGAGCTTCCTTGACCAGCTACTTACAAATGAGTCATATGTTGGAGATGCTAAAGCTGTGTCCAAGGCTAGCAGCAGTCTCTTTAGAACCCTTAGTTAAATGTAAGAGTCCATTTAACTGTTACCTTTCCCTGGCCAACAGAAAGAGGCAGCCATAAGACTCATTCAGAGTCTTTTTCAATCTTTTGCCTCATCAACAGACTTCTTAAAAAATGGCTTATCATATTAGTCATATCCTTGTTCACTCCTATTACCTCTGCTTCTCAAAAGCAAAGTAATACATGGATGCTTCTGTCGCTACCCTACACTCCCTGTCCCATCTTGGGGTATTGCCAGCTCTCTGAGGGATTTGCATTCACAGCCATTCTCCCAGCTTCTTCCCACATCCTGTTTGATCTTCACTGCTTTTGGCAGCCCTTCTATTTGTGGCTTAAGTTTTCGTATGTATCCTAGCTTGTATTTCTCTTTCTCATTCTTCTTTTGGGTGATTTCCTAGAGAAGAGGAGGAAAGGCCAATTTTACCCCATTATTATCAAACTGGAAATCTATATCTAATTCTTCTTCCATACTTTAGGGTAAGTCATTCTCAAACAAATGTTTTACTGCTTTTGTAAACCTCCAAGTTAGAGAACACTTTTGGGTAATATTGTGGATATTTGAACCTAGGAGACCCAGCTGACAATTGCAATCAAGAGCATTATGATAAGAAAGCAGAACATGAAGGAGCATCAGTCAGAGGAGGACTGAACTGGGTCATTTCTAGTTTTGTATGTTGCATACAATCATCTTCATGCCCTCTGATTCAATGATTGGAACCATCAGTGTCTTTTCTATCACCCAATCATTCCAACACTTTCCAGGTATGAATGGAAATAGCTGTTCCTGGCTGATACTGGGATTGTGATTTAAGAACTCCCCTTCCTTTGGGGCGCCTGGGTGGCGCAGTCGGTTAAGCGTCCGACTTCAGCCAGGTCACAATCTTGCGGTCTGTGAGTTCGAGCCCCGCGTCAGGCTCTGGGCTGATGGCTCAGAGCCTGGAGCCTGTTTCCGATTCTGTGTCTCCCTCTCTCTCTGCCCCTCCCCCGTTCATGCTCTGTCTCTTTCTGTCCCAAAAATAAATAAACGTTGGAAAAAAAAAATTTAAAAAAAAAAAAAAAAAAAGAACTCCCCTTCCTTCAACTAAATGCACTCGTTATGCAGTTCCGCAAGTCATTGCTTTTTTTTTTTTTTAATTTTTTAAATGTTTATTCATTTTTGAAAGACAGAGAGAGACAGAGCACAAGCAGGGGTGGGGCGGAGAGAGAGGGAGACACAGAATCTGAAGCAAGCTCCAGGCTCTGAGCTGTCAGCACAGAGCTCTGCCCGGGGCTCAAACTCACCAGCTGTGAGATCATGACCTGAGCCAAAGTCAGATGCTTAGCTGACTGAGCCACCCAGGCGCCCCAAGTCAATGCTTTTTTTAATGTCTAGGGTCTATAGCAGGGCTGCTTTACTGTGGGAAAAAAGAGTGTGGTTTCAGGAAGCCCGTGAAATATACCTCTGATCTGTGTGCATATGTTAAACTCCATCGGTAACAATTTATTCCTTTATGTTGCTATGGGCCCTTTTAAATGCCTATCATTTCTTTGGAAATAAGTCATCCTTAACATCTTTGTGTAAATCACTTTTAAAGAATTGTTTCCAGAGGAAAGAACACTGAGAAAGGAAATAGAGGAAATGGAAATTAAGGAACATCCAAGATAAACACTGAACACCAAGATAAACACTGCCCACTTAACAGTTTGATCTGGCTGGGCTTGTATAAAAAGAATGCAAGTCAAGTTGTTACTCACATTTAATTAATAGTTAAAATTGGATAAACCTACCTATACGATAAATTGAACCTAAAGTTTAGTATGTGAGGACTTCCTGGAGAGAAGGCAAACTCTTTTTAGATGCCTATAAGTAAATTCCTGTTTTCCTTCTCCACTTTATGGAATATTTAAGCCTTGCATTCCACACTAAGTCCAGTTGACGTTATTGTTCTTTCTAGAGCATACCTCTGCTCTATGCAAAGCTTAGCTCCTGTTCTTTTTATATCCTGTGAAGCAATACTAGCCATGGCAGCTAGTTTAAGGGTAATTAGAGAGTACCACCTTTAGGTTTTGCAACATCAACAGCACTTCTATTATATAAAGAGTAATGTTAGGATTGGATTTAAGCTTTCCTGTATTGGGCTGGCATGGATAGTTGTTGCTCAAAGTCAGAATTATCAGTCATTTCATTTTTAGAAATGGATTTTAAAAATTAAGTTGATGGAGAAAATGTGGACATTGAATATGATCTAAGACCAGCATGGGCTCTAACATAAAAAATATTGTGAATTGGAAACTATCTCCTGATAGAAATACTGTTTTGAATGACAATCTCATAAGGGTATATAATATAATCATCCATACATTATGTATAAATTTACCATAATTTCCAAAGCCACAGGGAACATACTGTACCTCCTTTTCAAAACTACTCTTAATCCCGTGGCTTATACAACTGAGGTTATACTGCCAAGACAGTCATTTCAATTTCTTGTCCCATAAACAGAAGCACTTAGACACAAATACTTTTTTTTTCACAAATACTTTTAAAAAGAAAATATTTTGAAAGGCATTTTATTAATAGTTATGGCTTTGGAAATGATTAGTTAATAGGAATCATACTGAATATACTGAATACTGTGTTCTGAGAATTCATTTATTCAGTGATCATTTACCTAGTTGAGAACTTTTCCAGGATTTAATACTTTTTTTCTTCTTATCTTTTAGTCATTTCACATTTTAGTACTAAGATCAAGAGAAAGAAAAATAATAATATCCCCAAAGTGGAAACAGTCCAATGTCCATCAGCTAGTGGAATGGATAAATGAAATGTGGTATAGCCCCATAATAGAGTGTCATTTGGCAGTAAAAAGAAATGAAGCACTGGTACATGCTACACCATTGCTAAACCTTGAAAACGTTATGCTAAGTGAAAGGAACCAGTCATAAAAGACCACATATGGTATGCTTCCATTTATATAGAATGTCAGAATAGGCAAATCAATAGAGACAGAAGGTAGATTAATGTTTACCTAAGGCAAAGCACTGCGGAGCAGGATGGGAGTGACTGCTATAGGATATGAGATTTCTTTTGGGGGCAATGAAAATATTCTAAAATTGATTGTGGTGATGGTTGAACAACTCTGTGAATACACTAAAAGTAATTGAATTGCATGCTTAAAATTTGTTTAAAATTTTTTATTAAGGTATAAATTGACATAACATTATATTTGTTTTGGGTGTACCTTGTAATGATTCTATACTTGTATATATTCTATACTTGTATATATTGCAAAATGATCACCATGATAAATGCAGTTAATATCTATCACCATACATAGCTACATTTTTTTCTTGTGATGAGAACTTTCAAGATCCATTCTCCTATTACTTTCAAAGACGCAGTATAGTATTATCAACTATAATTACCATGCTGTCCATTACATTCCTATGACATATTCATTTTTTAATTGGAAATTCCTACCTTTTGAGTCCTTTTTACCCATTTTACCCACCTCCACTCCCTGCCTTAGGCAACCACCAATCCATTCTCTATATCTGTGAGCTCAGTTTTTGTTTTGTTTTGTTGTTATATTTCACATACATGTGAAATCATACAGTATTTTTTTCTGTCTGACTTATTCCACTTACCATAATGCCCTCAAGGTCCATCCATGTTATTGCAAATTTCAAGGTTTCATTTTTAATAGCTGAATAATATTCCATCATATATATGTATACATACATATATGTTTATATATACACACCTATATATTTGTATTTATTTGTCTATTTCATTGATAGACATTTAGATTGTTTGCATGTCTTGGCTATTATAAATAATGCTGCAATGAACATAGGGTGCATATCTTTTCAAATTAGTGTTTTTGTTTTCTTTGGATAAATACCCAGAAGTGGAATTGCTGGATCATATGGTAGTTCTATTTGTAATTTTTTGAGGAACCTCCATACTGTTTTCCCAATTGATTATACCAATTTATATTACCATCAAAAGTGCATAAGGGTTCCCTTATGATGAACAAGTGTTCCTCATCAACACTTGTTATTTCTTGTTTTTTTTTTTTTGATTTGAGCCATTCCAAAAGCTGTGAGTTGATAAGTCATTGTAGTTTTGATTTGCATTTCCCTGATGATTAGTGATGTTGAGCATCTTTTCAAGTGTCTGTTGACCACTTGTATGTCTTCTTTAGAAAAATGTCTATTCAGATCCTCTGCCCATTTTTTTTTTTTTTTTTTTTTTTGCTACTGAGTTGTATGAATTCTTTAAATGTTTTGGATATTAACGCTTTATCAGATATCAGATATTTGCAAACATCCTCTCTCATTTGCTGGTTACCTTTACATTCTGTTGGTGGTTCCCTTTGCTATGAAGAAATGTTTTAGTTTGATATAGTCTCACTTGTGTTTTTGTTTTTTACCTTTGCTTTTAGTGTCAAATCTAAAAAATCATCACCAAGACCAATATCAAGGACCTTACCACCTATTTTCTTTTAGGAGTTTTATGGTTTCAGGTCTTATGTCTAAGTCTTTAATCTATTTTGAGCTAATTTTTGTGTATGGTGTACGTCTAGCTTCATTTTTTTGCATGTTGCTGTCCAGTTTTCCCAACACCATCTATTGAAGAGATTATACTTTCCCCATTGTATATGGCTTTTTTGTCATAAATTAATTGACCTTATATGGATAGGTGAGTTGTATACTTTAAATGGGTGACTTGTATGATAGTATATATCAATTAAGCCGTTGGAAATGCAAAAGGGAAATGAGATTTTCCCATTAGTCAAATTTTTGAGATAACAGTCCTTGTGAGGAAAAATGTGGTGGCATTTTGATACAGAATATCAAAAGATATAATGATAAAATAGGAATTGTTACAAATTTTAAAAATGTTTTATTTGGTAAACGTTTTTTCTACTTTGATGCTTGGTTTAATGTTTGCCACTATTAGTCAGGGTTTTCCTGTCTAATACATATTAGTAGAATATGCATATATAGGTTTTCCTGACTAATACATATATAATACATATAATATATAATATAATATAATATAAATATAATACATATTACTATATATACATACATATGTACACACACACACACACACACACACACACAGAGTGAGAAACCCTGAGAAAGAGATTGAGAGAGAAAGATTGATTTATTATTTTACAGAATTATCTCACATGACCATGGAGCTTGAAAGTCTGAAATCTGCAGGTTAAGCTGGAAGGCTGGACACCCAGAGAAGAGTAGATGTTGCAGCTGGAATCTGAAAGCACTCTGAGAAAGCATTCTGGAGGCAGAATTCCCTTTTCCTTGAGGAGCCTCAATCTTTTTGTCTTAAGGTCGTCAGGTGGTTGTATAAGACCTACCCACATTATGGAGGGTAGTCTGTTACTCCAAGTCAACTAACTGATTTAAATGTTAATCTCATCTAAAAAATACTTTCAAAGCGACATCTAAACTGGAGTTTGACCAAATATCTGAGTACTATGGCCTAGCCAAGTTGGCACATAAAATTAACTATTACACCCACTTATGTGGGGAAGCAACTAATTTTAATATTTTCATTTCGTTTTGGCTATACACAGAAAGAGCAGGCCAGCTCTTGAGCAGAAAGAATCCAGTAATCATACAAGCAACATGTTTGAGATTTTGGAACTTAATTTCTTTGCAGAAGAAAAATTAATGATTGCTTATTACTATAGTTTTTTAAATGTCAGAAAATAGAGTAAATGAACCAAAACTACCCTATACTCATCATTTTGAGTTATCTTGTTCAATTAGACTTTGTGTAGAATGTCTTCATAAATTGGAGAATTAAGGTTTTTGTATAAGAAATACTTTAAAGTCAAATATATCAAGTGTGTAAAGAAAATGTATTATGATGCCAGTAAATATGAATTGTCTATACTACACATTTCCACTTTTTAAATACAATCCAGCAGGTCCAGAGAAACAAAACAATGGTGTTCATGAGGGAGAAGCTTCTTACGAGACCATGGTCCTTACTTTCCAACTGCTAGTCTTGCATATAATGTAGATAATAACAGCGTTTTGCCTTTCTTCTCAAAACTTTTGGAACCTACTCCATAACCCACAGATATTCTCTCCACAAACTTAAACCAGTTGGCAATGAATTTCACAATGAAAACATTTTATTTTAATTATGAATCAAACCACAGCATACATTTGATCTGGATACCATATGTGTAGAAGATCAACAGTCATTAACTGAGGGTATACTAGGTTACAGATAGTTATAGTTAATTTACTCTGCAATACTCCTGAATGGGAAAAATGGAAGGGTTGAGAAGAAAATGAATAAGAAGTCATGTTATGTGCCATGTTCTAAAGCCTATTACATGATTTAATATAGCAATCTTGCAGGGTAGGTAATGCTTTTCCTGTTTTTGACAGATTAGCAAACTGAAGCTTAGAGAGGTTACCTTCATTGTCCTAATCATGCAGCTAATCAATAGAGAAGTCTTTCTCCCTCCTCAATCCCCCCCCACACAAGATTGTGTTTATCCTCAGAAGTCTCAAATCAAGGGAAAATAGAAGAGTTTTCTGAGCCCCAGCCCTTGTAACTGGTGATCATTTTCTGTTTCCTAGCATCTTCCAAGCGTGCTTAAGCTCCTGTGTTTCAGCCTATCCAAAACAGCTCTGGTCTCCCAACAGACATAGCAATACCTTGGCTGTTGTACATCCTGAAGCTGTCCTGGAAACAGTCCAGGGGCCAGGCTGTCTAATCCAGATAGAGTTTCTGGTTTCTTTCTCTGAGGACAGTCTTTGGGAAGTTCATTGGAATTTTTGAAATTAGCAATAATGTCTGAATTAGGTTCTATTTCCAGTATAAGGTTTTTGATCAGGTATGATGAAGTGTACATGGAAACTTATAATTCCAGACAAGTCCCCACATGTCACAAAAGCTGGAGTAAAACTTTATGAAGGACTAGATAAAGAATTCAGTGGATCAAGAATGATGCCTATATTTTTGTTTTGAGACTGAGTAAATGATGGTGTAATTTTCTGAGATTGGGAAGAGTGAGAAGCAGTTTAGTAGGGAGGTTGAAGGGAAATGTTTTGTTTTGATCTTTAAACTCTTCCCTCATACCCCATATCCAATCTCTCACCAATCCTGTCATTTTTACTTAGAGATATGCCGATTCCAACACTTCTTACTAACCCCACTTGTCCCTGAATCAGTCCAGTCTCGTCCAGGAGAAGAGAACCCATTTAAAACAGAGAAGAGTTACTGCAGGGAATTCATTCCACAAGTGATGTGAGAAGTGAAAAGTCAAATGGGATGACGAGACAACCCAAAGATGAACAACCCTAGGAAGCTGCTGCCATGTGCACAGGCTAGGAGGACAAAAGAAGGGTCATGATCACCCAGATGAAGCTGGATCCATGGTGAGAGCATATGGCAGATGCCAGAGCCATTCCATCCCTGCCAGAGATGCTTCCTGTGGCAGAGATTGAGGGAGAGAGACAGAAAGAGAGAGAGAGACAGAGACAGACAGAGACTGAGAAAGAAAGAAATGACCTGGCTTCCCCCATTCCTGCCAACAGTGCCTACAGCCAGCCAGAAGTCAGGTGACAGGGAGCCTGTAAAATGCAGAATGCAGGGACTGGGCAGCAGAGGAACGGAATGGGTCTGAGAATAAAAGGCCCAGCTGGCACATACCCTAATTCAAGCCATCATCATCTTTTAACTGATTATGACAATAGTCTCCTAAGTCTTCCCCCTGCTCCCACTCTAACTTCTCCTGCTGTTAGAGTAAGATGAGATGCCTGTAACAAAGAGACCCAACAATTCCGTGGCTTATTGCTTAAAGAAAAACATTTTTTTTCTGTCTCTCATGGGTTAATGGGGAGATTTGTTGTTGCAGTGATTCAAAGATTAGGGTTGCTTCTAAGTCATTGCTTCTCCATTTCCTTGGGTATTATCATCATTTGCATAGTCCAAAATGGGCACTGCTATGTCTGGGTTGTGACTTCCAGAAAAGGAAATGGTTGGACACTCAGGGTAAGGATTTCTTCTTTATCTGGTGATTCAAAAATGTCACGCATCATTTTACTCACATTCTATTGGCACATACTTGAGCACATACCCACATGCAGCTGCAAAGAAGACAGAAATGTAGCCTTTAGTCAAGGAGCTTTTGCACTAAAGGACTGGTTGAATTTGGAGCTTATAACCATACCCCCTATAATCTATATACCAATCAGCAGTCAGGATGTTCCATGTAAAAAGTAAGTCAGATCATGTCTCTGCTTTGCTCACAACTCGTTAAAGACTTCCCATTGCCCTTATACTTAAATCCAAATTCTTTGTCTTGGAGTACAAGACCCTTCAAGTTCCGACACTTACCTACCTTTTTTACCTCATTCCTATTACTAGTAATGGGATCCTTGATATGCTGCCTTTGTCCATTTCCAAAGTATAAATACTTCCTCCATGGCTGATATCAAGCTAACAGTGGAACATCACTAAATATAAGGTTGGGAAGAGATGCTTAATTTCAGCTCTTGTGAGCTAGTATAAGCTGACTTTGGCACACTGTTGCCTACCATTCTCCCAATTACTTAAATTTCTCCAGCCATATTAGTTTCTTTGCTGTTCCCCTAACACAATGGTTCTTGTACTGTGCTCCTTAGAACAGCAGCATCATCATCACTAGGGAACTTGCTGGATATGCAAATTCTTGGGCTCCTTCCCAGGCTTACTGAAAAAGACAGTGTGTGTGAGGAGCCAGCATGTTTTTTAACAAAATCTCCAGTTGATTCCAGTGCATGCTTAAGTTAGAGAACTACTGCTCTGATATACTAATACTCCTTCCAGCTCAGGACCTTTATTTCTGCATCCTCCAGCGAATACTCTCCTCCTCCAGATTTTTATGTTATCAAGGTCTGTGTTCAAATATATTACGTCCTTGAAGAGGCTATTCCCTCCTGCCAACCCCACTAGATTCCCCTTACTAGAATGTAAGCCTACCACTGGGAAATTGTCCTGTTCCTTGCATCTCCAGCAGCAAAAACAAAAACAAAAACAAAAAACAACAACAAAAAAAACAACCACAAAAAAACAAAACAAAAAAAAAAACAATTCCTGGTACCTGCTAGGCAAAAGGAAATATATATCACATGGATTAACATTATATAATTTATGTTGGAATTAGTTTTATATTCTAAACAAGTGCATTGAAAAATACAAAAAGAAATACAAAAAAGAAAAAAGAGAGAGAGAAAACACAGTTATAATCAGACCTTTAGAGACCATCTATCCTTCTTTTCTCACCTCTTTAAACCTGAAATTCAACACACATGCATATAGTAGTTCAGGTATAAGTTACATAAAAATATTTTAAGGTAAAAATCACCCAACATTTCTATTTATCAGTTGTTTCTGGTTCTCTTTGTAGGGGAGGGGGACATCCTTATTAAGATACAATTCACATACCACACAACTCACCCACTTAAAAGTGTACAATTCAGTAGTCTTTCGTATATTCACAGAGTTGTGCATCCATCAACACAATCAATTTTAGAATATTTTCACTTTCCTCAACTCTCCCATCTCTAGGCAACCACTATTCTTTCCGTTGCTATGAGTTTGCCTATTCTAGACACTTCATATAAATGAAATAATAAAATATGTTCTCTTTTGTGACTTGCTTCTTTCACTTAGCATAACATTTTCAAGTTTCTTCAATTTTGTAACATGCATTAGAACCTCATTTTTTTAATTGCCAAATAATATTTCATTGTATGGATATACCACATTTTATTTATCCATTTCATCAGTTGATGGACATTGGGTTGCTTCCACTTTTTGGCTATAATAATGCTGTTATAAACATTCATGTACAAGTGTTCGTGTGGATATAGGTTTTCATTTTTCTTGGGTATAATTCAGTAGTAGAATCAACGGGCCATATGGCTATATGGTTACTCTGTGTTTAAGCTTTTGAAGAATGACCTGATTGTTTTCCAAAGAATTCACACCATTTTGCATTCCCACCAGTAGTGTATAAGGGTTCCAGTGTGTCCATATGTTTGCCAATGCTTCCTATCATCTCTATTTTCTATTATAGTCTTTCTAGTAATTTGGAGTGGTATCTCACTGTGGTTTGGATTTGCATTTCCCTGATGAATAATGATATTGAGCACCTTTTCATATGCTCCTTGGCTATTTGTATATCTTCTTTGGAGAAATGTGTATTCATATCCTTTGCCAATTTTTAGGATGGGTTATTTGTCTTTTTATTATTGAATGTAATAATTCTTTGAACATTTTAGATAGAAGTACCCTTTCAGAAATGTGATTTGCATATTTTTCTCTTATCCTGTGTGTTGTGTTTTCATTTTCTTGGTGGTGTCCTTTTAAGCACAGAAATTTTTAATATTGTTGAAGTCCACTTCATTTTTTCTCTTTTGTTGCTTGTGCTTTTGGTGTCACATCTAAGAAACTATTGCTAAATCTGAAGTCATGCAGATGTATACCTATGTGATCTGCTAAGAACTTTATACTTTAGCTTTGATTAATTTGAATTGATCTTTGATCCATTTAGGTCTTTGATCTATTTTGAGTTAAATTTTGTCTATGGTATAAGTAGGAGTCCAATTTCATTATTTTGCATTCAGATAACTAGTTTTCACAGCACAATTTTTTGGAAGGACTGTTCCTTCCCCACTGAATTGTCTTGGCACACTTGTTGAACATCAGTTGACTATAAATGTGAGGGATTATCTCTGGACTCTCGATTCTATTCCATTTATGTCTATCCCTCTGCCAGTGTTTCTGGTCCTTTTAATCAATGTCCACTTGGCCATATATTAGAGCCCATTTCACTGCATAAACATATGCTTTATTCTAAAGCAATTCTGTCTGCATGTTTTTCATTCCACAACTAACAAAATGTAGTCAGTTTTGCCCTCTTAGGAGAGGGGAGGACTACAAATTATAAAAGGGAATGAACTACTTCAAATGAGTGGAGTCTTTTCATAATACCAAAAGATGGAATTGGAAATCAAATACCAAAAGAATGGTAATATTAAAATTATGATTGCTTCATCTAGATCTTATATATGGTAGCTATCTCCTTTGTAGAAAAGAGGTAGGCATTTATAGGCACAGTGTAAGTAAAACATTTGAAGACAGTTATATTACTTAGCATTATCAGTGAAAGGTTTTAATACCCTAATGAAAATTCAGCTGATTAGTTCTCCTGCCTTTCTGACAAAATAAATGATTCTCCTTGAGAAACTGTGATGCCACATTTTACCAACACTCCTCTGTTCACTCTCATCCCACTGTTCTCATGTCTGAGGTCCTAGAATTGCTCCCCTGTGAATGATTTATGTTGAAAACAATTGCTTTCTCTTTTGTCCAAAAAGAAAATGATGTATTCTACCCACTGTGAAAGTGGAAATACCAAGAATTCTCATCAGATGTAGCTTTGGACACCATCCTAAAGTAATTTTATCTCAACAAAATCAAACATGTAAGATATGCTGTGGTCAATATTTTCATTGTGGACAGAAAGAACTTCAAGTGATAGTACCCTAGAATCTAAATGAAACTTGCCTCAGTTGGGGGGGTGGAGCATTGTTTTTCAAGAGCTTTAATTCACTAGTGCACAGGAAACATTTTTTTCCCAAGTACATTTTCAGTTTTCAAAACCATGTGTTATTTACAGAAAATAGAATTCATATGTTTTTGATTCCTTTACACTTAACTCATTAAAAAATTCTTGTTAAACCACTTGGTATTCAAGGACTTTTCAGTTTTCTAAATAAGTTTCCAAAAGCCTTCTCAAAGATATGAAATGGTGTTAAATAAATATGTACATGAGTTTCCAAACCATGTTCATAATTTGTCTTTAGAATTTTATGCCTTTAATTAGTAAAATGTGCTTTTCTACTATCCAGAAAGAGACTAATGTGTGAAAATTTATCATTTGTCAATGTAAGAAAATCTAAATTTACAAATAAGTTTTAATTATCATTATAAATCAACAAATAAGTTAATGATGCACATATATGCTACAAATAAATGTCAGATAAACATTAGAAATTAAGGAGGGGAAAGTGAAGAAATAATTATTGAGCACTTTTTGCATACTATTGAGTACTTAGCAATCACTTTACATAGAATTTCATCCTTAGGAGATGGATATTTTTATCACATTTTCACAGATGAGAAAAATGGAGGCTCAGACAAGCAAAATGATCTTCCTAAAGTCACACAGCTAATAAGTCAGTGCCAGGATTCAAACAAAGGTCTGTGTGATTCCTAAGTCCATGTTATTTCTGCTATCTATGAACCCACTAGATTTGAAGTTAAGATATCTGGCTTCAAATTATTGTGCTTTTATTCTATATTAGTATTCTGAGCATGAATAAACCTTAGCTTTCTTGACTTACAATGGGAACAGTAATACCCACCTTATAAAGCTGCTGTTGGAAGAAATGAGATAATGTGCATATGAACGTACCTAGACTGAGTTGGACTGGTTTTCTTACCTCCAGCCTTTCCCCATTTCAACGTATTTCTCATAAAGCATAGCTTAAACCTTGGAAGCTGCATGTCTATTCCATCTTCCAAATTTTTTAATGATTCCCCAAAACCTTATACTATCACTAAAAATTCATGCCGATTTTGTTCTAAATTAATATATTCAACTTCATTTCCTTTTATTCCCTTAATAAAACTTTAACTTCAGTCAGATTAATTTACTACCATACCCATAAATCAACATGTACACTATACTTTTTAAAAATTGCAGTAAAGGGGCACATGGGTAGCTCAGTAGGTTAAGCATCCGACTCTTGATTTTGGCTCAGGTCATGATTTCACAGTCATGAGACTGAGCCCCACATTGGGCTCTGCGCCGGGTGTGGAGCCTGCTTGCAATTCTCTTTCCCTCCCTCACTCCCTCCCTCTCTTCCCCTTCCCCACTCATGCTTTCCCTCTCTTTCTCTCAAATAAAATTTAACAAAATAAAAAAAAATTGCAGTAAAATATATACAACATAAAATTTACCATTTTGACTATTTTTAAGTTTACAGTTCAGTGGCATTAATCAATTCACATTATTGTGCAACCATCATCACTTTCCCACACTGTACTTTTCCAAGCAGCATTTCACCATATCCCTTATTGAAAGTCTTTCCCCACTTCTATTTATCTAATTCTTAGTCCTCTTTTTAAAAAAAATTTTTTTAATGTTTATTTATTTTTGAGACAGAGACAGAGCATGAACGGAAGGGTCAGAGAGAGAGGCAGACACAGAACCTGAAGCAGGCTCCAGGCTCCCAGCTGTCAGCACAGAGCCCGATGCGGAGCTCGAATTCACAGACTTTGAGATCATGACCTGAGCCGAAGTTGGAAGCTCAACCAACTGAGCCACCCAGGCACTCCAACTCTTAGTCCTTTTAAGATTAAATTCAAACCCCCTCACCCATGAAATCTTCCCTTACTTTGTTCACCTGACTTGTATCACATGTTGAAAGGAAGTTTAACATACTGGTTAAAGGTACAGACTCTGGATCAGATTATTTGAGTTCAATTTCTAGCTGTGTTACTCCTTAACTATATGGCCTTGGACAAGGGAATCAAACTTGTAGTGTCTGGGATATTTATCTAAATTACTTCAAAATGTGTCTTCACAAAAGCCTGAACATAAATGTTTATAGCAACTTAAAATTTTTTTTTAAATGTTTGTTTATTTTTGAGAAAGAGAGAGAGAGAGAGGGAGGGAGCAGGGGAGGAGCAGAGAGAGAGGGAGACACAGAATCCGAAGCAGGCTCCAGGCTCTTAGCTGTCAGCACAGAGCTTGATGCAGGGCTGGAAATCACCAACCGTGAGATCATGACCGGAGCTGAAGTTGGACACTTAACTGACTGAGCCACCCAGGCACCACTATATCAACTTTAATCATGGTTGCCAAAAACTAGAAGCAGTCAAATGTCATTCAATAGGTGAATGAATAAACAAACTGTGGTGTATCCAGACAATGGAACATTCAGCAATAAAAATAAAGCCATGAAAAGTCATGGATGAACCTCAAATGCATATTGCTAAGCAAAACAAGCCAGTATGAAAAGACTACATAGTCTATGATTCTAACTATATGACCTTCTGGAAAAGGGAAAACTATAGAGACAATAAAAGGATCAGTCATTGATAAGGGTTTGGGGGGAGGGAGACATAAATAGGTGGAGCACAGGGGATTTTTAGGGGAGTGAAACTATTGTGTATGATCTACAATGGTGGATACACAACATTATGCATTTGTCAAAACTCATAGAACAAGGGGCGCCTAGGTGGCTCAGTTGGTTAAGTGTCTGACTGTTGGGTTTCAGCTCAGGTCATGATCTCGCAGTTTGTGAGTTTGAGCCCCATATTGGGCTTTGTGCTGACTGTGTGGAGCCTGCTTGGGATTCTCTCTCTCTCTCTCTCTCTCTCTCTCTCTCTTTCCCCTCTCTGCCCCTCCTCCCCTCACAGCCTCTGTCTCTCTCCCTCTCTGAAAATAAATAAATAAACTTAAAAAAAAACCTCATAGAACAGTACAAAGCAGAATGAACCCTAATGTAAATTGCAGACAATTGCAAAAAACGTACCACATTAATGCAAGTTGTTAATAATGAGGGCAACTAAGGTGGAGAAGGAAGAGGGGTTAAATGGGAACTTTGTACCTCCTGCTCAATTTTTCTGAAAACCTAAAACTGTTCTAAAAATAAAGTCTGTAGGGGCACCTGGGTGGCTCAGTGGGTTCAGTGTTTGACTTTGGCTCAGGTCATGATCTCATGGTTCGTGGGTTGGAGCCCTGTGTCGGGCTCTGTGCTGAAAGCTGTGGAGCTTGATTTTGATTCTGTATCTCCCTCTCTCTCTGCCCCTCCCCAATTTGTGCTCTGTCTCTGTCTCAAAAATGAATAGGGGCCCCTGGGTGGCTCAGTTGGTTAAACGTCCGACTACAGCTCAGGTCATGGTCTTGTGGTTCTGAGTTCGAGCCCTACATCAGGCTCTGTGCTCACAGCTCAGAGCCTGGAGCCTGCTTCAGATTCTGTATCTCCCTCTCTCTGTTCCTCCCCCACTCATGCTCTGTCTCTCGCTGTCTCTCAAAAATAAATAAACGTTAAAATTTTTTTTAATTTTTAAAAAACTTTAAAAAATAAAAATAAAGTTTGTTAATATGAAAACAAACTAAAAAATTATAAATCTGTAACAAAAAGATATCTAGGAAACCCTCAAATATCTATAAACTAAATATTACATTTCTAGATAACCTATATGTCAAAAAAGAAATCAAGACAGATTTGAATTGAAGAAAAATAAGTTGCTGAAATGAATGAAAATGAAAACACAACAAATCAAATTTGTTAGATGGAGATACATCTAGACTTAGAAATTTATAGCACTAATGCCTATCTTAGAAAATAAGAAAGGTCTCAGTTCAATGACCACAGCTTTCACCGTAAGAAACTGGATGAAAAAGTGAAAGTCAAGCCCAAAATAAGCAGAAGAAAGGAAATAAAACATATCAGAACAGAAATGAAAACAGAAAAATAATAGAAGAATTCCATGAAATTTCTTTGGGAAAATGAAAAAAGAATTAATAAAAGTTTAGCCAGATTGATTAGAAAAAGAGGGAGAAAACACAAATAACAATATTTGGAATGAGAGAGGAGATATCAATATATATTCTTCAGATGTTAAAAGGTTAAAGAGAATATTATGAGTGATTTTATGCCAATAAATCTGACAACTTAGATGGCATGGATAGATTATTTGAAAGACAGAGACTGCCAAAGCTCATCCAAGAAGAAATAGAAAATGTAAATATATGTATGTCTATTAAAGAAATTGAATTTGTAACTAAAACATTTCCTACAAAGAAAAATCCACGCCCAGGTGCTTTCCTGGTGAATTCTACTGAACATTTAAGGAAGAAAATAATACCACTCCAAAAAATTAAAGAGGAGGGATGATCACTTCCCAGCTCTGGAAGGCCAACATTACTCTAATACTAAAACTAGACACAGACATTAGAAGAAAAGAAAACCTCTCTTCTTTATAAAGTTATATATTCTATTTTTACTCCCAATCCTTCTGACAAAAGAGCCTAAAAATATTGGAAAAATTATTAAGTTTTTTTTTCTTAAAAGCATTGTAGAGCCCAAATTATGGCCAAAATCCAAGAAAACAAGAAAACAGTAGACTCTGGAGACAGAAGCAGAGCACTGATACACTGAGGCTGCCTTTACTCTAAGGGAAGTTATTGATCTGGGCATGTTTGGGCATTGGTTTTAGCAATCTCACATGTAAGAAATCAGAAGTTGAAACCCAAGTCCTGCCCACAGTGAGGGTGGGGGGGACATAGCAGACAACCCCTTCTCCACTGAAGTGGTGTCACCTTCAGAGCAAAAGAAAACCTGAAATATACCTATCCATACATGCAGAGACCAAAGAGAATGTTGCCTTGGCACTGCAAAAAACAGATGTAAAAAAAAAAAAAGGAGAAAAACTCCCTGAGAGGCTGTGGCTGTGAGCTCACTCTTCACAAGAATTACAGACCTGGATTTGAATGGCCCATTGAACATGAAGCCATGAATTTGTATAATTTTGTTCTAAACTGGTAGAAGAAAATCCTTTCTGAAAGAAGGTACATTTATGCTAGACTTCAAAGAATCCTTTCACATAATATTTTATGGACAATAAACAGTGTACAGTAAAACAACATAGGCACACATACACAAACACACACACACACACACACACACACACAAGGAAAGCATCCCATGAAAAAATGACAGAAATAAAATATAGCAGATATTGGAATTATTAGAGAAGAGATTTTTTTATTTAAAAAAAAATTTTTTTTTTCAACGTTTATTTATTTTTGGGACAGAGAGAGACAGAGCATGAACGGGGGAGGGGCAGAGAGAGAGGGAGACACAGAATCGGAAACAGGCTCCAGGCTCTGAGCCATCAGCCCAGAGCCTGACGCGGGGTTCGAACTCACGGACCACGAGATCGTTACCTGGCTGAAGTCGGACGCTTAACCGACTGCGCCACCCAGGCGCCCCAAGAAGAGATTTTTTTTAAATGTGGCTTACTATACTTAAATAAAAACAAATTTAAAATATCACAATAATCTAAAAGGTGGCTGATAATATTTTTAAAAGAACCAATGATATTATACATAAATTAATGTGATATAAACATTTAAAAATGAGTGGATAAATATAAGAGCAAATTAGAAAATATTTTAGAAGAAATTTTCCAGAATGAAACACAGATAGACAAAAGAAATGGGAAATATAGAAGAAAAGTCAGGAGACGTGGAGGACAGATCTAATATTCATATAATCAGAGTTCCAAAAGGAGAGGAAGGAGAGAATGGAACAGAGTCAATGCTTGAAGAAATAATGACCAAAGATGTTCCAAAAATGAACAAGAATTTCACTTCAAATGACTTGGCCATCTCACGACAGTTCAAATATTTGCAACATGGGCTATTCCATTTTTAAAATACTGCTTCCTTTGTGCTATGAAAATTAGAAGCTTCACTTATGTGCTGCTTACCAGATAAGTCATTTAAACTGCTGCTTCATACTTGATAATTGCAACTCTAGATATCTTAGAGCAATATTATATTAAAAAAGCAGGCAAGTTTCAGGTGGGCTATTCCATAATAACAAATTAATAGTATTCACATATTGATGCTCTGTGGATATTTTAGTATAACAAATTTTAATGCAAAGTGTGTGGTGGTATTTAACATTTTCCAGACCAAAATTATTGCTGCCATGCTTTATGGTGTGGAACTCTGTAATATCAGTTACCCAGTTTTCAGTAGGTTAGAGGGGGCACAAATTATTTTCTGAAGACAATTTCATCTTTATTCCTGTACTTTATTTTTTAGGCACAACTCCCAAGTACCAGGTGGGGTGACTTTTTATACAGGCATCGTTTGCATGTTTTAATATTCACCAGAAAATGTCAAAGCTACCCCCCAGCTCTAGTGATTATTAAAACATAAGGCTCTGTACTTAATTAGTGACAATGAATAGCTGTATTCTAGGTGTTTCTCAGGTGGGTTAATTTCAAATTCAGAGCTGTTCACTATTCTTTTTTAAAGCTTAGATGAAAGAATCACTAAGGAGGACTATCTAGAGAATTCGTAATTCATCCATTTCTCTGGCTACACTGAAATCTACTCCCAGATTAAGGCATATCATACATAGAATCTTGCCTATGTTGATCCAGTGGAGAAATTATTTTCTGGTTTGAATTCAAGCATAGTTTTACTTTCCTAAGAAATTGGTTTGCGTTTTGCATTAGGACAATATGAAACTTTCTTAACCTTTCTTCCCTTTTGACTGACTTTCTTGTTTTTAATTTATTTGATATTTCCATATTATTTGTATCTGTATACAAACTTTTTTGAAAGGAAGCATTACATAGATACATTTAAAAACAAAAATTATCTAAGTATTTATGCACCCAACATCAGAGCACCTGATATATAAGGCAAATACTAACAAAACTAAAAGGAAAAATAAACAGCAATACAATAATAGTTGAGGACTTTAATACCCTATCTCAGACAATCAATAAGGAAACAGTATATTTGAACAACACTATAGACTAAATGGTCCTAATGGACATACGCAGAATATCCCATCTAATAGCAGCAAAATATACATTTTTCTCAAATTCATGCAGATAATTCTTCAGGATATATCTTAGGCCACAAAACAGGACTTACAAATTAAAGAATATTGAAATCACACTTAAGTATCTTTTATGACCACAATGGTATAAAACTAGAAATCAATAAGAGGAAGAAATCTGGAAAATTCACAAATACATGGAAATTAAACAACACAATCATGAACAACCAATGGATCAAAGAAGAAATCAAAAGAGGAATTAAAAAATATCTTGAGACAAACAAAAATGGAAATACAACATTGCAAAACTTGTGGGATACAGCAAAAGCAGTTCTAAGAGGAAAGACGTTTATAGCAATAAATGTATACATCAGGAATAAAGGAAGATCTCAAATAAACATCCTAACTTTGCTCCTCAAGGAACTAGAAAAAGAAGAACAAACTAAGCCCTAAATTAGTGGAAGAAAGGAATTAGAAAGATTAGAGCAGAAATAAGTGAAATAGAAAACAGGAAAACAATAGAAATGATCAGCAAAACTAAGAGTTGGTTCTTTGAAAAGATGAACAAAAACAGCAAAACAAAGAGTTGGTTCTTTAGCTAGACTGAGCAAAGAGCACCCAAAAATAAAGTTGTAAATGAAAGAGGAGACATTACAACTGATATCACAATATAAAGAACCATAAGAGACTACTATGAATGATTGTATGCCAGCAAATTAGACAACCTAGAAGAAATGAATGCATGTCCTAGAAACATGCAACATACCAAAATGAATCATGAAGAAAGAGAAAATCTGAATCAACTAATAAAGAGTAAGGAGATTGAATCAATAATCAAAAACCTCCCAACAAAGAAAAGCTTAGGACCAGATGGTTTTTCTGGTGGAGTTTACCAAAATTTAAAGAAGAATTAATGCCAGGGGCACCTGGGTGGCTCAGTTGGTTAAGTGTCTGACTCTTGATTTTGACTCAGGTAATGATGTCATGATTTGATTCGTGAGATCAAGCCCCAGAGCCCCATGTTGGACTCTGTGCTGACAGCTCTCTGTCTCCCTCTCACTCTGCCCCTCCACTGCGCATGTGTGCTCTCTCTCTCATGAAAAGGCACTCAACATCACTAATCATCAGGGAAATGCAAATCAAAACCACAGTGAGATATCATTTCACACCTTTTAGGATGACTATTACAAAATTAAACAAGTTTTAAGTGCTGAGAAGGATATAGAGAAAAAGAAGCCCTTATATTCTGTTGATGGAAATGTAAACTGGCCATTATGGAAGACAATATAGAGGTACCTCAAAAAATTAAAGCTAAAACTACCATATGATCCAGGAGTTCCACGTCTGGGTTATATCTGAATGAAATGATATCTCTGTCTCGAAGAGATATCTGCACCCCATGTTTGTTGCAGCATTATTTACAGTGGCTAAGACATGGAAACAACCTAAATGTCCATTACTGGATGGATTTATTTCTCAGCCCTAAAAAAAGAAGGAAATCCTGACGTTTGCTACAACATGGATGAAACTTGAGGTCATTATGCTAAGTGAAATAAGTCAAACGGAGAAAGACAGATACTACATGGTCTTACTTCTATGTGGAATCTAAAAAAAAACCAAATTCATGGAAACAAAAATCAGATTGGTGGTTGCCAGAGGTAGAGGCAGTGGAATGGGGGAAATAGGTGAAGGTATTCAAAGGTACAAACTTTCAGTTATAAGTTAAGTTTTGGAGGTATAGAAAACAGTAATGTTCAAGGTGACTACAGTTAACAATACTATATTGAATATTTGAAAGCTGCTAAGAGAGTATTTCTTAAAAGTCTTATCATAAGAAAAAAATGTATGTGAGGTAATGGATGTTAACTAAACCTATTGTGGTAATAGTGTTGCAATGTATACATATCTCAAATAGTTATGGAATACATCTTAAACTTATACAATATTATATGCCAATTATATACCAATAAACTGGAAAAACTGAGTATTGCTTTTGTAAATTCTTTATCAATTATGTTTCATTATGATGCATGGCTATGATTATGTACATTATTAAATATTTTGGATAAAATGTTTTATATTTTTATTTCATGACTAAATGCTGTTCATGTGTCACTGAGTCAACATATTTAGAGATTATATTACATAGTTCTACCTGCTTATCACTTACAAATATTATCACTTATAATTACTAACTTATTATAACCAAAATATGTTAGCCTATTTATGATCTAGTACTCTACCACTGTTTTAGAGCTTACACTTAGAAATGGAGACAGGACATATACATAGCTCTGAATTCTGTTTTTTTGAGATGGCCAGTTTGATGCAATTGTTACAGACTCATCAAAATGGTCATGATCATGACAAAACATAAACTCAATTTTGTTGTTTATACCTCATTCCTTACCCCACTTGATCTCTAAGCCTCATCACATCCCAGATCTTTACTCCAACTGAAGATGTAATTGTATGAGACTTAGGAATGGGTTGAGAAAAATAATTTTGAATATTTTATCAAAATAAAAAAAAAGTATGAGTTTCTATTTTAGTCTGTACCAAAATGTTCCCTAGTCAAAATGATCACATCAAAATTTTACATACTCAGGAAACTATTAATATAACAAATGTCAAATTCATCTAACAATGTCTCAGCTGTGGGTTAGGTATTTGGATCATGGAACAGTGAGACACTAGCAAATATGCCCAAATTTGAAAACAAGGATTAGTTTAATATTTAAAAATGAAACTAGTAGAATCTATACATAATGGAAATAACCAACTACCTATAGAAGTAGTTGAAGTTTGTGTGTAAGTTAGTAACTGAGGAGTTATGGAAAGGAAATTAAAATGAAATTCATTAAACATATTTATTATAAATTGGACCTGTGTATTTACCTCATTGAGGATCACCTAAAACTCTAAGTAAAATAAAAAAGGAATAGTCTCAGGAAAGTATGGTTGTATTACCGCACAAAAATTCAATCCAGCTTAATCTAATAAATTTTATTATATTTTGACTGAAGAAAAAATGATTTAATAAAGAAATGTTCTACGTGTTTCCTATATGGTACAATAGACCAAAAAATGCAGCTTTTTAGAATGTTTGTCATTCGTTCACATATTTGTTTATTAATTAATCAAACATTCATTGAGGCTTGGTATAGGTTTTGTGATAATCACTGAAAAGGTAAAGACTAATGAAACACAGTCTCTGTGCTCAACAAGCATATAGTTTAGTAGAGAGCAGTAGACAATAATTACAATATAGACTGACTTTTGTAATAACTATTAACACTAATTATATACTGTATTAGCTATAAATGCAATGTTACATAAGAATGTGGTCACTTAGAATAGGAGAAAATAGTTGTACATCATATATTTGATAAGGGATTAATATCCAAAATATATAAAGAACCCATATAATTCAATAGCAAAAAAGAAAATCTGATTTAAAAATGGGCAGAAGATCTGAATAGACCTATTTCCAAAGAAGACATACAGGTGGCCAATGTGTATATGAAAATGTGCTCAAATTCACTAATCATTAGGGAAGGTATTATCTGTAGGTAATACCTACATCTGTTAGGTATTATAAAAAAAGACAACCAATGTTGGTGAAAATGTAGAGAAAAGGGAACCTTCATGAACTGTTGGTAGTAATGCTAATTGGTGAAGCTATGGTAGAAAACAGTATGGAGATACCTCAAAAAATTAAAAATAGAATGGGCATATGACCCAGCAATTCCATTTCTGGGTGCTGTGCACATAAAACAAAAACACTAACTCAAAAAGATACGTGTACCCCATGTTTATTGCAACATTATTTAGAAGAGGCAAGATATGGACTCTAAGTGTACATTGTCAGATGAATGGATAAAGAAAATGTGATATATATATATATATATATATATATATATATATATATATATATAAATAATGGGATATTACTCAGCCATAAAAGGAATGAAATCTTGTGATTTGTGACAACATGGATGGACGTTGAGATCATTATGCTAAGTGAAATAAGACAAGGAAAGACAAATACTGCATGATCTCACTTTTATGTAAAATCTAAACAAATAAGTAAAGAACCAAACTCATAGATATAGAGAACAGATTGGTGGTTACCAGAGGCAGAGATTGGAGGCTGAGCTAAATGGGTGAAGGGAGTCAAAAGGTACAAACCTGCAGTTATAGATAGATAATAGATACTACCACTAGTACTCAACTGCTGCAGTTGCCTCTAACAGTCACATCTTAATAACCTTGCTGCCAGAAGATGGCTTCGACCTCAAATTTAGTGCAGGTGCATCAAATTGCAGAACCTAACACATCTAGAACTCTACTGGTAAGGCTGTATGGAGAGTATAGTTGTGTTTTTTTTGTGTGTTTTGTTTGGCTTTTTATCATGTCCAATTAGAAGGAGAGTGGAATGGAAATTGAAGTGGCCAATCCACAGTATCCAGCACATCATGTTAAGGAACATGAGTTTTGTCTTTAAGGGCTATGTAAAAAATTGATATATTTCTAAAGCATGGATGTTATATATTTAGATTTGCTTCTTAGAAAGGTGTTTTATAGGGGCGCCTGGGTGGCTCAGTTGGTTGAGCATCCGACTTCAACTCAGGTCATGATCTCACAGCTTGTGAGTTCGAGCCCCGTGTCGGGCTCTGTGCTGACAGCTTGGAGCCTGGAGCCTGCTTGGGATTCTGTGCCTCCCTCTCTTTCTGCCCCAACCCACTCACATTCTGTCTCTGTCTCTCTCAAAAATAAATATACATTTAAAAAAATTAAAAAAAAAGAAAGGTGTTTTATAATGTTAGAAGAAATTAATTGCAGGAGTGTACAAAGGAAGATTTTCTCACTCAAGTGAGGTAGAGTAGAGGAACTAGAAATTAAAAGTAGGGAAATGGTTAGAAAGATGTGATGAAGGTAGAACCTTCAGAAGTTGGTACAGGGTTGATGGGTTATGATGGGGACAAGAGAAGGAGAAGGTGAGGGTTATTCCAAGATTTCAGGATTGGAAAGTTGGAGGGATGGTGCTATGGCTGAACAAAATTGAATAGAGAAAAAAAGAGGGAGCATAAAGGATTAAGTGTTAGTAATGTTGAGTTTTTAGGTCCTGTGGGACATCCAAGTGGGATTGTCAACTAGGTGATGAGATATATGGCTCTGATGCTTTGGGGAGGGGTGTGCTTTCAGGATATAAGTTGAGGAATAATGAAAATAGAGATAAAAGTCAATGTCATAGGAAAAGTCAGTAACAATGTATTTGGATAACTTACACTAGCCAGTCAAAAAAATAACCCCCAAATCCCAGAGACTTAACATATTAAAGTTTATTTCTCACTCACCTTATAGTCTAGTGGATATTGATGTGTTTTTTGGGGATTTGTTTCTCTTCCATCAATCATTCAGAAACCCCAGGTTACTTCTACCTCGTACCTCCACTATTTTCTAGGGCTTCAAGTACTCTGGTAGATCCTCTGCATCTGACCAACTGAAGAACAAAAAGGTCTGGGAAGAATGTTAAGAATTTTTAGAGGCTGGGCTAGAGGTGATGTTAGAATACAGCTTCTCAAACTATCTGTAGCAAAGGACCACTTTTTAAAAACTTTCCAATCTGTTACAGACTGTTACTTTTGTAAAAGACAACAAAGATGTTGTGAAAATGTCCCATTTCTATATAAGTTTCTAAATATTTTCATTTGCTATTCTTACCTTGTTATGGACCAAAAACAAACAAATCATGGAACAATACTGGTCTCTGAACCACACTTCAGTAGCATTGATGTAAATTGCTTCTGATTACATTCCACTGTCCTGAACTAGTTACATGCTGCCATTTGAATGTAAAAGGGATGGGAAATGTTTAAAGGAGAAAATTAAGTGATTATCTCTGTCTTAATCCACCTTTCTGGTCCCAAATACGTATTCTTCTTTTCCTCCCTTACACTAACCTATGTCCAAAGGTGATAATCCAGAGTCCCATCAAGCCATTGTGTCTAGCTTAAAGTCTCAGATGGTGCACAGATTTCTTCATCAGCTCTAGATGTGACTTTTCTCAGTTTGGTGACCTATGAGCTAATGCATATAATCCACTCCTCCCACAAGACTTACACTCAATATACAATGGTAGAAGTGAAGGAGGATAACTGCAAAAGACACTCTTGTTAGAAAAGGAGCGGAATGTGAGACAAAGTGGTTACACCTTTATAGCAATTCTGAAATCCTGATGACAAGACATTTTTGAAGGCCTTTTATACCAGAGGTGAAGAAGTTTCCTTGGTTAGGTGTTAAGCTCTAATTCTTCTTTTGGTGAGATACTCTGTAATAGCGTTTTCCAGAGAAACAATCAATAGGTGTTAAATATAGAGACAGATACATATCTTTATTTCTATATATCTGTATCTATATCTACATCTAGCTGGAGAACCAAAAAAGCCAGTGGCATATTCAGTACAAATCTGAAGGCTGAGAATGAGGGGGGCTGATGGTGTAAGTTCTGGCTGAGTCTTAAGGCCCAAGAACCAAGAGTGCTGATATCTGAGGGCAGGAGGAGATGCACAAGCAGAGAGAGTAAATTCACTCTCCCTCTGCCTTTTTTCTTCTATTTAGGCCCTCAACAGATTGTATGATGCCCATCCACATTGGTGAAGACAATCTTCTTTGCTCAGTCTACTGATTCAAATGGGACTCTCTTTTGAAACCACCCTCATAGACACATCCAGAAATAATGTTTTATCAGCTTTACTGGGCATTGCTTATCCCAGTCAAGTCAATATGTAAAGTTAACCAGGATATTATCTTTCTTCATTTCCTCTGGCTCTACACTTTGGGAAGTTTTCCTTGTTTATAATCTTCTGTGGCCATATCTGAATGAGACTGCTCTCCCTGGAGACTGTATAGCTTTCATACTTGAAGAGGCTAGTGGTCAACCAAAGATGGTTTTACAGCTTTAAAATTAAAAATAATTTTAGATTAGGTGCCTAGTTACTTTCACAGTAGAGTTTTCTCAAAACTATAGTAGGCTTCTGATCCATTTGTTTCCAGTCAGTTCAATATTAACAACACCCAAAATTCTTTCTGAGACTGTTTTAGGTTGAGTTACCCAGAAGGAGATCCTGAGAAGAGGATTTGTGAAAATTGACTATTAAGAACTTTGTATACAAGTGGGGAAAGCAGGACAAGGAAGAAGAGGAAGCCAAGTGTATCACTAAGGATCCAGTTAGGAGATAGAAGCATACTAGTTGTTTAACGAAGAGAATTTAAAATAAAGAATTGTTAACAGCAAAAAGATAACACTAAATATTATGGAGGTGGTGACTACAGGAATCAGCTACCATCTCTAGGGCTGAGGGAACAAAGAGGTTTGCATTACTAACACTGTCTTAGTTTGAGATGCTATAGCAAAAATACCATAGACTGGGTGGCTTAAACAACAAACACTTCTTTAAAAAAAAAAAATGTTTATTTTTGAGAGGGTCCCAAAGAGAGAGGGGGACAGAAGATCTGAGGTGGGTTCTGTGCTGTTAGCAGAAAGCCCAATGAAGGGCTTGAACCCATGAACCATGAGATCATGACTTGAGCTGAAGTCAGGCACTTAACCGACTGAGCCACCCAGGCTCTCCAAATGATAAACATCTGTCTCCCACAGTCTGGAGGCTGGGAAGTCCAAGATCAAGTTGTGGCAGACTCAGTGCCTGGTGAGAACCTGCTTCCTGGCTTGTAGATAGGAGCCTTCTTGCTGTATCCTGAGAGAGTGGGGGAGGGAGGGAGAGGGAGAATCAGAGAGAGAAAGAGAGAGAAAGAATGAATGAGAGAGAGGTCTCCATTGTTTCCGAAAGGCCCTATCTCCAAATACCATCACACTGGGGATTAGGGTTTTAACATAATGAATTTGGGATAGGGTTGCACTGGTCCTACAGGGGAATTCTGGACTGTGAGTCATGCTTCCAAGTTGTTCTCACCCAAGACAAGGGAGTTAGGACTTTCACACTCTTGCATTTATCAGTTCTTGGTTAAGAGCTTGCCCTATGGGTATAAATTCCCAAGTATTTTCAGTCTCTGTGATGGGAGGAAAAGTGGCTCCAAGAGCCTAAGTGTAGTCCTCTGAAAAAGAGCTGCCGATGCTAGCTGTTGGAAGGCGCAGTGAAGCTTGGGGCAAAGGGAGCACCCCCAAAAAAGTGGGTAGGTATCTGAGAGTAATGGTTGAAGCACCAACAATATTGCCCCTGGGGACATACTTCTAAAAGATGCCTTATTTCTCCACTTTCTTAATCAAATCTCACTCTCAATTTAACAGTTGCTACTCTGGGGAGATGCTGGTCACAGCTTTCAATTATAATATGAATACGTTCTGGGGATTTGATGTACTAATACTGTGTTGTATACTTGAAATTTGCTAAGAGAGTAGATTTTAAACTTTCTCACCATACACATGCAAAGTAACTGTGAGGGGATGGATGTGTTAATTAACCTAATTGTAATAATTTCACAATGGATATGTATATCAAATCATCCTGTACACTTTATAATACAATTTTGTCAGTTACACCTCAGTAAAGCTGAGGAACAAATAATAGCTGTTACTTTGAGGCTATCTGAAACAGTAGATACTATTTGAAACAACATGTGTAATCTGATCTATTCCTAAAGGCTGAGTCATTTTGTTCAAATCCTACTGAGGTTTCCTTGCTCAAAGCCTTTTAAAATCATAGCTCTTCCTCTTCTGAATCTAGGAGCATTGTGTTTTCAAACTCTGCAAGGCCTCCAAATGCTGGATTCTATTTGCTTTCATTTGTTTGTAAACTGGTTCCATGCTAATCTCTTTGTAGTAATATCTTGCTAATCACATAAAAAGTCACCAACATCTACAATTAATATTGTTTTCTCAACTCTTCCCTTAAAGCTAGAAAATATGTACTTATACCAATCTGCCTTCTAAGGTATTATAGGCAACAGCTTAGCCCCTGCCTAATATGAATTTTTGGTTATCCAGCCTACTACATGGTTCTTTAATTTCCACATGACTGCTATGCTAAACTAATGCGACCTATTTGGATTTTTTGTTATGGTAGGCCATTGTTTCTATTATTAATCAAGGTTAGTGATTTAGTAATAAACAACCCTCAAATCTCAGTCATAACCCAGTAAGAGTTTATGTTTTGCTCCCATCAGTACAATGAAGATCATTGTATTAGATGTGCTCCATGCAATTATTAACAGAACTGGGGTCCTTCCATCTAATGTTACTGCCTTTCCTTAGCTCCTCAGAATTTTCTGTTATGTGGCTGACTGATGTGTGAAAAATAAAAAGGAACTACAAATCACTGGAGGCTTTAAGGGTCAGGCTTTAGATTGGGCAATCACTGCTTCTGCCTACGTTGCACTGGCCAGAAACAGTCACATGGCCTGACATAGAAGGAGCTAGGAAATGTGGGTTTCCTGGGTATGCAAGATGGTGAATATTTGTCTCTGTCACAGTTAGGGTGCTTTCACTTGCAAGTAACAGAAAGTCCACTTAAAATGGCTTTGGCAGGGAGCAAACTTTTTCTTTATTCTCTTAGATTTACTTTTCAGGGGCTTGTGAATAAAAGTGACAAAAGGACAGGTTAGCAAGAGAAAAGACAGAATTTAATCACAAACCTTGTAGGGGGGTTTACAAAGAAATGTGACTCAAAGGAGTGGTTAGAATTTGGGGCTTATATACAATTTAAATAGGTGAAGGGGAGGGGTGAGGGCACTTACATGAAACCAATTGACTTATTGGAAAGGGGTGGGGGAGAAAGTGCACTTATGGGAAAACAAATGACGTTTAGGAAAGATAAATGGGCCCGTAGGAGAATAGATGGGAGATATGATAGTTTTGTGATAATGATTGTTTAGGTGTGGTGACAATTCTCACTGTCTCTGTTGATAAGAGCTAATCTTCCCTGGTTGCTCCCTGGGAGGAGATTTATGACAATTGAATTCTTTTGGGAGGCTCCACTTTTAGGCAGATAAGAGATTGCAGGAACTCAAATGCCTTCAGCTAAAAATATTTTTTTTTTGCCACAGAGTCTTATTCTGGATCCCTTCTACTTAAACAGAAAAGGAAATTTATTGGCACATACAATAGAAAAGTCTAGAGGTAGCAGGGGGTTCAGGTTGGGTTTGGTTTGGAGGCTTGTGATGCTCTCAGGGATTGACTTCCTTTCCCTATGATTGATTCACCCAGCCCTTACTCCTCCATTTGTTAGCTTTATTCTCAGTTGGCTCTTCTCAGTAGAAAAAAGGACAAAAAAGTTATAACTCTACCAGTATTCACATTCTAATGCCAATGCTATAGCATTCAGAGAAGGAAAGAACTTCTCTTTTGCCCACAAACAAAAATCCTGGGCTTTGCTCTAATTGGTTTATGAAACCAAAACTGGTTCAAAGGGAGGTAAGGGTAGTAATTATAATAGTTTTACGCTGACTGGACCATTCTTGGAATTGGATAGTGGTTATTCCATCCAAATTGTATAGGTGGATACAATGGAGTGGTGGAATGGAAGCTGGGCAATCACCTATGCCCACTACAAGTCAGGGAAGGGTGTGGAGCATGATCTCACTTGAGAATGAGTATGGTGAGGATACTTAAAGAGTATGTATATAAGGAAAAGGGCAGAAAATAGAAGTCAGAGAAAGAGAAGCTCTTAAGAAAATGATAGTAAGTCAAAAGAACCAAGAGAGTCATGTTCTACAAGCCAAGGGAGGAGTTTTAAGGATGGAGTAGTCAAAATAATAATTAATAATAATAATAATCTAAATTACTTCATGTGTGTTGATTCCACACTCATTGGACATCCTTTATAATGTAGCTTCTCATATAAATGTTTCCTTTGAGTGAAAATGTGTCAACCAGGTTTTCTGGTCTTCAGAGCAGTTATGCTTTTCACGAAAGGGAAAAAAAAAAAAGAGGGATAAATTGGTTTGTATATCAGTCTGTATTGTTTCGTTGGCATGAATCATCCCCTGGATTTAAATTAGCTCTAGGGTCTAACAACATGAAGTTTCTGTCTCTTTAAACCGAGGACCAAACTATAGAACACAGAGTGAAATCTAAGTTCATTTTCATACCATAATGCTTTGAGAACCACTAGAAGTATATTTGAAATATAACGACTTAAGAATAATACACCAAGATTTTTTTTAACTTTTAGTTTCCCAGTTTGTTATTTTAATTATTCTCTTTTCCTACAAAGTTGACTTTCAGGGCCAGCAAGAAAAGAGAAAGCTGGATAGACTCTCCCTGGCACAGATGGGGGAAGAGTAGGTCATGGTTACCTGTAGCCATTCCAGGTCTTCTAGGGTTAATTCAGGTGGCCTTTGGGTAAGATTAATCTGGGGGTGGTAACCAATAATGAAGTGACTGTAATGCTAAACACCAAAGAAAAGCTGGGGCAGTCTGGATGAGAAAGAAGAAACTTATTCAAATAGGGAGAATTAGTACAATTCAGTGATGGGTTTGCACAGTGATTGGTGTTGTGTGTGTGTTTCAAGGATCTAATGAAGATACATTGATCTTGTGAGAACTCGGAGAGGAAACTTCTCTTAGAGATCAGAATATAGTGTGTAGCAAGCAGTATCTTGGTAAGTGTTCTTGTAAATGCATGTTTCTTTCTTTCTTTTTTTTTTTTGTTATTACAGGCATCCATATGGCAGGAATTAAAGGAGACACAATTAAAATCGCAGGTTTGAAAAAAGTATGGCGAAATTAGCCAATTATTAAAAGAACCTGTCTTGACTTCTCATCTGGTTTACGTCTTCGCGCCTCAGGAACAGTCTTTGTAATGGCGCCTCTCTTCCTAGACGTTCTTTCTTTCCAAGCCTGCCCAGAACTAGCTGCTACACACAGGGAGGACCCGGAACTCACGTTCCCACGCCTTCAGACCCGGTGCAGCCCCGATTTCGAGACCGCTGGCCCGACCGGGCCGACAAGCAGGCGGGCTCTCACAGCCTCGCCAGGCCCCGGCCCTAGCCCTCGCCCGCGGCCAGCGCGTGGTGGGGCGCCGCGGCCTTCGAAGGCCTGCGGTGCGACGCACATGCCGGCGCCCGCCTCCCGTGTCGGCTAGAAGAAAGGGAGCGCGGACGCGCGAAGGCTGACCCGGAGCCTACCCATGAGGCAGCGCGCCGGCTCCACGAGAACCCCCCCCCCCCCCCCCTTCCCACGGCTCATCTGCTGCTCCGCAATGGGAGCCGCCGCCGTTGCCGCCGTGTAGTTTTTCGTGCTCCTCCTTTTCCTCCTCCTCTTTCTCCTCCTCCTCAGGGCCCCAGTCAGGCCGATCCGCTCCGCTCACGGTAAGCGCCCCCCGCCCCCGCCCGCCCCGCGCTGCAGCAGGCAGAGGCCCTCCCGCGCGGCCTGCGCCGCCTCACTCCGGGGGCGCTGGGCCGGGGGTGTCGAGGCCGGCGCGGTTTGCCGAGAGCGCCCAGGGCGCGGGGGAGGGGACCGGCTGCGCGGCGGCGGCCTGACCGCCATCTTGCGCCGGCCCCGGCGGGGGAGGGATCCCGGCGCGACGCGGCAGACGGCTCGGTGCGGCAGGCCGGGGCCGCGCAGGCCTTCGCCGCTTCTTCCTCCGTGTCCTCCTCCGCCTCCTCCACCACCTCCTCCATCTCGCCTTCCAGGGCCTGTGCGCCTGTTTGCTCCAGCCTGGGTTAGGCTCTCCTCTGGAGACTACTCCCTTTGGTCCGCCGTACATTTTGTGCCGATGTTTGGCGGGGACCCATGCCTCCTTCACAACGACGCTCCCTGGAGTCTCTAAAGTGGTAGACAGAGACCAAAGGGGGTCCCGAACTTCCAGGCGTCCAGGGCCCTAGGGCCCCTGTCTGCTGCCCTACCCCTCGCCCCCAGGTGACCAGTCATTCCACGCTCACACCCTCATTCTTGTCAAAGGGACTTTCCCTGCTCTGCCCTTAAAGTCCCGTTATTGTCTGCAGAAGGGCCCTGAGGAGAAACGTGGAGTTGGGTACACAATTTACTGACCGTGCTTTCAGGTTTCACTTAATGAGACATAAAGAATGAGCTCACTCTGAGGTTTTATCTTGCTCTAGAGATGGAAGTTCTTCCCAACTTACGTCAAGTTTGAAGGCTTTTAAGGAGAAATCTGCTAGAGAGGAGAAACGTCAAAGCGGACCCGCTTCTGCAAGCACGGGAGACCTTGGTCCAAGGGTTTCTCTTTGTTTGCAAAGATTGGTTTTTTAAAAATTCTGTGGACTTAAACTTTATTGTTTTGAGATTTGGACTGGGTCTTAAGAATTTGACATCTTTTAGTGCCATTAAGCATAAAATTGAAGCCTCGGAGTAGAGTTTTAAAGTACAAAAGCCCCCTCTTAGCATTTGTGAGAAGTCCTGCTTTCCTGCTTTCGGGGGATTAGTGGCAACTTAGGCTGCCTAAGCGGAAACTTGCTGTGCCAAGGAAGGCACTGGTTTGCTTAGAGAATTGTTACGGCTGCTTTGCTCTTGATGTTTCGAAACATCACTATAAATACCGTTACAACTGTTACCTTGCATTTGTATCTGCCATTGGTACAATCTGTTTGTACCCGAAGACCCCTTTTGCACTGGTCTGTGTTTATGGCACCATCTTGAAGATCAGGAAACGGCCTCAGGGAGACATCTTTAATGAGGTCATGGCTAAGGAGTGATAGAACCATTTCTAGAACCTTAGGTCTTCTGATACCTCGGTGCGCAATTCACTATATTATATTTCTTTTTTTGTCTGTGGGAATAAGGTGAGTGAGGAGAAGCAAGGAGGCTCACCTACAAAATTTAAGAAATATTCAGTTGCTCCTTCTTTTACATTTTTGTTTTTTAGACTTCATTTGTTAGTTTTTCAACTTTTTATTAAGTTTTGATGTTATTTTTTTCCCCAAACATATTGAAAAGTTGAATAGTCTGTTTGGACACATATAACCTACCACCTAGTTTAAACAGTGTTGCCACTTTGTCACATTTGCTTTAAGTACCTATCTTAAATTCTTTCTGGTGAACATTTTCAGAGCACACTGCAAATACCGCAATTCACACCTAAGTACTGTGGATGGATGTGTCTATCTGTGTGTCATAAAAATAAGGCCAATTTTCCATATAAACACAATACCATAAACACACTTAAAGTTAAGAATAATCCCTGCAATCTAATATACATACATACATACATATATATATATATATATATATATATATATATATATAGTACGTATTCACATTTCTCCTATTGTCCCCAAAATGTTCTGTTTAGTGATTTATTTTGGAACCGGTATCCAGTCATGCATTACATTTGTTTGTGTTAGTTTCTTTTAATTTAGTGTAGTTCCCTCTTTTTTATTTTTGAATGACACTGACCTTTGAGACCAGGCTACCAGTAGTCCTGTAAAATAACCCACATTCTGTATTTTACTGATAGTTTACTCTTCGTTAGGTTTAAATTGTACCTTCTGTACATATATATTTTATGCATTTAATTATATACCACATACTACAATGGATATGCACGTTTTAAAAATTTTGGTATGCACACGAAGAGTATCTTCCTTTATTCCCACTTTGAGACCTGTGCAAAAGAATGTTGTGGTTGAAGGGTTAGACAAAATTCCTTGTTTCTGCAAGTTCTTTTCCTAGTTGCATGAGAAATATTTTTCTTGGCAATTTATGGTTTTGTAATTGAAGCTTTCCCCATACACTGAAAGAATTCCCTGCACTATTGTCAGTCATAGGTTATCATTTTCAAGTCATTCCTTTGCAAATATAAGTTCTAACCCTCTTAATGAGCATATCTACCTCTCATGTAGTCCTTTTATAATACATCTCTCTTCATGTTAATTTATGCAAGGGTTTTTGAATTCATTTATGCTTGAGAATGCATTGAGCTGAGAAAAAAACTAGTTTTTTGTAGGATAGTTAAGAGTCATCAAATATGTATAAAGCCCAGATTATGTGCAGTTGACTTTTTCTTATGTCCTATTTGTGAAAATTCATAGGAGTTCAACCATGTTCTTCCTGATATTGCCAAATCAAGAAAATTTCTTGTTGGATAATAATACTAACCTAGTTCCAAACTTAGAAAAATTTTGTCACATGTTGTATTTCTGACAGAATTTTAAAATTCTTTTGTCCATTCTTGTGATTTTTCTATTACTCTTGGTTCTGCTCCCACCCTTTTCTGAATATGTGTAGATCTGCATCTTTCAAGCTTAGGATGATTCACTGTCCTGTGTTGCCCAGATTTTTAGTAAATGTTTTTCAGGGTTTGAAAGTATGTGTACCTGAAATGGGCAACATTGTTTGAATGTAACTAACTACTGGTCAACTGTCATACATGAATGAACTTGGAGTGTATTTATCTTGTAAATACTGATTTGAGATTTCAAATGCTTCTGATAAGTTCTTATCATTCTGGGGCTTTTTTTTTTTCTTTTGCATGTGCATCATTAAATGCAATACTTGAAGAATTTTTTGAAACCTTTCATAAGTCTTAATTTTGTTGAAGCATTGATGGCCATCTTCTTTGCTTCATAATTGCCAGATATTTTCAGTTATGGATTTGTAGATATCAGTTAGCATAACCAATCCAGTGAATTAAAAAAATTTTCCACATTTTCTATTTCCTTTTAGTCATCATTATATACACCCGCATTTAACATTTGTCCATTTATGAACTGTATCAGTTTAATCTCATCTGAAGATTTAGTCTGAGATTTCCTTGTTTTCATCATTAGAGTCTAAGGTGCTTGCTGTCTATCTTTGCATTCATTTTCAGGTTCATTTAATAATTGTGAAATGTGTCCTCTGCCACTTTTCTTCTGTCCCATAATGGGCAGAAAATAAAAAGTTCTGAGTTCTTAACTGTATTTAGGGAAGACTAAAATAAAAGCATATGAAAAGGATCAGGGTATGCTGTGCTAACATATGCCACTTTGAGCTAAGGATTATTTTGAGTGGACAGCAGTTTGGAATTAAAAGAAGCAAAAATTGTTTTCTGTCCTCCTGTTATCTGCCTGAAAGCAAGGCATAAATATCCCTTTGTGAAGACATCCCCCTCCCCCCACCCCGGGCCCCCTTAGTAGGAAAGAGTGACTCTTATCACTTTGAGATGGAGAGCTGATACCAAGATGAGTTTGCATAAAGAGACCTAATGAAAATAACCCTTATCTTCCATTAGTCCTCCCATGTATTTCCTAGTTATTTCCCATGATTTATTGTCTCTCAAAGCCCTAATCCCCTCTCCTTTGTTAAAATGGTATATGAGACCTTGAATTTAACCACTTCTTTGAGTTTTACTTCTTTTCTGTGAATTCCTGTGTGTGTAAATGTTAATAAAAATTTTGTGCTTTTTCTCCTGTTAATCTGTTTTTTTTGTTAGTTTAGTTCATGGGTCCTCAGGTACAACAACATAAAAGGGTAGAAGTAAAGTTTTTCTTTTCGACACAGATTACAAAGATAATGTCTTCAGTCATCTTTTGGACAGTTCATGCAATATTTTGTGCAAAACAATAAGAAAACTGAAAGATAAGAAAAGTGAAAGATGATGATTTACTTAACTGTTGCATTATTCTTCTAGGCAATTAAATCATTCTTATGTTTTCTCATTTATAATTTTCTTTTGTAAGCATAGGTGGGAATATTTGTTTATCAGTGGTGAAATAATACCCAGAATGATGGAATTAGCAAATTATTTCAAGATGTAAGAAGAATAAAATCACTATGATCGCATAATGTATCTTAGATTTATAAAAGGATCCTGTAGACCCACATAGTAATTGTCAAATACAATGAGTTTTATTCTGTTTAAAAGTAATAAGATGTTGTTTGAAGATTTCTAGGAAACAATAAAAGCCATAAAATGTCAATCTTTACAACTAGAACTACCCGAGAAAGAAAATAAACTAAAATTGTTTCTGTGGATTCTGATAGTATATTAAAGGTTAATGGTTAATTTGGACCTTCAGATATATAAAGTGCCCCCTTTCTAACACATTAAACCTGCCTGTCTCTCCATCTACTGCCATGATAGGTTTTTCAACAGTTTGCACTCCATCTCTAATGAATGCAGGTAGTACTTAAAAAGTTATTCCTTGACGTTTCTGTTCCACAATATTTTTGTTGTTAGCATTTTTTTCTTCCATTACTTCCCAACTTTACCTTCAGAGCTCCTCTATAGTAAAAAATGATTAACTGAAACCCTGTAGAATCAGGGTGTAATATTTAGGCCTTTTGGCGAACTGGATTAAATAAAAAATATTTCTTATTTCAATTATTTTTCATTGCAAGTATTTCTGCTTTTCTGGTTTATTATATGATGATGAACACTGATTTTTTGGAATGATGTTGTATCATTTTACATCTTTGTGTTTTTAAATACAATGCTTTATACATAATTACTGCTTAATAAATGCTTTTTCTTAATGTTGTGCTCATCACTTTAATATTCCCTAACTATTTAAAATTGTGACTTTACTCCTTGGCATTGGTATATACCAAATTTTTGGTCAGCTCTAATTTAGCTCTCTTTTTTAAACAAAGGCTTTGACTTGTTTAATGTAGTGTAGCAGTTCTCTAACCATGGTCTTGGGGACCTGAGGTGCTTTCAAGGGTTATACAAGATCCTCTCTCTACCGCCTACATATCTTGTGAAGCTGGATTTTTCAACCGAACGATGTAGTGCAACAGATTAAATGTAGAAGCAGATAAGAAAATACAGTTGTCTTTATTAAGGCAGATATTAATGGGTTTTGCAAAAATATAAAACAATGCCACCCCTCTCTAAATATTTTGTTTTGGGAAGTACTTTTCACATAAATATTTATATTAATATGTAATGGGTTTATTATAATCATTTTTAGAAGTTTTTCTTTTTTCTCTTCTCTTCTCTTCTCTTCTCTTCTCTTCTCTTCTCTTCTCTTCTCTTCTCTCCTCTCCTCTCCTCTCCTCTCCTCTCCTCTCCTCTCCTCTCCTCTCCTCTTTTCTTTTCTTTTCTTTTCTTTTCTTTTCTTTTCTTTTCTTTTCTTTTCTTTTCTTTTCTCTTTTATTTTTTAAGGGAGAGACCCCACATATGTTCAGGGGAGGGGCAGAGGGAGAGGGAGAGGGAGATAGAATCTTAACCAGGATGCATGCCCAGTGCTAGCCTGAAGTGGGGCCCAGTCTCGTGAACCATGAGATCACAACATGAGCCAAAATCAAGAGACGAATGCTTAACCAACTGAGCCACCCGAGCACCCCTATTGTAGTCATTTTTAAGTAAATTAATATATCTTGAATATTTCAGGTTGGGGTTTGTGGACTTCTAAGATTCCATCCTTAGAAATTAATTAGACACACACTTTTTTTTTTTTGCCAGGTTTGGGATTTCTTTAGCATGACCGCTACTTGCATGTCTTTCAGTTGAGGGCTATTAACCAAAGCAAAGATCATTAGTCTATGAAATAATATATTCCTTGCTTCTAGGCTTTACCCCTGTGTTTTCCTTATTTTGTGGGTAATTGTTACCTTTGGCAAGTTTGAGAAGGGAAGCCTAAAGCTCTTGGGAGGGGTCTGAGTGTTTTAGGTATAGGTAATCCCTATCTCCTACTTTGTTTACTTATTTTGCTTTTTCCATTTAGGGTTTAAGATTATCTGACTTTATACAGGATTGTTGATTGCTGATGGGAAGGCCCTCATAAACAAAATGGCTTTATTAAGTTCTAGGATTAAAAATAAGTAATAGAGCTCTCAACTTTGTTGAATAGAGAAAAAGTAAATAAGAAAATTGGCCTTACTTTTTTGACACTACATTGTTAGTATTTGTGTTTATTTGAGGAGTTGTAACACAAGAGATGTGTTTGCAATCTTTTATTGTGGTATTTTATATATTATAAAGTAAATTTATACATCATATTTTATCTTTAAAATAAATGCTTCTTTGAGATGGATGGTATTATCATCATATGCCCTTTACAGATGAAGGAATTGAATCTCAAAAAGTGCATTTCATTTATTGTAATACTTACTGGATGCCTAATGCTGTATGTTAATTTTGTAGGCTATGATGCCTTGGTCTTACCTAATTCAAACCTCAGCCCTGTAATCTCAGGATTGCGTGTTGTTTGCTTAAGCTGGATAGTATAGGACTAGCCTTGCAGCCTGGCAGCAACAACCACTGGTGGAAATGACAGTTTCTAAAACATTTGGCCTGTTCTGTACCTCACTGGATTCTAGAAGCTTCTGGCACTAGGATAACCGAGCTCTGCATGGATTGGTGGAATGTTACTGAGGAGTTTGGAATTCATAAATGACACAATGAAAACATTTTTTGTGACATTGTTAATTTGGTGGTTCTATGTTAAATGGATGAAATCATATAAATCTGGATGCTGAGAGGCTGATACAAAGTGAATCTTACACGGTAAATCTTACTATGGATGTGAGGTTCTAAGTGCCTGAACAAGTATGTAGTGAATCGAAAATCAAGGCTGGTTGTAGAAAATATTTTGAAGGAAGACTATATAGGACTGGGGAATTGATTGATTAGATATGATGAATAAAAGAGGGGAATATTGAGAAACACTTTTAAGGACTCAAGATCAGAAGGATGACAGTTTTATTGGTGGAAGAAGAGAAGTAGAACTAATTTTTATAAACTGAGGTCAGGTTAACATAACATTAAATTCATCATTTAAATTATTTTAAAGTATACAATTTAGTGGCATTTAGTACATTCATGGTGTTATACAATCATCAAAATCGTCTAATCTCAAGGTAGTATTTTCAGCTTTCAGACCATTAACTTTCAGGTAATGGTACTGTTAAGCTGCCTCTCCCCACTCCACAGGTCCTGGCAACCACTGATCTAATTTCTGTCTCTGTGGATTTGCCTGTTCTGGACATTTGATATTAATGGAATCAAACAGTATGTGACTGACTTCTTTTCACTTAGCATAAAGTTCTCATGGTTCATCCATGTAGCATGTACCAGTACTTCATTTTTTATTGCTGAGTAATACTCCATTGTATGGATACATCATATTTTGTTCATTCATCAGTTGATGAACATTTGGCTTGTTTTCACTTCTTGGCTGTTATGAATCATGAAGTAGGACTAATTTTTGTGGAGAAGTTATGTTCAGTTTGGAAATACTGAGTTTGAGGTGAGTTTAAATACCCAGATAGTAGTTTTTAGCAGTTAGGAAATGATAGGCGGGAACTGAGTTGGGGAGTCAAGGTTGGAGGTTAATATTTGATGATTTTATACCCTGTTATTGAGAACTGATAACCTAAGACAATGGAATTTATTAGATCTGTTGTTTAGGTAACAATTTGTGTAGGGCTGACGACTAAACTCTGAAAAACCTGATTTTGCACTATTTAAGGAGCAAGAAAATGTGGAGAATCTATTGAGTTAAATTGGAGCAGGTAGATAGAGAAACAGTCTGTTGGCATATAGAAAATATTTGAGGAGGAGGTTTCAAGAAATTGAGTTAAAATAGATGAAAGATAAGGAAAATGTAAATGAAGAAAGGGTAATTTGCTTTGGCAATGGGGGAGGGTTATCCGGATTGTCAGTAGAATACAGTGTGTGCAGTAGAAAAGGTAGTAGCTGTACTGTGGTGCTTAGGTTAGTTTTGACTGACAGAATGGGTGGTGATAAGTAGAACAAATGGATTGCAGCCTGGATCAGGGTTAGCAGAAATTTTACTTGGATGAAATGGAGGTGGTACAAAAAGAGATTCCTCATACCCTTTTTATTTTTTTTTTATTTTTTTTTTCAACGTTTATTTATTTTTGGGACAGAGAGAGACAGAGCATGAACGGGGGAGGGGCAGAGAGAGAGGGAGACACAGAATCGGAAACAGGCTCCAGGCTCTGAGCCATCAGCCCAGAGCCTGACGCGGGGCTTGAACTCACGGACCGCGAGATCTGACCTGGCTGAAGTCGGACGCTTAACCGACTGCGCCACCCAGGCGCCCCCCTCATACCCTTTTTAATGAAGGATTCCTTTCACATAGAAGCTTTTAATGACTCTGCTGATTTAGATTGATTTATAGTTATAAGCAGTCTGCTGAAGCATAGACCTTCTACTTATTGATACTACTTGAAAGATTTTTGTGTCATCAAAAATGTTAAAAATCTGAACAGTTGGTTTATCATGATTTGATATTTGGGATTTTGCTCTGAAACTGTGTCTGTGAAGTAGATCTTGATATCATTGGGAGTTGACATCAAACAGGTTTATTAAAATTCAACTTATATTATTTAATTAAAATTATCAACTATTACTTATTCTTCAGGAATTTACTTGCTTTTATCCTCAGTTATCCTCATTTATCCTCAGTGTTGAACTTCAACCCATTTGCTCCATTTATTATATTGAACTTGGAGTTTCTAGAAAATATTTGGGAATGGTTGATTTGATTACTGAAAGACTTTTCATAATACCCAATTGGCTTTTCATAATTCAACATTCACTGAAATAATAAATCCCCTTTGTCTAGGCAAAAATTTACATTTTCATATCTATGCCAGATGGGTATGTTTATATTAGGGTTGGAAGGATCCTTGGGGATGTTGGAAAGTGACCATTTTGATTACATAATGCTTGAATTTTTCATATTTTTGTTTGGTGATCTATCACACCTTGAGTTCGTCTCATTTCCTGATATTTAACCATGAATTGTTCTGTTCTTGTGTTGAGATGAAATCTGCCTCCCTGTAATTTTGGTCTTGTTCCTGGTGGAGGCAAGTAGTGTATGGCTGGAATCTGTGATATTTTAAGTGTCTAGATTTGAATCCTTGCTCTACTCTTAATAGTGTTGCTTTGGGCAAGGTACTTAACCTCAGTAATTCAGTTTCTACAGTTGTGAAGTGAGGATGATAATAGTATCTGCCTCATAGAGTTTCTTGAGGAATAGACAAAATAATGTGTGCATTTAATTAATGTTAGCTTATGGTAATGATAAATTGTTATTATTCGTAACATAATTTGTAATTGTGATAACATAATAGTGTGTAATAAATTAAGTAGTTGTGTTGAAGCTGAACACTAGGAATGAAATTCTTGTTTATTCAAAACAAGTAAATATTACTAATATTGTTATTACTATCACTTGAGCCAGAAAGAACAAGACCTACTCTTTTTCTTTCTCATGACAAACTTAAAATACCTGTAAATAGCTTTCTTTTCTACCACCCCTGCCCCACAGTCTCATGTTTCCTAGGTTAAATATCTTTAGTCCTTTGACCTAGACAAAGTGCTAACACTAATTCCTTATAATGGACATCTGTTGTTTTTGTTACCTAACATTCATTCCCCTTTACTTTGGTAACAGATACCTTAGTTTTCCTTTGGGGAACCAATTTTTATCTTAGTTGTTGTTGTTGTTGTGCCTCTGGTTCCAGGGGTAGTATGTGATCTAGGACTAAACCTATTACAAGTCCTTAGCAATAGTGATTGGCTTCAGGAAGGGCATATGTCTTAAACCAGTCAAACCAGTCAACTCCAATCAGAGCTAACCCTCTATATTAGAGTCTTGGACTTGAGTCTTGGAAGGTGTTAAGTTGGAGTCATTCATAGTGGGAAACCTCTTCTGAAGGTAGAAACAACATAGAGGAAGTGAAGTCAAGGAACAGAGATAGAAAAGCCAACTTTGTAAATCATTGTTTAAATTGCACCTGTATTTAGTTCTGTAAATGAGCTAAAAATTCTCTTTTGCATAAGCCAATTTGAATTGGGTTTTCTGTTACTTATAGGTGAAAGCATCCTAGCCAGTATACTCACTGTATTCCAAGTGGGGATGATTAGGACAGAATAGAATAAAACTACCGTCTCTTTGATTTTAGACTCAAATTCTGTTATTTTGACACTGTATTACAAATCTGATTATACCAGTTCTTGTTTAAAATCCCCTTTTTGGCTTTCCATTGCTCTTAGATTACGGACAAGATTCCTAATATGATCTCTAGGATGCTGCGGTTGTTTGACTTCTGTCTTACCTTCTACCATATACCCCCTTGATTTTCTTTTCCACTCACACTGGTTTCTTTTCTGTTTTTCATATTTGCTGTGTCATAGATCTTTTCCACATGTTATTTCTTCTGCATGGAATCCTCCCTTCCCCTCCCCTCCCCTCCCCTCCCCTCCCCTCCCCTCCCTTCCCCTCCCGTCCTTTCCTTTCCTGGAACTCCAGCCAAGGCTGAGTCCCAACCCTTTCCATTCTCTCTTTGCTTGTTCACTGTTAAGATTCCTGCATGTATAATCCTTTTTTAAAATGACATTTGAAATATTTGGTTTATTTAAAAAATAAAACAGTGTATCCATATTCTCCCCTTATGGAGACCTTTTCTCATATACTTGGAGTGACCATTTTCAAAAGACATTATTCTACTTAAAATAAAAATAACAGTCTTTCAGAAATTGGTTAAAATTTGATGACATAGCTTCTAAAGTTTCTATGATCTCTCAGTGTTTTGTCTGTAGTATTTTAGTTGCTAGTGGTCAGATGTTTCTGATTGTACATTTTATGTGATTGAAATGTACCTTTTTCAGAAATAAGTCTGTGGTTTTTAACAGTAACTGATAAACTGGACTGATTCTACAAAAAGGTACTTAGTTTTCTAACAATAAAGCATTTTAAAAAATAGGCATAAAAGGAGAAAATACTGATTTGAAATTTTGTTTCATCTGCTTAATGTTAGTAAATAAATTTACTAAGTTAATTTCTTTATAAAATCTCATATTTAAACACCTGAATTTTATGAAATCAGATTTCACTTGTGGGTCTTTTTCTATTATATAGGGTTTATTGCTTACGCTTTAAGGTTTGTATTTGTGTGATGTATGCCAAGGTAGACATCATTCTCTTGTTTTCTAACCTTGTTACAATTAATTTCCACAGTGGAATCAATAGGTGATGGATATTAAGGTGCTATAAAATGAAATTTTTAAAATGACTCTCTGTCCTCAAAAGATTGTGTATGCTTTTAAGGTAATGAACATTAAAATGAATTTTTTTTTGTAATCTCCTTGAGATAGTTGGAAATTCTTGAGAGATCACAAAACAAGGGTTGGAAATAATAGATTGCTACTCATAGTTAAGAACACACTTTGAATCCTTAAAGCTCTATTCATTTGGGATTAGAATTCTAAAAATATAGACCTCCATTTCAGTATGCTATTAGTGATAAAGACTAAGAATTGTTTATAAAATGAAATAGAACATAAACCAAAGCTTTAAAGTCAGTGGAATGATTTGAATACTTGATTTTTTGGGAAATTTGTGAGGAGGAAAGAGTGACAGATCAAACTTTTCTGAACAGTGTACCAGTGACCCTGTGTCATCCAAATTACTCCACTGAAAAACACTTCCAAGTACATAAGTAAAATTGTTAAAGGTTTATTAGTGTTTCTTACAGCTAGCTTTTTTTTTTTTTATAAAATTTATTGTCAAATTGGTTTCCATACAACACCCAGTGCTCATCCCAACAGGTGCCCTCCTCAGTGCCCATCACCCACTTTCCCCACCCTCCCACCCCCCATCAACCCTCATAAGAGTCTCTTATAGTTTTCCTCCCTCCCTCTCTTTTTTTATTCCCTTCTCCTCCCCCATGGTCTTTTGTCACGTTTCTCAGGATCCACATAAGAGTAAAAACATATGGTATCTGTCTTTCTCTGTATGACTTATTTCACTTAGCATAACACTCTCCAGTTCTATCCACGTTGCTATAAAAGGCCATATTTCATTCTTTCTCATTGCCAAGTACTATTCCATTGTGTATATAAACCACAACTTCTTTATCCATTCATCAGTTGATGGACATTTAGGCTCTTTCCATAATTTGGCTATTGTTGAGAGTGCTGCTATAAACATTGGGGTACAAGTGCCCCTATGCATCAGCATTCCTGTATCCCTTGGGTAAATTTCCTAGCAGTGCTATTGCTGGGTCATAGGGTAGATCTATTTTTAATTTTTTGAGGAACCTCCGCACTGTTTTCCAGAGTGGCTGCACCAGTTTGCATTCCCACCAACAGTGCAAAATGGTTCCCATTTCTCCACATCCTCTCCAGCATCTATAGTCTCCTGATTTGTTCATTTTAGCCGCTCTGACTGGCGTGAGGTGATATCTCAGTGTGGTTTTGATTACAGCTAGCTTGTTAATCTTAGACAAAATTTATGAGTTGGTTGAACATATATATGCTGTACTTATTTTGAATACAAATTTTCATTATTTAAAATCATTATATTTTGGTTTTGTATTTTCCCTTTTATGTTAATTCTATCTGGTTTTACTGTTGCTAATTTCTTGATTAGGAATGCAAACTCCCTATTAAAACATTACTTTTATGATGAGAAGAAAGCATTAATTTTATGATGTGGTTTCTCGGGTTATTTTATTGAATAACTGACTTTTGGGGCCTGGGGAGATAGAAAACTTAACCATTCACCGTATTCCTCACATTCTTTTTTTTATTTAACTTGGTACCTACTCATTTTTTTTTTTAAGGGTTTTACTGTTTGTTTGTTTGTTTCTTTGCTTTTGAGAGTGTGGGAGGTGGGGAGCAGAGAGGCAGAGTACCCCACGCAGGTGGGGCTCGAACTCACCACGAGATCATGACCTAAGCCGAAGCCAGATGTGTAACTGACTGAGCCGCCAGGTGCCCCTTACTCATTTTTAAAATGATTTTTTTTTTTTAATTTTTTTTTCAACTTTTTTTATTTATTTTTGGGACAGAGAGAGACAGAGCATGAACGGGGGAGGGGCAGAGAGAGAGGGAGACACAGAATCGGAAACAGGCTCCAGGCTCCGAGCCATCAGCCCAGAGCCCGACGCCGGGCTCGAACTCACGGACCGCGAGATCGTGACCTGGCTGAAGTCGGACGCTTAACCGACTGCGCCACCCAGGCGCCCCTAAAATGATTTTTTTTTTTAGAAATTAAAATACAGTGTTGCATGTAAAATGAAAGTGTTTTTTAATGGATATGATATCAGGTATTTTATCGTAATGTTAATTTTTATATGTTGGTATTTTTTAATTAGATACTGTTTTAACCTATGAGACAGGTAGTATATATTTTAACAGTATTGATGAATTGTAGGTATGTGTGTTATGTTTATATGAGGGTTTAAAATTGTTATGTGTGTTTTCACTAGTTTATAAATGTTTCTTTCTTAAAAAGATGAAAATATGGTAGGATAGATTTGACAGCTGCATTCTAAGAAGGTATACTTATAAAGCTAACATTTCATCGTGTGAAAGAAATAATGTAATAAAGATCTAAAAACAAAATAATTTCTAAATGCTCAGCTGATATCTTGAAAATTCTAGTGTAATAACAAAATTGTAATCTGTTCTTAGAGTTTTTCAGAATGTGATTAAGCCAAGAGTTAAAAATGGTTAAGATTTATTGAATGATTTCTGTGTGCCAGGCAGAGAGCTTTGTACTTTATGTGTGTTATCTAATTTGATCTTCACTGTAACTTCATGAAATAAGTTGCATGTATAAAGTAAAGCAAGGCACAGAGAGTAATTTGCCCAAGGTTGTGCAGATAATAAATGGTTGAGTCAGAATTTGAATGTGGCATTCATTCTTCACCATGTTTTACTGTTTACTGTTAATAAATGTTTAAAGTACACAGTATACAGCAGAGTAGAGAGCTGAATTGAGCCATAGAGATTATTAGTTGAACTAAGAACTGAGACCCAAAATTACAAGGTGATTTGACTGCAGGTTGTAGTAGTGCTGGGGGCTATAACTTGCCTCTTCTGGCTTTTAGCCTAATGCTCTTTTTTAATGTGCAGACTCTACAGTTGGGGTTTGTGGAATTAATCTTTTATCTGAAAGTAAATTGAACTATATCTAGTACATAGCACACCTGTGTCATACTGTGTGCTTATGTACCAGATCAAATGCCTTACTTTCATTCAACACAGTGACATTGCATCAGGTGACAGCTATCAGTGGCTAAAAGCAAATTTTTCAATTAAGAATGTAGACCTACATTTTTACTGATTTTTTTAAATTTGTAGAAAAAATTATTTAAGATAATAGCTTAATTTTGGATATATAAAAGCTGAAACAAAAAATAGTGAAATAGGAATTAAAATTATTTATATAAGCAGTCTCCCAACAGTGAATGAATCATTTTCTAAACAGTCTTTGATAAGTCAGTTAATTGGAATTCATTTTTTTCTTCATAGAAACAAGTGTATTAAACTTGGCCTGGAATGGTCTGTAGCTGAAGTAGAGTCTTCTCTTTTTTCTGGCTATTTTGGGGCTAAGTCTGAGCTGTAGAAGCTATTAGAAATGTTTTGGAACTTTGAGATCCATACTGCATATCTTTGCTGGATATTCCACTTCAGTGACAGCTGACTTAATCCTTCATAGAATTCCATGCCTTACCACCAAAATTCTGCAGTGTGACCTGAGAGGTTTTTATGATGATAGTTTTGGCATGCTTCAGTGGCTGAGATGACAAAAGAATCCATGAAAGTGTTTGTTCATTAACGGAACAAAATATGGCAATGATTTGTTAGTCCAGTGTTGTCCAATTGTAAGGTTCTGTAGCTGCACTGTCCAATATAGTAGAGACCAGCCACATGTGGCCTTGAGCATTTGACATGTGGCTAGTAAAACTGAGAAACTGAATTTTACATTTTATTTAATTTTAATTAATTTAAACTTAAATTGTCACATGTGGCTAGTGGCTACTGTACATCACAGGGCAGCTTCAGGCTGAATTTATGATTCAAGTTTCATCTGAGGACTTCCAACTTTTTATAGTAGGCTACTATGGTCCTCAGGCTTTTGAAGTAGGTTATCTTAAAGTCATCTCTGTCATAATAGGCACTGGATGTCTTATTCATATAGACAAGTCATTAATTAATTGAATATTTGTAAATTGAATACTAATTACAGAATTTTGGTAAGAGATATTTGTATGGTCACTTAGCAAAATATCTATGTGTCAACTATGTAATATTTAATATAACCATTATGTATGACCCAATATGATTATAACTACTCAAATAAAAAATATATATGAGTCTCATAAGCTGTGTAATTGTGGCACTTAAAAAATATTCTGTATTCTTGGTAACAGTAGGTTCTTAACATGAGCAAAAATTGTTATGTATATATTTCCTTGACATATTTGTAATACTGATACTGTTTAGAGATAAGCTATAACTATTTAACTGAATTAAGGGGTGCCTGGGTGGCTCAGTTGGTTAAGTGTCTGACTCTTGATTTCAGCTCAGGTGATGATCTCATCATTCTGAGTTCAAACCTCACGTTGGGCTCTGCACTGGCAGTGTGGAGCCTGCGTGCAATTCTCTCTCTCTCTCCCTCTGTCTCACCCTCACTTGTGCTCTCTTTTTCAAAAATAAATAAACTTAAAAAAAATGAAGGCTATGAGTACTTATGTTTTTTAAGTTTATTTATTTATTTATTTATTTATTTATTTATTTATTTTTTGATGTTTATTTATTTTTGAGACAGAGGGAGACAGAACATGAGTTGGGGAGGGGCATAGAGAGAGGGAGACACAGAATCTGAAACAGGCTCCAGGCTCTGAGCTGTCAGCACAGAGCCCGATGTGGGGCTCAAACCCACGAACCATGAGATCATGACCCGAGCTGAAGTTGGACGCTTAACCGACTGAGCCACCCAGGCGCCCCAAGTTTATTTATTTTTTTAAGTAATCTCTACATCCAACTTGGGGCTTGAACCCACAACCCTGAGATCAAGGGTCACATGCTCTTGTGACTGACCCAGCCAGGTGCCCCAATGAGTAGTTATTTTTGGATGAATTAATCTACACTGAAATATATCTAATTAATTTCTTTCTTTTTAAATTCTTTGGTAAAAAATAAGAAAAATACAATTTATTTAAAGTTATGTTTTCTTATGGAAGTAATTACACTTATACCTGAAACATGAATAAGTAACAGTTAAAGATTAGTATCACTTAGCATTTCAAAATTCAGACTTACTAAAACAATACATTATGAGGTGATTACTCATTTTTACAAAAAGATTAAAAAATTATTTTTAATAATTCAGACTTTTTCAAGTAGTAAGTACTTAAGAGAATTACCATTTTTATTACTAAATTTTTGAATGAACCAATTATGTAAAGTGAGTTGTAAGTAAAAGTCAGACATATCGAACTTAAAAATTGAGCTTTTTATAGGAAAAAAGATTAAATATGTGTACACTTAATGAGATCCACTCTAATACTAGGTATCTTTATTTTATAGGAAGGAAAACAAATACAAATTGCTGTCTTGTCTGGAATCACATGGTGAGTTTTGAGATCAAAATTAGATCCAAGAATTTCTGAACCCCAAGTTTCATGTTTCAATATTTGGCATTAAAGTGACTCATAAAATTGACTGATATCATGTGTCAGTACTCAGGTGACAATTTACAGAAAGTCAACTCTGCAACTTGATGGGCGACAACCCTTTTCAGCCAAAAAGTAAGTGTTGCTGCCACGACTGATAGTAGTATATGTGGCTTTTGTACTGATAAATTTGCTTCAGTAGAAAGAAGGAAGGGTAGGCACACTTTCTTAAAGACAGAAAAACATAAATTTATTGGAGTAACATGCTCACATAAAAAATGATGTAAATTAAAACGTGAGTAAAGTAGAAATGAAGTTTTTTTCTTACGCTCAGTGATAACTGCTAGTTTGGTGTATATAATTACCTGTATTTTTTCTATGCATAGACAAAAATATAATTATTTATAAAAATGTAAAGATGTTATGTGTCTTAAAAAATTGTTTTCTCAACAATGTATCCTGAATGTATTGACAATGGCATTACCCTGTTAAGAAGAATGAACGAGATCTTTGTCTTCTGTATTAGTTTGCTTGGGCTTCCATAATGAAGTATCATAGACTGGATGGCTTAAACAACAGAACTTTATTTCAGAATTTCTCACAGTTCTAGGGTCTAGAAGTACAAGTTCAAGGTGTTGGCAGGTTTGATTCCTTTTGAGGGCCATAAGGGAAGGATCTGTATCACGTCTCTCTCCTTGGCTTAGAGATGGCCATATGCTTCCTGTGTCTTTGGATGGTTTTACCTTTAAGCATGTCCTTCATCCGTGTCCTGATCTCTTCTTCTTTTTTTTTTTTAAACGTTTATTTATTTTTGAGACAGAGAGAGACAGAGCATGAACGGGGGGGGGGGTCAGAGAGGGGGCACACAGAGTCTGAAACAGGCTCCAGGCTCTGTCAGCACAGAGCCTGACGCGGGGCTCGAACTCACGGACCGTGAAATCATGACCTGAGCCGAAGTTGGCCGCTTAACCGACTAAGCCACCCAGGCGCCTCATGATCTCTTCTTTTAAGGACATCAGTCATACTGGATTAGCACCCACCCTGATAACTTCATTTTCATCTCATTATCTCTTAAAGACCCTGTCTCCAAACACATTAAGATTGTGAGGTACTGATGGTGAGGACTTTAATGCATGAATATTAGAGAAACACAATTTAGCCCATAACATATACTAACTGGAAACTTTTATTATCCATTTACAAGTTTCCCTAGGCAAGTTTAAAAGCTAGGCATTGCCTAACTTCACTTAGTTTCCTAGCCATAGATTATTATATACTATGTGCTTACTGCCTGTCTAGTGTGTAGAGAAATACACTCAAAAGAGTTCAGTTTGGTCTTGGACATATAGTAATATTTTTAGTTACTTTACTTGAAGAACTCTATGTAGTTAATAAAACATTATAGTTTAGAAAATAAAGGGATCAATTAATATGTTTATGACTTTTGGGAAAATGGAAAGGTCTTCTTTTTTTTGGTAGGTGGACTATTAACATTTAAATAATGTTAAGACAGGAAATGATTTGTGACATACTTTTATAGAAAGGAAAAAATTTAAAAATTTATAAAATAATGGTTTTTAATTTGATAAGGTATTTCTTTTGTATGCCATCAAAGAATTGTTTCAGTTAGTATGTTTTAAGACCTGGTAGAACATTATCCTAATTTTGAGTCAAAAGTAGAAGTGGCATTACTTTAATATAATAAAAAATTACCTTTAGAAATGACTATATTTAAATGATAAATGAAATATATTATTGTCAAAGCCAGAACCCTGGAGGGTTTTTTTGTTTGTTTGTTTTGTAGACCACCACCCATCTCATTCTGTGTATCATTTAAGCACCACTTATATCTAGTTGGGATATAAGTTTAGGCCTTCAGTACTGTTTCTCTTCTTTCCCTTCTTCCCCTCTTCCTCCTCTTCTTTTTTCTCCATCTTAGCTTAAAGCAATCAATATATGCAGATAGTTTAAAAAGTCAGATAGTCCAGGGACGCTTGCATGGCTCAGTTGGTTAAGCGTCCATCTCTTGATTTCCGCGCAGGTCATGAGTGCAAAGTCCAGCTCAGGGCTCAATCCCAGGAACTGCTAGATCATGACCAGAGCCGAAATCGAGAGTGGAATGCCTAACCGACTGACCCACCCAGGAGTTCCTATCATATTTTTAATCTTATTTTTTGTTTTGTGAATATTACTTTTTATAACATTCTTTCTTATCTAATATCTCTAAAGATGCAAATTGTATTTTCTTTAATATTTTTCTTGCTCTCTGCATTATTTCTTTTCCTTAGGATTCTTTATCTTTTTTATTGATTTGTTCTAAAAGACAGGAGATTTTCCTAAACTTTCTGGTGCTTATTGATTGTCCATTAATATTTAAGAGTGAAGTATTAAAATGCTTCGTAGGAGTTCTGTTCTTTGTCAGAACTTCTAGGATGGTGTATGTTCATATTTACTGCATGTTCTTTGGTCTCTTTCTTTAGGTGAGAAATGGTCTAATTTGCCCCGAATGGAATAAGTCTCACCTTGTTCCCTTATTTCAGTCTAGCATCTCATCACTGCTGTGTGTCTAGAATTCCTGAATTTGGTTTAGTTTTACTAAGTATATCTCCCAGGAGATGCCTCCTAGTCTTAGTTTATTTCCCATTTGTTAATATCCCCCCCCTCCTCCCGATAATGGTTAGGTACAGTCCTTTTGTAGATAAAATTATATTCCAGGCATATGACTAGAACTCATTTTGACTTTTCCATTAAATAACTACTACTGTCAACCATTATCTGTCTAAATTGGTTTGTATCTTAGAGAGTGAGCTCTGAGTTTCTCACTTGCTGCCATGCACTGTCTACAAATATCAAGTCACATTGCTATTAGGATGATTAAAGTAGATTTTAAATATACTATGAATTTTTAAAAGTGTATTTTTCTTTTTGAAAATAAGGTTTGCTTCTCTCCTTTTGGAAATTAGATAATTCAAAAATGGCAGAACTCTTTATGGAATGTGAAGAAGAAGAGTTGGAACCATGGCAGAAGAAAGTAAAAGAGGTTGAGGATGATGATGATGATGAGCCAATCTTTGTTGGAGAGATATCAAGTTCAAAACCAGCAATTTCAAGTAAGCATTTACTTTTAGTGAAGCCAAGTTTTATAAAATATTGTTTCTAATGGGAAAATTTGTGAACTGCTTTATAAGGACATAAGTTCCTTGGAATATTACCATATTATAAAATAGTAACTCAAATTCTGTTAGTGAAAACATGACGGTTAAGGTCAGGTTGAATTTATACCAATTAGGGATGACTGATAACAGTATTCAACTAGAACAATGTATATTAGTTTTAGAATAATTCTTTCCAAAAGGAGATTGACCCCAGTAGAAATTCTCTTCTGGACTGTTAAAATGCAGAATTTAAATGAATTTATTGTTGTTAAGGTATAAGCCATAAAATATTTTAGTATGTGGAATATGAGTCAAGTGTTTATATAGAACTGCTAGGTAGGAGGGTACAAACTTGTGTTTTGTAGAATACAGCCACTAAAAAGTACTTCAGCCAATAGTTCTTTGATGGTTGGAGTAATACTTAATCTTAAATTTCTGAATGAAAATGGTGTCAGGTTGTTTGAACAGGTTTTTATTCTGTAAGACATTTGTAGTGCTTAGATATACAGTACTGCATTGCCATTATCAGAAAACAACTCTACTTTTGTGTGGCCTTTACTTTATAGAGTTATTTTATGTGATCTGGTTCTATTTTTACTGTGAGGTAGAAAGGAAATTTTTATGAGGTTTGGTACTGTTTGTGCTTTTACCTTTTCCTGACCAGCAGGTTTTGGCAAATCCCCACTCTTCCAATTTTAGCTTGATTACCAAAAAATCTAGAAGTTACAGAGGTAACACACATGTCAGAATCAGGAACTTTCAAGGGATCCTGAAAGTTAAATTAGGCTCAGATTGACTTCAGGTATACTGGTAGATTTGAAACCCCTTAAGTTATAAGATACCCTGATAAACTGTAAGTTGTTTTAGTCTGCAATCTCTGCTAGTTTTTCCCTTTCAGAATTCTTCAGAGTAGGGGCAGCTGGGTGTCTCAGTCAGTTAAGTGTCTGACTCTTGATTTTGGCTCAGACATGATCTCACGGTTGTGAGATCGAGCCCTGTGTCAGGCTCCGCTTTGAACGTGGAGCCTGCTTGGGATTCTCTCTATGTCCCTCCCCAGCTTGGGCTTTCTCTGTCTCTCTCAAAATAAATACATTGAAAAAAAAACAACTCAAAAGTAATGCTACAGATAATCCAATGAGATCCCTTATAATAACACTTCCAAGGCTTCTAGAGGTGTGAGTGGGATATGGAGGTTGGATAAGGTTTGATTTTGAGTGGTAGGATCCTGAGTCATCACTCAAAGAAAGATACCTATGCTAATTATAGACTGCATATACATATATTTTTGGAAGATTTTTATTATGTGGACCTTTTCTTTACCATGAAAGAAACTTTAGGAAGTTTGACTTATATGTAGTCAGATTTATTAATCTTTTACTTCTGGCTTTTAGATTTTGAGTTACAATTAGAAAGTTTATTCTTATTCTATAAAACAAGGCTAGTAATCTTGTTTCTTTGGTAGATAAAGATCTATATGTTTAAAATTAATCATATAGGGGCGCCTGGGTGGCGCAGTCGGTTAAGCGTCCGACTTCAGCCGGGTCACGATCTCGCGGTCCGTGAGTTTGAGCCCCGCGTCAGGCTCTGGGCTGATGGCTCGGAGCCTGCAGCCTGTTTCCGATTCTGTGTCTCCCTCTCTCTCTGCCCCTCCCCCGTTCATGCTCTGTCTCTCTCTGTCCCAAAAATAAATAAAAAACGTTAAAATTAATCATATATATTTTTTAATGTTTATTTTTGAGAGACAAACATTTTTTTTTTAATTTTTTTAACATTTATTTATTTTTGAGACAGAGAGAGACAGAGCATGAACAGGGGAGGGGCAGAGAGAGAGGGAGACACAGAATCTGAAACAGGCTCCAGTCTCTGAGCTGTCTGCACAGAGCCCGATGTGGGACTCGAACTCACGGACCATGAGATCATGACCTGAGCCGAAGTCGGCCCCTTAACCGACTGAGCCACCCAGGTGCCCCGAGACAAAAATTTTTGAGAGACAGAGCACAACTGGGCGAGGGGCAGACAGAGAGGGAGACACAGAATCCAAAATGGTCTCCAGGCTCTGAGCTGTCAACACAGAGCCTGATGTAGGGCTGGAACTCAGGACTGATGAGATCATCACCTGAGCTAAAGTTGGACACTTAACCAACTGAGTCACCAGGTACCCCCAAATTAACTGTATTCTTAAATCAGTGATAACTTATATACTTCTTCTGGGAATCTATTTGATTGTTTCAGTTCATGATTTCTGTTTTATTCAAATAATGAATTTTAAAATCACTGTAATTTTTTGTAGATATTTTGAATAGAGTAAACCCAAGCTCATATTCAAGGGGAATAAAGAATGGTGCGCTCAGTCGAGGTACAGTATTATTTTAGTATTTTATTTTAAAGTGAAGTATTTTGACATCATTGATTATATCTAAATATATTCAATGCACTGTTTAATTTTAAAATACAGGTATTACTGCTGCATTCAAGCCTACAAATCAACACTACACGAACCCAGCATCAAATCCAGTAGCTGCCTCGCCTGTAAATTTTCATCCTGAATCTAGATCTTCAGATAGTTCTGTTATTGTTCAGCCTTTGTCTAAACCTGTAAGTGTTTCTAAAACTACACAGCTCAGGGATACATTGGATATTATTAACAGTATAAACAATGCCAATTAAAATTCTGCATTGTCGTGGGTAGTCATCCAATAGAAGCATAATCAGCATCAGGAATGTCACTATCTATATGATAGATGAGCCAGTATCCGGAGTAATATTGGAAGGAACTACTGATGTAGTCTGTTCCTAAATCAGGTAACACACTTAAATAGTAAGATATTGGAATTTGCGATAACAAAACATGAATAAAAGTATTACGAATATTGCATAATGGCAAAAATTGTAAACTGGGTCAAATGTTCTTAGTTCTTAATTGGAAAACTTATGAGAGGACATTGTAGCTTTTTATTCTGAAAATATACCTTCATAATTTAGTTCACTTAAAAAATTCTTAACAAAAAGTAATAGTTAATGGTAATAGTTAATATTTGTAATATTTATGAGGCTTTGTTGTAAATGCTATACATAAATTAATCATTTAAGTCTTAAACGACCCTGTGAAGAGGCACTATTATTATTTTTCCTGTTTTATAGTTGAGGAAATTGAGGCTCACAGAGGTTAAATAATTCATTTAAGGTCACACAGATGGCAAATGATAGATCTAGAATTTCAATCCAGACTAACCCATAGTTTCTATGTATTTGTATACATATGTACATATAGGTATGTGCGTGTGTGTATGTGTGTATACTTAATATATACTTAAAATGGAGCCATTGCCTTACTGTAGCAGTTTTCAAAGTATAGTCTTCAGTCCCTGGGGTTCCTCTGAGACTCTTCCATGGGTTTTGAGAGTCAAGACTATTCTCATGATAATACAAAGACATGATTTGCCTTTTCTTTTTTTTTTCTTTTTTTATTTAAAAAAAATTTTTTTTTTCAACGTTTATTTATTTTTGGGACAGAGAGAGACAGAGCATGAACGGGGGAGGGGCAGAGAGAGAGGGAGACACAGAATCGGAAACAGGCTCCAGGCTCTGAGCCATCAGCCCAGAGCCTGATGCGGGGCTCGAACTCACGGACCGCGAGATCGTGACCTGGCTGAAGTCGGCCGCTTAACCGACTGCGCCACCCAGGCGCCCCCATGATTTGCCTTTTCTACTGTGTTGACATATGCACCAATGATGCAGAAGTAATGGTGGGTAAACTGCTGGTGCCTTAGTATAAATCAAGACAGTGGTACCAAGCTGTATGAGTACTTTTTATATTCATCCCCACTGTGCACTCCCAATAAAAAATATTCATGCTCAATTTCCTTGATGAAATGTTATTAATTTTGTTAAATCTCTACCTTTCTATGTGTCTTTTAAAAATATTTTGTGTGATGAAATAGTATGCGAAAACACTATTGTTTCCAAAGTTTGATGATTATCTTAAGGAAAAGCACTTATGTGATTCAGTTGTGAGCTAAACTACCCACTTTCTAAAAAATAGAAGACTACTTTTACTTGAAAGCACGACAAGCCATAGTATATTATTTATTTTTGTGTATCAGTAATATCACAGTCTTCATGGTGTAAAACCACACACATTGTCTCACAGTTTCTGTGGGTTAGGAGTCAGGTCATGACTTAGCTGGATCCTCTGCTTCAGGTTCTCATGAAGCTACTTTCAGGGTGTGGACACTGAGGTTGTGATCTCATCTGAAGCTTGACTGGAGACGTATCTGCTTCCAAGTTCTCATGGTAGTTGGCAGCATTCAGTTTCTTAAGGGTTGTCAGACTGAGAATCTCACTAAATGACTGGCTTTTGGCTGGCTTTGCCACCTGAGTTTTCCCAGTTTGGCTTCTTACATGCTCAAAGCCCACGAAAGAGAATATGTAGCAGAATGCCATGCTGATCTAATGTAATGTAATCACATACACAAAATCATGTAATCCTGTCACCTTTGTTGTATTCTCTTGGTGAGAAGCAAGTCACATGCCTTGCCCACACTAAAAGGAAGGGAATCATGCAGGACATGAACACCATGGGGTGGGGATTGTAAAGGCCACTTGAGAGTTTGTTTGCTGCACATTGTGAGTTTTTCAGTTTTGGTTATTTGGTAGACATTTCCTCAAAACTGAACAAAGTGCACACTTAAAGGAAAATAACTGATAGCATTTCTTCCCAATAATAAAATTGAGCTTTCAAGCACAAATTAGAATTTTGGAAAACTTGTATCAGCCACTATGATCTGACAGCTTCCCAGTACTTAAAGACTTTTCTGATGGGTGGTACAGTTAATAAATGTGATTTTTTGTTATTGTATAGTGAATTCTGTTAACATTTGGAAGATAATCATAATTCACAGAAACCAGTATTTTTGAAATAACCAGTGCATGATATTATAAAATCATGCATGGGTAAAAGATCATTCAAAGTGTAAGATAGACTAATAGATTTTATTTTAACAAAGTACAAAAAATTCAGTGATAAGGAGTCAGATTCCACATTGCAGTAAATCTTTAAGAAAATATCAATGTTGAATTTTGGTGTGGTATCAAAGAAGTGTACCCATAGTTATCCCAGCTTGCTATTAAAATACTCCCTTTTTCAACTATATATCTTTATGAAGCCAGATTTTCTCTATATTTTTCAAATAAAATAACATACTCTAACAGATAGAAAACAGAAGCAGATATGAATCTGTAACTGTTTTTGATTAAGCCAGACATTAAAAAGATTTTCAGAAATGTATAACAGTGCCATTCTTTTCACTAATTTTTTATGTGTTGTAAGATAGTCACTTTTCATAAAAATGTTATTTATGTTAATCTATAATGGGTTTATTGTTATTTAAAATAAATATTTAATGTCTAATATTATAAATATCAATAGATATAACCCAACTAAATAAAACCTTTTGGGCCCTCAGTAATTTTTAAATGTGTTAAAGGGGTCCTGAAACCAAGGAGTTAGAGTACTAAAACAAAAGGTTACCCAAAATGTAAAGGTTCTTTGCTATTAGTTGGAATTGAATTAACTCAGTGCTTTTTTCATGTATATCTATCATAAGCTATTTGGCACTGGCCTTAGAGAAATAATAAATTTTAATGAAAATGTTTATTCTTTTGACAATAAGGGAAACTTCCAAAGCACCTATAAATTTTCTTGCAGATGTCCAAGTTCAAAACCAGAACTGAATCCAAATACTTTTGTGAGGAATAATATATTTTTTCTGTATTTCATATTACTATTAGGTAATCTGCAGATCTGTTAGCACTAAAATTGATATTCTGAGGTTTTATTTTTCATAAAAGTGATTTTAATTGTAATTTATGTAAAAATGAAAAGGAAGGCTGTAGATTTTTAAATCTATGGCTAAGTAAATTGAACTCCCACTTATATTTTGAAGAGGTTATATATCATAAAAAAATAAGAATATCGTTGGGCAAATGTTTCTGTTCCCTGAGTTGTTAATGACTTGAGATAATTATTATCTGAAATAATAACTCATAGTGATATCAGCTCTAAGTTAAAAAACTTAGATTGAAGCAAGAGACTTGAATGCTGGTTCAACCTTGCTCCTTAGCATTGTCAAAACCTCTTTGAGCCTCATTTTCTTAATTTCTAAAGTGAGAGATTTTACCCAGACCACTGACTCTATCTTGGATCCTAAGGTTATGCAGGTTATTTCTGGGATTTCAAAAGTTGGAAAGCTACTTGAAATGTATTAGTTGGATCACATTAACTCAGTATACTTTCTATAAGTTGTCAACTCAGTATACTTTCCATAAGTTGTTGGCTTTTGCAGGATAGAAAACTGGAAAAAGAAACTTTGTTATTTAATTCAGTTTGATAAAAAATCTTTCTGACTTGGACCCAGGAAGAAGAAAGAAAAACAAAAGGAAGGGTTGTACGTTAGTGTTATAAAAGTTAGAAACTAGAGCTTTTTCTAGCTGAGAATATTTATTTCTCTGGGCATAGTTTTAAAATCAAAACACCTCAGTTGGTGTTTCCCAATCTTGTAAGTTCTTAAAAGGAGAGATTGTGCCAGTTGGTCTGTGTGGGTCCTACAGATGAAATATTGTAAAAAACTCTCCAAGTGATTCTAATTTGCAAAGTTAAGAATGTCATATATTCTGGAATGAATTGAGACCCCTCTATTTAAGGGAATTTACTCTGAAGTTAAGAAGCCACTGCTTTTAATAAATTATAATTACAGTTTTTCATTTTTTGGTGTGTGCATGCACACTTTTTCATGGAATATCTTTATATCTCAATATCTCTTTGAGATCTCTTGCAGGTGGCAGGGATATATTATTATCACTTATAATAAAGTTAGTGTGATATAGCCTAATGGTATAGCCTTGGAAATAAGGCCTCGATTCTAATTACAGCTACATCAACAACAAGCAGCTGTATTGGGAAGCCTTATGTAACCACTCCTAAACTTAGTTTACCTATTTATAAAATAGGGTATAACGTTAGGTTTTTATTAGTAATGTGACAACTACTTGATTTAATACATACATGTGTCATGAAGTACAAGTACATTTAAAACACAATTGTGGCCATTATTTCAGTTTGATAGGTGAATAACTTGAAGCTCAGAAGTGACTTGCCCAAGGTTACATAGTTAAATGTGCCAGTCTTCTGAATCTCAGTCTAGTGTCTGTTCCACCCTTACTATTCCATTTGATATCTTTTTGAACTGTTTTTTCAGACATTAAAAATTCCCTGTTGGAGAATTATTTTAACCAATTATTATTGAATACTATGTGCCTGCCCTCTGAAATTGTTGAGCTTAATTAACCAGAGTTGTTTTCCTAATAAAGTATTAACAGTATTAACTTTGTATTTCTGTTAAAGAACTATTTTGTTAAATACATGTGAATATTTTCTATTTTTTAAGTGCAAATTGGGAGAAAATATTTATTATGAAATAAGATTGTGCTTTTTTACAGTGAAGTCATGACATTACTGATTTTTTATATTACATTGTTAAGGCCCAAATAAAGATAATTTACCTGTTATTTCTCAAAATTTAGAAGTGGTTTGAGTTACTTACACACTTGTTTCCATAGCTTCCAAGAGCAGAGCAGCTGGCCCAGATTATTCCTATAAACAGTTTCCATTTTAAATAAACCCTGTTTGCCTGGCTTTCTTATTTGTTTACCCTGTTGATCATGTAGCTTTCATATTTATCCTATGAAATGGAAGATTACCTGGTCTAGCATGGCTTTCTGTGGAATGGTAGGAAGAGTGGGGCGGGGCAGGGTGGGGGTGGGGGGACACCCATTCTTTCTTTTCCTGACCCTTGCCTTGTAAATTTTTCCAATTAGGATGATTACAAAACTCAAACCATGTGATATATTCATCCCTAAACCTGATGCCCAGCACCACAGATTGACTTCTAATTTGTTTGCCCTAATATTTTGTCTTGGGGTGGGGGGTTTATAGAGATACAGAAGCTTTTATAGTTATGTCAGTATGTTTTCATATTTGTTTTCCTTTTACCCAAAGATTTTGATAAGTTTTACTGTTTGCTCTTTGATAGGAATACTGCATTTTTAGTAGCCCTCTAAAGTGTATCAATCCTATTGATTTAAAATGAGTATATGTTTCCTTGATCTTGAAAAAAATCAGACTAAAATTTGCCCGGTTTTAATTCGCTAGTAGGAACAAATCAGCTGTAAGTAATAGCTTCCTTTCAGTTTTACTAGATGATAATTTTGACAGTAATAATTACCTTTGTGTTTTATAACTTATTAATTACTAATTGAGTCATCAAAAGCTATTCTTACAATATTGAGATACAGTTAAGTTTACCTTTAGAAAAGTTTATGAAAGAAAATAATTGTAACTATGTTGAATAAATGTAATATTCTTCCTTTGAAATATTTTAACAGGGTTATATAACAAACTCATCACGAGTTGTATCTAATAATTCTTCAGAGTTACTATTTGATTTGACCCAGGATACAGGATCATCACATTACCAAGGGGGACCGACGCTTTCTATACCAGGTTGGTTTTAGCACTTTTAAACAAAATTATTAGAAGAAACTTGATGAATATGCATATGTAATTGACTTTCTTGTAAGGTAGAATGGCGCTAATAGTTCATGAATACCTTTCTTGGGTGACTTTTTTTCCCCCTTGGATGGTTTTAAGTAAAATTTTATTTATTAATAAGACATTTTATTTTTATTTGTTTTTTATTTATTAATAAGACATTTTATTAATAAGACATTGGCTAATGTTCTTACTTGGCACTAAAAATGGGCTGAAAAATCATAAAATAATTTCTGTAAGTTATAGAAGTCCTCTGACACCATAAATACTCTGTTAAAAGAAGTATTAATTTCCATGACTAGTGTGAAAAAGTATATGGTTACAATTGATTTCCTAATTAGATTAGCGTCTTTCTATTCAGTAAAGCCTTTAGATACTGTAGTTACATATGATTATAGAATGCTATTATAAAGTGGTACAATAAATTTGTATATAGCCAGTACTCAGTATATGCCCATTGGAGGAATATGAAATTTCTCTGTTTAGTAGAATTAAAGTTCTTAGATTGTATACTAAAACATAGTTCTTCATTAACCTAAAATAAATTAGTAATCTATGAAAGAATTTCATCTAATTGAAAATTCCCTGTAATGAAGGCAATTATGCTTTGTATCTTAGCAGTTTTGGTATATTTCAGATATTTGACTAAATAGAGACAAGTAAGATTTGAGGGGAAGTTTTAGATTATTTACTAAAAAATCAGTGTGGAGAATCTACTAAACCCTCTTAACCATTGTTGTGTTTTTTTTTAAAGCAAGACAGAAATACAAGCACACTTACTTTAAAAAAAATTTTTTTAATGATTATTTTTGAGACAGAGCATGAGCGGGGGAGGGGCAGAGAGAGAGGGAGACACAGAATCCGAAGCAGGCTCCAGGCTCTCAGCTGTTAGCACAGAGCCTGTTGTGGGGCTAAAACTTATCAACCGCTAGATCATGACTTGAGCCGAAGTTGGATGCTCAGCTGACTGAGCCACCCAGGCACTCCTCTCCTCCAATTTTTTTTATTGTAATATTAGTGCCTAAAATGTTTTTTCATTTAGATAATATTGAGTTCATATTCATTTCTTGGTGTGTCACTTACATGCTTTATAAAAATATAGTCAGTACAATAGGTAAGAACCAAAAGAAAGAAGAAGAAAAATTGTTGTCTTAAGTCTGGTTTTCTAAAACACAGAAACTTTATTAATAGAAAAAGTGAATTTTTGAAACTTCTTGGGAGTAAGGACAATGACTCCTGCTCAACCTGTAAGTTTTCTGTTGCAGAGAGAGTTTAGCCTGAACAGTAAGTAGGATGAAGAAGAAGATGTAGATTTCAACTGCCGTTCTTAAGATTTTTGTAGTCTTTATCAAGTCTTTATACTTCAGTTTTCTCATATTATTAAAATGGAGATTTAATTTTTCTTTTTTAATGCATTTATTTTCCAGGCCTGGAGTCAGCCATCAGGAGATATAATTTTAATTCTCACTCTACTTTAGTCAGGGATTTTTCAGGCACAAATAAGATAAATAAAATGAAAGTGCATTATGAACTTTATATATAAAAAATTTTTTTTGATGTTTATTTACTTTTGAGAGAGACACACACACGCAGAGCGTTGAGTACGGAAGGGGCAGAAAGAGGAAGACACAGAATCTGAAGCAGGCTCTAGGCTCTGAGCTGTCAGCACAGAGCCCAATGTGGGGCTCAAACTCATGAACTGTGAGATCATGACCTGAGCCGAAGTTGGATGCCTAACCACCTGAACCACCCACATGCCCCAAACTTTAAAGGATTTGACACCAGTTGGTGTGAATGATAATATGTGTTTTATGTTCAGTAGTATGATTGACTACTCTGCAATGATCATGGATATTTGGAGAAGATTGGATTTGAGCTTGTTCTTGAAAGGATTTTTACTGGCAGAGAGAGAACTGTTCAGAATAGGAAACAACACAAGCCAAAGACAACAGGGATAAATAAGTTGAAGGGTCAGAATTTAAAACTCCTAAATGCAGAGTGATTTTATTATATTAAAAATTTCTTATAGTAAAACAGTCTGTTTCTACTCTCCAGCCTGTTATGTAAGCAGATGCATAATTAAAATATCAGCATTCATTGGCTTTTCAGGTATCCTAACCATTTCACAAGAATGCTATTGTGATTGCACACATCTTTTTCAGGTACCCATATTATAGCCATAATGATGTGCCTTGAGGATGGGAAAAAAATCATTTTTATGTTATTTCACAGGATGAACAGAGGAGCCAACTAATAGAATATTCTTTATTTTTCTCGCATGTTTCCCCTTATTAAAAAGTTGATAGGTGAATCTATTAGAATAATTTTTTTCCTCTAAAGTAAGATACAGAATAATTTCATTAGTAATGATAACAGCTACCATTTATTATTGAATGCTTTCTATGTGCCATATATTGTATGGGTACTTTTTAAAAGTAAGTTAAGATACAAAATATTTTTTTAGTAATGATAGTAGTTGTCATTTATTATTGAATGCTTTCAGTCTGTCAGATATTGTGTTGGGTGCTTTAAATATATTATCTTAATTGATCTTAAAACAGCTCTGTAAAATAAGACATTATAACTCTTATTTTACAAAAGAGGATACTGAGGCTAAGAGAAGTTAATTAAATAAACCAAGAATACATAGCTAGTCAGTGACAGAGCCTCGATTTGAACTTATACTTTCTGACTTAAAACCCTGGAATATTTCTAATATATTTACTTTACTGCTCCTACTTTCAGTGTACAGTTGAGAGAATGAAAATACGGTGTGCAGTTTTAGAATGCTTATTACCATGTACAGTTGAATGTTATTTTCAAAAAGAGCTTTTGCCTGGCCTGGTTATATAGCCTAAATATCCCCATTTCTCTTGCTAATGCTCTGAATAAGGCTTTCAGGTGATGGTTTTCAAACTGTTTTTAGGAGTAAAATTCCTATGCAAAAAAAATTTTATTCAGAAGCCTAATAAATAAAATATACAAGAGTTTCTCTGTTAGACATACCCCCTATATTCCCTAAAATGAGCCTTTTAGGCTCTGGGAACATAATTTGAAAACCTTTATGCCTACACTCCTTCCATTATGAGTCCTTTCATATTTTACCCTTGATCCTAGCCAAAAGGCCAACAAGCCATGGGCTCTTTCATATGAATGAGTGAAGTATTATCGTTTAAGATTAGTTTTTCTACTTTGTACTTAGGAATTTTCCTCAAGTTTTTTTTTTTTCTTTTAAGTGTATTTATTTATTTTGAGAGGTGGGGGTGGTGCACAGATTGAGAGAGAATCCCAAGCAGGCTCCACACTGTCAGTGCAGAGCTCCCATGTGGGGCTCCAACCCATGAACCAAGATCATGATCTGAGCGGAAATCAAATCAGACACTTAACCAACTGAGCCACCCAGGCACTCCTCTTTTTTTTTCCTTTATGTTCATTTGTTTTGTTTCTTAAATTCCACATATGAGTGAAATCATAGCGTATTTGTCTTTTTCTGACTGACTTATTTTGCTTAGCAGAATACTCTCGCTCCATTTATGCTGTTGTAAATGGCAAGATTTCATTTTTTTATTCTTTTTTTTTAATGTTTATTTATTTATTAGAGAGAGAGAGAGAGAGTGCATTAGCAGGGGAAGGGCAGAGAGAGAGGGAGAGAGAGAATCCCAGTCAGGCTCTGGGCTGATGTGGGGCTCGATCTCATGAACCGGGAGATCATGACCGAAACTAAAATCAAGTCAGACGCTTAATGGACTGAGCCACCCAGGTGCCCAAAGATTTTATTCTTTTTTAATATCTGAGTAGTATTATATTACACACATACACACACACACACCCCACATCTTCTTTATCCATTTATCAGTCTATGGACATTTGGGTTCCTCCAGATTTGGGCTATTGTTGATAATGATGCTATAAACATTAACATGCATGCATCCCTTCAAATCAGTATTTTTGTATCCATTGGGTAAATACCTACTAGTACAATTGCTGGATGGTAGTGTAGTTATTTTTAACTTTTTGAGGAACCTTCATACTGTTTTCTGCAGTGGCTGCACCAGTTTGCATTACCACCAACAGTGTACAAGGGTTCCTTTTTCACTGCATCCTTGCCAACACCTGTTGTTTCCTCTGTTAATTTTAGCCATTCTGACTGGTATGAGATGATATCTCATTGTATTTTTGATTTGTGTTTCCCTGATGATGAGTGATATATTTTTTTTTTAATTTTTTTTTAATGTTTATTTATTTTTTTGGGACAGAGAGAGACAGAGCATGAACGGGGGAGGGGCAGAGAGAGAGGGAGACACAGAATCAGAAACAGGCTCCAGGCTCTGAGCCATCAGCCCAGAGCCCGACGCGGGGCTCGAACTCACGGACCGCGAGATCGTGACCTGGCTGAAGTCGGACGCTTAACCGACTGCGCCACCCAGGCGCCCCTGATGAGTGATATTAATAAGCATCTTTTCTGTGTCTGTTGCCCATCTGTATGTCTTCTTTGGAAATGACTATTCATGTCTTCTGCCCATTTTTTAATGGGATGATTTGTTTTTGGATGTTGAGTTTGAGAAGTTCTTTATAGATTTTATATACTAATTCTTTATCAGATATGTCATCTGCAAACATCATCTCCCATTTCATAGGTTGCCTTTTAGTTTTGTTGATTGTTTCCTTTGCTGTGCAGAAGCTTTTTATTTTGATGATATCCCAATTATTTATTTTTGCTTTTGTTTCCCTGACCTCAGGAGACCTATCTAGAAAGAAGTTGCTATGGCCAGAGTCAGAGAGGTTACTGCCTGTGTTCTCCTCTAGGATTTTGATGGTTTCCTGTCTCACATTTAGGTCTTTTATCCAGTCTGAATTTATTTTTGTGTATGGTGTAAGAAAGTGGTCCAGTTTCATTCTTTTGCATATTGCTGTCCAGTTTTCCCAGCACCATTTGTTGAAGAGACTCTCTTTTTCCTATTAGATATTCTTCCCTGCTTTGTCAAAGGTTAATTGACCATATAATTGTGGGTTTATTTCTGGGTTTTCTGTTCTGTTTCATTGATCTGTGTGTCTCTTTTTGTGCCACTACTATGCTGTTTTGATCACTACAACTTTGTATTATAACTTGAAGTTTGGAATTGTGATGCTTGTAGCTTTGCTTTTCTTTTTCAAGATTGCTTTGGCTATTTAGGGTCTTTTGTGGTTCCATACAAATTTTAGAATTGTTTGTTCTAGCTCTGAAAAATGTTGTTGGTACTTTGATAGGGATTGCATTGAATGTGTAGATTGCTTTGGGTAATATACACATTTTAACAGTATTTGTTGTTCCAATACATGAACATGGAATGTTTTTTTCATTTCTTGGTGTCATCTTCCGTTTCTTTCATCAGTGTTTTGTAATTTTCAGCATATAGATCTTTTTACCTCTTTGGTTAGGTTTATTCTTAGGTATCTTATTGTTTTTTTCGTGCAGTTATAAATGGAGTTGATTTCTCGATTTCTCCTTCTGCTGCTTCATTATTGGTGTATAGGAATGCAACAGTTTTCTCTACATTCATTTTTTATTGAATTTGTGTATCAGTTCTAGCAGTTTTTTGGTGGAGTCTTTTGGGTTTTCTGTACACAGTATCATGTCATCTACAAATAGTGAAACTTTGACTTCTTCCTTGCTAATTTGGACTTCCATTATTTCTTTGTGTTTTCTGATTGCTGTGCTTAGAACTTCCATTACTATGTTCAATGAAAGTGGTGAGAGTGGGCATCCTTGTCTTACTCCTGACTGTAGAGGAAAAGCTCTCAGTTTTTCCCCGTTGAGGATGATACTAGCTGTGGGATTTTTGTATGTGACCTTTATTATGTTAAAGTATGTTTCTTCTAAACCGACTTTGTTGAGGTTTTTATCCTGAATGAATATTGTACTTTGTGAAATGTTTTCTCTGCAGCTATTGAGAGGATCATATGGTTCTTTTCTTTTACTAATGTGGTGTATCACATTGGTTTGCAAATATTGAACCATGCTTGCATCCCAGGAATAAGTCCCACTTGATTGTTGTGAATGATTCTTTTAATGTACTGTTGGATTTGATTTGCTGGTACTTTATTGAGGATTTTTGCATCCATGTTCATCAGGGATATTAGTCTGTGGTTCTCTTTTGTCATGCAGTCTTTGTCTGGTTTTGCTATCAGGGTAATGCTGGCATCATAGAATAAATTTGGAAGTTTTCCTTTTGTTTCTGTTTTTTGGAATAATTTGAGAAGAATAGGTATTAACTCTTCTTTATATGTTTGGTAAAATTCCCCTGTGAAGGCATCTGGCCCTGGACTTTTGTTTGTTGGGAAATTTTTGATTGCTGATTCAATTTCTTTGCTAGTTATCGGTCTGTTCAAGTTTTCTATTTCTTCTTCTGTTTTGATAGTTTATATGTTTCTAGGAATTTATCCATTTCTTCCATGTTGTTTTCTTCCATGTAGTTTTTCATAATATTTTCTTATAATTGTTTGTATTTCTGTGGTATTGGTTGTTATTTCTCCTTTCTTGTTTGTGATTTTATTAATTTGAGTCTTTTTTCTTTGATAAGTCTGACTAGAGGTTTATCAATTTCATTGATTTTTTTTTTTTTTTCAGTGAACCAGGTACTGGTTTCATTGATCTGTTCTAATATTTTTTTTAGTTTCTTTATCATTTATTTCTGCTCTGATGATTATTTCCCTTCTGCTGGCTTTTGGTTTCGTTTGTTGTTCTTTTTCTAGCTCCTTTAGGTAAAAGGTTAGGTTGTTTATTTGAGATTTTTCTTGCTTCTTAAGGTAGGCCAGGCTTCCCTCTTTTTTAAACTAAGTTTATTTTTTTTAATGTCTTTTTTTGGGGGGAGGGGATATGGGGGAAGAGAGATAATTCCAAGCAGGCTCTGCACTGTTAGTACAGAGTCTGATGTAGGGTTCAGTCTCAAGAACTGTGAGTATGACCTGAGCTGAATTTAGAATTGGATGCTTAACTGACTGAGCCACCCAGGAGCCAGTGTAAACTTCCCTCTTATGACCAGTTTTGGTACATTCCAGAGGTTTTAGACCATTGTGTTTTCATTTTCATTTGTTCGCTTGTATTTTTTATATTTGCTTTTGGATTTCCTAGTTGACCTGTTCGTTGTTCAGTGGCATGTATTTGAGGTCTTCCCAAATTTTTTTTTGTAGTTCACCTTAAGTTTCATAGCATTGTAATCAGGATATACGCCTGATATGATCTCAGTCTTTTTGTACTGGTTGAGGCCTGATTTGTGACCTAGTATGTGATCTGTTTTGGAGAATGTCCCTTGTACAGTTGAAAAGAATGTGTATTCTGCTGCTTTAGGATGAAATGTTCTCAATATGTGTGTTCAGTCCATCTGGTTCAGTGTGACATTCAAAGCCCTTTTTCCTTGTTGATTTTCCGCTTAGATGATCTGTCTATTGATGTAAGTGGGTGTTAAAATCTCCTACAATTATGGTATTATTATTAGTTCCTTTATGTTATTAATTGTTTTATATATTTGGGTATCTCCATGTTGGGGTAATAAATATTTACAATTGTTAGATTTTCTTGTTGGATAGTCCCTTTTATTCTGTTGTGCCCTTCTTCATCTCATGTTATTGCCTGTGTTTTAAAACCAAATTTGTTTGATATAAGTATTGCTCTTCTGGCTTTCTTTTGATGTTCTTTTGCATGATAAATATTTCTCCATCCTTTACTTTCAAACTACCAGTGTCTGGGTCTAAAATGAGTTTCTTTTAGGCAGTATTTAGTAGGGTCTTGCTATTATTTATTTATTAAAAAAATTTTTTTTTCAATGTTTACTTATTTTTTGAGAGACAGACAGCATGAGGGGGTAGGAGCAGACAGAGAGGGAGAGACAAAATCCGAAGCAGGCTCCATGCTACGAGCTGTCAGCACAGAGCCCAATGCAGGGTTCAAACTCATGAACTGTGAGATCATGACCTGAGCTAAAATCAGATGCTTAACCAACTGAGCCACACAGGCACCCCTATTTATTATTTTTTTAATAAACATTTTAAAATGTTTGTTTATTTTTGAGAGAGAGAGAGCACAAGATGGGGAGGGGCAGAGAGGGAGGGGGACAGAAGATTTGAAGCAGGCTCTACACTGACAGCAGAGAGCTCGATTTGGGGCTTGAAATCACAAATTGTGAGAACATGACCTGAGCCGAAGTTGGACACTTACTTGACTAAGCCACCCAGGTGCCCCTATTTTAAAAATTTTTTTTTATCATTTTAGAGAGTGTACATGAGTGGGGAGAGGGGCAGAGGAAGAGAGAAAATATCTTACTCCACACTCAGTGTGGAGCCTAATGCAGGACTCAGTCCCCTGACCCTGGATGACCTGTGCTGAAATCAAGAGTTGGACATTCAACTGACTGAGCCACCCAGGCACCCCAGTACCCTTTTTTTTTTTTTACCCATTCTTACACCCTATGTCTTTTGTTTGTGGAGTATTTAGTCCATTTACATTTAGAGTAATTATTAATAGGTATATATTTAGTAGCAGTGTATTACTTGTTTTGTCATTGTTTATGGAGATTTTCTCTGTTCCTTCCTTGTCTTTGTCACTTTCAGTCTTTCTTTTCCACTTGAAAAGTCCTTTTTAATATTTTTTGCAGGGCTGTTTTAGTGGGCACGAACTCCTTTAGTTTTTATTTGTCTGGGAAACTCTTTATCTCTCCTATTCTGAATGATAGCTTTGCTGGGTAAAGTGTTCTTGGCTGCGGATTTTTCCCATTTAGCACTTTGAATTTATCATGCCACATGACAAACTTGGCTTGTCAAGTTTCTATGGAGAGATGTGAAGCTAGACTTATGGATCTTCCTTTGTAAGGTAGGGACTTTTTGTGTTGCTGCTTTTAGGATTTTTTTTTTTTTTGGCTATATTTTATAAATTTGATTACAATATGTCTTGATGTTGACCTGCTTTTATTGATTTTCATGGTAGTTCTTTGTGCTTCCTGGATCTGGATGTCTCTTTCCTTCCCCAGATAAGGGAAGTTTTCAGCTGTTATTTTCTCAAATAAATTTTCTCCCCCCTTTTCTCTCTCCTTCTGGGATTCCTATAATATGAATGTTATGATGTTTGATGGAGTCACTGAGTTCCTAAGTCTATTCTCATGTTCCATAATTCTTTCTTTCTTTCTTTTGTACAGCTTCATTATTTTCTATTGTTTTATCTTCTGTATCACTTATTTGTTCCTCTGCTTCTTCCATCCATGTGTTCTCTGCATCCAGTTTGTTTCAGTTTGTTTTCAGATTGCATTTATCATTTCTGACTGATTGTTTTTTAACAGTTTTATCTCAGGTAAGGGTCTCCCTTTTTTCAAGCTCAGCAAGTATTGTATGATTGTTGCTTTAAATTTTCTATCAGGGATATTATATCTATTTTGATTAAATTTCTGGCCATGACTTTTTGTTGTTTCATTTGGGATTAAATCCTCTGTCATGGCATTTTATCTAGGTCTCTGTCTTCTGTGTGTTAGAAAAGCCTGTTATATTTCCTGTTTCTGAGACCAATGGCTTTATGAAGAAGAGGTCATATAGTGTTCAGAGCTTGGCGCCTCAGGGAGTGTCTCTGGTGTGTGTTGTGTGCACTTCACTGCTGTGTTTTGGCTACTATGTCCTTTAGGCCAATCATCTTCAGAGGTTCTGTTTGCTTGCCAGTGAGCATTGTTTGCACCTGGAACAGAGTGTGGTGAGTTTTAACAACTTCCTCTAGAACTGAAGCCTTGCAGAACTGTCTGGCCAGGGGACGTGATGTTTGCGGGGTTTCTGCTGGTCTTCTGGCAAAACGGCCGACTGCACTGGTACTGAAGCATGCTTGCCCAAGAAGGGAAGTCTCACCAGAGTGCTGGGGGGCGGTGCAGGGCATGGTGTAAGCAGGTTAGGCAGTCAGTGTAGGCACTATGCTGTTTACTGCAGGTGGTTTATGCTGACACTTGGGGAGAGAAATGGTGCCAGTGTGCTCCCTTGTCCCCAGAGAGGGGTCTCCGTGCTTGCTGCTATCAGGGAAGCACTCTCAGAAGAGCAGGTAGTTTCCCTTCTTGTGTGCCAGGCATTTTTCAGATTGCCATTTTCATGCTGTCTGTCCCTGGGTTGCTTGTCTGCCAGGAGCAGTGCAGTGTACTTAGGGCTCTATCCCAGCCAACCCTTCTGACTTCTAAAACTCCAAACTTTAGGGATGTGGTGTGGGCATGGCCTGTGCTGGCCTCCTGGCAAAAGGTCTTGTTGCCCTGGGACTGATGCGGGTTTGACCAAGAACGGCAGTTGCCAGAGGCCAAGGTGCACAGGGTAGGCAGCCAGTGTTGGGTCCAAGCTTCCCTTGGCAGGTGGCTCTGTGCCTATGCTGAGGGGCAGGGTAGGGAAATGGCACTCCCAGCTCTTTTGGCCCGTGAGAGGTGCCTCTCCAAATGCTACCTCTCTCAGATGCGCCCCACAAGTGAACAATTTCCCCACTGTGTGCCTTGGGCATTCCTCAGATGTCACTGTCTGCCCCAGATTTGTTTGCCTGCCTTCTCGTCAAGCCTGCTGACCTTTAAAACTCCTGTCTTCAAGCTCCGCTGATTGCAAAAACTTAGGAAAATCCGCCCGTCTCCTTTTCCTGGCCAATGGCTTTGGGGAAGTGTTTTTGTGCATTCCCCTGTGTGTTCTTTTCTTTTTCTTTCTTTCTCCCTCCCCTCTCTTTCTCATCTCTCCACCACCAGGGCTCCCTCCCCTCTGCAGCACCTGCAGTCCATTTCTCCCCCAAAGTCTCTGTGCTTCCTACCTACCTAGATGTGGTGTACCTACCTACCTCTTCTCTCCCTCTAGTTGTGGTGTTTGTTCTGTCAGTCCTCAGGTCAATTTCTTGAGTATTCAGAATGATGCTATAGTTACCTAGTTGTGTTCAAGGGACAAGAGGAGCCTAGAGTCCTACTATGCTGCCATTTTAGTTCCTCACCCAAAAGTTAAATTACTTTTTAAAAAATTTCAAATATAATTAAATACAGTGTTATGTTAGTTTCAGGGGTATAATATAATGATTCAAAAATTCTATATGTTACTCAGTACTCTTCATGATAAGTGTACTTTTAATCCTCTTCACCTATTTCACCCATTCCCCATCCACCTCCCTGCTGGCTACTACCAGTTTGTTCTTTATATTTAAGAATCTGGGTTATTTCTTTCTCTCCTTTTTTTCTTTATGCATTTGTTTTGTTTCTTAAATTACACATATGAATAGAATCATATGGTGTTTGTCTTTCTCTGACTGAGTTATTTCACTCTAGCATTGTACCCTCTAGGTCCATCTGTGTTGTTGCAAAAGTTCAGATTTCATTCTTTTTTATGGCTAATATTCCATTGTGTATATATATACGTCACATTTTCTTTATCCATTCATCTGTGGATGGATGCTTGGGTTTCTTTTATATTTTGGTTATTGTAAATAATGCTGCAATAAACATACATCTTTTTGAATTTTTGTTTTTGCATTCTTTGAGTAAATACCCAGTAGTGGAATTACTGGATAATACAGTAATTATATTTTTAGTTTTTTGAGGAACCTTTACACTGTTTTCCAAAGTGGCTGCACTGGCTTGCATTCCTACCAATGCATGAGGGTTCCTTTTCCTCCACATCCTCATCAACACTTGTTATTTCTTGTCTTTTTGATTTTAGCCATTCTGACAGGTGTGAGATGATTTCTCATTGTGGTTTTGATTTGCATTTCACTGATGATTAGTGTTGGTGAACATCTTTTCATGCGTCTGTTGGTCATCTGTATGTCTGCTTTGGAGAAATGTCTGTTCATGTCTTCTGACCATTTTTAATTGCGTTATTATTATTATTATTATTATTATTATTATTTTGCTGTTGAGTTGTATAAGTTATTTGTAAATTTTGGATATTAACTCCCTATTGGATGTATCATTTGAAAATATCTTTTCCCATTCTGTAGATTGCCTCTTTGTTTTGTTGATGGTTTCCTTTGCTGTGCGAAAGTCTTTAATTTTGGTGTAGTCTCAGTAGTTTAATTTTGCTCTTGTTTGCCTTGCCAGAGGAGACCTATCCAGAAAAATATTTCTATGGCTGATTTCAAAGAGATTATTGCCCATGTTTTCTTGTAGAAATTTTATGGTTTCAGATCTTTCATTTAGGTCTTTATTCCATTTTGAGTTTATTTTTGTGTATGGTGTAATAAAGTAATCCAGTTTCATTCTGCATATTAACTGTCCAGTTTTCCCAACATCATTTGTTGAAGAGACTTTTTCAAACCATTGTGTATTCTTGCCTCCTTTGTTGTAGATTCATTGACCATATAATTGTGGCTTTATTTGTGGGCTCTCTGTTTTGTTGTACTGATCTGTGTGTCTGTTTTTGTGCCAGTACCATACTGTTTTATTACTACAGCTTTGTCGTATATCTTAAAATCTGGGATTGTGATGCCTCCAGTTTTGTTCTTCTTTTTCAAGATTTCCATTTGGTACACCCCTGACTTTTCATCACATAAATTTTTATCATTATTTATTGTCATTTGAATGATAGGATCACTCAATTGTATTACATTTAATTTAGCTCCAAAGTAATTTTATTTACTTGTAGGAAACATGCTACAGTGTTTAAAAATACTTTTCCCACTTATTTAACTCATTGTAGGTATGAATGAAAGTTCGTTTTTATCAAAACGTCCTTCTACTTCTGAAGTAAACAGCGTTAATCCAAAAAAACCTAAGCCCAGTGATGGTGTTTCTGGAATAAATTCTTCAGCTGTATTTCCTTCAGTTAAGTCTCTTTCAGTGACATCTCCCCAGGCTACATCATCAAAAGGTAAATGTGAAATGTGGCATATACAAAAGAAATTATAGTATTTATATATAAATTTTAGAAATCGTAAATTTCCTATTTTTAGTGATTAAAATTATAAAAGATGAATTTTGAATTACATATGTTTTGAATTTATCTTAGGTACAAATACCTCATCAAATCAATCTAAAAATGGAACACCTTTTCCAAGAGCTTGTCCAAAGTGCAATATTCATTTTAATCTTTTGGATCCTTTGAAAAATCACATGAAGGTAAAACTTTTTCAAAATTTAATTTTAAACAGGTTTGCAAATCCCTAAAATATTGATTTATAGTAAATAATGCTTTGTCCAGATATTTAATGAAAAAAATCTTCTCATAGTGGTATTTCCATATAACTTTGGCAAAGATTTATATTCATAATGATTATCTTCATATAAGATTTTTAAATTTCCTCTGAATCATCAAATTTAAAAAAAAATTTTTTTTTAACGTTTATTTATTTTTGAGACAGAGAGAGACAGAGCATGAACGGGGGAGGGGCAGAGAGAGGGAGACACAGAATCCGAAACAGGTTCCAGGCTCTAAGCTGTCAGCACAGAGCCCGACGCGGGGCTCGAACCCACGGAGTGTGAGATCATGACCTGAGCCGAAGTCGGCCGCTTAACCGACTGAGCCACCCAGGCGCCCCTGAATCATCAAATTTTAAGAATTAAGTTTATATGCATTATAATGTATGCTTATTGTATTCTCATTTTAAATGAAAGTAAATTATTAATCAAAATATTTAGTAGATTTGGTTTAATTCAAACTTTTAAAAAAAGGCATTTTTATAGTTTCTTTAATTATTATGTTTTTGGGTTCATGGTAACATGTGCATGACACATTACACAATGAAAATCTGAATTTTACATTTAATTTTCAACGCTCAGACTTAAACCCCAAATGATGGAGCATTTCATCTGAAATAATTATATTCAGAATATAGTTTGTGTAATTGTCCTAAATTAATTCAGGCTTTTTATTGGAATAGGAAGCTCTTGAGATTAAATTTTAAGAATTTTTCAAAGTACAAATGAAATATGAGGTGCAGGTAACATTTCACTTGAAATATTTTAGTGTATATTACAGTATCCTCCTTTGGTGTGAGGAAAGATATCCTGCATTCTCTTTGCATGTCCTATAGAAATGGCAGGAAGGGAGAAAGAGAAAGAAAAAAGTCCATGTAGATTATATGAAGAAAGAAAGGAAGGAGAAGGGTACAGTTGTAAAGAAATAGGTAAGGAAAGTTCTTGTTCACAATTTCAGAAATTGACAAACTTTTATTAAGATAAACATTTTATTAAAAAGGTAGAAAAAATAAGGGAACTTTTTTAGAATTTCAAGTATGTCTTTTTATTCGGTTACAAAACAGCATTTGGTCTGTCACTACTTCCAGCAACCAGAATGTAGCCTCTGATAATTGCACTCTGTGCTTTCTTCTTACATAAAAATTAACCTTTACAGGTGCTTTCACTTTTTTTTTTTTTATCTGTGTAATGCTTTGATGAGATACTTGATGTATTTTATGTTTGCATTTTAGATGGAAAGGAAAAGCTACATTCTTTGACTTTAATTATTTGAGTAAGGAATACAGTGATATTATTCAAGATAAAACAGTTTCCAAAGGCATATAAGTGAAAAATCTTAACTGTGTCTCTTATTTATCTGGTTCTCAGAATGACTGTCAAAGAAAATAATTTTTATTAGTTGGTTTTTGTATTTTTCCTAATTTCCTTTCCACATAAACAGTTAACACAAATGTTCTTATTTTCTTTCTGTTTTGTATATAAATTGTAGCATATTGTGTATATCCTTCTGTATCTGGTAAAATTGGCAGCTATTTTCCAAAATGTAGCTTTACATCCAATATGTGTATTATTGCATTGTTTTTGATTACTCATATTAGAAACAACCAAAATTTCATATAATATTCATATAATAGAACACTATGCAACCTTTTAAAAAGAAAGGAATGTCTGTAATGGATAATGATATGGGATGATCTCGAAGACGTATTAGTGAACTAAGTTAAATACATAATATAAACAGCTTATTATGTGTGTTTATATCATAAAGAAATGTGACAGAATAGTCACAAACTCTAGGACAAGGAAGTTTAAAACTTAGACTTTTTGTATCCTAGCTTATGCATTTTATATATCAGCTGAAGTTTTAGTATTACAACGAGTTCCATTTTGAAAAAATGTGATTTTTAGATTCTTTGTGAATTAATGTTTGCTATTATAGATAAGTAGATGACTGCACTACAGAAATAATGTTTTCTCTTTCAGTTAAGAATATCTAAAACATAAGGCAAATATCCCACAGTATTAAGAACAATTTGTGTATCTGAGACCATGTGCCAGACTATTAAACTTTAAATACTGTATTTCATTTAATCTTTAGAAAATTCTTGCAGGGGCACCTGGGTAGGTCACTCTCTTGAGCATCTGACTCTTAATTTTGGCTCAAGTCATGATCCCAGGGTCGTGGGATTGAGCCCTGCTTTGGGTTCCACACTGGTAATGGAGCCTGCTTAAGAATCTCTCTCCCTCTTTATCTCTCTTTCTTTCTCTCTGCCCTGCTTGTAGGCTCTTTCTAAAATATATATTAAAATCTTAAAAAAAAAAAAAAAGAAAAAAATTCTTGGAGATGAACATTTTTCTCATTGTTTTATAGCCAGTTTATTTAAAGGCATAACTGGCGTTCAAACATTAATGGTAAAAGCCCAAATTCTCACAATTTTTTTTCCTTTTTGAGTGGATAGGTTATTTAATGTTACATGGAAACCTGAAAATAGATATGCAGTTTTTCATAGGGTATGAAATTTGAAATTTATTAATCAGACATAGCTTATTAATTACATTATTTAGATTTCTGTATCTTTATTTTGTTGTATACTTCATCTTTTTTTTAAATCTACAACAAATTTATTATTATTTTTTAATTTAAATCCAAGTTAGTTAACATATAGTATAATAATGGAGTAGAATTTAGTGATGGATCACTTACATATGACACTCAGTGCTCATTCCAACAAGTGCCCTCCTTAATGCCCATCACCCATTTAGCCCATCCTGTCCCCATCTCCCCTCTAACAGCCCTCAGTTTGTTCCCTGTATTTAAAAGTCTCCCCTGGTTTGCCTCCCTCTCTGTTTTTATCTTATTTTTCCTTCCTTTCCCCTATGTTCATCTGTTTTGTTTTTTTAAGTTCCACATATAAGTGAAATCATGATATTTGTCTTTCTCTGACTGATTTCATTTTGCAAAATACATTCTAGTTCCATTCACATTGTTGCAAATGGCAAGATTTCATTCTTTTGGATTGCTTAGTAATATTCCATTGTATATATATACCACATCTTTTTTTTTTTTTTTTTAACGTTTATTTATTTTTGAGACAGAGAGAGACAGAGCATGAACGGGGGAGGGTCAGAGAGAGGGAGACATGGAATCTGAAACAGGCTCCAGGCTCTGAGCGGTCAGCACAGAGCCCGACGCGGGGCTCGAACCCACGGAGTGTGAGATCATGACCTGAGCCGAAGTCGGCCGCTTAACCGACTGAGCCACCCAAGCGCCCCTATACCACATCTTCTTTATCCATTCATCAGTCATTGGACATTTGGGGTCTTTCCATAATTTGGCTGTTGTTGATAGTGCTGCTGTAAACATTGGGGTGCATATGCCCCTTCGAATCAGCATTTTTGTATTTTTTGTATAAATAGTAGTGTAATTGCTAGCCATAGGATAGCTCTATTTTTAATTTTTTGAGGAACCTCTGTACTGTTCTCCAGAGGGGCTGCACCAGTTTGCATTACAGTACAAAAGTGTTCCCCTTTCTCCACATTCTCGCCAACATCTTTGTTTCCTGAGTTGTTCATTTAGCCATTCTGACAGGTGTGGGGTGGTATCTCATTGTGGTTTTGATTTGTATTTCCCTGATGATGAGTAATGTTGAGCGTCTTTTCATGAGTCTGTTTGCCATCTGGATGTCTTTGGAAAAGTGTCCATTCTTCACTGGATTATTTATTTTTTGGGTGTTGAGTTTGAGAAATTCTTTATGCATTTTTGATACTAACCCTTTATAAGAGATGTCATTTGCAAATATCTTCTCCCATTATGTTGGTTGCCTTTGAGTTTTGTTGATTGTTTACTTAGCTGTGCAGAAGCTTTTTATCTTGATGAGGTCCCAGTAGTTCATTTTTGCTTTTGTTTCCCTTGCCTCTGGAGACATGTCTAGTAAGAAGTTGCTGCAGTTGAGATCAGAAGTTTTTGCCTGGTTTCTCCTCTAGGGTTTTGACGGCTTCCTGTCTTACATTTAGGTCTTTCATCCATATTGAGTTAATTTTTGTGTATGGTGGAAGAAAGTGGTCCAGATTTATTCTTCTGCATGTCGCTGTCCAGTTTTCCCAACACCATTTGCTGAAGAGACTGTCTTTTTTCCACTGGATATTCTTTCTTGCTTTGTCAAAGATTAGTTGGCCATGTATTTGTGGGTCCATTTCCGGGTTTTCTGTTCTGTTCTATTGATCTTTGTGTCTCTTTTTGTGCCAGTACCATACTATCTTGATGATTGTAGCTTTGTAATGTAGCTTGAAGTTCAGAATTGGGATGCCTCCAGCTTTGGTTTTCTTTTTCAACATTACTTTGGCTCTTTGGGGACTTTTCTAGTTCTGTACAAATTTATAATTATTTGCTCTAGCTCTGTGAAGAATGCTGGTATTTTGATAGGGATTGCATTGAATGTGTAGATTGCTTTGGGTAGTATTGACATTTTAACAATATTTTTTCTTCCAGTCCATGAGAATGGAATATTTTTCCATTTCTTTGTGTCTTCTTCAATTTCTTTCCTAAGTTTTCCATAGCTTTCTGTGTAGATCTTTTACCTTTTTGGTTAGGTTTATTCCTAGGTATTTTATGGTTTTTGATGCAGTTATCAATGGCATAGATTCCTTGATTTCTTTTTCTGTTGCTTCATTATTGGTGTATAGAAATGTAACTGATTTCTGTATGTTAATTTTATATCCTGCAGCTTTGCTGAATTCATGTATCACTTCTAGAAGTTTTTTGGTGGAATCTTTGAGGTTTTCCATGTAGAATATCATATCATCTGTGAAAAGTGAAAGTTTGACTTCTTTGCCAATTTGGATGACTTTTTTTTCTTTTTGTTATCTGATTACTGAGGCTAGTACTTTCAGTACTGTGATAAACAACAGTTGTGAGAGCAGACATTGCTCTTGTGTTCTTGACCTTAGGGGAAAAGCTCTCAGTTTTTCCTCAGTGAGGATGATAGTAGCTATGGGTCTTTCGTGTATGGATGGCCTTTATGATGTTGAGGGATGTTCCCTCCATCCCTACTTTCTTGAGAGTTTTTATCAAGAGAGGATGCTATATTTTGTCAAATGCTTTTTCTGTGTCTATTGAGGGAATCATGTGGTTCTTATCCTTTCTTTCATTAATGTGATATATCACATCGATTGATTTGTGGATATTGAACCACTCCTGCAGCCCAGGAATAATCCCACTTGCTTATGGTGAGTTCATTCTTTCAATGTATTGTTGCATTTGGTTTGCTAGTATCTTGTTGAGAATTTTTGCATCCATGTTCATCAGGGAAATTGGTCTGTAATTCTCCTTTTTAGTGGAGTCTTTGGTCTTAGAATCAAAGAAATGCTGACCTCACAGAATGAGTTTGGAAGTTTCCTTCCATTTTATTTTTTGGAACAGCTTCAAATGAATAGGTGTTAACTCTTCTTAAATGTTGGTAGAATTGCCCCAGGAAGCCATCTGACACTGGACTTTTGTTTGTTGGGAGATTTTTTATTACAGATTCAATTTCTGTACTGGCTGTGGGTCTGTGCAAATGCTCTACTTCCTGTTTCAGTTTTGTTAGTTTATGATTACTGATTCAATTTCTTCAGTGGTTATGGGTCTGTTCAAATTTTCTACTTTTACCTGTTTCAGTTTTGGTAATTTATATGCTTGTAGGAATTTATCCATTTCTTCCAGATTGCCCAATTTGTTTGCAAATAATTGTCCATAATATTCTCTTATTATTGTTTGTATTTTTATGGTGTTTGTTGTGAAATCTCCTCTCATTTGTGATTCTATTTATTTGGGTCCTTTCCTTTTTCTTTTTGATAAATCTAGGAGTTTATCAATTTTGTTAATTTTTTCAAAGAACTAGCTTAGTTTTATTAATATGTTCTACTATTTTTTGATTTAGAAATCATTGATTTCCACTCTCATCTTTATTTCCCTTCATCTGCTGGTTTTGTGCATTATTTGCTGTGCTTTTTCCAGCTCCTTTAGGTGAATGGTTAGGTTGTGTATTTGAGACATTGCTTCCTTCTTACAGCAAGGCCTGGATTGGGATATACTTCCCTTTTATGACTGCCTTTGCTGCGTCTGAAAGGTTTTGGACTGTCATGTTTTCATTTTCATTGGCTTCCATGTACTTTTTTATTTCCTCTTTAATTTCTTGGTTTACGGATGTTCTTTAATCTCCCAAGTATTTGTGGTCTTTCCAAATTTTTTCTTGTGGCTGATTTCAGGTTTCATAGCATTGTGGTCTGAAAATATGCATGGAATGATGTTGATCTTTTTGTGCTTTTTGAGGGATGTTTTGTGACCCAGTGTGTGATCTGTTCTGGAGAATGTTCCATGTGCACTCAAGAAGAATGTGTATTCTGCTGCTTTAGGATGAAATGTTCTCAGCATATCTGTTGAGTCCATCCAGTTCAGTGTGTCATTCAAAGCCATTGTTTCCTTGCTGATTTTCTGCTAAGATGATCTGTGTGTTGTTGTAAGTGGGGTGTTAAAGTCCACCTACTATTATGGTATTATTATCAATGAGTTTCTTTATGTTTGTGATTATTTGACTTGTGTATTTGGATGATTCTAAGTTGGTGGCATAAATATTTACAATTGTTAGATCTTGGTGGATAACCTCCTTAATTATGATATAATGCCCTTCTTCATCTGTTGTTATGGTCTTTATTTTAAAATCTAATTTGTCTGATATAAGTATTGCTACTCAGGCTTTATTTTGACATCCATTAGCATGATAGTTGGTTCTCCATCCCCTTTCAGTCTGCAGATGTCTTTTTTTTTTTTAATTTTTTAAAGTTTATTTACTTATTTTGAGGGAGAAAGAACATGAATGGGGAAGGGGCAGAGAGAGAGGGAGAGGGAGATTCCCAGGCAGGCTCTGCACTGTCAGCGCAGAGCATAATACGGGGCTTGAACTCACAAATGCGAGATCATGACCTGAGCTGAAACCAAGAGTCAGATGCTTAACTGTCTGAGTCACCCAGGCACCCCAAACTGCAGATGTCTTTAGGTCTAAAATGAGTATCTTGTAGTCAGCATATAGATGGGCATTGTTTTTTTTTTTTTATCCGTTTTGATACCCTGTGTCTTTTGATTAGAGCATTTAGTCCATTTACATTCAGAGTTGATTATTGAAAGAAATGAATTTAATGCCATTGTATTGCTATGGAGTTGGTATTTCTGGTAATGTTCTTGGGTCTTTTTTGCTTTTGGTCTTTTTTGTTTTGTTTTGTTATTTTCTCCACTCAGAGTCCCCCTTAAAATTTATTGTAGGGCAGGTCTAGTGGTCACCAACTCCTTTAGTTTTGTTTGTCCTTTTGTTTGTCCATTTGTTTGTTTCTTCTGTCCTTTCATTTTGGAGGTAAAGAAAAAATTAATAAAATAAAAAATTAAAAATAAAAAAAGTCAAATAAACGAAGCTAGAACCTAGGTGTGTTTCAGTCTGCTTGTTTAGATAAGCTTGACAGAAAAGAGAATAGAGAGAAATGAAAAAATAACTTATAAAATAAATTTAAATATTAAAAAAGGGGCACCAGGGTGGCTCAGTCGGTTAAGTGTCTGACTTTATTTAAGCTCAGGTCATGATCTAATGGTCCATGAGTTCAAGCCCTGCGTTGCGCTCAGTGCTGACCACTCGGAGCCTCGATTCTGTTTCAGATTCTGTGTCTCCTTCTCTCTCTGCCCCTCCCCTGCTCATTCTCTCTCTCACTCTTTCTCTGTCTCTCTGTCTCAAAAATAAACATTAAAAAAAATTTTTTTTAATTAAAAAATTGAATAGGGGCGCATGGGTGGTGCCGTCGGTTAAGCATCCGACTTCAGCCAGGTCACGATCTCGCGGTCTGTGAGTTCGAGCCCCGCGTCAGGCCCTGGGCTGATGGCTCAGAGCCTGGAGCCTGTTTCCGATTCTGTGAATCCCTCTCTCTCTGCCCCTCCCCCGTTCATGCTCTATCTCTCTCTGTCCCAAAAATAAATAAATGTTGAAAAAAAAATAAAAAAAAAATTGAATAAAATAGTATAAAAGAGAATAAAGAAAATAAAGTTGAATAAAAAAATTTAAAAATTTCCCTTTCTGTATCTAAGAAACAGAGAGAGAAAAAAGAAAATAACATAAAAACAGAAGCAAAGAAAATAAACAAGCAAACCAAATGATATCCAAATGAAGTCATATCCATTTTTCCCTAGAACTGAAACTTTGCAGCACTGTAGTCTGTAGACTAAGCAGGTGGAAGTGATTTGTGCTGGTCCTCTGGGGGATGTGCCTGGAGTGTGCAGGTGGGCATGGCTTGGTGTAACAGCTCTGTTTTCTACTTGGTGGCACTGCTTAGCTCACTGGGGTTGTTCCACATGTGTGTGCATGTGCATGTGCATGCTTGCAGTGAAAATAGCTTCACCTGGCTCTCTAGTCTCTGGCGCAGGAATTTCATGCCCTCACACACAAGCAGTCAAGCGACCGTCCTTTGTCTCAGGCTTCCATCTGCTCCATGCCTTTACTCTTTGTCCAAGCTGTCTGTCTTCCTGGTGTGGCCTCCAGAGATTTATCTCAGATGGGGCTGTGTTTCAAAACCCCACACTTCAGAGACCCCGGCATCTTGGATCCATGCTGATTCTCTGGGGTAGGGTATTCCTGGGCAGTGGCCAGGTTGTCCCAGAAAACATTCATGTGATCGCGCAGCAGCACTGTCTCAGAGTTTATGGTAAATCACAACACACAGCCAGTGCCAGGTTTTGCTCCACTCTGGGATCATTGTTAAAATATCAGTAAATGTGGCAGTTCTCCAGGGTCTGCTGAGAATCTTGCCCATAGGAAGGTTGTATGGCCTCTACCAAATGCAGTGCAAGCAGAACTGCTTCTCCCCGTGAGAGACTTTGACCCCTCGAACTGTGCTGCCTGCTTTTGGGTATTCGCCCTACTTTTCCACCAGAGGACTGCCAGGCACTGAGCTCTGAAATTTCAGACTCTGTTCTCCATTCTGTATAAACTTCTGGCAGTATTAGAACCCTCTCCTTTCTCCCCATCAGTGATTTTGGAGAACAAATGTCTTGTCCTGTCTCCTGTGAGTGTTTTTACTCTTTGTTTCTCTCCAGCTACTTTTGGGGTGTGTGCTTTTTTTGCATGATCAGGATGTGCTGCAGTTTCCCCTTTTTCTTAATCTCTCGGTCCTCTCTCTGCGAAAATGGCTCCCTACCCTCCGTGGCTCTGTGGGTTTTTTCCTCCCCCAATTCACTTATATTCATTGCATAACTGCCAAATTCTCTGGCTTAAATTATGCAGATTATTGCATTAATCCTTCGATCAATTTCCTAGGTGTTCAAAATGGTGTGATGCTGATCCAGCTGATGTCAGGGACTAGACAAGCTTAGGGTCCCCATACTACTTTGCCATCTTAACTCCATCCTGTTGTGTACTTTTTCTTACATGGATGGAGAAATACCAAATGTCAATGTATATCTTTCATTACTGATATTTTCTGCCATATATTGCACTTCTAAGATTGTTAATATTATTTGTGATATGGATGATTCTCTCACAATTGTATTATAAACCCATCCTTTAGCATTTTTTAAATATAATTTATTGTCAACTTGGCTTCCATACAACACCCAGTGCTCATGCCAACAAGTGCCCTCCTCAATGCCCATCACATACTTTCTCCTCTCCCCCACTCCCCATCAACCCTCAGTTTGTTCTCTGTATTAAAGAGGCTCTTAGGTTTGCCTCCTTCCCTCTCTGTAACTTTGTTTCCCTCCCTTTCCCCTCCCCCCTGGTCTTCTGTTAAGTTTCTCAAGATTCATATATGAGTGAAAACATATGATGTCTTTTTCTCTCACTGACTTATTTCACTTACCATAATACCTTTCAGTTCCATCCACATTGCTGCAAATGGCAAGATTTCATTCTTTCTCATTGCCAAGTAGTATTCCATTGTGTATATAAACCACGTCATCTTTTTTTTTAATTAATTTATTTAAAAAAATTTTTTTACATTTACTTATTTCTGAGAGACCGAGAAAGAGAGAGAGAGAGAGAGAGAGAGAGAGAGAGAGAGCAAGAGTGCATGAGTGAGGGAGAGGCAGAGAGAGAGGGAGACACAGGATCCGAAACAGGCTACAGGCTCTGAGCTGTCAGCACGGAGCCCGACGCAGGGCGCGAACTCATGAACCACGAGATCATGACCTGAGCTGAAGTCGGACACTCAACCGACTGAGCCACCCAAGCGCCCCTAAACCACATCTTCTTTATCCATTCATCAGTTGATGGACATTTCGGTTCTTTCCATAATTTGGCAATTGTTGAAAGTGCTGCTTTAAATATTAGGGAACATGTGCCCCTATGCATCAGCACTCCTGTATCCCTTGGGTACCCTCCTAGCAGTGCTCTTGCTGGGTCATAGGGTAGTTCTATTTTTAGTTTTTTGAGGAACTTCCGTACTGTTTTCCAGAGCAGCTGCACCAGTTTGCATTCCCGGGAACGGTGCAAGAGGGTTCCCATTTCTCCACATCCTCTCTAGCATCTATAGTCTCCTGATTTGTTCATTTTAGCCACTCTGACTGGCGTGAAGTAATATCTCAGTGTGGTTTTGATTTGTATTTCCCTGATGAGGAGTGACGTTGAGCGTCTATTCATGTGCCTGTTGGCCATCCGGATGTCTTCTTTAGAGAAGTGTCTATTCATGTTTTCTGCCCATTTCTTCACTGGATTATTTGTTTTTCAGGTGTAGAGTTTGGTGAGGTCTTTATAGATTTTGGATACTAGCCCTTTGTCCGAATGTCATTTGCAAATATCTTTTCCCATTCCATTGGTTGCCTTTTAGTTTTGTTGATTGTTTTCCTTTGCAGTGCAGAAGCTTTTTATCTTGATGAGGTCCCAGTAGTTCATGTTTGCTTTTAATTCCCTTGTCTTTGGAGAAGTATCAAGTAAGAAATTGCTGCGGCTGAGGTCAGAGAAGTTTTTTCCTGCTTTCTCCTCTAGGGTTTGGATGGTTTCCTGTCTCACATTCAGGTCCTTTATCCATTTTGGGTTTATTTTTGTGAATGGTGTAAGAAAGTGGTCAGTTTCATCCTTCTGCATGTTGCTGTCCAGTTCTCCCAGCACCATTCATTAAAGAGACTGTCTTTTTTCCATTGGATATTCTTTCCTGCTTTGTCAAAGACTAGTTGGCCATCCTTTTGTGAGTCTAGTTCTGGGGTTTCTATTCTATTCCATTGGTCTATGTGTCTGTTTTTGTGCCAATACCATGCTGTCTTGATGATTACAGCTTTGTAGTAGAGGCTAAAGTCTGGGATTGTGATGCTTCCTGCTTTGGTCTTCAATATTACTTTGGCTATTTGAGGTCTTGTGGTTCCATACAAATTTTCGGATTGCTTGTTCTAGCTTTGAGAAGAATGCTGGTGCAATTTTGATTGGGATTGCATTGAATGTGTAGATTGCTTTGGGTAGTATTGACATTTTAACAATATTTATTCTTCCAATCCATGAGCACAGAATGTTTTTCCATTTCTTTGTATCTTCTTCAATTTCCTTCATAAACTTTCTATAGTTTTCAGCATACAGATCTTGTACATCTTTGGTTAGGTTTATTCCTAGGTATTTTATGCTTCTTGGTGCAATTGTGAATGGGATCAGTTTCTTTATTTGTCTTTCTGTTGCTTCATTATTAGTATATAAGAATGCAACTGATTTCTGTACATTGATTTTGTATCCTGCGACTTTGCTGAATTCATGTATCAGTTCTAGCAGACTTTTGGTGGAGTCTATCGGATTTTCCATGTATAATATCATGTCATCTGCAAAAAGCGAAAGCTTGACTTCATCTTTGCCAATTTTGATGCCTTTGAGATCCTTTTGTTGTCTGATTGCTGATGCTAGCACTTCCAACACTATGTTAAACAACAATGGTGAGAGTGGACATCCCTGTCGTTTTCCTGATCTCAGGAGGAAAACTCAGTTTTTCCCCATTGAGGATGATAGTAGCTGTGGGCTTTTCATACATGGCTTATGATGTTTAAGTATGTTTCTTCTATTCCGACTTTCTCGAGGGTTTTTATCCAGAAAGGATGCTGCATTTTGTCAAATGCTTTTTCTACATTGATTGACAGGATCATATGGTTCTTATCTTTTCTTTTATTAATGTGATGTATCACATTGATTGATTTGCAAATGTTGAACCAGCCCTGCAGCACAGGAATAAATCCCACTTGATCATGGTGAATAATTCTTTTTATATGCTGTTGAATTGGATTTGCTAGTATCTTGTTGAGAATTTTTGCATCCATATTCATCAGGGATATTGGACTGTAGTTTTCTTTTTTTGCTGGGTCTCTGTCTGGTTTGGGAATCAAAGTAATACTGGCTTCGTAGAATGAGTCTGGAAGTTTTCCTTCCCTTTCTATTTTTGAAACAGCTTGAGAAGGATAGGTATTATCTCTGCTTTAAATGTCTGGTAGAATTCCCCAGGGAAGCCATCTGGTCCTGGACTCTTATTTGTTGGGAGATTTATGATAACTGATTCGGTTTCTTCGCTAGTTATGGGTCTGTTCAAATTTTCTATTTCTTCCCATTTGAGTTTTGGAAGTGTGTGGGTGTTTAGGAATTTGTCCATTTCTTCCAGGTTGTCCAGTTTGTTGGCATATAATTTTTCATAGTATTCCCTGGTAATTTCTTGTATTCCTGAGGGATTTGGTTGTAATAAATCCATTTTCATTCATGATTTTATCTAATTGGGTCCTCTCTCTTTTCTTTTTGAGAAGCCTGGCTAGAGGTTTATCAGTTTTGTGTATTTTTTCAAAAAAACAGCTCTTAGTTTCATTGATCTATTCTACTGTGATTTTGGATTCTATATTGTTTATTTCTGCTCTGATCTTTATTACTTCTCTCCTTCTGCTAGTTTTGGGTTGTTTTTGTTTTTTTTGTTTTTTTTCTGTTCTGTGTCTAGTTCCTTTAGGTGTGCTGTTAGATTTTTTATTTGGGATTTTTCTTGTTTCTTGAGATAGGCCTGGATTGCAATGTATTTTCCTCTTAGGACTGGCTTTGCTGCATCCCAAAGGGTTTGGATTGTTGTGTTTTCCTTTTCGTTTGTTACTATATAGTTTTTAAATTATTCTTTTATTGCCTGGTTGACCCATTTGGTCTTTGGTAGGATGTTCTTTAACCTCCGTGTATTTAGAGGTTTTCCAAACTTGTTCCTGTGGTTGATTTCAGGTTTTGTAGCATTGTGATCTGAAAGTGTGCGTGATATGATCTCAATTCTTTTATATTTATTGATGGCTCTTTTGTGACCTAGTATGTGACCTACCTTGGAGAATGTTTCATGTGCACTCAAGAAGAAAGTATATTCTGTTGCTTTAGGATGTAGAGTTGTAAATATATCTGTCAAGTATATCTGCATCCAGTGTATCTCTCAGGGCCATTGTTTCCTTACTGATTTTCTGTCTAGATGATCTGTCCATTGTTGTAAGTGGAATATTAAAGTCCCCTGCAATGACCACATTCTTACCAATAAGATTGCTTATGTTTGTGATTCATTGTTGTTTATATATTTGGGTGCTTTTGAATTTGGTGCACAGACATTTATAATTGTTAGCTCTTCCTAATGGATAGACCCTGTAATTATTCTATAATGTCCTTCTCCATCTCTTGTTACAGGCTTTAGTTTAAAGTCTAGTTTGTCTGATATAAGTATGGCTACTCAAGCTTTCTTTTGACTTCCAGTTGCATGATAGGTAGTTCTCCATCCCCTTACTTTCAATCTGAAGGTGCTCTCTGGTCTAAAATGGGCTTCTTATAGACAGTAAATAGATGGGCCTTGTTTTTGTATCCATTCTGATATCCTTTGTCTTTTGATTGGAGCATTTAGTCCATTTACATTCAGTGTTACTATTGAAAAGATGTGGGTTTAGAGTCATCGTGTTTTCTGTAGGTTTCATGCTTGTAGTGATGTCTCTGGTAGTTTGTGGTCCTTACAACATTTCACTCACAGAGTCCCCCTTAGTATCTCTTATAGGGCTGGTATGGTGGTGATGAATTCCTTCAGTTTTTTTTTGGGAAACCCTTTATCTCTCCTATTCTGAATGGCAGGCTTGCTGGATAAAGGATTCTTGGCTGCAGATTTTTCCTGTTCACCACATTGAAGATTTCCTGCCATTCCTTTCTGGCCTTCCAAGTTTCAGTAGATAGGTCTGCTACTACCCTTATGTGTCTATCTGTATATGTTAAGGCCCAGTTATCCCTAGCTGCTTTCAGAATTCTCTCTTTATCCTTGTATTTTGCCAGTTTCACACTGACATGTGGTGCAGAAGATCCATTCATGTTACCTCTGAAGGGAGTTCTCTGTGCCTCTTGGATTTCAGTGTCTGTTTCCTTCCCCAGATTGGGGAAGTTCTTAGCTATGATTTGTTCAAGTACACCTTCTGTGTCTTTCCCTCTCTCTTCTTCTTCTGGAATTCCTCTGATATGGATATTGTTCTGTTTGATTGAATTGTTTAGTTCTCAATTTGTCTAAATCCCCTGGATTTTTTTCTCTTTTTCTCAGCCTCCTTTTTTCCATAATTTTATCTTCTATTCACCTATTCTCCCCTCTGCCTCTTCAGTCCTTGCTATGGCTGCCTCCATTTTATTTTGTACCTCATTTATAGCATTTTTAAAATTCATCATGAATATTTTTTAGGTCCTTGATCTCTGCAGCAATAGATTCTTTGCTATATTCTATGCTTTTTTCAAGCCCAGTGATTAATCTTATGACTATTATTCTAAATTCTTGTTTAGTTATATTACTTATATCTGTATTGATCAATTCTTTAGCTGTCACTTCTCCTGGCATTTTGTTTTGAGGAGCATTCTTCTGTTTCGTCATTTTGGCTAGTTTTCTGTCCCTTATGAGTTCTAAAAACTTATTATGTGCTCTGCACCTGTAAGCACTGCTATATTAAAGGAGGGTCATACACTGTCCAGGGCCTGGACCTTCAGGAGGTGTTTTTTGGAGAGTGTTATTTGGTCTCTGTTGTTGTGACTTTGGTTATTTTATTTCCCTACTCGTAGTGATGTTTTGGACCCTCCACCAGGTGTGCTTTGATTTGTTCCTTCAAGTAGCCTTGGAAAGGAAAATGAACAGACAAACATACAGAAAACAAAACACGCAAACACACAAACAGGTTAAAGAAAAAAACAAAACGATGCGAAAGCAAAAGCAAGAAACACCAGCCTCAAATAAAGAACAGGGTGGAGGTGGTGCTGATGGAAGAGCATATACAAAGAGAGAAGTGACAAGGGCGGGGAGGAAAAAGAGAAAATAAACATTGACTGGGCAGAGAGACTAAATGGCTTAATCCAGAGAGAGAGAAAGGAAAATAAAGAAGCGGGGGTGGAGTGGGGAAAGAAATGAAGATAAAGTTGCCCAGACAGAGAAACTATGGGGCTTGATTATTCCAGAGGGAGAGAAAGGAAAGTAAAGAAGGAGGTGTGGAATATGTATCAAGAGAATGGATTAAATATGTCTCCTTAAATAAACCAACAACCAGGGTAACCAGGCTAGAGGAGGGAAGAGATAAGGAGGAGAAAAGGAAGGAAGAATATATCTATATAACAAGAACTGTCCAAGAATTAATCAAGGTAATGCAGCAGCACTGGTCTGGAGGAGGGGCTGTCTGGTTCCTCTGCCTCTATCCCGCGCCAGTAGATATGCAGTATACCTGGCATGGAGGGGCCTAGTTTGGTGTGGGCAAGTTCCCCCCTCCACTGTGGGCCCTTAGGACCAATCCCTGAGGCCCCACTTTGGTAGTGGTGGGGGGAAAAATGGCGACCCGTTCCCCCTCCCCGCAATTGCTTCTCCATGGACCCGTTGTACCAAATTACTCTGAACTGCCCTCACTGTGCTGGGTGCAGACCAGGTGGTCTTTCTCACTCCTCTGACTCCCATGCCCCTGTGCTTGGCTAGGATTCAAACTTCCCTTCTATGTGCCGTGGTACTGGAGAAGTGCCTCTCCATGGCGCATGATATGTGGTCCCTGCCTGCACTCCAGGGGTGGGGGTGGGGGATCACTTCCTCTTCCTTTAGCATTTTTATAAAATATTCTCTTTTTTTGTCTTAATGTTTGATGACTTTTAGGCTCACAACCCTTGTTTTCCTGTGGTTTCCATTTGCCTAATATATTGTTTACCCTTTTATTTTTAACCATTCTGAATCACTTTATGCCTCTTGGTTTGTGATCCTATGTGAAAATCTCTTGTTTTGGCACTTATGTTAAACTTACTTGTATTCGTTGATATGATTTATTTTGGTCTTGGTTCTGTGACAATTTTTATTATCTTTTTTTAAAAGTCTTTCACCATGTGATTGCTTCATATGTATGTAGCTTCAGTTTTTAGGGAATGCTGATATAATTCTAGTAGTCTTATATTCATTTTGCCATTCTGTAAAATTAGAGTTGGTTAAAGTATTCTTAACCCACTCGTTGTTACCTTCTCCTCTCCTGCCTGATTTTAGTCATTATTATTTTTCTGAGTATTTATCTTTGTACTATTAAAACTGCTCATACATATACTACTTCGTTTGGTAGCTCTAAATGATATTCTTTGGTGTACTGCTATTATATGTGAGGCAGTCTGTGACCTTTCTCAAGCTTACTTATGCTTACTGTACTTTTACCCCCTCCCAGTTTTTATTTGTTGGTTGTATAATGTTTTCATTGCCAGGGCATATAACATTTGCATTTGACTTTGTTAACCTTATTTCTATATTTGTTTTAATCTTTTTTCACAGTAAATATGTTGATTACCAGTATGTTTGTCATGGTTTTTAGTTATCTGTTGGGCTGAAGTTCATCCTCTAGTAATTTCCTCAAACATGGCCTGGGAACAGCATTTTTTGATGTCTTTCATATTCAAAACAGTTCGATTATCCATTCTCAAAAGGACAGTTTGTCCAGATATAAAGTAAGTTGGATCCTACTTTGAGGATCTTGTTTGTGGTGCTCCTGTTTTACAATATGGAATGTTGCTGTTGAGAAATCTGGGATAAGCCTGAATTATTTTGCCCTTTGTAAGTGATTTGACCTTTTTGCATGCAGTCCATAGAATTTCTTTATTTTGGAAGACTGATAATTTTATAATGACATGACTTAGTGTTGGGATTTGAGAATTTATTTTAGTGTAATTTTCTTGATTAATATTTAAAAATATTTATTCCATGTAATTATTTTGCCTTTTGAAGGGGAGAGGAGAATGTTGTCCAATATGCATTCATTTGATGTCCTTTGTCTGGCATAAATATTTTCTTCTTTTAACACTTAATTTTTTTTATTTGCTCTTCTTATTATTAACCTCTGTGTCCTTCATTTTATTTTCCGATGCCTGTTCACCACTGTTGTCTAATTTGTCTTTATCTCTCTGATTTTATTTCCTTACTTTTCCCTCAGTTTTGTTACTCTTTTTAATGTCTTTTTGGTCTTGCCGTCTCTTCTTGCTTTATGGTCTTCCAAATAGACACAGTTGTGTCATTAAGGTTTTAAAATTTGCAACAAAAATTTTGGTCACTGTTTTCATCTGCATCTGCTCCATGGCGTTTTTGTCTGAATTTTACGTTTTCCTTCTTTTATCCTAAAGTATTTTTGTTCAGATGTAAGTTTCTATCATAGTGAAGAATAAGTTGGATTTTCTTGGGCTAGCTCTTTTGTACAAAGCTCCTTTAGGGAAGCCAAGGTTGCCATAATAATCTCACATTCTATTAGCTGGTTTATATAATAACTCTTTGCTGGGCAGAAGGTTTCCTGCAAATGTGACTTGTGTGTCTGACTTTATAGCATTGCCTTGTCTACTTCTCTGTACCAAATGAAGTCTGAGGGACTTCTGTCATCCTACTTGCCCCAGCATCTGCACCTGTTTTTGCGAAGAAAGGATATAGCTTTGCACTTCAGGGTGTGTTTTTCATCTTTAGCAAATTTTTGCTGACACTTTCTAAGATCTGTTACTATTGGGTCCTTTTGACTTCTCTGTTCTACTTCCACCTGCATGTCTTCTGTCTGATCTTGGCTGCTTTGGGTAGTACTGTCATATTTTGTAGAGTCTGTGGATTTTATGTGGTTCTTAGTTTCAATGAAAGTGAAATTTTTAGAATTTGGTTGTTGTGGCTTTGGATGAGTCCTAGGAAAAGGGGGAAATGTTGACTTACGTAGGCTGATCAAATGGGAACTTCTAATTTACTATTTATTTTTTTATTTAAAATATTTTTTTAGTCTTAATTCACTTCTTAGAGACAGAGAGAGACAGAGTGTGAGCAGGGGAGGGGCAGAGAGAGAGGGAGACAGAGAATCAGAAGCAGGCTCCAGGCTCTGAGCTATTAGCACAGAACCCTACGGGGGGCTTGAACTCACAAACTGTGAGATCATCACCTGAACCCGAAGACAGACGTTCAACCAACTGAGCCACCCAGGCACCTCTGTATTTTAGTATTTAAAAATAGCATCTCTCCTTCTTTGTTCTGAAAATCTTACCTAAATATTTAGGTACTAACAAAGCACTAGCACATGGCCATCTACTGGGAGGACTGAAGATGATAATGGTGCTAAGATGGTATCTACTGTTTAAAATTACAGTGTATGGCATTAAAGTTTAATACTTTCGAATGGCTAACCGAAGACAATAAGGGATAACCTAGAGCTACAGTGAAGGGCTAGAACCAAAAGGGTTTTAGACTGAATAAAAGATGACCAGGTGATCTTAGACCATACCTCAGCCATACCATCCCATAGCTTTTTCTATCCTCCTGTAAAACCTTCCTTCTAAGCCTAATTCTCATTTAAGTTGCTTTCTTGCCTTTTGACTTCTGGATATTTTCTGTGGGATTCTGTGCTTTTCTCTCAGTTACTAAATTTTCTGAACTAGGTTGTCCATTCTTGGTTTTCAGTGATTTATTCCTCATCTGTCTTACAGGGATCTGAAACATTGCTTAAAATATACTGTGAATGAAAAAAAAAAGATACTGTGAATGAAACTAATGTAGCATTGTATGACAACTATACTAAAAAATAAAGACACTTTGAGACTTAATATTTATTTTTAAAATCGGATCCTGTTTTATTTAAAAGAAAAAATGGAGGCACAGAAAGCGGTTGATCATCTATTATGTATATTGTAATTTATGAGTAATTAAGGTAACTTTACCTCTTATGGGTGTACCAAATTAGATGTTTCTGAAAAATATAACCTTGTAACACACTCTACTATAGACTACTTATTTTGTAGATTTCAGGAAAGTATTGAATCTCAAATATGACTCAAGAGCTCCTACAGTCTGAAAACCAGGTTTGTTGTTTGAATATATGTGATTGTCCACATTTCTAATTAGGGACACTATTCCATATATATCATTTTTGTGCATTATAATTTTTCCCATTGTTTGAGATCACTCCAATGGTAAAATTGCAGTTAAGGTCAGCGGTTCTATCTATCAAAATGATACTATGGTACATCACTTGTAATATTATTACATCACTTGTAATAAGATATGTATTTTGAGTTTTTTTCTGATAATGCTGATGGATTTACTCTGAACTATCCTTTTCTCCATTTATCCTTAAATTCAAAACCAGCCTGTTTTAGAAGGAACTTAGCCCTATAAAAGTCCTTAGAAATAGCCTGACTTACCTAGTGTTCAGCTCTTAAGTATTATGTGTGTCATAAGGAATATCTAGAAACATATAGAGAAAACCCTTCTCATTTCCCTCTTTTCATTGTGGTTTCATTTCAACTGTATTTATTCTGAGTGGTTGACTACAGAGGATCATGTAGTATTAAGGACCTAATGTATTTGTCCTAAATTCGCTTATGGATGCAACCTTAACTCCTAAATCACAAGTTATGTCATTGTTTTGGGGCCCATTTTATTCAGTATTTTTTCCCCTTTCTTTTAGATCTAAAATAGATCTATTTTATATTTTTTTCTTAAAGGCTTCAGAACTGATAGATGAAAAGCATAAATGCAATTGAAGGAAATGTTATAGGCCTGTTTTGGAACAGCTTCTCATGTGATTCAGAACATTTTACCAGTGATTTAACATTTCGATGTGGCAGAAGAAGAGATGGATGTTACCTTAGAAATGGAATAGAGTTGTGTTTAGAGTTTCAAACTTTTTAATGTTGTTATTAATTTACTAAGTAACACATTTACGAAGAGTTTAAGTCAGCTGGTTTATATTATAAATGAATTACCTGGGTGGCTAGTTGAAAAATAAGGATTTCTGGGCCCTGTATCTAGACATTGTGGTTTATGGATCTGAAGTAGGCCCAGGAATTAGCATTTTGACAAGTACTCCTGGTTTTTTTAATGTAGGTCTTCTTTGGACTGACCTTTGAGAAAAACTGCCCTGGAGAAATTCTACGACTGAAAATGATGTACAATAAATGAATTAGTTAAATCTTGTTGGGTAAAAAAAAAAGCTCTTGTATGAAAGTATTCCACTTTAGAACCAGTTTATGTGACATCTTGAGTTTACTCATGAGGCACTAAATTTCCCCTTCAAAAATTTAAGCATTCTAGATTTCAGGGTGTTACTACTGCTGCTTTTTTTTTAACTCATACATTTTCTAGTATCTTGAGTCTGGGCAATGGCAAATTAGTTGTACTCAATTTTTAGTTCTAACTAGATATTATGAAATTTCATATATCACTTGATAATGAAACATCTACATTATGGCATATAACCTACATTTCCTTTCTATGCTCTATCTTGACATGAATGTGAAATGAATAAGGTTTGTTTGTTTGTTTATTTATTTAATTTACTTATTTAAGAGTGGGCGAATGTGCACTGGTTGAGGGAGAGTGTCAGAGGGCGGGAGAGAGAGAGAGAGAATGAATCTTAAGCATACTGCATGTCCAGCATGGATCCTGAAGTGGGGCTCAATCCCACAACCCTGAGATCGTGACCTGAGCTGAATCAAAAGTCAGACACTCAGCCAACCAGGCGCCCTGAATAAGTTTTAGTTTCAATTAAGCATTTAAGTTATTATTCAATATTTATATCCAAAAAGATAAATTGTAAGGAAAAAAATTATGTCAGTAGCCAAGTTCTCATTTTAAAGTTTTTCTTTAAAAATTTTTTGTTGTTGTTTATTAAGATAATAGGTATTTATTGTTATTAGAATGTGAGTATGTACCACAAACTTTTGGTGAATATTTTCCCAGATATTTACCAAGCATAGTTTTAACATGGTCTGGCCTTGTTGTAAACATACAGTTGTTTTTTGATGTCCAATCTTTTTTAAGTGTTAAATAAGACTTATGTTTTTTCTCTTTCAGTACTGTTGTCCAGACATGATAAATAACTTTTTAGGACTGGCTAAAACAGAATTTTCAAGTACAGCAAATAAAAACAAGACTGTTGATTCAGAGAAAGGAAAATTGATCATGTTAGTTAATGACTTTTATTATGGAAAACATGAAGGAGATGTTCAGGAAGAACAGAAGACTCACACAACCTTTAAATGCTTCAGTTGCTTGAAAATTCTTAAAAATAATATTAGGTATGTAAATACTTATTTTTATTTGTGTTTGAAAATTGGAGTGCTAAAGACACAAATGTTGTATCTTTATCTTGTATTTCTCTGTGCCATTCTAGATAAGTAATTTTAATACTTTCTACTAAGAACAAAGGCAGATTGTCCTGTTGAAAAACTTGTTCTTTCTTATAATTCAGAGTTGACTCCTGGATCCACTTAGTTGTATCTCTTTAAGATAACTTAAGAAAGGACAAACTTTATTTCAAATAAGGGAAAATTAACATTTCCCTTATATTATCAGGGTTTTAGGAATTTTCATGAGATTATTTTCATTCTTAGCTGCTTTTGAATTTTATTTTTCTTCACTTTACAAGAAGTACCACTTCAGTATGTTTTGTCTAGTTTGACCTCTTCCATATTCATCTTATTTAATGCTCAGATCTTTCGATTCATATTTGTAATTTTTGGAACATTTACCTTGCAGGAAAAGTGATCTTCTTTAGAGAAATACCAGTTCTAGGAAACATGTTGGCTTTGATTTCAAAATTTAACCTCTTCAAAAATTACAAATTTAATTTCCAGTGTAATTTTGAAGATTTATACCTGTATGCTTTAAATTTTATGACCTTTACTTTGTAATCTTTGTGTTACATGGCATATTAGTAGTTGTCATCCTATTAATGAGTACATAACAAGAACAAAGTAACAAGACATATTGATTAGTATTTTCATTGGTTATGTAGCTTGACATTTATATTAGGTAAGGTTGTTTCTTCATTTTATTACAAACATTTTCAGACATTCAACAAAGTTTTAAAAATTTTACTGCAGATATTTATATACTTACCACCTTGATTCTACCATTAACATTTTACTGTATTTTATCATACATCTATTTGATATCATATATCAAACTATTTTTTTTCTCACACATTTCCAAGTAAGTTGCAGACATCACTGGTGTGTGTGTGTTTATACAAGCATACCTATGTATGACTTTTTATGTTTACCCTTGATAACTATTATTTGTAAATAGCATTCTTAGGTACCAATAGGTTACTTCTGGACCTAGTATTTATTTCATTTTCCTGTGAGTTCTTAGGTCAAAAAGAAGGATATAGAAAAACCCTGAAATACATTGTGATATACTCCTATAACAGTTATTAAAGCTTTGTTTATGGTGGTGTTTTGTAGTTTCCAAATTCTTTCATGTATGTTATTTCATATGAGTTTTCACTTTTCTTTATCTCCTTTTATTAAGCCATCAATAGTTAATGGTCCTAGTAGTTTAACAGAAGGGATATTGTATTTTTAAAAAAAATTTTTTTAAATGTTTGTTTATTTTTGAGAGCCGAGAGACAGAGCATGAGGAGGGGGAGGGGCAGAGAGAGAGAGGGAAACACAGAATCTGAAGCAGGCTCCAGGCTCTGAGCTGTCAGCACAGAGCCTGACGCGGGGCTGGAACCCACGAACTGTGATATCATGACCTGAGCTGAAGTCAGTTGCTTAACTGACAGAGCCACCCAGGGGCCGTGAGATATTGTACTTTTTGATATAACATTGAAACAATACTACAGTATAATTCTGTCACCGATTTCCATATTATTACCCCTTTAATAGTAAAATACACCAGAAAAATCATGTTAATAAATGTGGTGCATGCATACAAATATGTTTCACTGACTTAGTTCCTTGTTATACTTAAATATTACATATATGATATTAAGTTATTTCAGCAACAGCTTTTGCCTTTCCTTTGAGATTAGCCCACTTAATATTAAACATACGAAAATTAACAATTCCTTTTTTTATTATTTTTTTCAGTAGAGTAGTTATACATTTTAGAGTACCAGATTATTTAGAAATTTTAAGCAAACAGCACTTATAACATCCAGGAATTGAGCATTTTTTAAAATACTAATTGTTGAGTAAATGTAACCTTAATGGTAAATACTTCATAACCAAAGGAGTTAGAGGTGTTAAATAATATTTTAACAGTAAAAATTGGGAAGACAAATTGATGTTTGTAGAGAATGGTAAGAAATTGATAGCTATAGATTTTTTTTTCTCTGCCTCATCAACATACTGTGGTGTGGTATTTTTCTTTTGTTTCCTACATTGAATGTCACCAAAAACGGTTAGGTTTATTTTATTCTGTGAACATCTTGCAAGAAGTTTGTTTGTTTGTTTCCCTCATTTCCATAGTTTGGTTTGAGAGCATGAGTTCCTGATGGGGGCTCATATAATAATTGAGAGAAAGCTTGATAGTTAAAAGATTATTTTATATAGATACACTTGAATTGCTTAAAGTTGTGAGGTGAAAATTTAATGGCTTATGACCATATCTCTCTATATAAATATTCCAAGACTAGGATTTTCTATAGGTGTTTGTAGATCTGGTGTTAAAACCAAAGGAGGACAAAAAGATACTTCAGAGTGTGCCATAACCTGTTTAAGAGTAGTATTGTGGAGGTGTGAAAAAGAGATAAACGTTATAGCCTTCATGGTGACTGCTATCCAGATTAATAACATTATCATTTACTTTCTAGATTCTTTACAGGTTCAAAGTGAGTAATTGTTAATAGTTGACCCAGACTAAAAATTGTTATAACTTTACTTTCAAATTCAGTAAAAAGCTTCAGTAAGCTCTTTTAAATAGGTGTTCCCAGTTTTATTGCACTCTTTGCTGTTGAAGGTCATAGTTCCTGCTCATAAGAAGCCTTTTAGGGAAGCTGAAATAGCAGAATGTAAAACTGAAAAATGGACGTTTCCTACAAAGGGCACAGTCTGCAAGTTAAAATGAACGGTCTGTGCTAACAGTAAACCGGTATCATTAAATAAAACAAAAGGTTCTCGTAATTGTAGGCATTAAAATTGCTATTACATGCATTTAGAAACCAAGACACAAGTAAAAATACCAGTAATTTGTCTTTTAAACAGTTGGAATCTATTGTATATCTTCACAACCTTAAAAGATTTCTCTCATGACTATAGCTGCTTTTGGTGGTAGGGTTTCCTTCCTTTCAAGTATTTTATTTCCTTCCTTTCAAGTAAATAAATTTTATTTAAAAATGTAAATAGTATTTGTGTATGGAAAAAAAGACTGCTTTTTTTATCTTTAAAAAAACATTTTAATCTGAAATGATTAAGAATTAGAGCAAATTATTGAAATTTCATATTAATTACATTGATGAATTCTTTTAAAACAAAGATGAAAAGATGTTTATTTAGCCACTTAATGAAAGTGATTATTTAAAATACACAGTTTTCTAGAAGACTTTAAGGCTTTTGAGATTTTTTTTGAGTAATGTATTTGTATTTTTAAGATTTAGATTCAGATACTTATTTTTTACATTTGTGTTTTTAAATCTGAATTTTTGCACCTGTTGACAATCATTTATAGGTTTATGAACCACATGAAACACCACTTGGAACTTGAGAAGCAGAGCAGTGAGAGCTGGGAAAACCACACCACCTGCCAGCATTGCTACCGTCAGTTTCCCACACCATTTCAACTGCAGTGTCACATTGAAAGCACGCATACACCTCATGAATTTTCTAGTAAGTTACAGTATTGGATATTATCAATTTTGACAATGTAACTCTGACAAAACTTAAGAAGCTTGTTAGGAAAATAAGACTAAGAAAAAGACTTTGGAATTTGGGGGCAAAATTGAAAAAGTTCTAACTGTTAAAACTAGTTACTAAAATTAAAATCCCTCTTGTAAATAATTCATTAAGGTAAATAACCTGTGCATTATATGTGGGGGACTAAATTAAAAACCTCAGATCATAGTTTTAAAAATATGAAAATAATGAAAAAAACAACTACAGTCATAGTTAAAGTCACAGATCTTGGAGCTAGATAGCTTGAGTTCAAATCCCAGGTCTGCCTTTTAATACAACTATGTGATGTTAGGCAACTTAGTATTTGAATAATGAGAATAATAGAAATACCTGTTTCATAATGCTGTCTTGAGAATTATATGAGCTAATGTAAGTAAAGTACTTAGAACTGTGTTTGGCACACCAATAAAAACTATATAGCTGCTGTCTGTCACTACCACCAATACTATTGTTATTATTGATATAGATATATAAAATGAATTTTATTCATATATATTTGTGTTTGCCTGGTAACGATACTTTTTTCTGAGGTATAATTGACATAGAGTTTCAGTTATACAAAATAATGATTTGCTGTTTGTCTGTGTGTGTGCATCTTAAAATGGTGTAATGTCTTTTCCCCCCCACTTTTAGCCATTTGCAAAATCTGTGAATTATCATTTGAAACAGAGCATATTCTTTTACAACATATGAAGGACAATCATAAGCCCGGTGAAATGCCATATATTTGTCAGGTATACATATATTTTATTGTGTACTTAGTGTTTGGTTTGTTTGTTTTCTATTGTTTTGATTATAAGATTTAAACCTCTTGGGCCAGGGGTCAGCAAATTTTTTTTTTTGTAAAGCACCAGGTGATAAATATTCAGGCTTTCAGGGTTATATAATCTCTGTTGTAACTAATCAACTCTGTCATTGTAGCACAAAGGCAGCCACAGACAATAAGTAAATGAATGTGATCTGGCTGTGTTTATTTAAACTTTATCTATAGACACTGGAATCTGAATTTCATATAATTTTTATGGGTCATGAAATAAAATTGGTTACTAAAATTAAAATTCCTTTTGTAAACTATTTATTAATTTAAAAACCTTTGGTATAACTTATGCATTGTATGTGGGGATCAGTAGAGAGTTGAAATTGGCCCACAGGCCATTTTTACCCACTCCCGATTGGACAAAGAAAAGCCCAGTGGCTAACAGACAAATGTAGAGACTTAGCTTACTATATAGGGAAGAATGTAGGCATACAAGGGAAATATGAAATGCTTCTACTTACAGAGAACTCTACCAAATGCTTTGGGATTAGTAATTTTTCAGAATTTGAAGAAATAGAAAAAGAAGATAAAAATATATTGCCAATGTCATAGCCTGGAAGCCATGTATAATCTAAAGGAAAGTGCTGTTTTATGTAGCAGAAAAAAAACTTTGTAGGACAGGAGGTGTTAAAGCTTGAAAATTCAAGTCAAGATGGGAATGATAATTAAAAAGAGCTGATAAAAATAAGGGAATCTAGTTATGTTTTGGGAGCTATCCCTAAACTTTGAAAGATAACTTTTCTCTCTCAAAGATTATCTTTCACTGCTTGTATTAATGGGATTCTAATAGCACCTTATGTTCTTCTAAACAAATGACCTATCATTGTTACTTTGTAATTGATACTTTGCATATCATTATACATTTTCAAGTTAAACTAAACCTTCTTTATTTGTAGGTTTGCAATTATAGATCATCATCATTTTCTGATGTGGAAACTCATTTTAGAACATCCCATGAAAACACTAAGAACTTGCTATGTCCATTTTGCCTCAAAGTTATTAAAATTGCAACACCCTACATGCACCATTATATGAAGCATCAGGTGAGATTTACCAGTTCTTATTTGTTCATGTTATTTTAGCAAAAAGATAGGTTATTACTGAGAACATTGGTTAGATTTGTTCTACAGGAAAGCAAGGTTATTTCAAATGACATGATTAATTTTGATTTATGCTGAGTTACTTGTGAAACTTTCACTTCTTTTCCTTGCTTCCTTTCTGGTGATGTTGTAGCTCATAAGTGAAAATTCTGAAAGATAGCTGGAAATCAGAAACCTAGGATTGAAGGAAAAAAAGGAGAGATGAGTGGAGTATTCAAACGATTGGATATTTCAGAGCCCAAGAGTGGATATAGGAATGATTTTGAAGATAGTTATCAGGTGTGGGAATGATTTTGAAAGTGGTTTCTTAGAACTGAGAAAACATTGAGGACTCATAATCTTGTTTTCCATTTTCTCTTCCAACCTATTTCCACTTTTTAGCCCCCTTATTATGAGAATACATGTTGTTATCATTGACCAGAAGTGGTGTTTTATAGCTGCCACTGATAAAGGAAACAGTAATGACACTGCTTGGTACATGAACTCTACCAAAGAACTGTATTTAGGCCATCACTTGTTTTATGGATGACTTATGTTAGTTCTGCTATGTAATTTTTGGGACCCAATATTAGCACTTATACCCTTCTCTTGAATTCTGGTGTTAATACTTACTGGTTCTTTTCCTGAAGCAATTAAACCACCCTTTGTTTGGGTTGAAAACGTTTATGTAACACTGATCCTGTTCTTAAGTGCTTGAAAGAGCAACAACAGTGCCTTTGCCAAAATGAGAAGTCACTGGGCTTACTGAATCTGATCATGCAATCAAGTTTTGCCACCTCCCTAATCAGCTCATTACATTTTCTTATTATTGATGAAGTTGGCACGCTGATTGGTGCTCACTTTGCTTTCAGTTCTAGTCAAGAGACAATCATGAAATCAACTTGTGGTTTTTAACTGGGAAAGATCATAAAAGTAGAATTTCCAAGTGAATTTTTTTTTACATTTTCATTTAAATTCCAGTTAGTTAACATACAGTGTAATATTAGTATCAAATTTAGAATTTAGTGATTCAACACTTACATACAACACCTGGTGCTCATCACAGGTGCCCTCCTTAATCCCCATCACCTGTCAAACCCATCCCCCCATCCACACCTCACCTCTTAGAACATTGCTTACCTCTGATAACCATCAGTTTGTTCTCTATAGTTAGGAGTCTGTTTCTTGCTTTGCCTCCCCTTTTTTCCCCCTATGTTCAGTTGTTTTCTTTCTTAAATTCCACATCTGAGTGAAATAATATTTGTCTTTCTCTGTCTTATTTTGCTTAGCATAATACTCTCTAGCTCCATCCATGTCATTGCAAATGGCAAGATTTCATTCTTTTTTATGGCTGAGTAACATTCCATTGAGTGTGTGTGTGTGTGTGTGTGTGTGTGTGTGTGTGTGTGTGTGTACCACATCTTCTTTATCCAATTGAATTTAGTATCACCTATGTTGTGACTAGGATGATACTCCTCTTGGAGAAGTTTTGGCAAGACCTTTCTATTCTAGGTTTCCTCAACAGTGTTCCGGCAGGTGTTAATAGATGTTTCCCCCCAAATTGTTACTGGTAAATAAATTTGGTAAATGCCCAGATTTACAATATTAAACAGTTTGGTTGTCTGTTTTTTAAAATAGGACTTCTCAGAAATTTTTATATGCCAGTGAACTTTGTGAATTTCCAAGCAAGGGGTATAGTATGCATTAGTCCCCAAACTTTTTTGGCCACTAACCCCTTTATTTGCATAATACCTATTAACATTTTTTTGAAGAATAGAATTTTGGAAACACCATTTTTGGTACTCTTTATTTCGCCTTTGGCCTTTAATTTTGAATGGGAGAATGAGATATAAAACAGTAGTGCTATTTCATTATGGGAGTTTTAACATAATTTTCCCCACATGCTTTCCTAAGCTCCAGAGTGAGATGTAGATGTGGGAAGAATGATAATTATTGAAAGAGATGTGTGGGCCCACTATGTGGGCTATGTGATTTATAAGGTTTTTATAAACTGAGTTTTATGTCTTAACTTGCTGTTGGTGCCCAGTTTTCTTTGGTTTATATGGAATACTCAGGAGGCAGGCAGTCATCAATAAAGAGGGGAGAAATCTATTAATAAGGATCATCAACATCCTTGAAGGTATTTACAGTTTGTTTAATTATTTACAAAGGCTAGGACACCACAGTTGAGCAGAACTATAAACTTGTAATTGAGGTGACGTTATTAGTGTGATATTAGACAATAAGAATTGTTGACTCTGGCTCATTTTATTGTCTTCGAAGACTTTGGTTGTGACTTTTTTTTAAGTAGTTTTTTTTATTAAGTCTCGGGATTTTAGAGCTAAGAATCCAGTTTGTATGACTTTTAAGAAATAATATAAGTGATTTTGGATGTGTTAAATATGCTCATTAGATCTTTAATAAAAATGTTAAGCAGTTAACATATGCCACATGCCATCACTTACCTTATGGCAGCAGCAGGTGCTTTACAAACATTATCACATTTAATCCTCACAATCACATATGTATATTATTATTTCTAACTTATAGATGAGGAAACAAAGTTTTAGAGAAAGTAACTTGCTCAATGCCTTATTACCTAATAAAAAGCAGAATTAAAATTTGACTTCAGAGCCCAGGCTTTTACTACTTTATCACAGAGCCAGATTTCACATTGGCATTAGATCTAAGGGTAGAAATAACATATAGTCAGAATCGCTCTTATATCCTTTAAGCTTCTCAAACAATGTGGTATGTGTATCAAAAAGTTCAACACCAATAATTAGTTCTCTATCCTTGGAATAGATCACCATTTCTTTGATTGAACATGATATTACTGAAAAATGCACTGTTTTCTTTATCACTCTTATCACATTGAAATGCATACATACACAAGAAACACATGCAAGACTTGTGTCCAACTAAGTGAATAGTAGATTAATGTATTCTATCTCATGATTCTGGACAAATGTTCATTGAATGGAATGGCAGACGTTTTGAACTAGTTAAATTGTACTTCTCATATGTACTTTCTCTGTCAGTCTCTTGCTTTCCGCCCCACTATCCATTTACTTAACAAATATTTACTGAGTGCCTTACTATGTGCCAGGAGCTGTTTTGGTTATTATATAGCAGTGAAGAAAACAAAGTCTAAGCTCTCTGGAATTTGAATTATAGTGGAGAAAGATAAATATATGTGTGTTTATGTTTGAATGTATATGCATGCTAGCTGGTGATAGTACTGTGGAAGGAAAATGTGGAAGATGGAGAGTGCCAGAGAGGTGTTGGGAGTGGAGGAATGGTTGCTGTTATGTATATATTGTGGTAAAACGCGAGCCTCTCTGAAGGAAATAAAAGAATAAGCCACGTAGAAGTCTGGGAGAGGAAACATACAGTGAAGTGAATGCATACATGGGACACTCAAAAAACATCAGAGGACAGTTGTTGCTAGAGCAGAGTAAACTAAAAAGAGGAAGAGAAGTAAGAGGTAAGAGCGTAACAGTAGAATGCAGGCTAGTTTATGTAGAGCCTTGTAAACCAGAAATAGGACTTGGGAAAGCCATGGGAGCATTTTAGCATGTGAAGAAAGATCTACCATGTTTTAAGATCATTAGCAGCTAGGGGGAGAATAGACCATACGGAGGAAAGAACATGACAGGAAGGTAGGAGATTATTATAGTAGTCCAGGTGAGTGGTTTGGTAGCAATGGTTAGAGGTAATGAGGGGTGGAAAGATTATGAAAGGTTTTGAAGGTAGAGCTGACAGGTTTTATTAGTGTGTTAGTTATAAGATGTGTGAGTGAGTTACTGATTTTTTGTCCTAACCAGCTATAAGAGTATAATTTTCATACACTGTCATAGGGGAAAGAGTGAGAAAAGAACAGATGTTGGGGGGGGGGGCAAGGAGTTAGGAAGAAAAATCCAGAATTCAACTTTGTCCATGTTGATTTGAGATACATATTAGCTATCAGGTAGTGGTGTCTAGTAGACAGCCAGATAGGTAGTATTTCAAGCCTTGAAACTGGATGAGGTAACCTGGGCAGTGATTACAGATAGGGAAAAGATTTCTGGGAATTGGATTCTGGAGAAGTAACTTTCTGTCCTTTTGTCTTGGTTATCTGTTTCTTGGCTAAGTTTTCTCTTTTTCCTCCTCCTCTTCCTTCAGCACATATAAATGAATTTTCAAAAATTGCCTGTATCTATGATATAATCCAATTCACCACATTTCTAAAATAGTCTTAAGAAGCAGCTAGAATAGTAATACAAACACATTATATTTATACATTACTTTGAATTTTGTAAAGAGCTTTGATTTATGAAATCCCTGCTGTGTGCTAGTAATTGTGCCAGGTACTTCTTAGCATATTACCTTGTTTGAATTTTATAAATGAGTGAGTGTATTAAAATGGAAATAGTGATATATCTGGCAGATTATAGTTTTGAGAAAACATTCTTTTATATTTATGTATTATTAAAGTTTGTGTATATATACACACACACATGTATCATTTCTAAATTAATGAGAGCATATAGTTAAGATTGTAGTTGATATATAGTAGAAAGAACACTGGATCAGCAGTCTGGCAACGTCAGTAACTAGTTATGGGAAAGTGATTTAGATTTTTTTGGGTCCTGTTTTCCAGCTGTAGAATAGTAACAGGATTGAGTTTCAAGAGGGACTTACTCAAGAGATCTCAATCAGTAAGTAGATGGAGAGTAGTAGTTCTGATTTATGCCTCTGCATCAATACTGTGCAATGTCAATGTGGCTATTCAAGCTAAAATTAATTAGATGAAATTAAAAATTCAGTTGCACTTGGCACATTTCAGGTGCTCGATAACCATATGTTGTAGTGGCTACCATCCTGGTCAGTGTAGCTATACAACATTCTCATCAGTGCAGAAAGTTATATTAGACGCTTTATATAACCATTTCTGTAGTGACCTTCTTTGAAATGTCTGGTTAAGTATTTGACTTTATTTTGCCAACTTGTCAACCAACTGGAAATAGCAAAAATTAAAAAGAATTTACCTTTTTCTAAGGTAAAAATATAGTATGGCTCATTTTAACCATATCATGTATCTAAATACTTTAAAATTGTAATTAGAAGAGCTTTCACACCACTATTGAGAGAACTTTCATTAGAACCTACTGATAGATCTTTTATGTTCAATGTCTATATAGTAATAGACATTTTTGGAACATAAATACTAATACAAAGTGCTTTTAAAAATGAAATAAAATTTTGCTGTTTATATGGGAGATGTAAAACACTACTTTTAGAATTATTTAGGTATCATTAAAATTGAATCAGAGCAGTTTCAGGACACAGCATTTGTGGTTGTAAAAATTATTTTTCCTCCCTTTTTCTGTTTTTTTTTTTTAAACAGAAAAAAGGAATACATCGTTGTACAAAATGCAGACTGCAGTTTTTGACATGCAAAGAGAAAATGGATCACAAGACTCAGCATCATAGAACATTTATAAAACCTAAACAACTAGAAGGATTGCCTCCTGGAACAAAAGTGAGTTTAAATGTGTTGTATTTTTAACATTTTGTATGATAATAGAAATTAACTCCTGCCTCCTTTTACCTATTGAATGTAATACTTAAAAATGATTTCTGATTTTTGTTAAGACTTTAAGTTTTATCATTCTTATATCTAGAAAAGAAACCTTCTGACCATTGTTTTATGGTCAGTGGTGTGTGCTGTGCTAGAGTGATATTCCTTTTTAATAAATGCAACTAGATTAACTGTTCCCTGGGTCAGTGGGTTGTGTCAATATCATATAGGCTATTTCTGAGCTATTCCAGTTGGCAGTGTATATTTCACTTTTATCTGCTTAACTATAAGATGCTTGAGATCGGGAGTCATGTTTTATCTTTGTGTCCTCAGCATCTGGCATAGTGCATCGAATGCCATAGGTTCTCAGATGTTTATTGAAGTTGTTGTTACTGAGTCTCCTCAGAGAAGCAAGTTCTGCTGCTGGATAGCATTATGTTTTAAATGAGCAAACAACATGTCTGACTGCATACTGATGATTGTAATTTACTTTTCCCTTTTTGCCTTATATACCTCTGTTTTCTCTGACTTCTTTATATACAGTCAGCTCTTGAATATTTGCTCCAGTGGAGGGAAACAGAGGCATGGATAATCCAAAGTGAAATAATCCCCAAAACATTTATATTTGGCTTTGGGTACTTACCTTTGAATGTGGGTATGTCTGTTATTTGAATTAACTAAAACAATATAAAGCCATGCTCTGAAGACCTAGAGCAAGAGAAGCTATCCAGCATCCCTACAATCCATTCATTCCATGCTGGGACTAGACATGCAGAACACTAATGTAAGCAGTGCAGTCCTCTCTCATATTTTCCCTTATTAATAATAATAGTAATAATATTAATAATGATACTAAATGTTTTTATAGCACCTTAGAATTAGGCTTTCGATATGCTTTTTCATACATTGTTATTTAATCCATACAGCAATCCAGTGAGGAAGACAAGGTAGTTATTGCCCTATATTATAGATAAAGAAGAGGATAAGTTACTTACTTAAGGTCACATGGCTAGGAAGGCATGGTATGAAATTTAACCTCAGGTCTTTTGATTCCTAGTCCAGTGCTTTTGTGTGATACCAAAATACATGTATCTCATAGGACTTCCTCCAATACATGGGAGAAGTGTAGTCAAATGATTAACAAGAATGTTGGTAGGCAATTGTTTTTCATTGTCAGTCAACAAATACAATTTCTGGATACTAAGTGATAAGCTTTATATTAGTTTCCTTTAAGGAAATTCTAAATATAATTAAACTTTCCATATAGTATAATGAATTAATGTAACATCTCCCTAACCATTGTATACATAAATCCTGCCTAATGAGCCCCTGAAAAGAGGAGGTCATGTTTACTGTAGATCTGTTTGTTGTATAGTTGTTAAGGGATAATACAGGCCTTTCTAGAATTATTTTTCAGACTTTGAGATTTAAGTTTTGATGTCTATGTTTATGAATTATTTTAGTTATAGGAGAGCATAAAAATAGCTATGTAATGTGTTCTTTTTTAATAGTCTTATAATTTGCATTAACTCCTAATTATGCATTAATAACTGTTAACATAACTGATATCAATAC